>NC_071657.1:24610010-25265146 GCF_014839835.1 Dryobates pubescens | reverse complement strand
TTTTTTTAGGAAACTCTTATTGCTCATGCTTAAGCACAGGCAGCATGCTAGCATAGTGTAAATTATGAGTGAATGCATGAGATGTACTATAACCTGCAATATCTTCAATTTCTGCAAGCTTTACACTTATTTCAGAGATCTAAACTAATTTTAGCAGCACAATAAAAACACTAGCACTCAGTCTCAGCTTCCATGGAAATACATGCTAAATGTATTTATGAAGTGCATGGAAACCACATGCTTTTTCTCATTAAAAAAAAATGCAAAAAAATGAATGTAACTGTGTTAAAATTTCATGGTTTAACTGTTTGGTTTGGTTTTTTTTTTTTCTTATTGTTTCCCAATAAGCCTTCAGAAATCCATTTTTTGTCCCTGCACTCCAAAGAGCAATTGGCTGATAGACAGAGAAACTTGTGAAAGCTGTAGACAAATTAATAGCAGAGAATGTGCCTGAGGACCATGTCTGGCTTCTCTTCTGAAATCCTTCTGAAGCCTGAATTATTTGTATTAAGATAGGCCAACCCTCAGGCCACTATGAGTCAATTCCTTGTAACACTTGCCAATATTTTTATACCTGAGAGAGAAGCTTCATTCTTTATTATTGCTCAAGAATCAATACTCCCATTGCCCTCACAAAATGCTATACAAGCATTATTGGCATTTCACTTGGCAGTGAAGGGTACCAACATCAATCTCACCAATCGCACACTTGGCTAACCTTGTTCCACTTTTGCAGCACAAACTTGTATTCAATCTGCAGTGTACTTTCCTGCTCAATTTGAATAGGAATCTTTAGCAAAGCCCTGACACCTTCTGAGACAAGGAAAAGGAAAGACATAATTTAGCCACAAATTAAAACAGTTCACTTTATGTGTATACATTTATATGTATGTAGTGTTTGTGTACATTTAGATGAAGTGAATGTGACTAAAATATATTTTAGAAAAATAAACCAAAACAACAGGGGGAAAAACAGCAAAGAGCATTGTAACTGATACAAAAGAGTCAAATCTAAATCCAAATAGCAGCTTCTGTTCCAAAAATCTACCATAGGATATTTATGAAGCCTAATTAAATTCATTCACAGAAAGTCCTGCATGTTGTAGACAAATGGTATATTGCTAACTTAGCAATACTGTATACTAAGAGCAAAAGAAAGGCTCTTTGGAATAGCAGCCACATTTTGTTCTAATTGTGTACAGCTGTACCAGTTTGATAGGCTATTTCAGTCACAAAGATTTGCATTCAATGTGTAAATTTAGCTTTACATATGCAATTTCTAGATGTAATCTAAAGTGGGACTCGTTCATCCTGTCACCTGCAGAGCTTTGTGTCACTATGCACATGCCTAATAGAGGGCACAGTTTGTTCCGATAACATCATGGCAGTTAGAGCACCATTAATAAAATAGCCATCCCTTCAGTGTATGTGCTTTAAAACAACATCCTCTTATTGTGTTTCCTTCTCACTTTTCAGTCTTGAATCTGTGTTATGTTTTTCTCTCTTGTATGATTATGCCTCTGACTATCCTTAGGCAAAGATACTCCAAAGTGCAGGAAGATTATTTGGAGAGTATGGATTTGTGTGGGTGTGGATGCAGGGTCATGATACAGAGGTTATGTGTCCATATTACTAACACTCAAGAATTTTCAGATTCCATTCGATATTCTGAGAGGCATAGCTACAAATTTCTTAGGAGGAGTGAAATAAAGTCTAATTTCTTATGTATTGCTCTCTGTACCTTCCTAATACCAGCAAGTGTTTTACCAGACCTGTGTTTCCATCTAGTCCCATCTTTACCTTTAAAATATATCAACTCTATATTGGTCTCCCATATTTTACTTAAATCAAAACTTGCTTATTTACTGAGTTTTGATTTTGCTTTGCTTTAGTGTACATTCAGGCATCTTTGGTGGCAAATCTTCTGTGGTGGTGAAACAAAGTTCAGTTCTCCCCCCCACACAAAGAAACCACGGCTAACTCAGTCAGAGAAGCAGAAATGAATATGAGCTATATATACAAGCAGGACAAAATGGATTATATACACATGTGGTGGGTTGAAAGGAAAGGCCCAGCTTCCCCTCCCCCACTAAGAAGAAATAGCCACAGCCAACTCAGCCGGTGAAGCGTAAGGGAAAATGCTATATTTCCAAAGCAATGATCACAGGGAATTTATGTACACAAATATACAGAATTTACAATATATACAGAAATATACAGCGAAGAAACAAAACAGGAATAGGACCCTCTAGCAGAGGGGTCTTCCCCCTGTACCCCCTTCACCCCCTACCTCCCTTCTTCCCCAAAAGGGTTAGAAAGAGAAAAGGGGAATTAACAAAGCAGAGGGCCTAGTACAGGAGGGTTAGTTCTTATCTGTTATTTGGCCAGAAGCCCAGAAGCAGTCAGCTAGAAGGGTGAGCGAAGGAAGTGAAACTGCCTGAAAGTTCCAGCCGCCCCAGGTCTTAAGATCTTACTCCCACCTAAACTACCAATGAAATTCATTTAGAATACAGTATATTTACAAAATATTCAGCCAGAGTGTCCCTTCCTTAAAGGCACAGCCTCAAATGGTCACAACATAATATACAGTATTTACAATATATACAGAAATATACAGCAAAGAATGTAATACAGAACAAAACTCCCTAATCCAGCCAGGAGGGTCCCCCCTTGTACCTCCCTCTCTCCCCCTGCCTCCCTTTTTTCCCAAAAGGGTTAGAGAGAGAGAAAAGGTAATTATTAAGGAAGAAATTCTGTTAGCTCGAAGTGTATGCAAGAATTAGTTTCTTATCTGTTAGCTGAAGGTGAAAAAAACCAGACAATCTGAAAAAGTCAGACTGAACAGACTGAGATTCAAACTGAACTAAAACTTAAAGTTGCATTCTACCAATCTACCAACGAAATTTGTTTAGAATATCTTGTTTTCATTATTTCACCAAAAACATTCAGCCAGAGTGTTCCAGCAACTGTCCCTTTTCTTAAAGGTACAGCCTAAAACTGACAAGATTTATATACAGGCTGATTTCTAGATGCTTGTGCCTTGCTCAAGCCTTGCTCAAGCCTTGCTCAAGCCTTGCTCAAGCCTTGCCTGCTTGAACCTGCTTGGATCTTGTCTGGCATGAAGTTGCCTCAAGTTGGATTGCCTCAAGTGCCTGTCCAGTGCCTGGGATAAAGCCACAAGCCTACACACTGCAGGCTATGAAGGAAGCCATGAACTTCGGAGTCCAAGACAAGCCTGCTTCCCCTTGAAACAATGATTTTGCCATGCCTCAGTTTCTCCAGGATGAGGTAAGCACCCATTGTGAGAACCATCATTAATAGCCCACCATCTGCTGAAGCCAGACCAGCCATTGAAGACTGCATGGCATTCCTGCTAGCAACCTGCTGTGCCTGGCACATGTGAGCCCTAAAGCTTCTAATACACAGCAGCAGCATTCCCCACTTGGGTACAACCAACTGTGAGTAATTAATTCATTGCCTCTTTGGCTTAACGGTTCTTGCTGAGTCTCCCCACCCCGTGTGGTCAAGCATCATTTTGCTCCTGGGGTATTCACTTCCTGTTGTATTCCTCCCAGTTTGCATAAATTGTTAAAATTGTTGTAGTTGCCCAAATACTGTGCATACCATTGTAAATATATTCTAACCATACATTGAACCTTTTGACAATGTTCATATTAATAAAAGGTTATTAATATTGTTATCAATATTGTCATATAATTTATAAATAAAGGTAATACTATATCCTTTAACAGTGTATTTGGCAGACCACTGATTTTCTATAAGTTTGAATTGTATTATTTTAATAATTATTGTAATTATTTGAAGCCTATTCTTGATATGAAATAATATTATTCACACATAAAGCAGGTAAATATTAGAGGTAGTAGCATGGTAACAGTTACTGTTAACTTTCTCTATGTATCTTAAGAATCTGTATTTACTGTAGCAATGTCTTGCATTATTTAGAAGTGTATTCAGTCATATCTGCCAACCTGTTTACATCTAAATCCATATGGCTGACAAAGGAAATTTGATAGAAAACAGCTTGGCCTAGCTTTAATTTGACTCCTTTTCTCTCTCCTTTTTTACAGCTCAGGCAACTGTAATGGCAACTTAATTAAGCCCCAGCCTGTCATATGTATGACTTACGAAGGCAGTTGTACCGAAATAGCTCTAAGAATTTCTGGCTGAAATTTCATGACCTGCTTGTTTAACCTCTAAGTTCTTCCAAGTATTGACCAGATATACTGACTGCATAGCTCTGTTGTAATTTACCGGACTATCACTTTTAACAGGGATTTATCAGTAAAGCTTTTCTTCTGATTGAATAGAATGAGTACTCTGCCCATCTTCTCCGCCTTACCTGGGTTATATGGTCAAATTCTGAAGAGTGCTCACGTGCTGGGGCCCAGGACACTGCAAAAAGAATGCAGTTTCTGCTAGCCTGTGTTAATGGTTCCCAAAGTAAGTTCTTGTTTCATGTTCCTGTCACATACTTTAGTTAGGTAAACAGTAGACACAAGTGCTGGTGTTTTTCTCCTTGCTCTCACTCAAGGGTTTTCCTGGAAAGAGACTGTACAATTAGTGTAAACTGGGAATTACACTGTCACGTGAACAGATGGACATAAAGCACTGCCCAGATCATACTGATACAATATTTGTAAGATGCCGCTAAAATTATTTGTGATGAATATACAATACTACACCTGCCAAGCATATTAGCCAGAAAAAACAATGCTTTGCTTCAGCTGTTCATAGATCTAAGTCTGGCTCTGCTTCTCAGCTTCCTTCATAAGGTCATAATAATTTACTTGTCTTTTGACACCAATTACCTCCATCTCTAAGTAATATTGATCTTTTAATGTCTTTATAAGGCAGATACTGTCACCACAAAGCTTTGCCTGAAATTAAGGATATTAGCAGTCAAAGTCTAGTTCCCTCTTCCTAATGCATAATCTTCCAGATTGATTATCACCATGAAATACCACCAATCTGAACTGATGTTTAAGGGAAGGTGAAAAGAAACTGAATAAAAAAGAAATGCTGTATATTATCTCTTCACTGTAAGTTTTTGGTTTGTTAGGATTCTTTAACTGTTTTCCAGAAAGGGAAATATACTGTCAAATGGAAACTTTTATGGGGGGAAAAAAAAAATAAAGTGGCTTAAAGTGCTTTTATATTTCATAAAGGTAAAATTCTTCCCATTTTTTCCCCACATTTCATGAGCTTTAGAAGAGGAAGGTAAATCACTGCAGAATAAGCTTCCCCTAATTCATGTATTTTTCTTGTTCTAGTATTGAGTATGCTATACTTCAGAAACTTGGAAGTGAATTACCCTATTGATGCATCTGCACATCAGAAGCATGTTTTGCAGAATTCTTCCTACCCTTACAAAGTGTTAAATGAAGCTAATGCTTTCTGATATATGATAGTTTTTACATTGCTAAGGTACCATTGATTATTGTTTCTAGTTTGTAGTGGTGAATAACAGAATTTAATCATGATTTTTTTTCTATCATGATGCCTTTCCATGAACAGAGAAAACCATAAGAAATAGGCTGGATTATGTGAACAAAACTAGATTCTTGATTAAGTTGATTAAAGTTAGTCTGCTAAGTTACCAGACTGTGATGGTTTAGGCTGTGCCTTTAAGAAAGGATAGCTGCAGAATTCTCTAGCTGAATGTTTGGGTGTAAAAAGGAAAACAAAAGGAAGATAATTCTAAACAAATTTAATTGGTAGATGAGTGGGATGTAGTTTTATGATTTTACATATTGTTCTCAGTCTGTCTTCTGTTTCTTGGCCAGAATGCATGCATGTGGCAATGCCAGCAATGAGCAGTGTGAGCAATCTGGCAGTGCAGGCCTAGAGCCTGACATGGTGGTAGGCCACTCCCAGCATAAGTGCAGAGCCAGCTATCAGTGTACCAACAGTGCTGTCTTGCAGCACTGTAACTAAAACAAGGCACTGGTAGCTATAAACATAGAAAGTTATCCTGGGACAACAGGACATGCACCTGCATCAAACAAACCTTGCGTGTCATTAATAGTTTGGACACAATAATCTATAATAGTGTGATGTGTGGTCACTCATAGGGAACCAATGAGTCCATGCCAACAAGGCACTCCGAATTTATATGAGTTGTGGAAGTTCCCTTGCTATGCACTCCTGCCTGTCCTATCCCTTCTCCTTCCATGCTTTACTGTGCTATACTCTCACCTTGGTCAGCTGTATTGACTCCAATCTCTGTTGTCCGATACATGCATGCTGACTCTGGACTGAAACTGACAAGAAAAGCAGCTAACTTTTAACAAAGCTTTGACCTAACTGAAATTTCCCTAATATTTTTCTCCTTTTCTCTTTTTCTTCTAATTGACTAGAGGGAAAGGGGAGGGAGAGACATTTGGGGGGAACTTGAGGTGGAATCCTCCTACAAGGGGGATTCCTGTGTTGTTTCTTTCCTGTAAATTCTTGTATAATATTGTAAATACTGTATATTTTGTATATATTATTTGCTTTTCATTATTGCTTGTAAAATACACTTTCATTCACTTCTCTGCCTGAGTTCAGCTGAGCTTTTTCTGTTGGCAGTTGGGCTAAACCATCACACTACAACAAAAAATAATTTTGTCACCCAATGTGGGACATGAAATAACTGCCTTCCAGATGCAGGGCAAGATTTGCTTGATTTATTTCTGCTCAGATCAGGGAAGCAAACATGAAGGTGTTGTGGATTCTCAGACATCTGATCTTTTCTATTTTCAGTGTTAGTATTTACAAATATTTGGTTGGATTCCTTTGTCATAAGCTAGCTAGATACCTTATATATAAATTATATTTATGGTTTAAGTATAAAATTCAGCTACTCTATGATTGATTTTTGGAATTCTTTTGGCTTAAGAGATATGGAAACGTGATGGCTACAACACTGCCTGTCAAAATACGTGAGTTTAAAATCCCATTAGGTGAGAGAGTAATTCTAAGTGATGGCTGGTATCCCAAAGTGATTTATTTGGTGTGTGTAATCGGGCTGATGGTGATAATGCTTTCTTGTTAGTAGCTCTGTTACGTGAGAGAAAGGTGTCTAAGGCCTGTTTCTTTTTCAAACATAAGCCTAGGTGGAGAAGAAATAGTTCTAACTCGAATCCAGATATTTCTAGTGATGAGGAGATCGGGGAAGCAATTAGACCTAAACAGGCTATTGGTAAGGCAGATTTGAATGGTAATTCTGGCAATCAGCCAGGGGCAGTGGCAGCTCCTAAGGCGGAGGCTGCAATGTCCTCAGCAGCCATAGAGAGGCAAAATCATCATTTCCATCTTCATTGGCAGGACCGGAAGTGCCCTCTGCAGCAGCTGCTTTGTCTCAAAACCTGTCAGCTGCAGTTAAGCCTGCTGTAAATTCTAATGCAGCTTCAATTTAGAAAGTAGCGGCTTTAGATAAGAGAAGAAGATGCAAAGCTGATGCAGAAGCTGACGGAGGGGAGCAGCAAGATTCCACTGCTGGTGAGGGACTTTCTGTTAAAAAAGATCCTGCTGAGGAGAAGGAGAAGGTTTGTCTTAAAGATAGAGCTGAGTTATTGAGACCATCAATGGATATTGGAGATGCAGGGCAGAATACGGGTTCTGGTATGGCAGCAGCTAATGGAGGTGCTTCTGTGCTTAAAGAGATCCTTAGGAGAGTAAAAGCAGAAGCATGGGGACAGCCACTTCAGGAAGAAGACACAGACAAGGAGGATGATAATATTCAGAATTCTAGCACCCTCCCCAGCAAGATAGAGACATGTGAGGAAGGATTACATCAGAGCAGAGTGAGTTGATTCTGCCTTGGCTTGGCAGATGTTTTGATACAGGTACACCAGCTCTAATAGTGGGAAACAAGTCAGCATATCAGGATAGTGGAACAGACAGACATCTAGGCAGGTGTCTCAGTAAGGTTTCTCTTTGGGTATGCCTTTTATTGGCAGCCCTCATGGGATATCCATCCAGAGATAACCTTCCATGGAATCCTAAATCCTGGAACACCATGGATGAGGGAATTAAGCATCTGAGAGAATTTGCAGCCAGAGAAGTACTCTATGGTGACCATGGCACTCTGAATCCTGATGAAATTCCTGTAGAAACTGGTCTTGCTAAAAAGGTTATCAAACTTGCTAAAGGTTATCAAAATTGTGGCAAGAAATTATGGTGGAGCTCCTCCTACAGTTGGCCATTTCACTGACCAAATGAGACAACTGGAGGATAGTCTGAACCATGTTTCTTTGGTTTCAGCCATTGAAATAATTCCAATTCTTCCTCCAGATGGATACAAGTTTCAGCTGTTAGGAACAGAGGTCATTCCAAAACAGATCAAACCAAAACAGAAAACAGAGGCAATCATGTAGGAGTATTTGGATAACTCCGCACGATCAGTTTGGTGAGAACATGAACAGATGGGATGGTCAACCAACTTCTGATCTTTTCAGGAGGCTAAGGGAACTGCAGAGTGGCAGAACCTGAGGTAAATACCAGAAGGGTAGCTGTTATTTCCACAGTTTCCCAGAACAACACTAACAACTCCAACAGTGAGTTCAGTTCTAACACTGGACACTGTGCTAACTGCACATGAGGACATATTCCCCATAATTAGGGGTGCCCTGCCTCCTGCCAGGGGAAGAAGGGGGATAATGGAGATAACAGAATCTACTGGGATGTGTACTTCAGAAGTACAGGGCCTCGGTTGACACAGGAGCTTAGTGCACCATAATACCATCAAATTATCAGAGATCAGAGCCTATAACTACTCTAGGAGTCACTGATAGATCTCAAGAGTTAACTAAGATAGAAGTTGACATAAGTTTAACTGGTAAACAGTGGAAGAAGCATACTGTTGTGACAGGACCTGACACATCTTGTATTTTGGGAATTGATTTTCTGAAAGGAGGGCATTTCAAAGACCCTAAGGGTTACAAATGGGCTTTGGAGTAGAATCTGTGGAAATTCACAGAATCACCAAGGTTGGCAGAGACCTCAAAGATCAAGTCCAACCCGTCACCACAGACCTCATAACTAAACCATGGCACCAAGTGCCACGTCCAATCCCCTCTTGAGCAACTCCAGGGATGGTGACTCCACCACCTCCCTGGGCAGCACATTCCAATGGCTAACGACTATCTCAGTGAAGAATTTTCAAAAACTGAAGTTGTCTATTAGACCTGAGATTTCTGATGAATCTGCAGTTATGGGACAACACGCGATAGAGGACATAAAGTTGCCGGTTGCTTCTCAGACTGTGCATCACAGACAATAAAGAACTGACTGTGAATCTTTGTTGCCCATTCGGAATCTGAGTTGGAAAGTCAGAAAGTCATCAGCAAAACTCATTCACCTTTCAACAGTCCAGTGTGGCCTGTGTAAAAGCAGAATGGAGACTGGTGTCTGTCAGTCGACTTCCATGCTCTGTATGAAGTAACTCCACGTAATGGAGCATAATGGAACTCTACTATGAGCTGGAATCCAAAGAGGCCAAAGGGTAAGCTACCATAGACATCTCGGATGCCTTCTTCTCTATTCCCATAGCAGAGGAAGGCAGGCCCCAGTTTGCTTTCACCTGGAGAGGAATCCAGTACACTTTCAACAGATTGCCAGTGGGCTGGATCCACAGCTCAAGCATCTGTCATGCAGCAATCCATGATGCTCTGGAGGAAGGTGGTGCTCCAGAACACATCCGGTTCATCGATGATATCATTGTCTGGGGTAAAACTGCTGAAGAAGTCTTTGAGAAAGGTAACAAAATCATTGACATTCTTCTGAATGCAGGTTTGCCATCAAGCGAGACAAGGTGAAAGGACCTACCAGAGAGACTCTGGGAGTGCAGTGGCAGGATGGACGCTGACACATTCCAGTGGATGTGGTAAAGAGAGTCTCTACCATGGCAAATCCCATGAACAAGCAAGAAACTCTATGTTTCTTGGGTACAGTGGGATTTTGGAGACTGCACATTCCTGGATATAGTCAGATTGTGAAACCTCTGTATGATGTGACTTGAAAGAGGAACAGTTTCCACTGGGGACCTGAACAACAGGCAGCCTTTGACCAGATAAAGCAAGAGGTAATTCAAGCAATGGGTCTGGGACCTGTCCAAGATGGTCCAGACATAAAGAACATTTTGTATACGGCTGCAAGTGACAATGGTCCAACGTGGTGCTTGTGGCAAAGAGCTCAAGGTGAGACATGTGGACAACCTCTTGGTTTCTGGAGTCAAGGTTACAGAGGTTCAGAGGCTAATTATACTCCAACAGAGAAAGAGATTCTAGCTGCCTATGAAGGAGTAAAAGCAGCTTCTGAAGTAATTGGAACTGAATCACAACTTCTCTTAGCTCCCAGATTACCAGTTTTGAATTAGGTGTTCAAAGGTTCAAAGGTTCCACATCACATCATGCCACAGATTCCACCTGGTCTAAGTGGATTGCTCAGATAACACAGAGAGCTCAAATGGGAAATCTTGGAAGACCTGGTCTAGTGAAGGTGATCACAAGTTGGCCTGAAGGCACCAACTGTACTAAACCTCCAGAGGAGAGAGTAACTCATGCTGAGAAAGCTCCTCCTTACAATGACCTTTCTGATGATGAAAAGAAATACACTTTGCTCACAGACAGTTCCTGTTGTCTTGTTGGAAACAAATGAAAGTGGAAGTCTGCAGTGTGGAGTCCAACATGCCAAGTTGCAGAAGCAAAGGACGGGGAAGGAGAGTCCAGTCAATTTGCAGAGGTAAAAGCTATCCAGCTAGCTCTTGACGTAGCTGAACATGAGAGATGGCCAATTCTTTATCTCTATAATGACTCATGGATGGCATCCAATGCTCTGTGGGGATGGCTAAAGGACTATAAAAAGAATGGATGGCAGAGAAAAGGAAAGCCTATTTGGCCTGCTGATCCGTGGCAGGACGTGACAACTCGAATCGAGAGAATTCCAGTGAAGGTGAGACACATTGATGCTCACATTCCCAAGAGCAAAGCTACTGAGGAACAATACAACAATCAGGCGGATCTAGCTGCAAGAATTTCACAACTAGACATGGACTCTGATTTTGATCTCAACTAGAAACACCGAGGTGAGGTAGAATAGAGTAGATTAGATTAGAATAGAATAGAATAGAATATGTCATAGTGTGAGCGTTTAATCCTCCCACCACATAAAGCACAATTAAACTCAGTTGGAGAAGCAAATAGAAACGCTGAATAGCATAGCGTAGCATAGCATAGCATAGCATAGCATAGCATAGCGTAGCGTAGCGTAGTGTAGTGTAGCGTAGCATAGCATAGCATAGCATAGAATAGAATAGACCAGGTTGGAAGAGACCTTCAAGATGTTCTTAGCTCAGTGGGCTCACAATTTGTCAGGACATCAAGGCAGAGATGCAACATACCAATGGGCTCATGACAGATCCATAGACATTTCCATGGATGCTATCACACAAGTCATCCATCCACTGTGACATTTGTGCCGCTATTAAGCAGGCAAAGCAAATTAAGCCCTTGTGGTATGGTGACTGATGGTCCAAGTACAAGTATGGTGAAGCCTGGCAGATTGACTATATCACTCTGCCACGTTCTCATTCTGGTAGGCAATATGTGCCGACTATGATAGAGGCAAACACTGGATGGTCACATTGCCATACTTCTTAAGCCAAAAGAATCCCAAAAATCTGATCATAGAGAAGCTGAATCTTATATTTAAACCGTAAGTATAATTTGTACATTTTGTATCTGCCTAAATGATCACACTGCAGTCCCACTAAATATTTGTAGACCAAGACACTGAAAACTGAGAAAACTATTTGTTTAAAAATCCACAGTATCTTCATGCTTGTCCCCCAATATGATCAGAAATAAATCAAACAAATTTTGCCCTGTGTCTGGAAAGCAATTATTCTGAGCCTTACATTGGCACACCAATTATTTATGTCTAAGTGTGATGGTTTAATCCTCCCAACACATAAAGCACAATTAAACTCAGTTGGAGAGGTGAATGGAAAAGCAGAATAGAATAGAACAGAACAGAACAGAACAGAATAGAATAGAATAGAATAGCCCAGGTTGGAAGAGACCTTCAAGATTATCGTGTCCAACCTGTCAACTAATCCAACCCACCGAATCAACTAAACAATGCAGCCAAGCACCCTAATAAGTGTCCTCCTGAACACCTCCAGTGATGGTGTCTCCACCTCATCCCTGGGCAGCCCATTCCAATGGGCAATCACTCTCTCTGTATAGAACGTTTTCATAACATCCAACCTGAACCTCCCCTGGCGCAGCCTGAGACTGCGTCCTCTTGTTCTGGTACTGGCTGCCTGGGAGAAGAGACCAACATCTGCCTATCTACAACCTCCCTTCAGGTAGTTGTAGAGAGCAATAAGGTCACCCCTGAGTCTCCTTTTCTCCAGGCTAAGCAACCCCAGCTCCCTCAGTCTTTCCTCATAGGGCTTGTGTTCCAAACCCCTCACCAACTTCATTGTCCTTCTCCGGACTCATTCCAGCAAGTCAACCTCCTTCCTAAACTGAGGGGCCCAGAACTGGATACAGTACTCAAGGTGTGGCCTAGCCAGTGTATCATACAGGGGGAGAATCACCTCCCTGCTTCTGCTAGCCACACTGTTCCTGATGCAGGCCAGGATGCCATTGGCACTCTTGGCTGCCTGGGCACACTGCAGGCTCATGTTCAGCTTACCATCGACCAGTACCCCCAGGTTCCTCTCTGCCTGGACACTGTCTAGCCACTCAGACCCCAGCCTGTAGCACTTCATGGGGTTGCTATGGCCAATGTGCAGATGTGGATGTGTTAAATCTCATGCCATTGGATTCTTTCCATCTGTCTAGCCTGTCGAGGTCCCACTGCAAAGCCTCTCTTACCCTCCAGCAGATCAACACCTGCCCCCAGCTAGGTGACCGGAGCCTCGGAGAAGGACTAACTGCTTTCTTTTTCGATCTACGGGGCAGCAGGACCCGTGCAGCACCTTGGCACTCGCCTAGATTTGGCGAGCTGTTTCTCCATGTGGTTGCTGCTCAGGACCACTCAGGCTCACTATGTTACCAGCCGCGGTGCTTTTAAAGCCAGCGTCAGCTTGTGGGTGCTTCCATTTCAGCCTGTGGGTTCTCGCTCAGATGACACAATGCCCTCATCCAGATCATCAATAAAGATATTAAAGAGCATGGGGCCCAGTACTGATCCTTGGGACACACTACTAGTGACTGGCTGCCAGCTGGATGTGGCACAATTCACCACAACCCTCTGGGCTTGGCCCTCCAGCCATTTCCTAACCCATCACAGTGTGCTCCTCTCCAAGACATGGGCTGACAGCTTGGCCAGGAGTTTGCCATAGGGGACAGTGTCAAAGGCCTTGCTGAAGTCCAGGTAGACTACATCCACAGCCTTCCCCACATCCAGCAGGTGGGTCACCTGATCATAGAAGACCAGGTTGGTCAGGCAGGACCTGCCCTTCTTAAATCCATCCTGGCTGGGCCTGATCCCTTGGCCATTCTGGAAGTGCTGTGTGATTACACTCAGGATGACCTCTTCCATAATCTTGCCTGGCACTGAGGTCAGGCTGACAGGCCTAGAATTCCCAGGCTCATCCAACCAGCCTTTCTTGTGGATGGGCACCATGCTGGCCATCTTCCAGTCATCTGGGACCTCTCCAGTGAGCCAGGACTGCTGAAAAATGATGGAGAGTGGCTTGGCCAGCTCATCTGCCAGCTCTTTCAGCACCCTAGGATGGATCCCACCTGGTCCTGTGGACTTGTGGGGATCCAAGCAGCTGAGGAGATCTCTAATTGCCTCCTCCCAGAACAGAGGAGAACTATGCTGCTCCCTGGCTCCATCTGCCAGCTCTGCAGGCCAGCTCTCCGGAAGACATTCTGTCCTGCTATTGAAAATTGAGGAAAAGAAGGTGTTAGCTACCTTTGCCTTTTCCTCATCTTTTGTTACAACATTCTCCTTTGTGTCCACTAAGGAGTGGAGGTTGTCCTTGCCCCTCCTCTTGCTTTTAATGTATTTACAGAAGGAGGCCAGTCTAAGGTCTAAATGCGCTTTTGCCTCCCTAATTTTCTTCCTACATGACCTAGCAACATCCTTAAATATTCCATGGATTGCCTCACCTTTCTTCCAAAGATGGTACACCCTCTTTTTTTTCTCAGTTCTTTTAGAAGTTCATTGCCCATCCAGGCTGACTGTCTGGCCCGGCAGCTCATCTTCCGGCACCTTGGCACAGCCTGTTCCTGCACCTTCAAGAGTTCCTTGAAGTAGGTCCAGCCCTCCTGGACCCCTTTGTTTTTAAGGGCTGTTTCCCAAGGAACCTTCTAAGTTAGTTCCTTGAGTAACCTGAAGTCTGCCCTCCAGAAGTCCAGAGTGGAGGTCTTCTTGCTGCCCCTCTTAGATTGACTGAGTACTGAAAATGCAATTATTTCATGGTCACTGGCCCCTAAATACCCTCCAACCCTCACATCAGTATTTTACAACCACCACAGTTTTTTACAAGCAGAATGAAATGTGATGAATATATACAAAATATACTGTATTTACAGTATATGCAAAAATACACAGGGAAGAACATAACACAGAAACACCCTCCTGAGGAGCATCCCCTCCCAGGTTCCCCCAGTCCCCTCTTTTTCCCCCCTTTCTTGTCCAAGGCTAATTGGATGGAAAAAGGATTAAAAGATAAATGGATATTAAGGGAAAAATCATTAGTTCAAAGCAGTTGTTAAGAAAGTTAGTTTTCTTATCTCATGAGTTTCAGTTCCAGGTCAGTTGCATGCACTCCAGCCAAGAACAGAAAGAAAAGACTGAACACAGACTGTAAGTTCTTAAAGTTACATTCTACTTATTTGCCAATGAAATTAGTTTAGAATTATCTTTGTTTTCCTTTTTACACCAAAACATTCAGCTAGAGTATTCCGTAGCTCTCCCTTTCTTAAAGGCACAGCCTAAAACTGTCACAGTCTATAATCTATGTGATAATCTACCTGATTGGAATTTGAGTTTTCTGGACGTCCTTGTAATTACTGATTGAGGTTTTCAAAGTTATTTAGAATACATGAGGATAATTCCAGGCAAATTAATGGGAATTTATGACTAAATATCTAGGTTGTGATTTCTTTGCAGGAAATATAATTATTATTTCATGTAAGATAAATTAACACTTAAAAATATATTATGGAGGTGTTACATTTCAAACACCACTGACTTTCAATAACTCTGGATTTATAAATTTGCAGGCTTATACTCCTTCCACTCACAGTCAAAGCCAAAAACAGCTCATGCTTTAAATTTGTGTTACATTGAACCTTAAATCAGATTTTTCAATTCTGTTTTGAGAGTGGAAGTCTTCTTTAAATAGTACTAGAGACACTTCACCCATTTTACCAAATGATGGAACTAACCTGAAAGAAGTCATGTTATATAAACAATAAAAGTGCAGTCACTTGTTAACAATGTCAAAGACATAGAGTACTTATCAGCGCTAGATTTCATTTGAAACCTCCTAATTTTAACATATTTGTTATAAATCCAAGCACATGTTTATTCCAGAGCAAAGATTCACACAGGATGACAGCATATTCATGAGTTTCATTTGAGGGTTTGCTCATCCTTTGCATTTATGTCCATTTGCTGGGAAAACCCACTGGAGAGCTTCAGTAGAAGGCCAAAGTCATTGATGACCTTTAGGTAGTGTTGTGGTGGGTTGAAATTTCACCTCCAACATTAAATTTGCCAGACCAGCTCAGTTGGAAGCAAATGCAAGCTGTGTTTACAGCAAAACTGCAATCTACAATGAAAGCAATGGATATGTACATAATATATAGTATTTACAACATTTAGAGGTATTCACAATAAACAGCCCAAGAAACCCTTGGCCAAGGATCAGGGAAACGAGCTACAAGATTCTCCCTCCCTGCCTCCCCCTTATGCAAGGGACAAGAGACTGAAGCACAGAAGTTAATACCAATCACATCAAAAGCAGTGCAGCCAAGGTCAAGCAGAAACAAGTTAGTATCTCCCAGCCCGAGGAAGCAAGGAGAGAAATTATTTACATTACTAGCTTAAGTCCATTATCTTTCCAGAGGGATTGTTTAGAATTATTAATTTGCATTTTACACACAATAGTGATTTTATTTGCATTTTACTACCTTCTGTTCAAAATCTATGAAAAAGTTTTAAAGGCATAGGGTAAAACTACCACAAGTGTGCACTGTCAGGACACCTCTGAAGTCTGGACAGTGTATGTTTAATAGCAGAAATGCATGACAGGGTTCTGTTTCTGTGCTCAGGTTACAGGGTCAGCTGCTGCATTATTGAATATCTCCATCTAAGTTGATAGGTGGTCAGATTGATTCATCACCCTTTTTTCTTTTCAAGCCTTGCAGCAAAGTGTTGCTACATTGAATCATGATTGGAAGTACGTGTTACTGCATGAGTTTATGAGCATTACAGTGAAGCAGGGGCATTGTGCAGCCTGATTTTAAAACCAGAGTGATCACAGTAAGATCCATAATGAAAGTGTGCGAATTATTTTTTTTTAATAGAACAGTGTAACAAGTGAAATATGATGAAAAATAATTTTATTCCACCTAGATAGAAACTAAAATTGAGGTATCTTGGGAAGATACATATAGGAAAAGTAAAATCCTACTTTACATTATCTCTTTTTGTTCATGCTTATAATACCTCTAATACAAATCACTTCTTCAGAACTTTGGGGTTATCCACTCCTACACTATCAAAACAATTCTCTGTTTTATATTTAGGTCACAAGTTGTGTTTAACTAAGTCCCATGTGTTTCTCTTTATTAATCTTTGTATAAGGGCTGAAAGTATTGAACACACCACAATAATTAAAGCACACAAACATCAATATAAGAACAAACTAGAACAAGGAGGCTGGCTCTTTAATTTGGAAACATGCAGTTGTGCTGAATCAAATTCCCAAGACGTGGTCAGACTGTCCCAGGGCCTTCCCGGGTAGGCTACTGTGACTGAATGTGTTTGTGTGTACACACAGGACAAAGAGGTGTAGAAGGCCCTGACACAAAAATCTAATAAACAAAAAAGGTCTTACATGACCCAAGATATGAGAGGCCCATTTTCAAGGCCTAGAAAGCTGACTTCATTATGTGCTGTTTTAGGTTATATGTGTAGAGGGTGACAGACCATTTTGTAGAACCTACAATGAGGCAGATCAGTTTGCCTAAAAAGCTCCCAATAAATACAGGTTTTAAACTGAGGTTACAAAAGATTTACAAGGCTTACTGTTGCATATGGCCTTCTCAGAAAGGATTTTAGCTGCTGACCCTGGTATGGACACCCTGTTTCACAACTGCCGCAATCTGCAAAGCCAGTTAATTACTTTCTTTTGATTGCAGGAAGTTACCTTTTTCTTTTCCCTCCCATCCCCCTAAGATCTGCACAGTAAACAAAATATATATATAAATATAGAATACATAGAATACGTAGAATGAACCAGGTTGGAAGAGACCTTCAAGATCATTGCGTCCAACCCATCAACCAATCCAACACCACCTAAACAACTAAACCATGGCACCAAGCACCCCATCAAGTCTTCTCCTGAAAACCTCCAATGACAGTGACTCCACCACCTCCCCAGGCAGCCCATTCCAATGGGCAATCACTCTCCCTGTATAGAACGTTTTCATAACATCCAACCTGAACCTCCCCTGGCGCAGCCTGAGACTGTGTCTTCTTGTTCTGGTACTGGCTGCCTGGGAGAAGAGACCAACATCCGTCTGTCTACAGCCTCCCTTCAGGTAGTTGTAGAGAGCAATAAGGTCACCCCTGAGTCTCCTCCTCTCCAGGCTACGCAACCCCAGCTCCCTCAGTCTCTCCTCACAGGGCTTGTGTTCCAAACCCCTCACCAACTTCATTGCTCTTCTCTGGACTCGTTCCAGCAAGTCAACATCCTTCCTAAACTGAGGGGCCCAGAACTGGACACAGTACTCAAGGTGTGGCCTAACCAGTACAGTGTATAGGGGCAGAATGACCTCCCTGCTCCTGCTGGCCACACTGTTCCTGATGCAGGCCAGGATGCTATTGGCCCTCTTGGCTGCCTGGGCACACTGCAGGCTCATGTTCAGTCTACCGTCGACCAGCACCCCCAGGTGCCTTTCTGCCTGGCTGCTCTCCAGCCACTCTGACCCCAGCCTGTAGCTCTGCATGGGGTTGTTGTGGCCAATGTGCAGAACCCGGCACTTGGATGTCTTAAATCTCATGCCGTTGGACACTGCCCATCTGTCCAGCCTGTCGATGTCCCTCTGCAGAGCCTCTCTACCCTCCAGCAGATCAACTCCTGCCCCCAGCTTGGTGTTGTCAGCAAATTTACTGATGATGGACTCAATGCCCTCGTCCAGATCATCAATAAAGATGTTAAGGAGCATGGGGCCCAGTACTGATCCCTGGGGCACACAAATGGTGACTGGCCACCAGCTGGATGTGGCACCATTCACCACCACTCTCTGGGCTCGGCCCTCCAGCCACTTCCTAACCCATCGCAGTGTGCTCCCATCCAAGCCATGGGCTGACAGCTTGGCCAGGAGTTTGCTATGGGGAATGGTGTCAAAGGCCTTGCTGAGGTCCAGGTAGTCTATATCCACAGGCCTCCCCACATCCACCAGGCGGATCACCTGCTCATAGAAGGAGATCAAGTTGGTCAGGCAGGACCTGCCCTTCCTAAACCCATGCTGGCTGGCCCTGATCCCTTGGCCATTCTGGAAGTGCTGTGTGATTGCACTCAGGATGACCTGTTCCATAATCTTGCCTGGCACTGAGGTCAGGCTGTCAGGCCTGTAATTCCCTGGTTCATCCAACCGGCCCTTCTTGTGGATGGGTACCACATTGGCCAGCTTCCAGTCATCTGGGACCTCTCCAGTGAGCCAGGACTGATGAAAAATGATGGACAGTGGCTTGGCCAGCTCATCTGCCAGCTCCCTCAGCACCCTAGGATGGATCCCATCTCGTCCTGTGGACTTGTGGGGCTCTAAGCGGCTGAGGAGAGTTCCAATCTCCTGCTCATGGAACATAGGGAAACTATGCAGCTCCCTGGCTCCTTCTGCCAGCTCTGCAGGCCAGCTGTCTGGCAGATGTTCTGTCCTGCTAGTAAAAATTGAGGCAAAGAAAGTGTTAAGTACCTCTGCCTTTTCCTCATCCTTTGATACAACATTTCCCTCCATGTCAACCAAGGAGTGCAGGTTGTCCCTGCCCTTCCTCTTGCTATTAATATATTTATAGAAGGACATTTTGTTGTCCTTCACAGCAGAGACCAGTTTAAGCTCCAAATGTGCTTTTGCCTCCCTAATTTTCTTCCTACATGACCTAGCAACATCCTTAAACATTCCTTGGGTTGCCTCACCTTTCTTCCAAAGATGATACACCCTCTTTTTTTCCCTTAGTTCTATTAAAAGTTCATTACCCAACCAGGCTGGCTGTCTGCCCCGGCGGCTCATCTTCCGGCACACTGGCACAGACTGTTCCTGCGCCTTCATCGGTTCTTCCTTGAAGCAGGTCCAGCCCTCCTGGACCCCTTTATTTTTAAGGGCTTTTTCCCAAGGAACCCTCTGAATTATTTCCTTGAGCAACCTGAAGTCTGCCCTCTGGAAGTCCAGACTCCAACCACCACATCACCCACCAGCCCTTCCCTATTGGTGAAGAGGAGGTCAAGCATAGCCCTGCCCCTCGTAGGCTCACACAGCACCTGGGATAAGAAGCTGTCCTCCATGCATTCTAAGAACCTCCTAGACTGCCTCCTCTCTGCTGTGTTGAGATCCCAGCAGATGTCAGGCAGGTTGAAGTCACCCATGAGGACAAGGTCAGGAGATCTTGAGACAGCCTTAAGCTGCCTATAGAATGCTTCATCAACATCTTCCTCCTGGTTGGGTGGTCTATAACAGACTCCAACCAGAATGTCTGCCTTGCCGGTCTTCCCTTTAATTCTTGCCCACAAGCATTTAACTCGATCGTCCTTAATCTCCAGCTCAATGGCATCTAGTGCCTCCCTGATGTACAGGGCCACCCCTCCACCCCTTCTTCTTTGCCTGTCTCTCCTGAAGAGCCTGTAGCCGTCAATTGCAGTGCTCCAGTCATGTGAGTCATCCCACCACGTTTCTGTCATGGCACCTGCATCATAACTTTCCTGCTGTAACAAGGCTTCCAGCTCCTCTTGTTTGTTTTCCATGCTTCGTGCATACAAAGAGGAGAAGGAGAGGGTCTTTTATGAAGAGATCACATAAAAGAAAGCATAAATCTTTTGATGTCTGACCTTTCAGTCATACATTTCCAGGGGCAGATTGAAATTGTTGAAAGTGTTATCAAATTATCAAATTCATCAAATTGTTGAAAGAGTTATGCCTTCCATTCTGATTTAAACAAAACAATACTTTCCTAAGTAATATGAGAAGAAAAAATGAAGAACCATTATTTTTGTAAAAACAAACACTTGAAATCTATGTTTGCAAATTGAAATGGCCTTTTCCCCCCCCTTCTTTTTAATTAAAAGAACTTTTAGTTTAAGCTTAAGATGTTGTGGGCAATAATGCTTATCTGCTGATACAAGTTAGAATTAGTGAAAAAAGTCAAATGAGAGATCGAGCATCCTTCATCCTATGTCAGATCCACGAAAATAAATCCAAAACAACAAAACAGAAATTAGTGATAGAACATGTAGAATGATGTGGTGGACTACTTACAGTCTAGTTTAACCCCTGATCATGATTTCTTCTATCTAATACTCTGACACAATTAGTAATCATCTGAGAAAACAGTCTTAACTTCCATACAGACTTACTCAGTAGTCAATAGAAACTTAGTAGCCATCATCATCCATTGCAATGAATAGAACTAGAAGAAAACATGGGGGGAAATGCAAGAAGGAATGAAAAAAAAAAAGGTAGTATCATATGTTAGAAGCAATATCCATGTTTTCCTTCTCATCAGTTTCTCAGAAATAGAGAAGTTGCTTCTGGAGATGTATGCAGTGCTGTTTCTAAGTGTGACTGTCTTTTGATCTCAGGTAACAAATGTGTTCAACTGGTTGCACTTTTCTCTGTTGTTGAATAGTCTTTCATCTGCTGGATTTATGCCTATTTTTGGTTAAAAAAAAAATGGTGTGGTCTGGGATACAGAAGTGTGGTAGTGAGAAAAATTCAATCCCGCCTCCACACAACCACAGCTAACTCAGTCAGAGAAGCAGATGAAAAAGGCTGTATTTTACAAGCAGAATGAAATGCAATAAATATATACAAAATATACAGTATTTACAGTATATACAAAAACATACAGGAAAGAATATAACACAGAAACACACTCTGGAGGAGGGTTCCCCCCAGAACCTCTTTTCCCCCTTCCTCCCCTTTTCCCAAAAAGGATTAAAGAGAGAAAATGGATATTAAGGGAAATTTTGTTACTTCAAAGCAGTTGTTAAGGGGAAAAAAAATTAATTTTCTTATTTCAGAAGTCCAAGGTCAGCACTGCCAAGAACAGAAGAAAGAAAGCAGCTGCACAGACAGAAACAGCTGAACAGACTGCCCTCAGATTGAAATCCTTAAAGTTACATTCCTACTGATCTACCAACGAAGTTAGTTTAGAATTATCTTTGTTTTCCCTTTTACACCAAAACATTTAGCTAGAGTATTCTGTAGCTGTCCTTTCCTTAAAGGCAAGCCTAAAACTGTCACAAGAAGTAGTTGAGATTTAACAAGTGGTGTGGAAAAGATCTAGAGAAAATTCTTCTGTTAATATAGTGTCCTTTCAAGTGATAACTTATTTTCCTGTTTTTCCTGGATGCCCATATTTTTCCCCTTTACCTGGAAGGAATTTTAAGGCATAAAAATAATAAGAGAAGAAAGGCAAACCTAGAACTAAGTTATGTGGACAAGGAATCTTGGTGTTCTATTTGAAAACAGTAACAGCAGAAGCCTGGTAACCACTTAGGACATCCAGGCATAGCAAAAGTACATGCAATAATGTATAACCTGTTTCTAAGAGCACCAAAACTAAGAAGATTTGAGAGGTTGTCTAAAGTGACAGTGTACTTGCCAAAGGAGGTGGGGGATGATGATCAACAGTGGATGCCTAAAGCAAATTACATATTCTATATCATGGCATTTACCAGGTAAACTTTCCTAGCTTCCCAGTGGATAGTATGCCCATATTTGTCTTACATGGTATCCATTCCCAGAGGTGAAAGTCATGTTTTGACTGCTCCAAATAAGGTAATATTTTCAGTATTCCATACTTCTTTCTTTATTATGGGACTATAAATCAACAGGAAGTGCAGTTATATGACATGATGTTGTAGCTGTTGTGAAATTACTTGCTGATTAATGTCAGTTATATCTCTACTCCAAAGTAAGAGGGAGGAGTAGCTAGTGCCAGATACTGTGTCACAGTCAATGACTCCTTAATAACAACTGCTAAATATGATCTTTATTGAGATCTTTTGTATTGCAGACACTGAATTTCTGCAAAATTTACTTTTATTTTTATAGACTTGAGAACATTTTGAATGTTATTACCCATTGGTGTCACTCCTTCAATTAACATTTTACTTTCTGCATTCAGCATCAATGATCTCAGGTGGCACTCTGACAGAGCTTGAGTAATCCTATAAAACTTGTCTTTGAGGAAGCTTCCCACAGTAATTTGAGCAGATGGTCAGTTCCTTTTTTTTTTTTTTTTTATTAATCTATGTTTCCACATTGTGGTCATTTGAGGCTGTGCCTTTAAGAACAAACACTGCTGGAACACACTGGCTAATGTTTTCGGTACTAGAACCAAAGCATTCTGATATTCTAAATGAATTTCATTGGTTGATAAACAAAAATGCAGCTTTAGATTGTAAAGCAGTTGGAATTTTTTTTTTCCTCAGTTCAGTTTTCATTTGGGAGTTGGGGGAGTGTGGTATCAGCCTGTTCTCTCTGCCTGCTTCTTCTGCAAACTGCTGGAGTTGGCTTTCAGATAAGCAAAAACTAATCCTGAATGGGCTTTTGAAGCTTACTAACAACTCTTTTCCTTAGTAACTTGCCTTTCTCTCTCTCTAACCCCTTTATGGGGAAAAAGGGAGGTAGGGGGGGAGAGAGGGGGTTCCAAGGAGGGGATCCCTCCCTCGGGGAGGGATTTTTGTTGTGTTATTTGTCTTTGCTGTGTATTTCTGTGTATATATTGTAAATACCTATATATATTGTGTCATATATAACCTGCTTTCCATATATGTTTGTAAATATATAGCTTGCTCTTTCGACTGGGCTAGTTGTGGTTTTTTTTACTCTGTGGAGGAGGGAGAGCTAAGCCCTCTCTCAACCTACCACACACATTGATTATACCTTTCTTTCCCAGTCCTCCCATTTTACAATTCCTCCTCTAATAATTTATGAAGAAGCAAAGATGAGTTGGCTTTTGAGTTTTGTTGGCTTTGGGTTTTTGGGTCTTGGTGTTTTGTTTGTGGGGGATTTGTTTGTTTTGATTTGTTTTGTTTTGTTTTGTTTTAATCTGTAGTGGTTTAGTAAAGAAGCCAAACTAAAATTCAACATGAAATTAGAGAATGGGTACTTACAGGCTATATGGCATTAAAAAAGGGCATCTGCTTCTGAAGTTCCCAGAGATAGGTTCCTATGTAATAAAAGCTCTGCATCTGGGACAGCCTGAATGCATTCAGAGTATTTAACTTTCTGAAGAGGAATGCCTCAAAAGGCTCACTGTTCTGTCCATTTCCCCAGTGACAGTATCTGCTTCAGGCTGAAGACATACTCAACTTTAACAAGAAAAGTGGGAGAAAGAGAAAGAAGAAAAATATGTTGAGCAGCAGAAAAAGGCTAGAAAGGCTCTTGTGCTGTGTGAGTATTTTAGGAATATGTGCTCATCATTCAAACCTTCCTCTGTATATTGTCAATATGATTTTTTTAATGTGTTCATTGCCCTTGCTTATTCAGGCACATTATTTCTGTGGCATAGTTGGCAAGGTTTTACAAGCTAATGCAATTTGCATTAGAAATAGCTGAAAATGGTAATAGTCATTATAATGCCTATTTGACCAAGAACAAGTAATGGCTTGCGATTAATCAGTTGTAAAAATTGGTAATTGTTGCACCCTCTTAATCTTTTTCTCTCTCAACCAGAATGATTACACCTCATTAAAATCTGAATAAAACATCATTATCCTGTATCATTAGGAACCCTAAGCCTCCCTTGCATAGTAATTTGTACTCAGCCTGTGCAACTGAATGGCCTGTGAGAAATGTTATTCTAATTCCAATTAGCTCTCAAACCTTGGCAAGGAGCCAGCTCAGAAAACAAAATAGCTGTTAATGTTATAGAAGGAGCATCCTCACAGCAAACTGAAGTGCAATTAGGGATTCCTTTTAAATTCCACATCATAAATTGTTCCCTTATTAGCTATTTTAGATACTGTAATTTAACTAGTGTTTATTCAGAGCCCCTAACAATTTATCACAATCAAGGACTTCAGTTTTTTAAAAAGAGAAGTGTGTTGTCAAGACCCCATGGATATGTTAGGGCAAAAGGTTGCAAAATAATGAGAATAACAATTGAAGTGAAGCTTTAAAAAGAAAGCCCTGTGTTAATGTCATGAGGTTTATTGTAATGAAATCTACATCCTAAATTAAAGGCAAAACTCACTCTGCTCTATAAGCATAAGGAAGCTTCAATTTATCAACTGCAAACTGCAGCAGCTCCATGTGATTGTTTTGATTATCTGACAGAAGAAATAGATTTCACTTGTTAATGTATTATGCTTCAGAATTTTCTCCTCTTTTTGAGTAGGGAGCAGATCAATGGTAATAAATCAGGTTTATATTATGAACAAAGAAACTATTTTCCAGTGAAAGGGTTAACCTGGAGTAATTAGCTAGCAAGCTAACACACATATATGTGGATGTATATGTAAAATAAATGTACACAGAATGGAGAGACAGTAGTGTATAGATTTCTTCAGCTTTGTCTGGTTATGAAAACACAGTACAGGGAATTTGCTTTTGGTCATTTGATCGTATATTACCCATCTACCCAGAAGAGTGTTAAATGGTATACAACTGAATTAATTTGGCAGGAGCTCAAGTGGTGTTCTGCTGACTTCCCTCAGTGGCAGAAGTGTACAGGAACAGGAGAATCCATGCTGCCAACTATTCACTCAAGGGATGATGCCAGCAGTGGAATTATTGGTTCTTTGATCAAGGGGCAACTTTTCATAGTAGTATCATAGTATCAGTCAGGGTTGGAAGGGACCACAAGGATCTAGTTCCAACCCCGCTGCCAGTGGCAGGGACACCCCACACTAGGCCAGCCAGAGCCGGCCACACCTTTTGCTGCATCTTTTGCCACACCTCACCTGCTAGGCCTAGATGGGGTGAATCTATCTAGAAAAGGCAAAAGGGCTTTAGCACTGAAGTTGGCAGGGCTCATTGGGAGTGCTTTAAACTGTGTCTGAAGGGGGTGGATGAGGAAACCAGTTGCTCCAAAGATGAGAGAGTGGGACATAAATTAGGGTTAATTGAGAAATCAGCAGCCCAGCTGAAGTGCATATACACCAACACACACAGTATGGATAACAAACAACAGGAACAGCAAGTCTTATTCCAACAGGAAAAATATGATATAATTGCATTACAGAAATATGGTGGGGCAATTAACATGATTGGAGTACTGCACTGGGGTGTTACAGGCTCTTTAGGAGAGACAGGTAAGGGAGAAGAGGAGGGGTGGCCCTGTGTGATCGTTTGATGCTGTGCTTTTAAGGAAGGGGCACACTGGCTAAATGTTCATAAAATATTTTGGTATTCTAAACGAATTTCATTGGTGGATGGACGAAATGCAACTTTAAGTTATTGGGCAGCTGGGACTTTCTCTCAGTTTCTCTTCCTTCGCTGTTCCTTTCGGCTGGACTGCTTCTGGGCTTCTGGCCAACTAAGATAAGAACTAACTCTCCTGTACCAGGCCTCTGTTTTTTTCCTGTCCTGCTGACTGTCCTTATCTCTTTTCTACCTCTTTGGGGGAGAAGGGAGGTAGGGGGGTGAAGGGGGCACAGGGGGAAGCCCCCTCTGTGGGGGGTCTGGTTTCTGGTTGGGTTAATTTGCTGTATATTTCTGTATATATTGTAAAATCCCTGTATTTGTGGTGTTACATGTAATCTGCTTCCTACACATGCTTGTAAATACATAGTCAGCTTTTTCTAATTACTGAGTTAGCCGTGGTTTCTTTCTCAGTGGGGGAGGGAAAGAGGAGCCTTTCCTTTCAACCCACCACACCCTGCATATTAGGGAATCTCTTGATGCCACAGAACTTATAATCATAGAATCAGTCAGGGTTGGAACGGAACACAAGGATCATCTAGTTCCAATCCCCCTGCCATGGGCAGGGACACCTCACACTACATCAGGCTGGCCAGAGAATCATTCAGTCTGGCCTTCAACACACCCAGGGATGGGGCCCCAACCACCTCCCTGGACAACCCATTCCAGGGCTTCACCACTCTCACGGTGAAGAACTTCCTCCTCACGTCCAGCCTGAATCTCTCCAGCTTCATTCCATTCCTGCTAGTCCTGTCAATACCTGATATCCTGAGAAGTCCTTCCCCAGCCTTCTTGTAGGCCCCCTTCAGATACTGGAAGGCCACAATAAGGTCACCTTGGAGCCTTCTTTTCTCCAGACTGAAAAGCCCCAACTTTTTCAGTCTGTCCTCATAAGAGAGGTACTCCAGCCCTCTGATCATCCTTGTGGCCCGTTTCAGGACACGCTCCAGCATAAGCATGTCCCTCTTGTAATAGGGGCTCCAGAAGTGGACGCAGTACTCCAGGTGGGGTCTCATCAGAGCATCAGAATTCAGCAATCCTGAACTTGAGGTTCAGGATTAAATGATTGAGTGCCTGTGGGTTAAAATCAGAGGGAGGGCTAACAAAACTAACATCCTGGTTGGAGTCTGTTATAGATCACCCAACCAGGATGAAGAGGCAGATGAAATATTCTATAAGCAACTAGAGGCTGTCTCAAGATCATCAGACCTTGTCCTTGTCGACAACTTTAACCTGCCAGACATCTGCTGGGAACTTAACTCAGCAGAGGGGAGGCAGTCCAGAAAGTTCTTAGAGTATATACGGAGGACAGCATCCAGATGCAGCTGCTAAGTGAGCCTACCAGGGGTCAGGCTCAGCTTGACCTGCTATTCTCAAATAGAGAAGGGCTGGTGGGAGATGTGATGGTAGGAGGCTGTCTAGGATGCAGCAATCATGAGATAGGGGAGTTTTCAATATGCAGGGAAATAGGGAGGAACAGTAACAGAACCCTCAGCTGGACTTCCAGAGGGCAAACTTCAGCCTATTTAATCACCTAATTCAGAACGTACCCTGGGTAGCATCCCTTAAGAATAAAGAGGTCCAAGACAGTTGGACCTACATCAGACAGGACCTCTTGAAGGCACAGGAACTGACAGTTCCCACGTGCCAAAAGATGAGCCGCTGGGGGAGGGGACTGGCCTGGATGAGCAAGCAGCTCTTGAAGGAATTAAGGGAAAAAAAGAGGCTGTATCACCTTTGGAAAGGTGGGGGGAGGCAATTCGAGATACGTTTAAAGATGTTGTTAGATCATGTTGGAGAAAAGTTAGAGAGGCAAAAGCCCAGTTAGAACTCAAGCTGGCCACTTCTGTGAAAGACAATAAAAAGCATTTTTATAAATATATTGACGCTAAAAACATGGGCAAGAAGAACCCCCACTCTTTATTGGACCTGGAGGGGAACATTGTAGCTAAAGATGAGGAAAAGGCGGAGGTACTAAATATCTTCTTTGCCTCCTTATTCAAGAGCAATGCAGGAGGACTTCAGGATAACTGGCCTCCTGAACTGGTAGATGGGGTCAGGGAGCAGTGTAGTCCACCTGAAATCTATGATGTAGTTAAAGACTTGCTGAGCCACTTGGATAATTTTAAGTCCATGGAACTGTATGGCATCCATTCTAGGGTGTTGAGAGAGCTGGCAGATGAGCTGGCCAAGCCACTCTCCATCATTTTTGACCAGTCCTGGCTCACTGGAGAGGTCCCAGATGACTGGAAACTGGACAGTGTGATGCCCATCCCCAAGAAGGGCTGGATGGAGGAACCTGCAAACTTTAGGCCTGTCAGCCTGACTTCAGTGTCAGGGAAAATTATGAAGCAGATCATCCTGGCGGCAATCACTGCATACCTGAAGGATGGCCAAGGGATCAGGCATAGCCAACATAGATTTAGGAAGGGTAGGTCCTGCCTGACCAACCTGATCTCCTTCTATGATCAGGTGACCCACCAGGTGGATGTGGGGAAGGCTGTAGATGTAGTCTACCTGGGCTTCAGCAAGGCCTTTGACACTGTTCCCCACAGCAAACTCCTGGGCACGCTGTCAGCCAGTGGCTTGGACAGCAGCACTCTGTGCTGCTGCAAGGCTGAGGGAGCTGGGATTGTTTAGCCTGGAGAGGAGGAGGCTCAGGGGAGCCTTTATTGCTCTCTACAACTACCTGAAAGGAGGTTGTAGCCATGTGTGGGTTGGTCTCTTCTCCCAGGCAACCAGCACCAGTACAAGAGGACACAGTCTCAAGCTGCATCAGGGGAAGGTTAGAAAGTTGCTCACAGAGACACTTGTTAGCTGTTGTAATGGGCTGCCAGGGAGGTGATGGAGTCGCTGTCCCTGGAGGTGTTCAAAAAGGGATTGGAGATGGCACTTGAAGCCATGGTTTAGTTAGTCATCAGGTGTTGGGTGACACATGGGACTTGATGATCTTTGATGTCATTTCCAACCTTATTGGTTCTATGATTTTATGAATTAACATTGATAAATGGCATTACGATTACTGTTCATCTAATGCACTGTGTTTCAGCAAGAACTGTGTTTTATAATTGTCGTGATAGGGCCAAATGGGCCCAGCACAAACCCAGACCGGCCCTGGTATGTTCCCCTCTTCTCCCTCCTGCCTGCAGGAGTCCAGGGAAATGTGGGAAAAGGGACAACAGAACAGGCACCAACAATTCTGTTAAACAAAGTCTCTCTTTAGGGTAAGAGCATGTACACTGACCATGCCTCTCCTAGGCCAGGCCTACATTTCTGCTTTTTATGGCCATGGCCTGGCAGAATCCCATTTCACTGACTAACCGCTGGCTTCAGTTGCCCTATTGGCCCAAACTGAATCTCAGGCAAGTGATAAATACAGGCTGAATTGTATTTGCCTTGCCTTGAGTTGTCTTGCCTTGAATCACCTTGCCTTGCCTTGACTCACCTTTTCCAAGATCTGGGAGAGGAGCCATGAGCCTCATCCTGCAAGCTGAAAAAGTCAAGCCTCATTTGCCTTGCAACTGGAATTTGTGCCATGCCTTGGTTTACCCAGAAAGATGCAAGAGTCCTTCACAAGAACACTTTGTTAAGTCCAGGGGCAGACAGATGTGTCAAGCTGGGCAGAGTGACAAATCCTGTGTGAGCTAAGACCCTGGTGACTGTCCCGTTGCAGTGATAAGCCACTACCAGTATAAGTGTATGCTTTGCAAAACCCCAGGACTGTTGGGGTTTGGTTTGAGCAAGAGGGGGCATGAGTCCCAGGAACACCTGTGCAAGCCAGGCCTTGAAGGACTTTCTGTTGTTAATATAGCAATGGAGTAGGAGTTGTGGGAAAGTCTGATGCTTGGTATGCTGAAGTCAAGCTGCCCTTGAGAAGGGAGGCAAACAAGATAAGAAGTAGGTGAAGATCTGGGAAAAAGAGCAATTAGGAAATTCCACAAAGTAGTGAAAACAATGATGTAACCTTTTAGAAAGTAACTGTGGTGGTTTGAAAGGAAAGGCTCTGCTTTCCCTCCCCCACTGAGAAAGAGACCACAGCTAAACCCAGTCGGAGAAAATGAGATTATATTTTACAAGGAAACAGATTAGATGCAACACAACAAACACAGGTATTTTACAGTATATACAGGAATATACAGCAAATGAACTCAACCAGAAATCAGACCCCCCACAGAGGGGGCTTCCCCCTGTGCCCCCTTCACCCCCCTACCTCCCTTCTCCCCCAAAGAGGTAGAAGAAGAGACGAGGACGGTTAACAGGGCAGGAAAGGAAGAAAGGCCTTGCACAGGAGTTAGTATCTTATCTTAGTTGGCCAGAATCCCAGAAGCAGATCCAGCCGAGAGGGACAGCGAAGGAAGGAAGACTGAGAGAAAGTTCCCAGCTCCCCCAGGTCCAATCTGACCTTCCACAATCCTACCAATGAAATTCGTTTAGAAAACCAAAATATTTTACAAACATTTAGCCAGTGTGCCCCTTCCTTAAAGGCACAGCGTCAAACGGCCACAGTAACCAATAGCATGTGTTAAATTAGAATAGAATTAACTATGTATATGATAAGACTATAAGTAATGAAGTGTGGATCAATAAAGTCGGATGATTACTATCACTCATATTGAGTGCTGTCGTCCCTGTCTCTGTTCTCGTCAAATGGCGCCCGAACAGGGTCCCGATTCTGCGGGTACTCTGAGCCGTGTCAACGGGGACGACAGTGGAGACCGCACCCGGGCATTACGGGCGAGCCGACTGCGGAGGAAGGCTCAGGCGGGCCAGTCTTGGCGGGCCGATATTAGCAGGCCTGCAGAAAGCGTCGGCGGGCCAGAATTGGCAGGCTGACGGCAGCTTGGGCGGGCCAGTATTGGCGGGTCCGAGGAAAAGGATCGGTGGGCTAGACTTGGCGGGCCGGCGGTAAACTCGGGCGGGCCAACATCGGTGGGCCTGAGAAAAGGAGCAGCGGACACCGATGGGTAACGGATCGCGGCAGTGAAGTTCGCGGACGTCAGTGGATATGGAACAAGAGGTAGCTTTCTCCTTATTTCAATGCTTTTTAGAAAAGCGTAAGGTGCAGATATCGCCCAAAGTAATTCCTGGGCTTTTGGCCCATGGATCCGCTTTAGGGTCTTTCCCGAGCGGAGATAGTTATTTTGATGAAACTTGTTGGAAAGAAGATGGAAACAACCTGTGGGACTTGGTGATAGATGGTGATGAAACTGCTACAAAGTTACAAAAGCCATGGAGAGAATGCATAAACTGTATTTAAAAATATAAACTAGAACAGCGAATGGCTGCTGCAGTGACAGCGAATTTGTCAGATCGAGATGCAGCCCCAGTTGTATCTGAATTACAGCCGGACGACATGTTTCAAAAGTATCGACCGATCGACCGGGGCCGCCTCCGATACATCTTCCGGCGGCCACATCGCATTTTGCTAGCCACCAGCATTGCCGTCTGCACCCAGCGGGAAAAAAGCCGAGAAAAGGCAGCTCTCGGAGGACCACAACACCGGCAGCGAGGAATTCAAACAGGACTGACTTTGCTTTACGGCCCCTCTGAGAAACAGCGGAGTGCTTGGGGGCTCGTGGTGACGGCGTTCTTACCACCGCACCCTGCCCGCCAGCCCTGCCGGCCCCCGCGGATACCGACGGCTCCGACCAAGGCAGTACCGACTGACGCACCACTGATACCGGCAGCACTGGCAGCAGCAGCAGCCCAGCGGCGGCCGCTTGCCCGGCCCCCACCCTTTCCCCCGCAGAAGCTCGCACCAGCGACCCCCCTTCTCAGTGGCTTCAGCCGCAACTCTGCTCTGATTTAAAGCAACAGTGCTAATTTTCTCATTTCTGGTTGTAATGTCTTTCAGAGATTTGTTATTTAAAGTTTTGCTAAGTTTTTGTAATAAGAATGGTGAACAGTACACATTTGGTACTTGTGGGTGGTTAATACATAGCCATTGTGCTAAGGTGTGAAGATTTGTTATTTAGAGTTTTGCTGGGTTTTCCTGGTGAGCATAGTGAATGGTACACATTTAGTACTTGTGGGAAGTTAATGCACGGTGATTGTACTGAGGTGTGAGTACTTGGTGATGAGTTCACCTTGTGAGATTTTCTTTTGGTTCGAACCTTCTCAGATGGGTGCCTAAGCATTTCAAAGGAGCTCCATGTAATATTGTAATAATGTTAAGGTTTGTAGTAAATAGGTATTAATCTTCAATGGTATTCTTTAGCTAACGTAATGTCTTTAGATTTCCTTCTTAGACATAGATTACAAAAACTTGAAGAATATAAGATCAAACAAAATAAAAGATTAAATACTAGATTTAAAAAAAAGGGGTTAAAATTAAAAAGGTAATTAGAATAACAAAATACAGATTAAAAATTACAACAACAAAATACAAATAATAATTAGGAAAGTAAGAGAAAAAAAAATTGACAAGTGGGTCACCTCAAGCCTTCTTTCCTGCTATCTGCGATCATTGCAATAAACAACGGCAGAGGAATCAAGACCGTGAGGACACAGCATTGCCCATGAAGCTGAACATCGATCATCTGGGATCACAAACATCATTCAGAAGAATGTACCATGGCATCATGTGAATTAGGACTGAATATTATGGTTGTTTGATAACTTTGTCTTCTCTCTTGTTAACTAAGTGTGCCTCTGAATGCAGACATCCTAGGGGATAAAGTTTCATCTTTACATTTTGCCAAACAAAAACTGAACCAAAACAAAATCAAAACAAAAAAAAAGGGGGAAAAGAGAGAATACCCCCATAGTAAAAAAAAATAAAAAAAAAATCTCATGGTTACCTTAGAAGTGCTGTAACCCTCTCACCACAAGACACACAGCACAAATGTCATGAAAATGACAACCAGCAAACCTGCTTAGAATGACTCACAATGATCCAAGATGTCAACAGAAAGCATCTAACTTCTAACTGAGTGTTGTGACTGCTTAACTGTTGCATGGATGTTAAGAGATCAGAATTACTAGGATGAGCAAAAACACATTATTTTGTGTAATTTTATATTGGGCAAAGCAATGAAGCTCTTTTTGCTCTTGCTGTTTGCAAGTTTTCTGCCTGTGAATCTAGAGCCTGGCCAGATCTACCTTTACAGATTAAAGAAATCTTGCTGCCATTAAATAATTGATGATTTTTGACCATCCTAGAGAAAATAAAAATGCAACATACCCCTAAAGCAGATTGTAAAGATAGTGCTAAGGATTGCATTTGTGTCTTAATCTCTGTGTGCAATGTGTTCAGGCATAATCAAGTCTTCTCTGTCAATAAGTGAAATGTAAAGACTGGAACTATTAAGATCTAAGTTCTTCTTTACAATCTCTGTTATCTTTGACCATGTGTTATGCCAACACTGTTAGAACATTCTAACCAGTTCAACTGAAGCACCATGCCCTGTATGGGTGACATGGGCCAACATGACAGGCAGTAACAAATTTTGTTTGAGCTTGCAGACAGTGGGTTATACAATTGATAAAAGAAGTTTTAAGGTTTTTAGGTATTATTGTACTAACTTTGATTATTGTTAAGGTTGTTTATATTTGTATTATGCAAAGTGTTCAAAGAATAACCTCCAAGGCCTTACTTGCACAAAAGAAAAACGGGGGAATTGTTGGGGTTTGGTTTGAGCAAGAGGGGACATGAGTCCCAGGAACACCTGTGCAAGCCAGGCCTTGAAGGACTTTCTGTTGTTAATATAGCAATGGAGTAGGAGTTGTGGAAAAGTCTGGTGCTTGGTATGATGAAGTCAAGCTGCCCTTGAGAAGGGAGGCAAACAAGATAAGAAGTAGGTGAAGATCTGGGAAAAAGAGCAATTAGGAAATTCCACAGAGTAGTGAAAACAATGATGTAACCTTTTAGAAAGTAACCAATAGCATGTGTTAAATTAGAATAGAATTAACTATGTATAAGATAAGACTATAAGTAATGAAGTGTGGATCAATAAAGTCGGATGATTACTATCACTCATATTGAGTGCTATCGTCCCTGTCTCCGTTCTCGTCACAGGACCATCTGCAGATCATGGGAAGAAGCTTCAAGAGTTGCCTGCTGTTGAGCCAAAGCTAGACCAGCCACTGACCTAAAGCCTTACTGGCTAATATACAGCACCACTCCCCCTGCTTGGGTGGAACTAATTTGTGAATAACTAGTTTATTGTCTCCTTTGTTTTGGTGGTTCATGTTGGGTCTTCCCCTATGGTTGAGAACCATATTGCACCGGGAATTTTCTTTCTCAATTATTTTTCCAGTTTGTTTAAAATTGTTTAAATTGTTATATTGCCTGAATATTGTACATTCTCATTGCAAATATATATTCCAGCCATACACCAAACCTATTAATAAGTTTTGGGTAATTTTTAATTTAAAAGTTATTAATATTCTTATTAATATAATATTTGACATATAAATTCATTCATAAATCCATAAATCACAACAATAATACATTTACTGTGATAATTCATGTGCTTTGGAGTTTTGGGGTTGTAATTAGCCATGTAAATCACTGATTGAATTAAGGATGTGGTTTCACAATAAATGTAAACTGATCTAAGATCATACAGCTCCAAAAACAGCAGAACTGAACTTGCTGTCAATTGCCTGTTCCTTTCCACTCTCTGCTGGCAACAGAGATTTTTGACCGGGTGTTTTCACAGTTATTGTTCTTTGCCACATATTCCTGAAATGAAAGAAAATACAATACACATATACTGAATCTTGAGTTCCACTCATGCTCCAAAATTGATTTTGGTGTTTTATGCACTAACCTCCCAATCTTGCTGAATGCATTAACTGCTTGCCTACAGAGTCATGCTCTGTTTCAATTCTTTCTGTGGTCTTACAAATCCAATATACCCCTTTGTGCAGTGGCCTAGTCTCAGCAGGAGGTGTAGAAATTGTATCAATTGCTAGATTAGTCTCTATATGTCTCTGAACGCCTTTAGAGGAAGGCATAAAATCTGTTTCCCTATCCTGGATAAGTGCTGAAAGCATCCCTTTGCCTGTTGTCTTCATCTCGATTGGGTTTCCATGTGATTAAATATTTCCTAAGATAAAGTCTGATGTGGTCTTTTACAGAAGCATTAATCAGGGGAATTTTCTAGTAAAAGGAGAAGGTGCCTTCAGCATTTCATCAATGTTGAGGAAGATGGTGATTTTCTGAACAGTACACTTTTAGTATGAAAGCCTTAGTTATGGATGAAACTTTACAGTATTGAGTAAGAAAATGATTGGGTTAGGAGGCTCAGTTTACTCTTGTATTACCCTCTAGACAGTCAGGTGTTGTGTTATCAGGAGAAAAATGGTATTCAGAGAATATTTGAAAAAAAAACCCTAAAAACAGAGAAACTGGAGAAAAGCATACAAAGAGAGCTTTGAATGGGGAACCACTTGAAAACAGTCCCTGCCCTGGGGAGGGAAAACAATAATTTTATGTTTTCAATGTGTTATATTCTTGAGTGTGGGAAAAGGAGAGAGGGAGCAGCAGAGAATTACAGGGTTGACCAGAGGCTCTACAAAATGCAGAGCAAGGGAATGTTGGATTATGTGTGGACAATTAATTTGAGGATTGGATTCATGGATGAAGAAAAGAAGGACAACATGAAAGGTAAGGGCACAGGATGTTCCACCTATATGTAAGGAAAAACTTCCTTACTTGAGAGTTGAGGGTGGTACATCACTGGAACAGGCTGCCCAGGGAGGTGGTGGAGTCCATTTCTGGAATAATTCAAAATCTGCCTGGATGCTGTTTTGTGCAACCTGCTCTAGATGAACCTGCTGTAGGTGGAAGTTCAAGCTATTAAAGGAAACTCATGTAAGAGAGAACTTGAGGGATGGTGTATATATATCGTCTCTGCCAAAGTGGGAAGAAACCTGGCCTGACCAATGAACTAAATGGCAGAACATAACAGTGTGTCACAGGATCTGGTATAGCTGTCCATGGAAGCAGAAAGGAAAAGGGCCTGCTGGGGCTGACATGCTGAACTTACTATTGCTAATAACTTAGTATAGTCAATTACAGCTTTTCCATTGATGTCTGACAGTGAGGTTGTTAATTTTGCCTTATAAGCACAGCTAATAATTGACTTGAATAATGGATAAACACAATTTTTGGTCTTATTCCACTCCCCTACCTCCTCTGAAACAACCATCTCTTCAGCTGTAGTGTAGTCTTACAAATAGTTGAAGTAACAATTAGCATGCATGAATGATCAAGACTATTCTGAAGGAAAAAAGACGTTTCATAAAGCAGATATGTTTCTAATGTAATAGAAAGATTAGTGGTGACAGATTCACAAAGAAAATGGAAGCCCTTTCACTTCCTCATGTGCTCTGATATGCTTCTGGCCCTTCAGTGTGGGAAATACTCAGCTAAGCCACATGTAGCCACTGCTCTACTTGATCAAAGGGACAATCTTGTGGCAGGGAGATGGCAACAAACTACTGGAGATACAAGTTTGGGAGACCAGTTTTTGCTTCTGGAAACAACAGAAAAAGAGAGAAAATCATTCACCATATGGTAACTGCACCATAACTCAAGGAAAGTGCAGCAATCTCTATGGTAAAATTCTATCTCTATCTACTTTTAGAGGTGATGTCCCACCCCTAATGATTCTTTAACTTTTGGGTAAACTGAATTTACTGCTTCAATGGTTAAAGATACAGATTGTTGAGAGGAATCATATATATTTTGATTTAGTTATTTGTTATCCTGATATTGTTGCTCATGGAGGAATAAAATCCCATTGACTGTCACTATTGATTTTAATTACACATTAAAAGGTCCCTCTTCACCCTCTCCATCCTCCATTAGCCCTCTATGTAATATCTGTCCACAACAGAATTTATTATAAAAGACTTAACTGAGATGATTTTACACAGAAAGATTTACTCATGTGATGTTTACCTTCTTATTCATGACTAAGTCATGTAGGATTTGTTTTCAAGTGTTCAGTTTTCCTTCCACCTTTAATGAATACTTCTTACTGTATTTAATGAATACTTCTTACTGTATTCTAGCTCTTTCCTGATCTTGTCACTGAGTGTTCCAGAATTATATGATTTGATCTTTATTATAGGGTGATGTAGGGAGAATGAACATTTATTAGATTCACAAATTTATAGACACTTCTTTTTTAATATAGGTATAGAAGCAGATAAATAATCCTCACAATCAGTAGGTATTTTCATTAGCCTATACATTTAGAGGCAGGCATAAACATAGTTCTGCTGCTGATACATCTCCAGTTATTACCAGGTTTGCAATTCAATTACCCAAAGAGCCTCAAGTACCATTGATTATTCATGGGATTCTTGGGTTGGGCTGGCTACAAACCTACTCATTAATCCCTTGAGTGCCTCTGGGCAGCCAGTATGCATCTAGCATAGCAAATCTGCCACAGACATGGAATGTAATGAACTTTGGCTAGCAAAGTGGTTGGAGTGAGGGCAGGCTACTACAGCTGCCAGTGGCTGACACTCTTCAGTATAAAAGCATTGTTCAAAACCAAATCACTGTGGGCTTTCTGAGAACAAAGTGCCCAAGGGGTAGAGTTAGCCAAAGCAAGGTAGCCTATTAGTCGCATAACTCTGAGTGCCTTATTAAGAAAAGGCAGGGAAACACTGTAATTTTCCTCCCTCTTTATCACAGCTTGCATCTACTGTGCTGAAGCAAACCTGCTTCTATAAATGGGAGTTTGCTGGAATTTGACATAGTGACAGCATTTGAACTGCTTTGTACTCTTCTTTGTTCACCATCACTGGAGCTAATGCAATGTCTGTTTCTTCTGCAGATAGTCTAAGAAGTCCTAGGAAGTAACATGGTCATGCATAGAGGCCAGGTAACACCATCTCTTACTAGCAAGAGCTTTGGGTTCAGTCATTGGAGTTATGGAGTAACAACAAGGGTAAATCAAGAAGCATGGGTTCATTGTGCCACTGAAGTATCTGGGCTGATAAAATCCATAATTTTCACATTCATAATTTGCACAAGTTAATTTCACACATTTTATTGCCATAATTAACTGTACTTACTGTTTTTTCTGAGCTAATTCAACAACAGCTTGAAGGTGTTTCTCTTTCTAATCTATGAGTGTGTTGCCTATCACTCATTTACATACCTGTGCCAGACCAGTACAAAATCCGTGATTACAATGAATTAATGTCCAAATCAAACTAACCACAACAGTCATTGCAAAGTCTGCACCTGCCATTTACTGCTTTCAAATACAACCACACTGCAGTTGGCTAACATGAAAGTGAAAATGTCTGTTCATCATCCATTTACTCCTCTTTCCTGGTTCTGTCTTATCAGACTTGTATCCAGCAAGAAGAGTCTTCTATTACTTCCGCATGCTTTACATACCTGGATTGGTTGATGGGTTGGACGCGGTGATCTTGAAGGTCTCTTCCAACCTGGTTTATTCTGTGTATTCTGTGTGTATTCTCTACACATAGTATATTTTTCTGTGTAAGAAATTAAAGATTAGCTTTCAGTCTTCACTGTGTAAATGACAAAGCCATTTAGGCCAGCGCAGTCCAGGCTGGCTAGTCCACAAAATTTAGATTTCTATGAGAAAAATGCTGAAGACATATCAATAGGTCAATAGATCAATACTGAATTAGGTCAGTAGAAACATCTAGAGAGGCTTGCACAGTGTTAATTTCATGAGGTTTGACTCATGGTAATGCCACTAGTGCATTGTTTATCAGTGTCTGCATTCATTTAAAACTCTTTCCCAAGGAGACAGTTGTAAACCTAAAGAAAATGAGAACACTGATGGACGCATGTTTTAGTTTTGAAGATATGCTTTTGTGTGGTTGTATATAGTTGTGTGCATCTACATACATCAGTGTATTTCTGTACTGTATATCGATTGAAAAATATGGTGGGTGGAAAGAGAGAAAAATAAGAGAAAATAGCATATGAAGTTGTGGCATTACAGATCTTTTCTGCTCAATACTTTATATTCCTATGTCAATGTTTGTATGTTTTATTAGGTGTGCTGCTCATGGATAATAAAATGTGCTTAATACAGGGATCATGTATCACTCTCAAAGCCAGGTACCAAGGAAAGATGTTAGTGAGATCTCTTTGAGATCTGTATGACAATCATTACAAAGTTCACAGGATAAAGAACATTTTATTAGTAGCTTTGCACCCTAGATTAAACAGTTGACAGTTTCTTCCTATTTCTTGCAGTTCTCAATGTACATATTGCCAAAGTAGTTCAAGAGATTTTTCTGGTAAGATTGGAGCCAGAACATAATCATTGTGAACACTGAGAAAGGCAACGCAACAATACAAATGTCTTGCTTTCTTGCTCAGTTTTTCCCTACACATATTCTCCTGAGTCCTTGGGAAAAATAACTCCTAAACTTTGAAGACTCTAACATTGCTCTCAGGAAAACACAATAGCATTTTGGCATCTAGTCATCTAGTGGCTTATCACAAAAATGTAACTTGAATAGCATATGGGGAGGAAAAACACATACCCCTCAACACAATGGAAGGGGTATGTGGAACTAGATAAATACATTGGGTGTAAGAAATAATAAAGAAGGTACATTTCTGCACCTAGGTTGGGCCAGCCCTCAATATCAGTACAGGCTGGGAGATGATGAAATTGAGAGCAGCCCTTCAGAAAAGGAGTTGGGTGTATTGGTGGATGAGAAGATGGTCATGAGCCAACAATGTGCACTTGCAGCCCAGAAGGCCAATAGTGTCAGAACAAGTGTGGCCAGAAGGCTGAGAGAAGTGATTCTGCCCCTCTACTCTGCTCTGGTAAAAGCTCATCTGGGGTACATAAACACATTGTTTATGTACAATGGACCTACACATATGTTTAATGTTATACCTGTGCCTAAGTGCCAAAATGTTGAGTACTTGAAAGAATGGAGAGGTAGGGCAGCACTCCCTGGGAACTTGTGACCATTAGATGACACTTAGAGAATTTAAGTAACATTTGAATCTTCAAAAAGAGTAAAATCCAAGCATTCAAAAAAAGAAAGAAATACATATGTACAAAAATTATCATCCAAATAGCTAGATACTAATGGGAGTATGCTAAATATTATATTTATTACATTGATTTATATTTTTAATTTATATGCATTTATTTATTTATTTATTTATTTATTTATTTATTTATATGCATTGATTTCTGAAAGTTTAATAATACTTACATAAATTGAGATCAGTATGTATGGAAGATCAGCAAGGTCTAGTCCATAAGTAATTATGCTAGTGATATTAATTTCTGATTTGCAGCTATTGACTAACAAATTAAGGCCCTGTTGAGACTTTAAAGATCTTCCTGGCACTTTGAAAAGTTGCAAAATGGCAGGTGAAGGCTGCTGACAATGAAAACTGGAAGCATTTTGTAAATACCTTTTTCTGACAGGTGATCTGCAAAGTCCAAAGCAGATCTAGTAATTAACAACCCAATGCAGAAGTATTTGGTTTATTAATTTATAATGTATGAGCTAGTATAAGACAACTAAAGTGTGCTTTGCTTACAGGATCTCCAGAATTCCCACGTTCTAAGCCTCGAAGTATGGTTTTAACAAGTGGGCTAGGCCCCAAGGTTTTGATATAAGCAAATGTTCAATGCAAATGTGTTACAGATCTCTAAAATTTAACTCAGATTTTGAAATCGTATCACAAGAGAGATAAGAAATTGCAGTTGTAATATTGGCATTATTAGGACCATCAGGACCTGACTATTGTGACAGACTCATGAAATGTCTGAATCAGTACTGTCTGCTGCTTTTACCTTTAGACTGTTCTGATTTCTTCAACCTCTGCTTTTCTCTTTAGAAGAGAGGAACTGATTAAAAGGAGTTTGAACATCTCTCAGCCCTGGGATCACTGAGTATTTTATTGCCTAACATGTTTTTCAACTGTTGACTGCCAATGCATAAAATGACATATTAGGAGTAATTGCTTTGAAATATGGCTAGAAATGTGGAGTTAGGAATATTTATCTTCTTTTAGATTATTTTTTTTTTTATTAATTTGGAAAAGCTGACTTCCTCTAAATTTTGGACCTTTTTCTCTTAATGTGAACATTAAAGACATCAGACAAGTTTTGGTCAAGTGAACTCTTTTGTGTGGTATTTCTGCACCTGGATGTGAAAAATCCATTATTATGCAGAAAACAATTTGTATTAGATAAAAATAAAGACCTAGCTAATCTAGTTGGATGTAGACCATAGTATTATCAATGGCCGTTTCAAAGGGTGTTTGAATGCACAGTAGTTTGACTCATACAACTATTGCAATTAGTGGGGAGGACAACTATGCTGCCAAAAAGTTAATTTCATTTTTTAGCTCTTCTATTCCATCTTGGGGTTTGGCATTTTATTATTATTTTTTTCCTCATCCTTCTCAGGGTATCTTCTAAAGAATTTGATGTGACTTCATTGATCTCACTGTCAAATCACTGCTCTAGGCTAGCCTGGAAGTAAAGTACCATTGTTTCATTCTTCCATTGCCTGCCTGCCTGAAAAGCAGCTCTTACTTAATCACGTGGACTCATCTCAGAATATTAGACATAATGCTCATTTAATAATGTTTAGCAGATATATGAGTGAGAGAGGATTTTGTGCAGTGTATAAAGTCATGCTCCTCAGCCTCTGTACAGATTTCTGTCTTCTTTCTGTATTCTTCTATAATTTTACAATTTGCATCAAATTCTTGAAGAAAATGTCAACATGAGACATTTGGGAGGAAAGATTTCAATGCTGGACAATACCTTCCTGTCTCTGTTTGGACTCTTACACCTCAAATATCTCCTAAGGGCCTTTTTGAGAGCTTTGATCTCAAAGGTCTGTTCCAACATTGACAGTCCAATGATTCTAAAGACAGATAACTCTTTCACTCACTCCTATAAAATTGCAGTATCACAAAAAAAATAAGTATGAGAACAATAGGTGTTACCATGGGAACTTTAAAGAAGCAGGGAGTGGCGTGCGGCAGCCATGTAAAGATACATCAACAGTGGCTACTGTGCTCTAAATCTCTATCTGGGAATGCTTCATATTGGCTTTAATTTTAGGTAAGTAGGTAAGATTTAGCTGATGAAGGAACCCAGGGGGAGGCAGAGTCTCTGCTCTCACAAGACTCAGCTGGGAGGTGTTTCTGTGCCAATTTTAAAGCATCAGGGAGTGTCACATGGCAGCTGTTAGGAGAGGCGGCTAACATTCAGTAATGCAGCAAGCAGCACACAAGGCATAAAAATAAAAAGGAGAGAGGAAAAAAAAATAAAATAAGGAGGCAAAGCATAATGGTCTCCACCCAGCAGGAGACCACCCAGCAGGAGACGACTATGCTTCTGATTCCTGCCAAAATGGAGGTGGGAATCCAGACAGAGCTCCCACAGACTGAAGCAGTGATGCTGTTTGCAGGATGCAGGGATGCAGCTGTCCAGACCACTGACAGCAGGGAATGTCTAAGCCTGCTGATAGTACCAGAGGATAGCAAAAAAAATTACCTTCATGCGTTGTGAGCAGGTCATGTATGGTGGCAGAGTTTAAGGAACAGGTAGAAAGACTAAGGAGCATTTGGGAAAGGTAAATAGGTTGCTGGAATTATACCCTTCCATCTCTGAGAGACACTCACCAGTAGTCAGAAGAGCCCCAAGCTACTTACCATCAGGCAGAAGGAGGAGGTCACAGGGCAGAAGAGAGTGGCCTAAAAAAAGGAGGGGAATGGATACAGGTCCCTGCTTGGGGAGGTATGTATACCTTTTCCTGGCCTCTATCACCTTCCCAGTTACCTCTACACAACAGATATGTAGCACTGGAACCTGAGAGCCAGGATCAAGAGGCCCCCTCTGTCCTACACCTGTCAGGAGGAAGACAGAAGCTTAAATAGAGGGGGTGAGGGGTGGTAGATTCATGGCTGTGGCAGGGGTCGAGTGTACATACCAACCACTTCCACAAGGAAGAAGAGAAGAGTTCTGGTTGTTGGAGAGTCTCTCCTGGCAGGAACAGAGGACCCAATATGCAGGGTTGACGCTCAACATATGAAAGTCTGCAGTCTTCCCAGTGATACCCCCAAAACAGGGAACTCCCCAGTATGCTGCAGTCACGTGACTATTACCTATTACTGATCTTCCAGACAGGTGGGGAGGAAGCTGCATCCCATAGTCTGAGGGGTATAAAGAGAGACTTTGAGGCCTTGGGACAATTCGTGAAAGAGTCTGGGGCTCAAGCTACTTTCTCTTCCCTGCTTCCAGTACCCGGCCATGATATGAAAGGAAGTAGAAGAATCCAGTCCATAAATATCTGGCTCCAAGAGTGGTGCTACAGGCAGGGCTTTGGGTTCTTTGATAACGTCTGTTTTTACAGGACAGCAAGACATAGAGTAGTACATGAGAGAGGCTTATCTCACAGGGAGAAAAGGATTCTAGGACAAGAACTAGCAGGGCTCATTCACAGAGTTTTAAACTAGAATCAAAGTGGGATGGGGTTGTTGCTGGGCTTGCACCAGTGGAGTAATATTAATGAAGACCAGAGGCCTACCACCCTTCCAGGGTAGAATGGATATGCTCAGCTTGGTCCCTGCAATGCCTATACACCAACGCAGGCAGCAAGGGGAATAAGCAGGAGGTTTTAGAAATCCATGTGTGGTCAACAGGTTATGATCTGGAGGCAATTACAGAGATGTGGTGGGACCGCTCACATGACTGGAAAGAGGTCATGCGTGACTATGTCATTTTAGGAAAGATAGATCAACTAAGTGAGGTGGTGAAGTTGCTCTTTATGTGAGGCAGCAACTAGAATGTGTTGAGTTCAGCCCAGGGGTGGATGAGAGGTGATTGAGAGTTTGTGGGTGTGAATTAAGGGACACACTGGCGTGGGTGACACTGTTGTGGGTATTTATTACAGACCACCTGATCAGGACGAGGAAGCTGATGAGGCCTTCTACAGGCAGTTGACATCAGTCTCACAATCACCAGCCATAGTTCTCATGGGGGATTTTAACTACCCATATATTTACTGGAAAGCCTACTCAGCCAGCCACAGGCCAGAAGGTTCTTCCAGTGCACTGATGATAACTTCTTGATGCAAATAGTGGATGAGCCAGCTAGGAGAGGTGCATTACTGGACCTGATACTCATTAAGAAGGAGGGTCTTGTTGAAGTGGTGAAGGTTGAGGGCAGCCTTGGCTGTAGCGATCACAAGATGGTGGAGTTCAGTATCTTGTGTGGTAGGAACAGAATATCAAGCAGGATCACAACCTTGGATTTCAGCAGGGCCAAGTTTGGCATTTCCAAGCAATTTCTAGGGGAAATCTCATGGGACAGGGTAGTAGAAGGCAAAGGAGCCTATGACAGTTGGCTAATATTCAAGGACCTGTTTTTCTAAGCTCAAGATCTAAGCATCACAACAAGTAGGAAATTGAGATAGAGAGCCAGGAAACCTGCATGGTAGGGAGCTGCTGAGTGAACTCAAGTGGAAGAAGAGAGTCTACAGATCATGGAAGGAGAGGTTGGCCACTTGGGAAGAGTATAAGACTGTTGTCAGAGGATGTAGAGAGGCTACTAGGAAGGATAAGGCCTTTGGAACTCAACCTTGCAAGGCAGGTGAAGGACAGCAGAAAGGGTTTAAAATACATTGCAGGAAAAACTAATATCAGAGGCAGTGTAGGCCCACTACTAAATGAGGTGGGTGCCTTGGTGACAGAGAACACAGAGAAGGCAGAATTGCTAAATGCCTTCTACTTTTCCGCCTATACTGTTGGAGGCTCCAAAGGAAGGCAGTTTTCCTTGGTTGATGAGGACTGGGTTAAGGAACAGTTAAGCAATCTGGAAAAATATAAATCCATGGGTCCTGATGGCATGCACATGCAGGAGTGCAGGGAGCTGGCAGAAGTCATTACCAGGCCATTCTTCAATATCTTTGGCAAGTTGTGGTGAACAGGAGAGGAGTCTGAGGACTGGAGGAAGGCCAGTGTCACTGGAGGAAGGCCAGAGTCACTCCAATCGTCAAAAAGGGTAAGAAGGAGGACCCAGATAACTAAAGACTGGTCAGTCTCGCCTCCACCCCTGCAAAGGTAATGGAACAACTTATCCTCAGCATTATCCTTAGGCACATCATAGAATCAGAGATTCAATAAGGTTGGAAGAGACCTCAAGGATCATCAATTCCAACCTGTCACCCAAGACCTCATGTCTACTAAACCATGGCACCAAGTGCCATGTCCAATCCTCTCTTGAACACCTCCAGGGATGGCGACTCCACCACCTCACTGGGCAGTACATTCCAGTGGTGAACAACTCTCTCTGTAAACAACTTTCTCATGACCTTGAGCCTAAACTTCCCGTGATGCAGCTTGGGACTGTGCCCTCTTGTTCTGGTGCTGATTGCCTGGGAGAAGAGACCAAGCCCCTCCTAACTACAACAGTCCCTTCAGGTAGTTGTAGAAGGCAATGAGGTCACCCCTGAGCTTCCTCTTCTCCAGGCTAAACAATCCCAGCTGCCTCAGCCTTTCATTGAAGGGCTTGTGCTCGAAGCCTCTTACCAGCCTTGTTGCCCTCTCTGGACATGTTCAAGAGTCTCAATGTCCTTCTTAAACTGAGGGGCCCAGAACTGGACACAGTACTCAAGGTGTGACCTAACCAGTGCTGACTACAGAGGCAAAATGACTTCCCTGCTCCTGCTGGCCACACTATTCTTGATGCAGGCCAGGATGCCTTTGGCCTTCTTGGCCACCTGGGCACACTGCTGGCTCATGTTTGGCCAGCAGTCAGTCAGTACCCCCAGGTCCCTCTCTGTTTGGCTGCACTCCAGCCACTCTGACACCAGCCTGTAGCACTACATGGGATTCTTGTGGCCAAAGTGCAGCACCCAGCACTTGGACTTGCCATCATGTTGGACTCTGCCCATCTGTCCAGCCTGTCAAGGTCACTTTTGAGAGCCCTTCTACCCTCTAACTAATAAATATCTGCTCTCAACTTCGTGTCATCTGCAAACTTACTGATGATAGACTCAATCCCCTCATCCAGAACATCAATAAAGATATTGAACAGGATGGGGCCCAACAATGATCCATGGGGGACACCTCTAGTGACTGGCCTCCAGCTGGACAGGGCACCATTCACCACCACACGCTGGGCTCAGCTTTCCAGCCAGTTCCTAACCTAGCACAGAGTGGTGCTGTCCAAGCCACGGGCTGACAGCTTGCCCAGGAGTTTGCTGTGGGGAACAGTGTCAAAGGCCTTGCTGAAGCCCAGGTAGACTACATACACAGCTTTCCCCACATCCGGTGAGAAGGAGATCAGGTTGGTCAGGCAGTCAACATGGTTTTACCAAAAGGAAACCATGTCTGATAAAACTGGTAGCCTTTTATGATGACATAACCAAGTGGATGGACAATGGTAGAGCAGTAGGTGTGGTTTGTCTTGGTTTCAGAAAAGCATTTGACATGATCTCTCACAACATCCTTGCAGCTAAGCTGAGGAAGTTGGGTCTGGATGATCAGGTAGTGTGATGTGTTACACCCATCCTGAAAGAAGCGGGGGAGGGCTTGTGAAAGCTTTAACCTCCCTGGAGGGCTTTTTTAGAATAGAATAGAATAGAATAGAATAGAATAGAATAGAATAGAATAGAATAGAATAGAATAGAATAGAATAGACCAGGTTGGAAGAGACCTTCAAGATCATCATGTCCAACCTATCAACTAATCCAACCCACCTAAACAACTAAACCATGGCACCAAGCACCCCATCAAGTCTCCTTCCGAAAACCTCCAATGATGGTGACCCCACCACCTTCCTGGGCAGCCCATTCCAATAGGAAATCACTCTCTCTGTGTAGAACTTCTTCCTAACATCCAGCCTAAACCTGCCCTGGTGCAGCCTGAGACTGTGTCTTCTTGTTCTGGTGCTGGCTGCCTGGGAGAAGAGACCAACACCCTCCTGTCTACAACCTCCCTTCAGGTAGTTGTAGAGAGCAATAAGGTCACCCCCTGAGTCTCCTCTTCTCCAGGCTAAGCAACCCCAGCTCCCTCAATCTCTCCTCATAGGGCTTGTGTTCCAAACCCCTCACCAACTTCGTTGCCTTTCTCTGGACATGCTTCAGCAAGTCAACCTCCTTCCTAAACCGAGGGGCCCAGAACTGGACACAGGACTCAAGGTGTGGCCTAACCAGTGCAGCGTACATGGGGAGAATCACCTCCCTGCTCCTGCTGGCTACACTGTTTCTGATGCAGGCCAGGATGCCATTGGCCCTCTTGGATGCCTGGGCACACTGCAGACTCATGTTCAGCCCACTATCGACCAGCACCTCCAGGTCCCTTTCTGCCTGGCCACTCTCCAGCCACTCTGACCCCAGCTGTAGCACTGCATGGGGTTGCTGCGGCCAATGTGCAGAACCCGACACTTGGGTGTGTTAAATCTCATGCTGTTGGATTCTGCCCATCTGTCCAGCCTGTCGAGGTCCCTCTGCAAAGCCTCTCAACTCTCCAGCAGATCAACTCCTGCCCCCAGCTTAGAGTCGTCAGCAAATTTACTGATGATGGACTCAATGCTCTCATCCAGATCATCAATAAAGATGTTAAAGAGCGTGGGGCCCAGCACCGATCCTTGGGGCACACCACTAGTGACTGATCACCAGCTGGATGTGGCACCATCTGTTCCACTCCCCCTCCCTGGCCAGGAAGCCTATAAAAAGGAAGACAATGCAGCCATTTGCTCTCTTTGGCTTCTGCCTGGCCTGGTCCTCCTCCTCCCTGCTACATTGAAGCCTCTTCAAAGGACTTCAAAGGATTGGTTTTGTATACATATTTTTCTCCATCTATCCTTGTTCTTTACCTTTGTGAACCCTTCTTCTTATTGTGTTTTTACATATATGTATTTATATTTTTTTTTAAAGAAATTTTTTTTACCTCTCTACTTCCAAACTGACTCCAAATTATTTCTTGGTAGGTTTGCTCCTTCCCTTTCTTTCTCTCTCAATTGGGAAAGAGCAGGGGGGGCCGGGGGAGGCATTCTCAGCCTTGACCTCCATCTGAGCTCTTAAATCCCAGTTAAGGCTCAAACCACCACAGGTAGTGAGGTGGACTGTGAACTGGTTAAAGGAAAGAAGTCGGAGAGTTGTGGTCAATGGGGTGGGGTCTAACTGGAGGCCTGTATCTAATGGTGTCATTCAGAGGTCAGTAATGAACAACCTGGATGACAGAACAGAGTGCATTGTCAACAAGTTTGCTGTTGACACAGAACTGGGTGGAGTGGCTGTCACACCAGAAGGTTATGCTGCCATTTGGTGTGACTTAGACAAGCTGGAGAGTTGGGCAGGGAGAAATGAAATTCAAGAATGGCAAGTGTAAACTATTGCACCTGGGAAAGACCAACCCTATGTTTCAGTACGGGCTGGGGACTGACCTGTTGGAGAGCAGTGAAGGGGATAATGACCTGGAGGTCCTCATGGATGGGAGGTTGGTCGTGAGCCGGCAGTGTCTTCTTATTTCCAAGCAGGCTAATGCTATTCTGGGGTGTATTAGAAGGGGTGTGGTTAGTAGGTAGAGAAAGATTCTTCTCTTCCTGTACTCTGACCTGGTGAGGCCACACCTGGAGCATTGTGTCCCTGGGTTCTGGGTCCCTCAGTTCAGGAATGACAGGGAATGGCTTCAAAGAGTCCAGCACAGAGCCACAAAAGTGATTAAGGGAGTGGAACATCTTTCTTATGAGGAAAGACTGAGAGAGCTGGGTATCTTTAGCTTGGAGGAGACTAAGGGGTGACCTAATTCATATTTATAAAGATGTGAAGGGTGAATGCCAAGAGAATGGAGTCAGGCTCTTCTTGTGGAGGCCCAGTGACAGGACAACAGGCAATTGGTGGAAGCTGAGGGATAGCAAATTCCATGTGAATGTGAGGAAAAAATTTTCACTGTGAGGGTGACAGAACACTGAAACAGACTGCCCAGTGGGGCTGTGGACTCTCCCTCTCTAGAGGTATTCAAGACCCATCTGGATGCATCCCTGTGTGACCTGGTATAGGTGATCCTGCTCTGCAGGGTGTTGGACTAGATGATCTTTCATGATCCCTTCCAGCCCCTAAGATTTTGTGATTCTGTGATTCTGTGTCTCTGTGATTAAAGCAAGGAAACTTTGATTTTTCCAGTGTGTTACTGTCTAAGAAACCATATTTTGATAGAGCATTCATTGTGCTACATTTAAACGAGTAAATTTCAACAGGGGTAATTTTTGAAATGATGTATCATACTATTTAGTGATATCGAGTGTTTCCACATCAAGATCAATAGATTTTCTTAAGTTATGATGTCAGCCCTGTAGATTGGAAATAAAATACTGATATTTCCTCTATCTCTCTCTCTTTTTTTCCCTCTTTCTATAAACCTTATTACATACTTAGAAAATGAAAAAAAAAAAAAAATAAAAATCAATAGCCATAATTCTGGACAACCAATGTTCAGTTGCTGTCATACAACTGCAGCAATCAAGGGGAGATTCCTCACCCCTGCAGGGAACCTAATATGGCCAGAGATGTTGAGGTGTGTTAAAACTAACTCAGGGTACCTGTCTAGATTTGCTTCTTCTAGACTATTTTCAGGAGCAGAAGAGGTAATGTCTCGCTTTTTACACTGTTGCATGGGAGATTGAGAAACATCAGGTACACGGTCTGAGACACTTCATGGAGACCTTCCTGTCCCATATAAAATATTTACATAGAATACATAGAATACATAGAATAAACCAGGTTGGAAGAGACCTTCAAGATCATCGCGTCCAACCCATCAACCAATCCAACACCGCCCAAGCAACTAACCCACAGCACCAAGCACCCCATCAAGTCTTCTCCTAAAAACCTCCAGTGATGGCGACTCCACCACCTCCCCAGGCAGCCCATTCCAATGGACAATCACTCTTTCTGTATAGAACTTTTTTCTAACATCCAGCCTGAATCTCCCCTGGCGCAGCCTGAGACTGTGTCCTCTTGTTCTGGTACTGCTTGCCTGGGAGAAGAGACCAACATCCGTCTGTCTACAACCTCCCTTCAGGTAGTTGTAGAGAGTAATAAGGTCACCCCTGAGTCTCCTCTTCTCCAGGCTAAGCAACCCCAGCTCCCTCAGCCTCTCCTCGTAGGGCTTATGTTCCAAACCCCTCACCAACTTTGTTGCTCTTCTCTGGACTCGTTCCAGCAAGTCAACATCCTTCCTAAACTGAGAGGCCCAGAACTGGACACAGTACTCGAGGTGCGGCCTAACCAGTGCAGTGTACAGGGGCAGAATGACCTCCCTGCTCCTGCTGGCCACACTGTTCCTGATGCAGGCCAGGATGCCATTGGCCCTCTTAGCTGCCTGGGCACACTGCAGGCTCATGTTCAGTCTACCGTCGACCAGCACCCCCAGGTCCCTCTCAGCCTGACTGCTCTCCAGCCACTCTGACCCCAGCCTGTAGCTCTGCATGGGGTTGCTGTGGCCAATGAGCAGAACCCGGCACTTGGTTGTGTTAAATCTCATGCCGTTGGACTCTGCCCATCTGCCCAGCCTGTCGAGGTCCCTCTGCAGAGTAATTACTGCATTAAATTTGTGCTGGAGAGGTCACTAAACAAGTAGGAAAATTGTAGCACCTATTAATTGCCTTAGCTTGACATTTGGGTGTGTGATTTTGGAAACTGATAGGATAGCTTGTTGTTTTGTTTAATTTAAATAGCAGAGGCATCTGATAGCTGATTACCAATGGCCATTGTGACTCAGGGAAGCCACACAACGAACTGAGAATAAGAGCTGGTAAACATTGCAATAGAGTCTTTTGTCTTCTCTCTGAACTTAGATAAGAGACGAGTGATCGTCTGCCTTTTGTCTAATACCTGTGTGAGCCTTGCCAATCACGAATCTGTAACTGTCACACAGACACATCTAATTACCAATCACAAGTTGCTTTTGATTATGTTAGCCTGTATAAGGAAATGACTTTGTACAATAAAGTAGACATTGTGCTTGCATCAAGCTTTGTCTCCATCTCTCAGTTGTGGTAAAATGGTGACCCCCAATGTGATGGAGGTGATGAATCGCTAAGCAGCGACATCCCACAGAACTTTGAATGAGCTGCTGAAAGGAAGCAGGAGCCAGCCAGCCTGAACAGAACCCTCCCATTACAACGAGAGGTGAGCCGTGGGAAACGAAATATGGGGAATCGAGCGACTTCCTCAGAAAGAGATGTTTATGAACTAATGCAGGAACTCCTTAGAAAGCATGGCAAAGTTATTTATGGCCATGATCTTAAGGTGCTGCTGAAGTGGGTACAAGCAAAAATCCTGACAGTTACACCATCTAATATGTGTACATGTAAAATTTGGAATCAGGTGAGGGTGAAGTTATGGGATGCTGCTACAACAGGGAACACTGAAGCTCAGCACTTGCTTCCCTTTTGGTGGATCACATTTGAGACGCTTAAAGCGCAAGAAGAGAAAATAATATTGGGAGTCAGTACAGAGCTTGGGATGGCAACGAAAGTAAGCGAAATTGCTACGTCTTCCTTCACAGCGTGGAAATTAGTTAAAGGTTCTTTAGAACAACTGGCAGGAGATCCTAAGGCAACTTCAGCATTAATTAACAGCACTTTGCTAAGCCCTCCTGCAACCTTGGAGCTGCTGACACTAGGCCTAACAGCAACAGCAGCCCCCTACCCCCCCTGCCACTGGACCCCCCCACTGCTGAGTCTTGAAAGTTCTCCAACGTGTTTTGATTGTGGACAGAAGGGACATTCTATATTAAAAGATCACAACTCAGTTTTGAGACTATGTTAAGAAAGGAAATTAAGATCAGACAAGGTGACAAGGCAGTGACTTTTGCTCTGCCTAAACAGCCACAGAAAGAATAAAAAGGACAGCAGGAGACAAAACAACAATTAAGCTCAAATCACTGCTGTTACTACCTATTGATATAGTCCTGCCTTCGAGGAAAAGCTACTTCCGGCTGTGAATTTGGTGGCGACCCCCCCTTCTACCCCTGTCTCTACGGTGGCTTTGCTAAGACAGCCACCCTTCCCCACCCCCCTTCTCTTTCTGATAAGACTCTAGTTTATGAAAGTTGTGTTCTGATTTAAAGCAACAGTACTAATTTCATTATTACTGATTGCAATGTGTTTTATAGATTTGTTATTTTGATGTTAAGTTTTACCAGTAAGCATAATGAATAGTAAGTATTTAGTAAGTATTTAGTAATTATAGTAAGGTATAGGTATTTAGTAATGAGTTCAAATTTTAAGTTGCATGGACACATCTAATTACCAATCACAAGTTGCTTTTGATTATGTTAACCTATATAAAGAAATGACTTTGTGCAATAAAGTAGACACTTTGCTTGCATCAAGCTTTGTTTCCATCTCTCAGTCGTGATATCTGGTATTATAGCACGGATTTGTTTGGTGTGGTATGAGGGCTAAGGTCATCTGTGACAGTGTGGGAATAGACAGATTGCAGGCTGCTGAGAGAGTTGTAAGAAAGCACTGCTGTGATAATCCATGAAACTTGTTGGAGATTGTGTATGGAGGTTATGTGGGAAAAACTCATTTTGTATGTAGCATGGCATAACTTCTAACTTCTCTTCAAGAGAAAAAATGGTTTATATGCTGAACCTGAATGTGGAACTAAGGATCAGTCAGTAATAAAACTGAATTCAAGGGAACTTTTACCCAGATATCTGGAAGTGCATCTACTTGAAAAGGCTGAGTAGCAAAATGTACTGATGCTCCCTTCCACACTTCTGTCCAGCAATGATGGTGAAACCTGTCTACCCTCAGTGACAGCTAGCCCAAATACTGCCATATGGGGCTATCTGCTATATTTCTGAGCCAGTGGTTTTGACACAGTATTCAGTGGAGCAGAGATTAACTTTCTGAAAATGAAAAGGACAGGCAGATAGAAGAGGAGGAACTACTTATCAAATATGTATATTTCAGATGGAATTTCACACTCAGTAGAAAGATGTGAGATTGCTGTCAACTCTCCCTAGTGCTCCGACAATGTGTTATCAGGTCACGTTTGCATGACAGTGTTAACTCATGAAGGAAACTAAGTCATAGGACTTCTAAGACAGAATCAATCAAGTGAACGGTGTGGATCCTCAAAACTAATTTCATAAAGTCTGGTTATCTGCGTGGCAGACAAAAGGCTTGTCAACCCCATTTCAGTATGACCAAGTTCAGTGCTGCATTGAGAACTTTAATGAACCAATACTGTAATATGTATGAAAGATGACACTGAGATGAATTCATAAAAAGCCATCTCCCCATGAAATATGAACAATTGCTGAAGGCTTCACTCTTCAATTATCTTATATAAAGTTCCCATTTAAAAGGCCTTTATCTTGTTAATCACTTACAAATTTGTGCAATGCTTTTCATTTTCCTTAAGCAATATTAGAACTGGAAATGAGGGGCTGACACCAACAGTGTAGAGGTTTTATGACATCAAGGTAACAAGGCCATGCTAAACAGAGAATTAATATTCATGGAATATTTTTACCGTTTCTCAAACTTATATTTGTTGAATATATTCAGAAAACACAAAAAGACCTCAAGGAGAGTTGACCATCCCTGTTGTGAACAGTGAAATAATTTTGGAGACTATTGTAGCGCCACTGGCTTAGGAATAACTGGAAACAGGAATTCTATAGCACTTGCTTTTCGACCAGCACCCCCAGGTTCCTTTCCGCCTGGCCACTCTCCAGCCATTCTGACCACACTCCTGTAGAACTACATGGTGTTGTTGTGGCCAATGTGCAGAACCTGGCACTTAGATGTGTTAAATCTCATACCCTTGGACTCTGCCCATCTGTCCAGCCTGTCAAGGTCAATCTACAGAGCTCTTCTATCCTCTAACAGATCAACACCTGCCCTCAGCTTGATGTCATCTGCAAACTTACTGATGATGGACTCAATACCCTCTGTGGGGTACACTCAATACCCTGCTGTGGGGGATGGTGTCAAAGGCCTTGCTGAAGTCCAGGTAGACTACATCCACAGCCTTCCCCACATCCAACAGGCAGATCACCTGCTCATAGAAGGAGATCAGGTTGGTCAGGCAGGACCTGCCCTTCCTAAATCTATGCTGGCTGGGCCTGATCCCTTGGCCATCCTGGAAGTGCTGTGTGATTGCACTCAAGATGACCTCTTCCATAATCTTGCCTGGCACTGAGGTCAGGCTGACAGGCCTAGAATTCCCTGGTTCATCCAACTGGCCCTTCTTGTGGATGGGTACCACATTGGCCAGCTTCAAGTCGTCTGGGACCTCTCCAGTGAGCCAGGACTGCTGAAAAATGATGGAGAGTGTCTTGGCCAGCTCATCTGCCAGGTCTCTCAACACCCTAGGATGGATGCCATCTGGTCCCATGGACTTGTAGCGATCCAAGTAGCTAAGGAGGTCTCTAAGTACTTCCTCCTGGATCACAGGGGAACTATACTGCTCTCTGCCTCCATCTGCCAGTTCAGGGGGCAAGTTGTCTGGAAGACAACCTATCCTGCTATTAAAAACTGAGGCAAAGAAGGTGTAAAGTACCTCAGCCTTTTCCTCATCTTTTGTTACCATGTTTCCATCTGTGTCCACCAAGGAGTGGAGGTTGTACTTGCCCCTCCTTTTGCTATTAATATATTTAGAGAAGGAATTTTTATTGTCCTTCACAGCAGAGGTTAATCTAAGCTCTAAATGGGCTTTTGCCTTTCTAATTTTTTTCCTACATGACCTAGCAACATCCTTAAATATTCTATGGATTACCTCACCTTTCTTTCAGAGATGATCCACCCTCTTTTTTCCCCCTAATTCCTTTAGAAGTTCATTGCCCATACAGGCTGGCCTTGTACTCTGTCGGGTCATCTTCCGGCACATTGGCACAGCCTGTTCCTGCACCTTCAAGAATTCTTTCTTGAAGTAGGTCCATACCTCCTGGGCCCCTTTGTATTTAAGAACTGTTTCCCAAGGTACCTTCTGAGCTAGTTCTTGAGTAACCTGAAGTCCACCCTTCAGAAGTCCAGAGTGGAGTTTTTTTTGCTGCCCCTCTTAGCTTGGCTATGTATTGAAAATTCAATTATTTTGTGGTCGCTGGACCCCAGAGAGTCTGCAGCCACCACATTTCCCACCAGCCCTTCCGTATTTGTAAAAAGGAGGTCAAGCAGTGTGTTACCCCTGGTAGGTTCACACAGCACCTGGGATAAGAAGCTGTCCTCCATGCACTCTAAGAACCTCTTAGACTGCCACCTCTCTGCTGTGTCGAGTTCCCAGCAGATATCAGGCAGGTTAAAATCGCCCATGAGAACAAGGTCTGGTGATTTTGACACAGCTTCTGCCTGCCTATAGAATAATTCATCAATTTCTTTATCCTGATGTGATGAAGAGGTTATTAATTTATGAATATGAAACGTGTATTATTTAAATATTATTTTTATTAATTATCAAAATTATTAATAAGTGATGAATCACTATTTTATAGACATGTTCTCATGCATGATCATGAAATAAATACCATCAATTGTTTAGTATTTATAATTAGAACTCAACTGGAATATTTACAGAATCATTTCCCATTTATATATTGAAGGGTGCAATTCCACTGTTTGTCCACCAGATGGTGACTTGACAGGGTGCGGGCAGATGCTTAACTATATACAGAGATGTTACTATGCGTCAGAAGTTACTCTGCTTTGAACTGAATGTTAGTGAGCAGAGAGCATGTGGAAGATACATGGTGTCCTTTGTTTGTAGTGAGGTCAAGTTCCAGCATACTACTGTCATTGGACTGGTTCCTAGGCTGGTCTGGAAGGTGATGCTGGATGACAATCCTCTCTCTGCGGCAGTGGAGATGAGATAGAACCTAGGCTTAGCTAGTACGCAGGTTCCCTTCACAGGACTCCAGCTGGCTCCCAACAATAGGGAGCGGTCCTGTGGGGTTGGCCTGACTCACAGAGTTAGTTTGCAACAGGCTTCAGGGCTGGCATGAACAGCCCCGGGGAAGAAGTGCAGCTGCATGGAGCGGTGGCTTCCCCTTTACTTGGCTCAAAAGAGCAGAAGGACCCTCTCAGAGCGGTCCCAGCTTTGGAGCACAGACAGTGCTCTGGATTTGCCTGAGGTTTACAGGGCACGGAGTGGCAGAAGTAGTGTCTCCTTTCCCACGATAGCAGGGTTATGCAAGCATGTGATCCTGCTTTCTGATTTGACATACACAGGATTGTGTCCCCTCATCGGTCTGCTGCTTAGGGCTAATGCATACGTGTGGACTGCTGGACTTCGCCAAGTCCTTTTCACAGTATCATAGTATCATAGTGTCAGTCAGGGTTGGAAGGGACCACAAGGATCACCTAGTTCCAACCCCCCTGCCATGGGCAGGGACACCCCACACTAGATCAGGCTGGCCAGAGCCTTGTCCAGCCTGGTCTTAAACACCTCCAGGGATGGCGCCCCATCCACCTCCCTGGACAACCCATTCCAGGGCTTCACCATTCTCACGGTGAAGAACTTCCACCTCACATCCAGCCTGAATCTCCCCACCTCCAGCTTCATTCCATTCCCCCTAGTCCTAACACTACCTGATATCCTGAGAAGTCCCTCCCCAGCCTTTTTGTAGGCCCCCTTCAGATACTGGAAGGCCACAATTAGGTCTCCTCAGAGCCTTCTCTTCTCCAGACTGAACAGCCCCAACTCCTTCAGTCTGTCCTCATAGGAGAGGTGCTCCAGCCCTCTGATCATCCTTGTGGCCCTTCTCTGGACAGGCTCCAGCACGTCCATATCCCTCTTGTAATAGGGGCTCCAGAACTGGATGCAGTACTCCAGGTGGGGTCTCACCAGAGCTGAGTAGAGGGGGAGAATCACCTCCCTTGCCCTGTTGGCCACACTTCTCTTGATGCAGCCCAGGATCTGATTGGCTTTCTGGGCTGCAAGTGCACACTGAGAGCTCATGTTGAGCTTCTCATCCACCAGCACTCCCAAGTCTCTCTCCTCTGGGCTGCTTTCCAGCCAGTCACTGCCCAGCCTGCATTTGTGCCTGGGATTGCCTCGATCCAGATGCAGGACCCTGCACTTGGTCTTGTTGAACCTCATGAGGTTGGCTTGTGCCCACCTCTCCAGCCTGTCAAGGTCCCTCTGGATGGCATCCTTTCCCTCCAGCGTGTCTGCTGCACCACACAGCGTGGTGTCCTCAGCAAACTTGCTGAGGGTGCACTCAATGCCACTGTCCATGGCACCGACTAAGATGCTGAACAAGACTGGTCCCGGGACTGATCCCTGAGGGACTCCGCTTGTCACTGGCCTCCACTGGGACATGGACCCATTGACAGCCACTTTTGGGGTGTGGCCATCAAGCCAGTTCTTTATCCATCTAGTGGTCCACCCATCAAACCCATGTTTCACCGGATTGGAGACCAGGATGTTGTGTGAGACAGTGTCGAAGGCTTTGCTCAGGTCCAGGTAAATGTCATCAGTTGCTCGCCCCTCATCTACTAATGTTGTCACCTGTTCATAGAAGGCCACCAGGTTGGTAAGGCAGGATTTGCCCTTGGCAAAGCCATGCTGACTGTTCCAAATCACCTCTTCACTATTCTTCTGAGTCAGTAGTGACTCCAGGAGGATCTGCTCCATGATCTTTCCGGGCACAGAGGTGAGACTGACTGGCCTGTAGTTCCCTGGTTCCTCCTTCTTACCCTTTTTGAAAATGGGAGTAATGTTTCCCCTTTTCCAGTCTGTGGGGACTTCCCCAGACTGCCATGACTTTTGGAATATAATAGAGAGGGGTTTAGCAACCTCATCTGCCAGTTCTCTCATTACTCATGGGTGTATCCCATTGGGTCCCATGGACTTGAACACTTTCCGATTCCTCAGGTGATCATGAACCTGATCTTCACTTATGATGGGCAGTTCTTCCTTCCTGTCCCTGGCATTGTCTTCCATAACATCAGGAGTGTGGCTAGAGGCCCTCGCAGTGAAGACTGAGGTAAAGAAGTTATTGAGAACCTCAGCCTTTTCCTCATCACTTGTGACCATTTCACCAGTTTCCTTTCTGAGGGGGCCCACACTTTCCCTAGTCTTCTTCTTCCCATTACTATACCTGTAGAAGTTCTTAGTGTTCCCTTTAACCTTCCTGGATAGATTCAATTCAAACTCTGCTTTGGCTTTCCTAACCAGGTCTCTTGCTGCTCAGGCAGCTTCCTTATATACCCCCTGTTCTAGCTGTCCTTCCCTCCACTTCCTGTAGAGTTTCTTTTTAAGTAATATTGTGTTCAGTAGCTCCTTGCTCATCCAGGCAGGCCTCCTAGCATTCTTACCTGCTTTTGTCTTTGTTGGTATACGTAGCTCCTGGACACAAAATAGGTGGTCCCTGAATACTGACCAGCTGTCCTGGGTCCCTCTTCCCTCCAGGGCTTTGTCCCATGACACTTCAGCTAGCAGATCCCTGAAGCAATCAAAGTCTACACGCCTAAAGTTTAGGGTCGTAAACTGAGAATACTTCCTCCTGATTGTCCTGAGGATATTAAATTCAACTGCTTCATGGTCACTGCAGCCAAGGCTGTCTCTGAGCCTCACACTGGTTACCAGCTCTTCCCTGTTGGTGAGAACAAGGTCCAGCATAGCACCTTTTCTTGTTGGTTCCTCTACCATTTGGAGGAGGAAGTTGTCTCTTATGCAGTCCAGGAACATCCTGGATTGATGGTGCCTTGCTCTGTTGTCCCTCCAGCAGATGTCAGGGTGGTTGAAATCACCCTGAGGCCCCTCAGTTTAGGAAGGATGTTGACTTGCTGGAGCATGTCCAGAGAAGGGCAACGAAGTCGGTGAAGGGTTTGGAACACGAGCCCTATGAGGAGAGACTGAGGGAGCTGGGGTTGCTCAGCTTGGAGGAGACTCAGGGGGTGACCTTATTGCTCTCTACAACTACCTGAAGGGAGGTTGCAGACAGGCGGGTGTTGGTCTCTTCTCCCAGGCAGTCAGCACCAGAACAAGAGGACACAGTCTCAGGCTGCACCAGGGCAGGTTTAGGCTGGATGTTAGGAAGAAGTTCTACACAGAGAGAGTGATTTCCTATTGGAATGGGCTGCCCAGGAAGGTGGTGGGGTCACCATCATTGGAGGTTTTCAGAAGGAGACTTGATGGGGTGCTTGGTGCCATGGTTTAGTTGTTTAGGTGGGTTGGATTAGTTGATAGGTTGGACATGATGATCTTGAAGGTCTCTTCCAACCTGGTCTATTCTATTCTATTCTATTCTATTCTATTCTATTCTATTCTATTCTAAAAAACCCCTCCAGGGAGGTCAAAGCTTTCACAAGCCCTCCCCTGCTTCTTTCAGGATGAGTGTAACCCATCACACTACCTGATCATCCAGACCACACTTCCTCAGCTTAGCTGCAAGGATGTTGTGAGAGATGATGTCAAATGCTTTTCTGAAACCAAGACAAACCACATCTACTGCTCTACCATTGTCCATCCACTTGGTTATGTCATCATAAAAGGCTACCAGTTTTATCAGACATGGTTTCCTTTTGGTAAAACCATGTTGACTGCTCCTAATGAAGCTCTTGTCCTTGAAGTGGTGTTCTGCTCAGTTCCCTCAGTGGCAGGGGTGTACACTGAGAATAACAGCAGAACCCACACCATCAACAATTCCTCAAGGAATGGTGCCAGCAGAGGAATTTTTAGTTCTTTGATCAAGGGGCAACTTTTACTGCACCCAACCTGCTGGAACTAGATGGGGTGAATTTATCTAGAAAGGGCGAGAGGGTGCTAGCTTTGGAGCTCATTAGGAGAGCTTTTAACTAGGTCTGAAGGGGGTGGGTGAGGAAACCAGTCTCTTCAGAGAGGAGGCAGTGGGACATACATTTGGATTAATTAACAAATCAGCAGCCCAGCTGAAGTGCATGTACACCAATGCATGCAGTATGGGTGAAAAACAAGAGGAACTGCAAGTCTTGGTCCAACAGGAAGACTGTGATATAATTGCATTACAGAAACCTGGTGGAATGATTAACATGATTGGAGTACTGCACTGGGGCATTACAGGCTCTTTAGTAGAGACAGGTGAGGGAGAAGAGGAGGAGAGGTGGCCATGTATATTAGGGAATCTCTTGATACCACAGAACTTGAGGTTCAGGATTAAAGGATTGAGTGCCTGTGGGTTAAAATCGGAGGGAGGGCTAACAAAACTGACATCCTGGTTGGAGTCTGCTATAGATCACCCAACCAGGATGAAGAGGCAGATGAAATACTCTATAAGCAACTGGAGGCTGTCTCAAGACCATTAGACCTTGTCGACAACTTTAACCTGCCAGACATCTGCTGGGAACTTAACTCAGCAGAGGGGAGGCAGTCCAGAAGGTTCTTAAAGTGTATGGAGGACAACATCTGGATGCAGCTGTTAAATGAGCCTACCAGGGGTCAGGCTCAGCTTGACCTGCTATTCTCAAATAGAGAAGGGCTGGTGGGAGATGTGATGGTAGGAGGCTGTCTAGGATGCAGCAACCATGAGATAGTGGAGTTTTCAATATGCAGGGAAATAGGGAGAAGCAGTGTGGCCGTTTGACGCTGTGCCTTTAAGGAAGGGGCACACTGGCTAAATGTTTGTAAAATATTTTGGTATTCTAAACGAAATGGTCTTTTGGAGTAGCTTCTGTAGAAATTGATGGACAAAAGCTGAAGTTGTCTGCTAGACCTGAACTCTCTGATGAATCTGCAGTTGTGGGACAACACAAGATTCAGGACATTAAGTTGCCGGTTGCTTCTCAGACTGTGCATCACAGACAATATAGAACCAACCGTGATTCTTTGTTGCCCATTCAGAATCTGATTCGTCAGTTGGAGAGTCAGAAAGTCATCAGCAAAACTCATTCACCTTTCAACTGTCCAGTGTGGCCTGTGCGAAAGCCAAATGGAGACTGGCGTCAGACAGTGGACTACCGAGCCCTGAATGAAGTAACACCGCCTATGAGTGCAACAGTACCAGACATGATGGAACTCCAGTATGAGCTGGAATCCAAAGAGGCCAAATGGTATGCTACCATAGACATTGTTAATGCATTCTTCTCTATTCCCATAGCAGAGGAATGCAGGCCTCAGTTTGCTTTCACCTGGAGAGGAATCCAGTACACTTTCAACAGATTGCCAATGGGCTGGATCCACAGCTCCAGCAATTGTCATGCAGTAATCCACGATGCTCTGGAGAAAGGTGGTGCTCCAGAACACATCCAGTTCATCGATGATATCATCGTCTGGGGTAAAACTGCTGAGGAAGTCTTCGAGAAAGGCAACAAAATCATGGACATTCTTCTGAATGCAGGTTTTGCCATCAAGAGAGACAAGGTGAAAGGTCCTACCACAGAAATCCAGTTTCTGGGAGTGCAGTGGCAGGATGGACGCCAACACATTCCAGTGGATGTGGTAAATAGAGTCTCTACCATGGCAAATCCCACGAACAAGCAAGAAACTCTATGTTTCTTGGGTACAGTGGGATTTTGGAGACTACACATTCCTGGATACAGTCAGGTTGTGAAACCTCTGTATGATGTGACTCGAAAGAGGAACAGTTTCCACTGGGGACCTGACCAGCAAGCAGCCTTTGACCAGATAAAGCAAGAAGTGGTACAAGCAGTGGGTCTGGGACCTGTGCGAGATGGTCCAGACATTAAGAACATTTTGTACACGGCTGCAGGTGACAATGGTCCAACCTGGTGCTTGTGGCAAAAAGCTCCAGGTGAGACACGTGGACGACCTCTTGGTTTCTGGAGTCGAGGTTACAGAGGTTCAGAGGCTAATTACACTCCAACAGAGAAAGAGATTCTAGCTGCCTATGAAGGAGTGAAAGCAGCTTCTGAAGTGATCGGAACTGAATCACAACTTCTCCTAGCTCCCAGATTGCCAGTTTTGAATTGGACGTTCAAAGGCAAGGGTTCCACACCACATCATGCTACATATTCCACCTGGTCTAAGTGGATGGCTCTGATAACACAGAGAGCTCAAATGGGAAATCTTGAAAGACCTGGTCTGGTGGAGGTGATCTCAAGTTGGCCTGAAGGTACCAACTGTGCTAAACCTCCGGAGGAGAGAGTAACTCGTGCTGAGGAAGCTCCTCCTTACAATGACCTTTCAGATGATGAGAAGAAATATGCTTTGTTCACAGACAGTTCCTGTCGTCTTGTCGGGAACAAGCGAAGGTGGAAGTCAGCAGTGTGGTGTCCAATATGCCGAGTTGCAGAGGCGAAGGATGGAGAAGGAGAATCCAGTCAGTTTGCAGAGGTAAAAGCTGTCCAGCTAGCTCTCGACGTAGCTGAAGGTGAGAGATGGCCAAAGCTTTATCTCTACACCAACTCATGGATGGTAGCCAATGCTCTATGGGGTTGGCGAAAGAACTGGAAAAAGAATGGCTGGCAGAGGAAAGGAAAACCCATCTGGGCAGCCGACCTGTGGCAAGACATTGCTGATCGAATCGAGAGAATTCCAGTGAAGGTGAGACACATTGATGCTCACATTCCTAAGAGCAAAGCTACTGAGGAACAGCAGCACAACCATCAGGCAGATCTAGCTGCAAGAGTTTCTCAAGTAGACAAGGACTCTGAACTTGATCTTGACTGGAAACACCGAGGTGAGATATTCTTAGCTCGGTGGGCTCACGATTCATCAGGACATCAAGGCAGAGATGCAACATACCAGTGGGCTTGTGACAGATCCATAGACATTTCCATGGATGCTATCACACAAGTCATCCATGACTGTGACATTTGTGCTGCTATTAAGCAGGCAAAGTGAATTAAGCCCTTGTGGTATGGTGACAGATGGTCCAAGTACAGATATGGTGAAGCCTGGCAGATTGACTACATCACTCTACCACGTTCTCATGCTGGTAAGCAATACGTCCTTACTATGGTATAGGCAAACACTGGATGGCTGGAAACTTATGCAGTTCCACATGCAACTGCACACAACACCATTCTCGGTCTGGAGAGACAGATCCTGTGGAGACACGGAACTCCAGAGAGGATTGAGTCAGACAATGGAACTCACTTCAAGAACAACCTCGTAAAGTGCTGGGCAAAAGAGCACGGTATTGAGTGGATTTTCCATATTCCTTACTATGCACCAGCGGCAGGGAAGATTGAACGCTACAACGGTTTGTTGAAGACCACTCTTAAAGCCATGGGAGGTGGATCTTTGAAAAACTGGGAGAAACATTTAGCACAAGCAACCTCGCTGGTGAATAGTAGAGGTTCAGTGAACCGAGCTGGACCGGCACATTCAGATTTGCTACGGAGAGCAGAAGGTGATAGAGTTCCTGTTGTTAGAGAAAAGAATCTGTTAGGTAAAACTGTTTGGGTATTTTCACCCTCAGGAGAGGCTAAACCTGTCCGAGGGGTGGTTTCAGCAGAAGGTCCGGGTCACACTTATTGGGTAATGCAGGAGAATGGTCAAATTCAGTGTATTCCACAAAGAAATTTAACTTTAGCTGAAAGAATTTAATTTCAGACTGTTATACAGCTACAACGTGCCCAAAGGAAGAATCCCTGAGGAATCTACAGTGCACGAACCCTGAGAGCCCTGAGTCAACTGAGAGTCCCTGTGTGGCTGTTTACCTTTTCTTCACTTCGTCTGCAGAGAGACAAGCTGGTTTCCATTTTCCTATTTCCTGACTTTTTTGGACTTCTGAATCGTCTACATCTGAGTATAGCCGGAACAGACTATAAACTTTGCTCACGAACTGTAAATATTGTTTCCGATTGGATGGACAGTGCGAACGACCAATGAAATTGTTTGGAAGGGGTGGATTGTGGCCGTTTGACGCTGTGCCTTTAAGGAAGGGGCACACTGGCTAAATGTTTGTAAAATATTTTGGTATTCTAAATGAATTTCATTGGCCAAGGATTGTGGGAGGTCAGATTGGACCCAGGGGAGCTGGGAACTTTCTCTCAGTCTTCCTTCCTTCACTGTCCCTTTCAGCTGGATCTGCTTCTGGGCTTCTTGCCAAGAGATAAGAACTAACTCCCTCCCTGTAACAGGCCTGTCCGCTTCTTCCCCTGTCCTGCTAACCATCCTCGTCTCTTCTTCTACCTCTGTGGGGGAGAAGGGAGGTAGGGGGTGAAGGGGGGCACAGGGGGAAGCCCCCTCTGTGGGGGGTCTGATTTCTGGTTGAGTTAATTTGCTGTATATTCCTGTATATATTGTAAAATACCTGTATTTGTTGTGTTACATAGAATCTGTTTCCTTGTAAAATATACTCTCATTTCTCTGACTGGGTTTAGCCGTGGTCTCTCTCTCAGTGGGGGAGGGAAAGCAGAGCCTTTCCTGTCAAACCACCACAAGCAGTAACAGAAGCCTCCCTTTGGACTTCTGGAGGGCAAACTTCAGCTTATTTAATCAACTAATACAGAAAGTACCCTGGGTAGAAGCCCTTCAGTACCAAGGGGTCCAGGATGGTTGGCCCTACATCAAACAGGAGATCTTGAAGGCACAGGAACTGACAGTTCCCGCGTGCCGAAAGATGAACTGCCAGGGAAGGTGACTGGCCTGGATGGGCAAGCTGCTCTTGAAGGAATTAAGGGACAAAAAAGAGGGTGTATCACCTTTGAAAGGGGGGAAGGCAACTGTGTTGAAGAGGTTATTAATTTATTACTATGAAAGATGAATTATTTTTTTTAATTACCAAAATTATTAATAACCAATTAATCACAATTTTACATACATGTTCTAGTGCACAATCGTCAAATACACTCCGTAAGTGGTTTAGCATTTGTAATTAGAACTCAATTGGAATATTTACAGAATCATTTCCTATTTATATAATGAAAGGTGCAGTTCCGCTGCTTGTCCACTAGATGGGGACTCGACAGGACGCTAGCGGCTGCTAACTATATACAGCGAATGTTTCTAGGCATCAGAGGTTACTGTTAGATGCGCATGCTTTGAACTGAATGTTAGTGAGTGGAAAGCACATGGAAGATACATGGTACCCTTTGTTTGCAGCGGGGTTGGGTTCTGGCAGACTACCGTCGCTGGACTGGTTCCTAGGCTGGTCTGGATGGTGACACTAGGTGGCAATCCCCTCTCTGCAGCAGTGGAGAGGAGATGGACCCTACGGTTAGCTGGTAGGCAAGTTCTCTCCAAATGATAGGGAGCGGTCCTGCAGGATTGGCCTGGCAGGGCCGGTGGGGCTGGTAGGGTTGGTCCCAGAATGGGGTCAGCCCTCACATAGTCAATCCTCACAGAGCTGGATCGCACAGCAGGGTGGGGTGACAGTTCCCAATAGGCGGGCTTGGAGGCTTATGATCTGGCACGGTAGAAGGCGGGGCTGGACCCAGCGGGGTTGGCCCAGCTCAACAGGTGTTGGGGTGGATGCAGGCAGCCCCAAGGAAGAAGTGTGGCTTTCCCTTTACTTGGCTCAAAAGAGCAGAAGGACCCTCTCGAAGTGGTCCTGGCTTTGGAATACAGGATCTAGGTTTCCCTGAGGTTTATGGGGCACAGAGTGGCAGAAGTGGCGGCTCCTCTCCCACGATATTTGGGTTATGATGGCATGTGATCCTGCTTTCTGATCTGACACGCAGGGTTGTGTCACTCTCATTGGTCTGTTGCTTAAGGCTAATGCAGATGTGTGGACTGCTGGACTCAGCTAAGTCCCTTCTCCCTGGCAACTGGGCAGATCTTACCCTTGGGGGTCCAGTCCTCTCAAGACAAGGTGGGCTCTCCTGGTCAGTGTGACTGGCAGTGTGATGCTGGAGCATCTCGGGCTCAGTGAAGGTCCCTCTGGAGTATCTGGACTCCCTCTGGAGTCCCTCTGTGTGGTGGTTTTAAAGGAAAGGCTCTGCTTTCCCTCCCCCACTGAGAAAGAAACCGCGGCTAAAACTCAGTCAGAGAAATGAGTATATTTTACAAGGAAACAGATTATATGTAACACAACAAATACAGGTATTTTACAATGTATACAGGAAATTAACTCAACCAGAAACCAGACCCCCCACAGAGGGGGCTTCCCCCTGTGCCCCCTTCACCCTCCTACCTCCCTTCTCCCCCAAAGAGGTAGAAGAAGAGACGAGGACAGTTAGCAGGACAGGGAAAGAAATGGAGAGGCCTCTTACAGGGAGTTAGTTAGTTCTTATCTCTTGGCAAGAAGCCCAGAAGCAGATCCAGCCGAAAGGGACAGCGAAGAAAGGAAGACTGAGAGAAAGTCCCAGCTCCCCTGGGTTTAACCTCACCTCCCACCTTACTTGGCCAATGAAATTCATTTAGAATACCAAAATATTTTATAAACATTTAGCCAGTGTGCCCCTTTCTTAAAGGCACAGCCTCAAACGGTCACAGTCCACCCCTTCCAAACAATTTCATTGGTCGTTCGTACTGTCCATCCAATCGGAAACCATATTTACAGTTCGTGAGTAAAGTTCATAGTCCATTCCGGCTATACTCAGATGTAGATGATTCAGAAGTCCAAAAAAGCCAGGAAATAAGAAAACGGAAAACAGCTTGTCTCTCTGCAGACGAAGTGAAGAAAAGGGAAACAGGAACACAGGGACTCTCAGCTGACTCAGGGTTCTCAGGATTCTCAGGGTTCGTGCACTGTAGATTCCTCAGGGATTCTTTCTTTGGGTGCATTGTAGCTGTACAACAGTCTGAAGTCAAACTCTTTTGGCCAAAATTAAATTTCTTTGTGGAATACACTGAATTTGACCATTCTCCTGCATTACCCAATAAGTGTGACCCGGACCTTCTGCTGAAACCACCCCTCGGACAGGTTTAGCCTCTCCTGAGGGTGAAAATACCCAAACAGTTTTATCTAACAGATTCTGTTCTCTAACAACAGGAACTCTATCACCTTCTACCCTCCATAGCAGATCTGACTGTGCCGGTCCAGCTTGGTTCACTGAATCTCTACTATTCACCAGCGAGGTTGCTTGTGCTAAATGTTTTTCCCAGTTTTTCAAAGATCCACCTCCCATGGCTTTAAGAGTGGTCTTCAACAAACCGTTGTAGCGTTCAATCTTCCCTGCCGCTGGTGCATAGTAAGGAATATGGAAAATCCACTCAATACCGTGCTCTTTTGCCCAGCACTTTACGAGGTTGTTCTTGAAGTGAGTTCCATTGTCTGACGCAATCCTCTCTGGAGTTCCATGTCTCCACAGGATCTGTCTCTCCAGACCAAGAATGGTGTTGCGTGCAGTTGCATGTGGAACTGCAGAAGTTTCCAATCATCCAGTACTCGCCTCCACCATAGTAAGCACATATTGCTTACCAGAATGAGAACGTGGTATAGTGATGTAGTCCATCTGCCAGGCTTCACCATATCTGTACTTGGACCATCTGTCACCATACCACAAGGGCTTAATTCGCTTTGCCTGCTTAATAGCAGCACAAATATCACAGTCATGGATGACTTGTGTGATAGCATCCATGGAAATGTCTATGGATCTGTCACGAGCCCACTGGTATGCCTCATCTCTGCCTTGATGTCCTGATGAATCGTGAGCCCACCGAGCTAAGAATATCTCACCTCGGTGTTTCCAGTCAAGATCAAGTTCAGAGTCCTTGTCTACTTGAGAAACTCTTGCAGCTAAATCTGCCTGATGGTTGTGTTGCTGTTCCTCAGTAGCTTTGCTCTTAGGAATGTGAGCATCAATGTGTCTCACCTTCACTGGAATTCTCTCGATTCAATCAGCAATGTCTTGCCACAGGTCGGCTGCCCAGATGGGTTTTCCTTTCCTCTGCCAGCCATTCTTTTTCCAGTTCTTTCGCCAACCCCATAGAGCATTGGCTACCATCCATGAGTCGGTGTAGAGATAAAGCTTTGGCCATCTCTCACCTTCAGCTACGTCGAGAGCTAGCTGGACAGCTTTTACCTCTGCAAACTGACTGGATTCTCCTTCTCCATCCTTCGCCTCTGCAATTCGGCATATTGGACTCCACACTGCTGACTTCCACCTTTGCTTGTTCCCAACGAGACAACAGTAACCGTCTGTGAACAAAGCATATTTCTTCTCATCATCTGAAAGGTCATAGTAAGGAAGAGCTTCCTCAGCACGAGTTACTCTCTCCTCTGGAGATTTGGTACAGTTGGCATCCTCAGGCCCACTTGAGATCACCTCCACCAGACCAGGTCTTTCAAGATTTCCCATTTGAGCTCTCTGTGTTATCAGAGCCATCCACTTAGACCAGGTGGAATCTGTGGCATGATGTGGTGTGGAACGTTTGCCTTTGAACATCCAATTCAAAACTGGCAATCTGGGCGCCAAGAGAAGTTGTGATTCAGTTCCAATTACTTCAGAAGCGGCTTTCACTCCTTCATAGGCAGCTAGAATTTCTTTTTCTGTTGGAGTATAATTAGCCTCTGAACCTCTGTAACCTTGACTCCAGAAACCAAGAAGTTGTCCACGTGTCTCACCTGGAGCTTTTTGCCACAAGCAACAGGTTTGACCATCGTCACCTGCAGCCATGTACAAAATGTTCTTAATGTCTGGACCATCTTGGACAGGTCCCAGACCTCTTGCATTATCTGATCAAAGGCTGCCTGTTGTTCAGGTCCCCAGTGGCAACTGTTCCTCTTTCGAGTCACATCATACAGAGGTTTCACAATCTGACTGTATCCAGGAATGTGTAGTCTCCAAAATCCCACTGTACCCAAGAAACATAGAGTTTCTTGCTTGTTCGTGGGATTTGCCATGGTAGAGACTCTATTTACCACATCTACTGGAATGTGTCGGCATCCATCCTGCCACCACACTCCCAGAAACTGAATCTCTGTGGTAGGTCCTTTCACCTTGTCTCTCTTGATGGCAAAACCTGCATTCAGAAGAATGTCCATGATTTTGTTGCCTTTCTCGAAGACTTCCTCAGCAGTTTTACCCCAGACGATGATATCATTGATGAACTGGGTGTGTTCTGGAGCACTACCTTCCTCCAGAGCATCGTGGATTACTGCATGACAGATGCTGGAGCTGTGGATCCAGCCCACTGGCAGTCTGTTGAAAGTGTACTGGATTCCTCTCCAGGTGAAAGCAAACTGAGGCCTGCATTCCTCTGCTATGGGAATAGAGAAGAATGCATTAACAATGTCTGTGGTAGCATACCATTTGGCCTCTTTGGATTCCAGCTCATACTGGAGTTCCATCATGTCTGGTACTGCTGCACTCATAGGGGGAGTTACTTCATTCAGGGCTCGGTAGTCCACTGTCAGACACCAGTCTCCATTCGGCTTTTGCACGGGCCACACTGGACTGTTGAAAAGTGAATGAGTTTTGCTGATGACTTTCTGACTCTCCAACTGACAAATCTGATTCTCAATGGGCAACAAAGAGTCACGGTTGGTTCTGTATTGTCTGTGATGCACAGGCTGAGAAGCAACTGGCAATTTAATGTCCTGAGTCTTGTGTTGTGCCACAACTGCAGATTCATCAGAAAGCTCAGGTCTAGCAGACAGAATACATAGAATACATAGAATACATAGAATAAACCAGGTTGGAAGAGACCTTCAAGATCATCGCGTCCAACCCATCACCAATCCAACACCGCCCAAGCAACTAACCCACAGCACCAAGCACCCTGTCAAGTCTTCTCCTAAAAACCTCCAGTGATGGCGACTCCACCACCTCCCCAGGCAGCCCATTCCAATGTGCAATCACTCTTTCTGTATAGAACTTTTTTCTAACATCCAGCCTGAACCTCCCCTGGCGCAGCCTGAGACTGTGTCCTCTTGTTCTGGTACTGCTTGCCTGGGAGAAGAGACCAACATCTGTCTGTCTACAACCTCCCTTCAGGTAGTTGTAGAGAGTAATAAGGTCACCCCTGAGTCTCCTCTTCTCCAGGCTAAGCAACCCCAGCTCCCTCAGCCTCTCCTCGTAGGGCTTATGTTCCAAACCCCTCACCAACTTTGTTGCTCTTCTCTGGACTCGTTCCAGCAAGTCAACATCCTTCCTAAACTGAGGGGCCCAGAACTGGACACAGTACTCGAGGTGCGGCCTAACCAGTGCAGTGTACAGGGGCAGAATGACCTCCCTGCTCCTGCTGGCCACACTGTTCCTGATGCAGGCCAGGATGCCATTGGCCCTCTTAGCTGCCTGGGCACACTGCAGGCTCATGTTCAGTCTACCGTCGACCAGCACCCCCAGGTCCCTCTCAGCCTGACTGCTCTCCAGCCACTCTGACCCCAGCCTGTAGCTCTGCAGCTTCAGCTTTTGTCCATCAATTTCTACGGAAGCTACTCCAAAAGACCATTTGTAACCTTTAGGGTCCTTGAAACGCCCTTCTCTCAGAATATCAATTGCCAAAATACAAGGTGCATCAGGTCCGGTCACAACTGTATGCTTCTTCCACTGTTTACCAGTTAGACTTATATTAACCTCTACCTTACTTAACTCTTGAGATCCACCAGTGACTCCCAGAATAGTTATAGACTCTGATCCCTGATAATTTGATGGCATTATGGTGCACTGAGCTCCTGTGTCAACAAAGGCCCTGTACTTCCGAAAGTGTGAAGTGTCAGGCCACTGGATGTACACATCCCAAGAGATTCTGTTATCTCCATCATTCCTCTCCTCCCCCTGGCGGGAGGCAGGGCACCCCTAATTATGGGGAACATTTCCACAGGTGCAATGAGCACACTGTGCAGTGTTAGAACTGGAGCCACGGTTGGAGGTGTCATAGTTGTCCTGGGGAACTGTGGAAGTAACAGCTACCTTTCTGGTATTGCTACTCTGGGTTCTGCCAGTTTGCAGTTCCCTCAGTCTCCTGAAAAGATTAGAAGTTGGTTGACCATCCCACCTGTTCATGTTCTCACCAAACTGATCATGCAGAGTTATCCAAATGGTCCTACGTGATTGCCTTGGTGGTCTGTTTTGGTTTGGCCTGTTTTGGAATGCCCTCCTTGGAGGACGTCTATTTCTCACAGCTGAAACCTGCACCCACCTGGAGGAAGAATTTGAATTATCTCTTTGTGCCAATTGGTATATGGAATCTTTGATTTCATCCTTCAGCTCTCTCATGCAATCCTTCATCTCACTAGACAGAGCTTTAATGGCTAAAACCAAAGAAACACATGTCATGCTATCATCCAGTTGTCTTAGTTGATCAGTGAATTGGCCAACCATAGGAGAATCTCCACCATAATTTCTCCACCATAATCTCCACCACAATTCTGCTTGCCAAAATGTTTGCATAATTGGAAGGAGCAAGCTTGATGAGCTTTTTAGCAAGACCAGCTGCCACAGGAATATCGTCAGGATTCAGAGTATCCTGGTCACCATAGAGTATCTCTCTAATGGCAAACTCTCTCAGAAGCTTAATTCCCTCATCTATGGTAGTCCAGGGCTTAGGATTCCATGGAAGATCATCTCGGGAAGGGTATCTCAGGGAAACAGCCATTAAAAGGCGTATCCACAGATTAACCTTACCGAGAATCCTGGCTAGATGTCTATCTATTCCATTATCCTTTGAGAGAGTTCCTAGCTGAGCTGCTGACTTGTCCCCAACTATTAGAGCTGGAGCATCTGTATCATAACACCTAGCAAGCCAAGATAGGATGGGTTCCTTATCTGCTCTGAGGTAATCTTTACGGACATTGCGAAGCTCCTCCCTCGGTGATGAGCATTCGGTGATGTCATCTTGCTCTCCATTTATCACATCTTCCTGAACCTTTTGTCCCCATAATCCTGCTGTCACTCTCCTAAGGACCTCTTTAAGCTGAAAAGCACCACTGCCAGCTGCTGTCTTAGCTGCATCTCCATCCTGTGATGATCTCAATAACTCAGCTATATCTCTAAGACAAACCTTTTCTTCATCTCCAGCAGGCCCTTTCCTAGCAGAGGTTCCCTTCACCGGGATCAGTCTCCTGCTCTTCTCCTCCATTAGCTCCACTAGCTCCTGGATCAGCTTTGGCCTTTCCACCTCTGGTCTTTAAGACTGCTACTTGCTTAACTGGATCTGTGTTTGAAGTTACAGCTATCTTAATCGAAGCTGACAGGTCCTGATCTAAAACAGCCGCCGTGTGGGCCCCTTCCGGTCCTGTCATGGTGGACAGAAATGACCTTGCCTCGTTACCGGTCGCCCTCTTGGGAATGGGAGCCGCCCCTGGCTGCTTGCCAAAGTCAGGGAGCGGAGTGTTCAGGGCAGCCTTTCCAATAGGTTTTGCTATTTTTCTAACTGACACAGATTCTCCCCCTTCCTCGTCACTCGAGGACCCTGGGGCAGATTTAGAGGGATGCCTATGCTTCCTGGATTTTTGTTTAATCACAAAACATGGTCGAGAAACCTTTTTCTCTCTATGTAGAGCCCACAGCAGATATACATTAATTATCACCGACAGCAGGATTACACACATCAAATAAATCACCTTAGGATCCCAGCCAGCACTTAAAGTTACTCTTTGACCTCCTGAAGCCTTAAACTCCCTTACCTCGATTGGCAAAGTGGAAGACGTTATATTGCCCGAATTAGTGAGCCCAAAAAAACCCAAACAACGCTCATACAACAGCTGGATCCTATGCATAAACCACAAATAGATTTTACACATTAAATATTTACCTATTTGGTCTAACATCAATCCGATGCAGTACCGGTAGACCAACATGCCACAAACCGAGAAGAATAAACGTTCTAAAACCCAGAGCACCCTCATTTTGTTTCTCTGGCTGAGACAAGCAATACATCAACTTATTTACTTAATTACCAGGCCCCACATTGGTAAGCCAAAAAAAAAAGGAGTGTGGTGGTTTTAAAGGAAAGGCTCTGCTTTCCCTCCCCCACCGAGAAAGAAACCGCAGCTAAAACTCAGTCGGAGAAATGAGATTATATTTTACAAGGAAACAGATTATATGTAACACAACAAATACAGGTATTTTACAATGTATACAGGAAATTAACTCAACCAGAAACCAGAGCCCCACAGAGGGGGCTTCCCCCTGTGCCCCCTTCATCCCCCTACCTCCCTTCTCCCCCAAAGAGGTAGAAGAAGAGATGAGGACTGTTAGCAGGACAGGGAAAGAAATGGAGAGGCCTCTTACAGGGAGTTAGTTAGTTCTTATCTCTTGGCAAGAAGCCCAGAAGCAGATCCAGCCGAAAGGGACAGCGAAGAAAGGAAGACTGAGAGAAAGTCCCAGCTCCCCTGGGTTTAACCTCACCTCCCACCTTACTTGGCCAATGAAATTCATTTAGAATACCAAAATATTTTATAAACATTTAGCCAGTGTGCCCCCTTCTTAAAGGCACAGCCTCAAACGGTCACACTCTGGAATATCTGGAGATATTCTAAGGGCTAAGGATCAATGGGCATGCCTGGATGTGGACTTTTTCTCATTGTGCAGAGGCTTCTAGTTTGCTTGCATGTATGAGAGAGAAGACTTAATAACAACAAGCTCAATGACAGAGGCTATGGCAGAAGCTTTGTCCACTCGAGCAAGGAGAGAGAGCAAAGTGAAAGAGGGGGCAACCTGTTTACTAACTGGGGTAATACTTAGAGGTTCTTTGAGGCTGGATTTGACTAATGGGCATTCTTGTAAACAACTGGCTTCAGCCTATAGAAAGTGTGAAGCCAGAATTATGCCCATACTTGGTATTAGTGTGAGCATCTCATGCAATGGGTGCATGCAGTGATCTGTGCCAGCCTAGCTAATGCCTTGGCCTTTGTTTCCCTCCTGAAAGAGGGGGAACTTGTCCACATGCTGGGACAAGATTCAATATCTGGACATAATGTGCCTTCACCACACCTGCTTGGGTGGTCTATAACAGACTCCAACCAGGATGTCTGCCCTGTTGGCCTTCCCTCTAATTTTCACCCTCAGGCACTGATCCTGATCATCTAGTTCTATGTCATTTAGTGCCTCCCTGATGTACAGGGCCACCCCTCCACCCCTTCTCCCTCACCTGTCTCTCCTGAAGAACCTGTAGCCATCAATTACAGTGCTCCAGTCACGTGACTCATCCCACCATGTTTCTGGGAAGGCAAATACATCATAACTTTCCTGCTGTAACAAGGCTTCCAGCTCTTCTTGTTTGTTGCCCATGTTTCATGCATTAGTGTATGTGCACTTCAGCTGGGCTGCTGGTTTCACCCCTGACTCCAGCTTACCACCCCCAGACTCCTATCCGGGGGGACTGGTTTCAGCCCCTTCCCCCTTCAAAACTAGTTTGTTTGTCAATGAGACCTGCCAACTCCTTTCCTAGAATCTTTTTCCCTTTAGGGGATGGGCCATTCTCATGCACTAAGATCTTTCTCCTCCCCTGGGACAGGTATATTCCATCTGTTGCTAGTTGACCTGGTGCCATAGAATGTTCCCCAAGATCAAAAAACCCAAAATTCTTTTGGTAGCACCAGCCTCTGAGCCACTTGTTAATTACAGCTGCTGACCTGTTCCTTTTGGTATTCCCTTCTGCAGCTAAGGGTATTGATGAAAAAATTATCTGTACCCCTGACCCCTCAACCAGTTCTTCCAGGGCCTTGAAGTAATTTTTGATAGCCCTGGGAGCTCTGGTTGCAATATCATCATTCCTTAACTGCATAGCTATTAAGGGATAGTAATCAAGAGGGCTGCATCAGAATAGGCAGCCTTCTGGTAATATAACAACAACAACAACAACAACAACAACAACAACAACAATAATAATAATAATAATAATAATAATAATAACAACAGGTTGGAAGAAACCTTCAAAATCATCGTGTCCAACCCCTCAACCAATCCAACCCACCTAAACAACTAAGCTATGGCACCAAGCACCCCATCAAGTCTCTTCCTGAACACCTCCATTGATGGTGACTCCACCACCTCCCCAGGCAGCCCATTCCAATGGACAATCACTCTTTCTGTATAGAATTTCTTCCTAACATCCAACCTAAACCTCCCCTGGTGCAGCCTGAAACTGTGTCCTCTTGTTCTGGTACTGGCTGCATGGGAGAAGAGACCAGCATCTGCCTGTCTACAGCTTCCCTTATGGTAGTTGTAGAGAGCAATAAGGTCACCCCTGAGTCTCCTCTTCTGCAGGCTGAGCAACCCCAGCTCCCTCAGCCTCTCCTCATAGGGCTTGTGTTCCAAACCCCTCACCAACTTCATTGCCCTTCTCTGAATTCATTTCAGCAAGTCAACCTCCTTCCTAAACTGAGGGGGCCAGAACTGGATACAGTACTCAAGGTGCGGCCTAACCAGTGCAGTGTACAGGGGCAGAATGACCTCCCTGCTCCTGCTGGCCACACTGTTCCTGATGCAGGCCAGGATGCCATTGGCCCTCCTGGCTGCCTGGGCACACTGCAGGCTCATGTTCAGCCTACAATTGACCAGTAGCCCCAGGTCCCTCTCTACCTGGCCACTCTCCAGCCACTCTGACCCCAGCCTGTAGCACTGCATGGGGTTGTTGTGGCCAACGTGTAGAACCCGGCACTTGGATGTGTTAAATCTCATGTCATTGGACTCTGCCCATCTGTCCAGCCTGTTGAGGTCCCTCTGCAGAGCCTCTCTACCCTCCAGCAGATCAACTCCTGCCCCCAGCTTGGTGTCGTCAGCAAATTTACTGATGATGGACTCGATGCCTTCATTCAAATCATCAATAAAGATATTAAAGAGCATGGGGCCCAGTACTGATCTTTGGGGCACACCACTAGTGACTGGCTGCCAGCTGGATGTGACACCATTCACCACCACTCTCTGGGATCGGCCCTCCAGCCAGTTCCTAACCCATCGCAGTGTGCTCCCATCCAAGCCATGGGCTGACAGCTTGGCCAGGAGTTTGTTATGGGGAGCTGTGTCAAAGACCTTGCTGAGGTCCAGGTAGACTACATCCACAGCCTGCCCCACATCCACCAGGCGGGTCACCTGATCATAGAAGGAGATCAGGTTGGTCAGGCAGGACCTGCCCTTCCCCGTCCATACTGGCTGGGCCTGATCCCTTGGCCATCCTCTAAGTGTTGTGTGATTGCACTCAAGATGACCCTGACCCCTGACCCTGACCTGGGCTCCAGGGAGGCAGCAAACTTCTCCGTGAGAAGGATCTGGCTGACACATGGGGCCCTCTGTTGCCGTCAGGAGGGAATCACCAGCAATAATTACCCTCCTGAAAACCTACACCTCACTATGACCACCTTTCAGGTACTTGTAGAGAGAATGAAGCATCCCCTCAGGCTTCTCTTTTCTAGACTAAACAATTCCAGTTCCCTCAGCCATTCTTCATGAGACTTGTTCTCCAGACCCTTCACCACCCTTGTACTTCTCTGGATATGCTCCAGCACCTCAATGTCCTTCCTGTAGTGATGGCCCAAAAACCAAACACAATAGCCTTACCAGCACCTAGTACAGGGGTACAATCACTTCCGAACTCCTGCTGGCCACACCACTTCTGATACAGACCAGGAAACTGTTGGCCTTCTTGACCACCTAAGCACATTCTTCAATCATGTTCACATGTCTGTCAACCAACACCTCCAGGTCCTTTTCTGACAGGCAACGTTCCAAACACTCTGCTCCAGGCTTGTAAAGTTGTGTGAGGATTTTATGATTCAAGTGCAGGACCTTGTGCTTTGCTTTGTTAAACCTCATACAACCAAACATCAAGCCAGTTTTTATTCTAAGAAGTAGACCACATATCCAAGCCATAGACAGACCTTTTCTCCAGGAGGGTGCTGTGATACAGTGTCAAAAGCTTTACTGAAGTCCAGATAAACAACATCAGCTTTTCCCTCATCTAGTTAGTGGATCGTCTTCTTGTAGAAGGAGATCAAGTTTATTAACAGTACCTGCCCTTCATGAACCCATGATGACTAAGTCTGATCATGTTGTTGCTCTGCATATGTTGTATAATGGTCCACAAGATGACCTGGTTCTTGACTTTCCATGTCACCAAGATCACATTCACAGGTCTGTAGTTCCCTAGATTCTTTTTCTGGCCCTTCTTGTAGATGGACATCATGTTTGCCACTCTCCAGTCAGCTGGGACCTCCTCTGTTAGCCAGGACTGGTGGTAAATGGTGGAAAGTATCTTGGTGAGAACTTCCTCCAGTTCTCTTATTACCCTTGGGTGCATGACATCTAACCCCACAGATGGGTGTATTTCTAAATAGTGCACCAGGTCAATAACCGTCTCCTAGTAGACCATGGAGGCTTCGTTATGCTCCCTATCCCTTTCTTCCAGCTCATGGGGCTGAGTATCCAGCTAACAACTGGTCTTACAACTAAAGACTGAGGCGAAGAAGCTATTGAGTACCTCAGCCTTTTCCTCATCCTTGACTGCTGTGTTCCCCCCTGCATACAACAAAGGACAGAGATTCTCCTCATTCCTCCTTTTGTTGTCAATATATTTGTAGAAGCATTTCTTGTTCTCTTCGATACATGAAGCCCTTCTCATTTTCTTCCTGCATAGCCCCATGACAATCTTGTAGTCCTTCTGAGTGGTCTGCCCTTTCTTCCAATGACCATACACTCTCTTTTTTTTTCCTAAACTGCAACCAAATCTCTCTATTCAGTTTGGCTGTCCTTTCCCATCAACTTGTCTTTTGGCACATGGGGACAGCCTGTTCCTGTGCCTATAGGAATTCCCTCTTGAAGAATGTCCAGTCTTCCTGGAATCTTTGGTCCCCCAGGACTACTGCCTAAGAGGGTCTGTAACCAGTCTCCAAAACAGGCCAAAGTCTGCCCACTGGAAGTCCAAGATGCCAGTTCTTCTGAGCCCACTCTTTAATTCTCCAAGAACTGAGAACTCTATAATTTCATGATTGCTGTGAAAAAGATAGCACCTACAAGTCCTTCTTGGTTGACAAACAATAGGTCCAGCCTGTTAATCCACTGTATTTCTCAAAGGCCCATCCAACCTGAATATGATCACTTCCCATGAGGTTGCCCAGTTTACACAACCTCTCCAGGCAAGTTGCTTCAATGTCTCGCTACCCTCTTTGTATGCCATCTATATCTACCATTGTCCTCTGCCCTGTCACTACAGGCCCTATTAATGTCTGTGCTCATCTTTCTTATAAGGCTTCTTCGTATACTGAAAAGCTCCAATACTATCTCCCTGGAGTCTTCTCCAGACTAAACAATCTGAACTCTCTTAGCCTCTCTTCATAGGAGAGGTGTTCTAGGCCCCTGACCATTTTTGTGGTGCTTCTCTGTTCGTGTTCCAAAAGGTCTATGTCTTTCTTGTCCTGAGGACCCCAGAGATGGACACAGTACTCCAGGTGGGCTCTCACTAGAGAGAGAGGGAGAATCATCTCCCTCATCCTGCAGGACATGCTTCTTTTGATGCAATTCAGGATGCAAATGGCTTTCTGAGCCATAAGTTCATGTCCCATTTATAATCCACCAGTGTTGCCAAGTCCTTCTCTGCAGAGTTGCTGTTAATCATCCCCAGTTCTGTACAGCTACTGAGGATGGCTCAAGTCCAAGTAGAAGAATTTCACTGACATTACTCGGGCCCACTCCTCAAGGTGTCAAGGTCACTCTACATAGCATTCCTTCATTCCAGAAAATCAACTGCCTCACTCAGCTTGCTATCATCCACAAACTTGCTGAGGGTGCACTCAATCTCTCTAGCTATGTCATTTATGAATTATGTGATGAAGAGTCCAGTACAGGCACTTAAGACACAATACTCATTTTTAGTTTCCACTTGAATATTGAGCCATTGATTGCAAGTATTTGAATATGGCCTTCCAGCTAGCTCTTTATTCATCTAACACCCAGTCCCTCAAAGCTGTTGTATTAGTAGTTTAGAAAAAAGAATATTGTGGGGACCATAAATTAAATTGGACCATGAATAAACATGGCACTCTACATTTTAGTAAATCAAGGTTCTATTATAGCACCTCCATTACAAAATTCTAGTCATCTGTTCTGCTTAATTGATTTTGTAGTATTAACTGATCCCCATCAGTTACAGTGACATCCTTATTCTTGTGATTTTAGAGGTTTAACAATTTACATCTACACATAGCCATTCAACATGAAATTTAAAGGAAATAAGTGAGCAGAAACCTCGAGCCTCTTTTTAGAACACAAACTTGCAATCTTATACTCTATTTCCAGACAGGTATAAATTCTGAAGTAAATTATTATTGGAAAGTGTGATTGTGTGTTGTTGGTTATTCAAATCCTGTTAAAAAAGAGAACCAATGTACACAAGCCTGTAAGCCCTGCTTGGGAAACTGTCACAGAATTAGATGTAAGCATTTGGCTAAGCAAGGACAGTGTTATTTATCTTTCGGGATTCAAATAATGTAGTGTCTTTTCAAGCACATTAATTTTCTTGTTACCAGAAGAAAAATAAAATGTTGTAAAGAAGACAAGTAAGGAAGAATGGACAACATGTGAAGTTAAAAGAACTTGAATACAGGTTGGGAGGGAAAATATGCACCTCTGAAAAAACTGAAACATTTTCCCCTCAGAATAGTTACATGTTGGAATGCATGCATGGACTCTCATGAAGGTAAAGGAGGAATTGTTTATTGGTACAGAACAGGAAGTTTATATAGGAAAAATCGAGCAGGCTAAGCAATTCCCTGGCATTTTGCACCCTTGTTGCTATTTGAGTTGATACGCAGCCATCCATTCCTATCTTAATCCCATATCAGGTTGAGCTGTTCTTGCGTGGAGTCAAACATCCTTCTGTCTCACACTTCAGCTTGTTTACTGCAGCCAGATCCTATTTATCATCAGGTCATTCTTTCATTATCAGCAGACTGCTGTTCTTTCTTGTCCTGAAACCTTCCACAGGTACTTTCTGCTCTTCCACAACTCCCCATTTTTGTTGTTTAAAACAGCAGACATTACTTGTGTCCTAACTATTATTGTGTTCTTAAAATCTAGTATTACAAATACCATTAGTACGAAATTACAATACCAATCACTACAAAGATTCCACCTATAACCCATGCTCAAAGATTCAGGCCTGAGAACCAATTCTTTGGATTTAATCTGCTAAGATCCTTGTACAATGCTTGCCATGTTGAATCAATCTGCACCTGTTGTAAATTTGCTAATTGCAGTTCCAGCTGATGCTTCAATGTTTGGACATTATATTTCAAGGAGCTATCAAAGGCCCTTTGTAAATGTGACCTGACTAAGTTTCAATCATGATGAAAGTCATTCCAAGACAAGGATGTCATACACAAATCATTCTTATGATAGTCTCATCACACTACAGCATCATATTGGTCTGCAAGGCAGCTTGTTGATCTCCTAGCAAAAGAACACTGGCCTCTAACATGTATAATCTTACCTTTATGTCCTCATCCTTAAGGCAGAGGTACTTAACACCTTCTTTACCTCAATTTTTGCTATCGGGAAAGAACGTCTACCAGACAGCTGGCCTGCAGAGCTGGCAGAAGGAGCCAGGGAGCTGCAGAGTTTCCCTGTGTTCCATGAGCAAGTGATAGGAGCTCTCCTCAGCAGCTTAGACCCCCACAAGTCCATGGGACCAGATGGGATCCATTGTAGGGTGCTGAGAGAGCTGGCAGATGAGCTGGCCAAGCCACTCTCCATGATTTTTCATCAGTCCTGGCTCACTGGAGAGATCCCAGAGGACTGGAAGCTGGCCAACGTGGTACCCATCCACAAGAAGGGCCGGTTGGATGAGACAGGGAATTACAGGCCTGTCAGCCTGACCTCAGTGCCAGGAAAGATTATGGAACAGGTCATCCTGAGTGCAATCACACAACACTTAGAGGATGGCCAAGGGATCAGGCCCAGCCAGCATGGGTTTAGGAAGGGCAAGTCCTGCCTGACCAACCTGATCTCCTTCTATGATCAGGTGACCCGCCTGATGGATGTGGGGCAGGCTGTGGATGTAGTCTACCTGGACCTCAGCAAGGCCTTTGACACCGTTCCCCATAACAAACTCCTGGCCAAGCTGTCAGCCCATGGCTTGGATGGGAGCACACTGCGATGGGTTAGGAAGTGGCTGGAGGGCCGATCCCAGAGAGTGGTGGTGAATGGTGTCACATCCAGCTGGCAGCCAGTCACTAGTGGTGTGCCCCAGGGATCAGTACTAGGCCCCATGCTCTTTAACATCTTTATTGATGATCTGGACGAGGACATTGAGTCCATCATCAGTAAATTTGCTGACGACACCAAGCTGGGGGCAGGAGTTGATCTGCTGGAGGGTAGAGAGGCTCTGCAGAGGGACCTTGACAGGCTGGACAGATGGGCAGAGTCCAATGACATGAGATTTAAGACATCCAAGTGCCGGGTTCTGCACATTGGCCACAACAACCCCATGCAGTGCTACAAGCTGGGGTCAGAGTGGCTGGAGAGCAGTCAGGCTGAGAGGGACCTGGGGGTGCTGGTTGATGGTAGACTGAACATGAGCCTGCAGTGTGCCCAGGCAGCCATGAGGGCCAATGGCATCCTGGCCTGCATCAGGAACAGTGTGGCCAGCAGGAGCAGGGAGGTCATTGTGCCCCTGTACACTGCACTGGTTAGGCCGCACCTCGAGTCCTGTGTCCAGTTCCGGGCCCCTCAGCTTAGGAAGGATGTTGACTTGCTGGAATGAGTCCAGAGAAGAGCAACAAAGTTGGTGAGGGGTTTGGAACATAAGCCCTATGAGGAGAGGCTGAGGGAGCTGAGGTTGCTTGGCCTGGAGAAGAGGAGACTCAGGGGTGACCTTATTACTCTCTACAACTACCTGAAGGGAGGTCGTAGACAGACAGATGTTGGTCTCTTCTCCCAGGCGGCCAGTACCAGAACAAGAGGACACAGTCTCAGGCTGCGCCAGGGGAGGTTCAGGCTGGATGTTAGGAAAAAGTCCTATACAGAAAGAGTGATTGTCCATTGGAATGGGCTGCCTGGGGAGGTGGTGGAGTCGCCATCACTGGAGGTTTTCAGGAGAAGACTTGACGGGGTGCTTGGTGCGGTGGGTTAGTTGTTTGGGTGGTGTTGGATTGGTTGATGGGTTGGACGCGATGATCTTGAAGGTCTCTTCCAACCTGGTTTATTCTATGTATGTATTCTATGTATGTATGTATTCCTGTACTTGCAAATCATCTGTTACATTGGTTAATAATGTTTTCACTGTTTCTGTCATTTGTGTACCCTTTGTCAAAGCAGCTGTGGATTCTACTATTATCACAGCTGATATTATAGCAAAAATTAATCATCCCAAAAATCTTTTTGCACTTTTTCTAGAATCCTTTAGTCCCTGGTTTAATAGCCTAATTACATGATCCAATCCATTTTCACTCTCCCATCCTCTCAGCATATTCACTGGAATCCATACCTCTGCCCTTCTTCAAAAGGGAATAATCATATTACACTGATCAATGTCTTTATCAATAATACAAGTCTTAAAAGTAGTATTGCTACAACTAAGATGATAAATGCTTGATTCATTATAGATTATATAATCAACACCTATTCCTAATACATATGGGTGGGCAGTACACACAGTAGCAAAGGAACTACATAGTACACATTCTACTAAAATGTCTTTAAGCCTATGAATTATTTTAATACTTCTATTTACAAATGGTAAAGCTAACCTCCACAACAGTTTCCTTATCACACTTACAGTACCATTCCATGAGACCTGCAACACAGGGCCTGAATAGCTCTCATTGTACCACCTGGTGCTGTCAACCCTATCAGCATAGTGCCATGGTCCCCAGTCAATAATTTCTGCCATTGTATGATGCAGTTTCTGAGGCAGCTTCCCTAAGCATGCATGCCACCTAACATGAGTGACATCCCCCAGTTGCTTCTTTACTATACAAGGAGGAATCACTGATCGTCTTGTTATATCTCCAGGTTCTCCAATTATCCCAGTGAAATCAGTATCTGACACAATTTATAGTGCCCAACAATTTCCTTAAGTCATTTAACGTATGCACTGAATTAAGAAATTCCATTTTTGACAGCATGACTTTAGATTCTGTCAATTTCCATGCCAGGCTCACATTGAACCTTTTCAGGGGCCACCTGTAACCCATAATGTTCAAAGTTTGACAGCAATACAGGTAAAACTGTTGACAATCAATCCTCCTGTTCTACAGCAATGAGAATATCATCCATGTAGTGAAATATTTAAACATTTTGAAAAGCATTTCTCACAGATTTCAATTCTGACCCCACAACAAATGGACAAATCATTGGACTGTTTTTCATCCCTTGTGGCAAGACAACCCATTCATATCTTTCCATAGAACCCTGACAATCAACAGTGGGAACTGAAAAGGCAAAGTGTTTACAATCATCTGGATGGAGATAAATAGTAAAAAAGCAGTCTTTTAAGTCTATTACATAACATGGCCAATGATCTGGAATGCCACAGGATTAGGTACCCCTGGCTGTAATGACCCCATATTTTCCATCGCAATGTTGCCTGCTCTAAGATCTTGAAGTAACCACCATCTCCCAGACTTTTTTTGGTATTACAAATATTGGTGTATTTCAGGGGCTTATAGATGGTCTAATATGACCTGCCTCTAATTGTTCCTTTACCAAGATGATTGCTTGTTTCAGCCTCTCACCCATCAAGAGCCATTGATCAACCCAGACAGGCTGTGTCAATTTAAGGTGAGGCTGGTTCTTTTCAGTGGCCCTTATCAGAAATTTGTCAACAGTGTAAGGCCCCATTGTTTCAAAAGATCCCTTCCTTAGAGGTTACAAGATGTTTGCAAAACAAAGGGTCTTATATTACCAATTTGCCATCAGGTCTCCCTGTTTTCAATGGATTTTTTGACTGATATTGAATTTGAGTTCCAGCTATTCCTTCTAAGGTAGGTAATGGCTGTGACAATTCCCAATTGTCTGGCCACTCCTGAGCTCGTACAATAGTAATATCTGCTTGAGTGTAAAGGGCCGTCCTATAGATATTCAGCATAGGTCATAGAAACAGAGAATCATAGAATCAATAAGGTTGGAAAAGACCTAAGAGATCATCAAGTCTAACCAGTCACCCAACACCTCATGGCTAACCAAACCATGGCTTCAAGTGCTATGTCCAATCCCCTCCAGAACACCTCCAGGGACTGTGACTCTACCACCTCCTTGGGCAGCACATTCCAATGGCAAATAACTCTTCCTGTGACAAATTTTCACCTCACCTTGGGCATAAACTTTCCCTGACACAGCTTGAGACTGTGTCCTCTTGTTCTGGTGCTGGTTGCCTGGGAGAAGAGACCAACCCCCACATGGCCACAACTTCCCTTCAGGTAGTTGTGGAGAGGAATAAGGTGTCCCCTGAGCCTCCTCTTCTCCAGGCTAAACAATCCCAACTCCCTCAGCCTCTCCTCACAGGGCTTGTGCTCCAGGCCTCTCACCAGCCTCATTGCCCTTCTCTGGACATGTTCAAGTGTCCCAATATCCTTCTTAAATTGAGGGGCCCAGAACTGGACACAGTACTCAAGGTGTGGCCTAACCAGTGCTGAGTACAGGGGCACAATGACTTCCCTGTTCCTGCTGGCCACACCATTTCTGATGCAGGCCAGGATGCCACACTGCTGGCTCAGGTTCAGCTGCTGTCAACCAGTACTCCCAGGTCCCTTCCTGCCTGGCTGCTCTCCAGCCACTCGGTCCCCAGCCTATAGAACAGCATTGGGTTGTTATGACCAAAGTGCAGCACTTGGCACTTGGACTTGTTAAATGCCATGGTGTTGGATTCTGCCCATCTGTCCAGCTTGTCAAGGTCCCTCTGGAGAGCAATGATGGTCAGAATCTCCCCCAAAGCATAATCTTCATATATTTGCCATGAGGCAATGTTGAGTTGAGAGACAAGTCTCTTCCCTTCATCTGTATTAGAAAATAGACTGAATGTTTATCATCCTTGATTGCTGTTTGTGATGAAGAGGTTATTAAATTTATGAATATGAAATATGAATTATGAAAATATTATTTTAATTAATTCTCAAATTATTAATGACTGATGAATCACTAACTTATATGCATGTTCTAGTGCACGTTCGTGAAATACATTCCATAAGTGGCTTAGTATTATGATTAGAACGTAATTGAACTATCTACAGACTATTTCTATGTCTATATAACGAAGGGTTCCACCGCTTGGCCACTAGATGGTGACTCGGTGGGACGTGGGTGGCTTCTAGCTATATACAGCAATATTATAATCTTACTATGCATCAGTGATTACTCTGCTAGATGCGGATACTTTGAACTGAGTGCTAGTGGATGGAAAGCACATGGAAGATACTCTGTAGCTGTTGTTTGTAGCAAGATGGAGGTCTGGCAGACTACTGTCGCTGGACTGGTTCCTAGTCAAGTTGGATGGCATTGTTGGGTTACTGTCTCCTGTCTCTGCAGCAGTGGAGAGGGAATAATGGAACCTGGGCTTAGCTTGTAAGTAGGTTCCCTTCAGGACTCGGTCGATTCCCTCCAGACAATAGGGATCGGTCCTGGTCAGGGTCAGCCCGTAGGGTCGGCCCTCAGAGTTGGCTGGCATGGCAGGGCGGGGAAATGGTTGCCCATAGGCGGGCTCAGATGTTTCTGATCAGATGACAGCAGACAAAGGCTACGGGGTCGGCCCGGCTATGGCAATTCTCGGGGCTGATGTAAACAGCCTCGGGAGAGAATACAGCTGTGTTAAGCAGCGGCTTATCGTTTACTGGGCTTAAAGGAATAGTGGGACATTTAGAGTGGTCCCAGGTTTAGTGCAGTATAAGCACAAACAGTACTTTAGTCTTGCCTGAGGTTTACAGGGCTCAGAGCGGCACACATGGTGGCTCCTCTCCCGCTACGGCGGGGCTGGGCACATGTGGACTCTGTCTCGATCAAGTCCCTTCTCCCCGTCAGCTGGGCAGATCTTACCCTCGGGGGTTGGTCCAGTCCTCCAGTGGTCACGGTGGACTCTTCCAATTGGTAAGACTGGCTGTGACGATGCTGGGCTTCTCGGGCTTAGCAAAGGTCCTCCCTCTGGAGATGATCCTCACAGTTGCTTCTCACATTGCAGAGGCTTTCAGTATGCATGCATGTATAACAGTAGCTAACAACAATAAGCTCAATGGCAGAGGCTATGGCTCAAGAGTTGTTTTCTTGAGCAAGTACAGTGACAAAGTGAAAGAGGGGGCAACTTGTTTACCAGCTGGGGTAATACTTATAGATTCCTCGAGGCTGGGTTTGACCAATGGGCACTGTCATAAACAACTGGCTTCAGCCTATAGAAAGTGTGAAGCTAGAATAATGCCCATACTTGGTATTTGCATGAGCACTGTGTGCACTGTGTGCATGCTGGCCTGACTAATGCCTTGGCTTTTGTCTTCCTCCTGAAGGAGGGGGAACTTGTCCACATGCTGGGACAAGATTCGATATCTGGGCATAATGTGCCTTCACCACACTGCTGTCCATAAAACCTTTGGACAGCCTGAGCTACCCATACCTTCCTTCCTATTTTCTTTAAGTGACTGAATTCCAGCAGACAAATCAGGCAAAGGTATTAGTTGAGCAATTTGTTCCCGCTGTGGAATGTAACATGGTGGGGAGGGTGTCCAGAGCATGATTTTTATAATGAGCATGCCTTTGTAATCCTTATCTGTCAGTCCTGGGAGAACTAATAAACCCATTTTAGTTGTGGATGATCCACCTGTTAACAAAACATGAGTTCCTAGAGTTAAAGGACCATTCACATTAGATGTTATCATTGTTACAGACACATCTGTCAGCTTCAGCATTGCATGTGTCAAATCCAGCACTTGCTGCTGTTGCTCTGAAGAGATCATATCCAGACCCATCAGGTCCAGTATTTCTGCACAATGGACCCCATTCATTTTGGGGGCACCGTGTCTTGTGTCCCTCACCCCATTTCCTGATTGAACACTTTCTCTTCCTGAAACATGAAATTGGGAGCAGCACTGACTTGCCCAGTGAAAGCCCCTTCTACACTTAGGGCATACCTTGTTTGGTCTTGTTACTGAAATGCCCCTCTTGTCCACAATTAAAGCATCTCACTTGAGCGCAATTAACAGTCAATTGTTGTGATAATGCTGAAGCCAAGCATTTCAGCATTGTATCTTTCTGACCCCACAAGGGCACATGCCTTGACAAAATCAGACAGTGATACTTGCTTATTTGTGGATCTAAGAATTTCTAATATATGTCGACAGTCACTATTTGCATTTTCCACAGCTAATTTTTTAATTAATGTGTCAGATGCTTTGGGCGGGTCGACTTGGTGTGCCACTGCCCTCTGCAGCCTGTCTATGAACTGTATGTATGGCTCATCGTTGGCCTGTCACACAACACTGAAAGGCTTTTTTTACCATTTTAAATATGGTATCTTTTCAAAGGCTTTTATTGCCAATCTCACTATTAGCTGCAGGACCTCTCTAGTATAGTGAGATTGCAGCTGTGGGTCAGCAAATTGTCCCTCCCCCATTAATTGTTCAGGGTTTAATTGATCCTGAGCCCAAGATGTGGAATGGGTAATACACAAATCTCTATACTCCACATACTATATAGAGTACTGGCTGGATGTTCAGATGAGTTTAGAAATTATTTTCCAGTTGTATGGTATCATTAGATAAGCTTCTTGTATGGCTTCTAGCAAATTCTCAGTATGAGGAGACTGCAGCCCAGAATCAGCCACTGTCCTCCTTAGCTCCCTTAAGATATCACAGGACAGAGACTGATATGTGGGAGGAGTCCCACCTCCCCATCTGTTTTCCACCACTACTGGCATTCCATGGATCTGTAACATTTCTGTATTTATAAAACTTTTATAATCTTTATCCTTTAAAACATCAGAAATTGAAATTTGCAGTCGTGTAGCTACACTTGGAACATGTTCATTATTCAACAACCCATTAGACATTTTAACATCATCCTGCATACTCCCTCCTTGATAAAACATTCCGTTATCCCTCACCCCCATATTACTCACAGGTATAGCAGCAGCAGGAGGGACACAAAAACCTCCATAAGGAGGTGGTGGGGTAGACAATACCCCTGTCTACTGGGGTATAGAAACCAAATGAGGCTGAGGGTAAAAACCTGCTGGGAAAGAAAAGGGATAGGAAGCAGAGTTAAAAAATTCAGTAGTGGTGTTTAAAGGAAGAGAGGAAGATAAACTCGGTGCTGTGGGTTGTAAAAATACTGTTTTGGTTTTTCAAGTGATTCCTGAGTAATGAAGCTGTCAGAACCATGAGAAATTAGTTTTTCATCAATTACATGAGTTGGTGGTTTTAACCTTGCATCTGGTTTTCTTTGTTTCTTCTGTTCGCTTCCTTTCTGCTCCATTTGAGGACTTGCTCCTTCTGCAGCTGCTATGGCTACCTTAGGCGGAGGTACTTGTGGATATAAATCTGTCTCCTTTTCTGTATCGGTATAGCCATGATCAAAAGTATTATCCAATAACTATGAGTTTGTATTTAGAAATACATAGAAATACATTGAATAAACCAGGTTGGAAGAGACCTTCAAGATCATCGCATCCAACCCATCAACCAATCCAGCCCACCTAATCAACTAAACCATGGCACCAAGCACCCCATCAAGTCTCCTCCCGAACACCTTCAATGATGGCGACTCCACCACCTCCCCCAGCAGCCCATTCTAATGGACAATCACTCTCTCTTTATAGAAATTCTTCCTAACATCCTACCTAAACCTCCCCTGGTGCAGCCTGAGACCGTGTCCTCTTGTTCTGGTACTGGCTGCCTGGGAGAAGAGATCAACATCCATCTGTCTACAACCTCCCTTCAGGTAGTTGTAGAGAGCAATAAGGTCACCCCTGAGTCTCCTCTTCTCCAGGCTAAGCAACCCCAGCTCCCTCAGTCTCTCCTCACAGGGCTTGTGTTCCAAACCCCTCACCAACTTCATTGCTCTTCTCTGGACTCGTTCCAGCAAGTCAACATCCTTCCTAAACTGAGGGGCCCAGAACTGGACACAGGACTCAAGGTGTGGCCCAACCAGTGCAGTGTACAGGGGCAGAATGACCTCCCTGCTCCTGCTGGCCACACTGTTCCTGATGCAGGCCAGGATGCCATTGGCCCTCTTGGCTGCCTGGCCACACTGCAGACTCATGCTCAGCCTACCATCGACCAGCACCCCCAGGTCTCTCTCTACTTGGCTGCTCTCCAGCCACTCTGACCCCAACCTGTAGCTCTGCATGGGGTTGCTGTGGCCAGTGTGCAGAACCCGGCACTTGGATGTGTTTGTACCTTCTGAATTGATTCAAGGTGTTCAGTTTTGAAAGAGAGATGTCATTTTTCATGGTGATCTAATGTAAATTCTCTGCTGAATGTTATATTGACTGTTTAACAGTTAGCTGATCTACTTCATTACAAGGGACACTTGAGAGCATCAGGCAGTCCCTAACATCCATACCTGCTGAATGAGGAAGAGCAGAGTAAAGCAGAGATGCACTTTATGTGGAGGCAAAATAGTATAATTGTCTTACTTTAATGAGGAAAGAGAATTGTTAAATTATCCCTTTGATGCTTTTCACTTCTTCCAACTTCTTTTTCAGAATGTTTCCACAGGAAAACAATTTGTCCTTATAAAAAATTCCCAAGAAGGCAGTTGCCTTGAACAATGGCTGAGCTGGGATTTACCCTAAGGAGTCTATGATAGAATAGAATAGAATGGACTAGACTAGACTAGACTAGAATAGAATAGAATGGAGTGGAATGGAATGGAATGGAATAGAATAGAATAGACAAGGTTGGAAGAGACCTTCAAGATCATCGCATCTAACCTATCAACTAATCCAACCCACCAAATCAACTAAACCATGCAACCAAGCACCCTATCAAGTCTCCTCCTGAACACCTTCAATGATGGCGACTCCACCACCTCCCCCAGCAGCCCATTCCAATGGGCAATCACTCTCTCTGTGTAGAACTTCTTCCTAACATCCAGCCTAAACCTGCCCTGGTGTAGCCTGAGACTGTGTCCTCTTGTTCTGGTGCTGGCTGCCTGGGAGAAGAGACCAACACCTGCCTGTCTACAACCCCCCTTCAGGTAGTTGTAGAGAGCAATAAGGTCACCCCCTGTGTCTCCTCTTCTCCAGGCTAAGCAACCCCAGCTCCCTCAGCCTCTCCTCATAGGGCTTGTGTTCCAAACCCCTCACCAATTTCATTGCCCTTCTCTGGACATGTTCCAGCAAGACAGCATCCTTGCTGTGCTGCCTCAGTCCAAGGGAACTGCAATGAAGAAATTTCAGCTCAGTGATCCACCACATCCTCCTCTCCCCTCCTCAATGGTAACAGTGTTGTGTGAAGAGCAGTCAAGGAAGCACTGCTTTGCTCTCTGTTGCTCTGCATGTCTTCTGTCCTAGTAAGCAGGAAACAGAGGAATTGCTCCCCAGCATAATCTCATTTTATGATTTTACAAAAAACCACACAGACTCCTTTTTGTTATTTACAGCATGCATCAGACTCTCTGCTTTCAATGCCAAAAGGAAAGAAGCTTTAATTAGAAGGTAGTACAATAGGTCAAATACCTTTCATATATGCAATCCTCTTATTTTCTTTGGGAGGGAGATGCGACTTCTGGACTATTTAATTGACTTAAAATTCTGGGTTATTTATTGAGAAAAGAATGTATTTATGGACCAGACTCATCCCTCTGTAGACAAATTCAGTTGTTAAAACCAGAGCTATTGAAGTTGGGTTTACATCCCACCTAATTAAGAGATATCTTTGTGTGTAGTCTGAGCTCAAATTCATTGCATTTATAGCTAAGCTGCCCCTGGTATAGCATAATGTTTAACACAATATGGGATATGGGACGTTTTAGATATTAACTTTTGTTTTCTGTATTTTTGATTAGCAAAATATTAAGGGTAATAAACTGCTTATTTATGCAGAAAAAAAATCACATTGGGCTTGATTGTTATGCATTTTTAAAAAATCCCAGAGATTTTGTCTGCATGATGGTTCTGTTTTACATGTTTCTAACACTTTTATTTTTTCCTCGTCTCCATCATCTTTCAGTAGTAACTCTATGACTTTACACACTTGCTGGTGAGTTTGCTGACTATGTTCATGCATTCCTTTACACCTTGCAATACTGCAAATGTAATCCAATGCCAGGCTGTCAGAGGGAACTGTGGATGTGGGATACTGCAAATCAGAGGTGTGGTAAGAGAGATGAGTGTGTGCAGCAGATAACTGCATTTGATTAGCTAGATTTAAATAGCGTTGGATGAGTTTGCCAGGTGAAAATAAATATTGTCAGTTCAGTTTAATTTCATGGTGAATCAAACAAGGAAATTAGATTCTGCTACTCTGTTAGTTTGACATCTGCACCAAGTGACAATTAGAGATGATGAGAGAACTTACATTTATTCCAAAGCTCTTGATTTCTTCTTTCTGATGGGCACATAACTTTTATTTATCCTTGCTCTGCAGAAATATCTAAGACATTATTATTTGATTGAAAACTTTAGATTTCAGGAATTCATTATTGTATTAAGTTCTTTTGATAGACTACTGCAGTTAGATTTAGAGATAATGGCAATTTCTAGAACTACGCATTTTGTTGAAATCACTTCTTGGGATCAGGCATTTGAGCCTGCATGGAATAGAAGTGGTAATGGACAAGTTGTGCTAATGTCCCAAACAAGGAAAGATCACAGTTTAATGAAGTAAGGATGAAAACAATATGAAATAAACTAATTTCGCTATACCACTCAATCAGTCCTGGTTTTACTCATTACTCTTTGAAGAGACTATTAAATAACAAATCAAAATATAAAAACATTCTTTTAAGTACTCCCAAAGTCCAAATTCAGATTAAGTGAACTTCACACTAAAAATAGGGTTCAAACAACATGAGTAATCAAGAAGAACTGAGATGTGAAATCATTGTATACAAAGTTGTATTAATTTCCCAGCCTAAACAAGGGAGTTTGTACCTAGGAAGCCTTAGCTTTACAAGCAGTGCAGAAACAGCATGAGGTAATTATTTCCCACCTTATTGTGCTGCTTCAGATAGAAATGCATTGTTTTCTAGCAATTGCAAGGAAGTCATCAAACAAATACAGAAAAATGGAGGAAAAAAATCATTATGATACATTTCCTGCAGTAGCTTGCCTTTCATTGTAGTATGCTGTGAAAAAAACCCCCAAACGTATTCTTCTTCAGACTCCAAGCTATTAAACAAAGGAAATACTTATTTCATTTCAACCTCTGCCTTGCCTATATCTCCCTCATGATATTGAGGGCAGGACTAAAACATTTCTACCTACCACTAGCTGAAATCAAATAGTATTATTCTAAGTAGTCTGGGAGCATTGCTTTAGTCCCCATTGTGCTTTGTTTTTTTTCAGAAGTTAGTCTCAGACTGCCAGTTTTCATATGTACCTACTTTTAGCTTTGTGTATTGGTGTCTCAAACACTCATGTGGCCTTGCTGTGCTCTTAGAATGTTGTGGTGGTTTTAGGCTATGCCTTTAAAATTTAGCTGCAGATTTTGAGCAGAAAAATAGAAAAATATAATTAAATCATTATTGGGTGTAAAAAAGAAAACAAAAAATTATTCCAAATAAAATTCATTGGGTAAATATCTGGAATAAGACGAGCTATACCATAACAATTCTTTCTCAGTCCCATCCTTTTTCTCTTCTGATCTTGGCTGCCTTCCTTTGCTCAGGAGACATAAAGTTCTTCTGGCTGTCCTTGGATAAGTCAAATCCACTGCTTTCTCTTTCAACTCCTCTTACTTTTGGGACAGAGTATGGGGGGGCAGTGGAAGTACTTCCCTGGTCTCTTTGACCAGGGGAATTTTCATGTTGTTTGCTAGTGTAAATATCTGTATAATATTGTAAATACTGTATATTTTGTACATATTCATTGCATACCATTGTAGAGTGTAATTTTTGCTTGCAAATACAGCTATTTACTTCTAACTGAGTTGGTCTGGCTAAAAGTTAACGGTGGGGGGATACTTCAACCCACCACAAATGTGCAACAAAAGAAACAAAAAGTAGCTTCTATTTCACACCCATTGGGGTATTATTTACATCCCTTAAGCCTCATGTTACCACTTTCAGGTCTTCACTGTGGGGTAGTGTACTGTTTGTTAACACAAAATAAATAATAAAATTTTCTGTTTTATTTTTTTTTTAAATCTCCACAGTCCCAGTGGTTGGGGTTCTTTTTTATACATTTGGGGGTTAAAAAACACACAGGAAAAGATTCAGAGTGAATTTGGGAAAAATGTGGTGTATTATCTAAAAAGACTTACTTCAGTGGGTGTATTATCTAAAAAGACTTACTTCAGTGATTTTTTTACTCTGTGTGGAGTGCTTGAATTTACACTGCTTATGGTTTTTTCCAGAAAAAAACAAACAACAACCAAACAAAACAAATCAACAACCAACAAACAAATAAACACACATCCCCCCAAAAAAACCAAACAAACAATCAGGAAAAGAGAAAGACTACCCCAGGTGGTCCTGCTTTGGCAGAGGGGGCTAAACCTGATGATGGGATCCATCCTAGATTACTGAGAGAGCTGGCAGATGAGCTCGCCAAGCATCTCTCCATCATTTTCCACCACAGGATAGGCGCAGGAACTGGCAGTTCCCACGTGCCAAAAGATGAGCCACCGGCGGAGGTGACCAGCTTGGATGGGCAAGCAGCTCTTGAAGGAATTAAGGGAAAAAAGAGGATGTATAACCTTTGGAAAGGCAGAGAGGCAACTCGTGATATGTTTAAGGATGTTGTTAGATCATATCAGAGAAAAATTTGAGAGGCAAAAGCCCAGTTAGAACTCAAGCTGGCCACTTCTGTGAAAGACAATAAAAAACATTTTTATAAATACATTAATGCTAAAAAGAGGGGCAAGAAGAATCCCCACTCTTTATTGGAACTGGAGGGGAACATTGTAACTAAAGATGAGGAAAAGGCTGAGGTACTAAATACCTTCTTTGCCTCCATTTTCAACAGTAAGGCAGGAGGACATCAGGATAACTGGCCTCCTGAATTGGTAGATGGGGTCAGGGAGCAGTGTAGTACCCCTGAAATCCAAGAGGAATTAATTTGGGACTTGCTGAGCCACTTGGATACTCACAAGTCCATGGGACTGGATGGGATTTATCCTAGGGTGCTGAGAGAGCTGGCAAATACATAGAATACATAGAATACGTAGAATACATAGAATACATAGAACACATAGATGAGCTGGCCAATCTGCTCTCCATCATTTTTGACCAGTCCTGGCTCACTGGAGAGGTCCCAGATGATGGGAAACTGGACAGTGTGATGCCCATCCACAAGAAGGGTCAGATGGAGGAACCTGCAGACTACAGGCCTGTCAGCCGGATCGCAGTGCCAGGAAAAAAGATGGAGCAGATCATTTTGGGGGTAATCACTGTGCACCTGAAGGACGGCCAAGGGATCAAGCCCAGCCAAACATGGATTTAGGAAGGGCAGGTCCTGCCTGACCAACATGATCTCCTTCTATGAGCAGGTGACCTGCCTGGTGGGTGTGGGGAATGCTGTGGATGTAGCCTACCTGGACTTCAGCAAGGTCTTTGATACTGTCCCCCACATCAAACTCCTGGCCATGCTGTCATCTCATGGCTTGGACAGCAGCACTCTGTGCTGGGTTACGAACTGACTGGAGGGCCATTCCCAGAGAGTAGTGGTGAACGGTGCAACATCCTGCTGGCAGCCAGTCACTAGTGGTGTCCCCCCAGGGATCACTTCTGGGCCCCATCCTGTTCAATAGCTTTACTGATGATCTGGATGAGGGGATTGTGTCCATCATCAGTAATTTGCAGATGACACCAGGTTGGGAGCAGGTGTTGATCTGTTAGAGGGTAGGAGGACCCTCCAGAGGTACCTTGACAGGCTGGACAGATGGGCAGAGTCCATCATGATGGCATTCAACAAGTCCAAGTACTGGATGCTGCACTTTGGTCACAACAACCCCATGCAGCACTACAGGCTGGGGTCAGAGTGGCTGGAGCGCAGCTTAGCAGAAAGGGACCTAGGGGTATCGGGGTATCACAGTATCACAGTATAACTAAGGTTGGAAGAGACCCCAAGGATCATCGAGTCCAACTTGTCTCCACAGATCACATGACCAGACCATGGCACCAAGTGCCACATCCAGTCTCCTCTTAAACATCTTCAGGGACGGTGACTCCACCACCTCCCTGGGCAGCCCATTCCAATGACGAATTACTCACTCAGTGAAGAACTTTCTCCTCACTTTGAGTCTAAACCTCCCCTGGCACAGCTTGAGACTGTGTCCGCTTGTGCTGGTGCTGGTTGCCTGGGAGAAGAGACCAACCCCTTCCTGGCCACAACCACCTTTCAGGTAATTGTAGAGGGCAATGAGGTCATCCCTGAGCCTCCTCTTATCCAGGCTAAACAATGCCTGCTCCCTCAGCCTCTTCTCATAGGGCTTGTGCTCAAGGCCTCTCACCAGCCTTGTTGCCCTTCTCTGGACACGTTCAAGTGTCTTGATTTCCTTCCTAAATTGCGGGGCCCAGAACTGGACACAGTACTTGAGGTGCGGCCTAACGAATGCAGAGTACAGGGGCAGAATGACCTCCCTGCTCCTGCTGGCCACACTATTCCTAATGCAGGCCAGGATGCCATTGGCCTTCTTGGCCACCTAGGCACACTGCTGGCTCATGTTTAGGTGGGTGTCAATCAGCACCCCCAGGTCCCTCTCTGTTTGGCAGCTCTCCAGCCACTCTGACCCCAGCCTGTAGCTCTGCATGGGGTTGCCGTGGCCAAAGTGCAGCACCCGGCACTTGGACTTGTTAAATGCCATCCCATTGGACTCTGCCCATCTGTCCAGTCAGTCGAGGTCCCTCTGCAGAGCCTTTCTACCTTCTATCTGACCAACACCTGCTCCTAACTTGGTGTCATCTGCAAATTTGCTGATGACTGACTCAACCCCCTCATCCAGATCATCAATGAAGATGTTAAAGAGGATGGGGCCCAGCACTGATCCCTGGGGGAAGGAATCCCTGGGTACTGATTGACTGCTGGCTGAACATGAGCCAGCAGTGTGCCCAGTTGGCCAAGAAGGCCAATGGCATCCTGGCTTGCATCAGAAGTGGTATGGCCAGCATCCAAAGTGGTGTGGCCAGCAGAAGCAGGGAAGTAATTTTGCCCCTGTACTCAGCAGTGGTTACGCCACACCTTGAGTACTGCGTTCAGTTCTGGGCCCATCAGTTTAAGAAGGATTTTAGAGAAAAGCAATGAGGCTGGTGAGAGGTCTGGAGCCCTACAAGGAGAGGCTAAGTGAGCTGGTATTCTTTAGCATGGAGAAGAGGAGGCTCAGGGGAGCCCTTATTTCTCTCTGCAACTACCTGAAGGAAGGTTGTAGCCAGGTGGGGGTTGGTCTCTTCTCCCAAGCAATCAGCACCAGAACAAGAGGACATAGTTTTAAGCTGCACCAGGGGAAGTTTTTGCTCAAGGTGTGGAGAAAGTTCTTTAAAGACTTGTTAGCCATTGGAATGTACTGCCCAGGGAGGTGGTGGAATCACCATCCCTAGAGGTGTTTAAGAGGTCCTAGGGTGCTTGGCGCTTGAAACCATGGTTTACTTAGTCATGAGGTGTTGGGTGACAGGTTGGACTTGATGATCTCTGAGATCTTTTCCAACCTTATTGATTCTATGATTCTATGATTGTATTGCATTCAGTCCAGGAGAACCAGATACAGTTTGTCCAAAATAAATCCCTGAATGACTTGCCAAAGACATAATGCCTTAAACATCAGCTGCCACAATGTAGGTGTTCCCACAGGTTCAGATTACTTACTAATGTAGGTTTTCATAATTGAGGTATAATCTGTCTATTGTATTAAAATATTTTTTAAAAATAAATAAAATTGGCATACCTAGATGTCAATCATAAGACAGCAAGTAGATTCAATTAAATTCTTGGTCTTAATTTTTACAATCTATAGCTGAGATTCTTAACCAACAAAGTCTATTTCCAAAACTGCTTCAGATATTGTCTTAGATGTTTGCAATTATATTCTATTGTTCCATAAAGGAAGTTCAGCAGATTTTCTTTCATGTGAAATGTAGGTCTTGCAATGGAAGTGAAGTATGACTGCTAGGCTTCACATTTGTGTAGGATTAAGGAGCAGGAAAATATTATACAAGGGTAAATATAGCTCCATTTTGTATGTTGTATTTGGAAAAAACCCTGAAATTGATGGATGTAAAGCTGTTTTGTACTGTTCCTTGGACATCTTAAAGCCAAAGAGTTTTAATGGTTAGAGAAATAATTCATTGAGGTTTATTCAAAGTCTGTGTTTACCAAGTTGATGAAGAACCATCTAGACTTCCATCAGATTTCTGGGTTGGGGCACTGTGTGGATGGCTGTGGCCCTAAAATTGATCCTGTGGTACTACTAATACCTTCATCTTTGGGAAACGGGCAACAAGGGCTGACCTAGTGGGCACCAACCAGGACACCAGCACTCCTGAGTGAACTGCTGGTGATATTTGCAGCATTGGCACCTTGAGTTCCTTCTTGCTAAACCTGTCCCTAAATCCTGTCTGTGAAGGTTCTACTAGGGAAAGGAAGGTGGGTTTCTACACCTTCCAAGTGCTCTACCTCCTTCTTATTAGTGGTGGAGCTTACACCAAAAATTGTGTATTCCCCAGTGGGATCTTCACATTATATGTAATTTTAAAATAACCTGAATAGGATTAAATTAGTCCAGTATTTCTGTTTTCATATAGTATAACTTTATTTCAGCAAAATTCACATTAAAAACAAATTAAAGGAGCTAAAATTTATTCAAATGCGAAAATGAAATGGAAAATTTGCTTTTCCACTGATTCAAGAATGAATAAAAAAAAAGCTATATATATATATATATATATAAAAACACACATATACATGCATACATATGTATAGAACCATATTCTGACACTTCATGGGATATTGCCAGAAAAGCAACAAAGCCCTGGTAGAACTGAATTTGTGGGTTTGTAAAATTCCATGAAAAAAAGGAATAAAAAAATACAAGAGCAAGGTTAGTGCTACAGTTCATTTTGAAATAAAAGCCAGAAACAGGACAAGAAATTGCAGTAAGGAGTCAGACAGCAACATAGCTCTGATGAAAGGTAGATGTGGAAAAAGTGAGACAAGGGGAGTAAGTAAGGAAGTTTTTCTTTCACTTCTCCTGTTTTAGGGAAATAAAATTGTTTACATTATTACTCAGCCAATTTTATTTTCTAACAGCAACTGTTTATCATAAACTTTAGCTCTGCTTGAAAAAGAGTTAAAACATATTTCTTCACTATCATTTAAATCTGGCTAATATATTTAAACTCTGTAAGCTAACAAAATCATTCTTTCCTTGTAGAAATAAGCTTATGTCTTCAAGATGGATTTTGTTTTTTCTTTTAAATAAGCATACCTTCAGTAGGTCAGCTAGATCAGCATATACATTTTAGAAACACTTGATTTTTTAGGCTAAATGCGGGAGTTCAGCATCTATTAAACACTTCAGCTTGTGCAACTTAATTAAATGTGTGGCTGAAGTGCAGTGCTAGCTATTTCTTAATAATCAGATAACAGTCTTGTATCTTAGTACACCATTTATCTTTCAACCCTGAAAGTTAAGTGCAAACACCAAGGCACTTCTTGTATTTGAAATTCAATTTGCTAATTTAAAAATAAATTGCAATAATGACAACTTGACAGAAGAATACATTAGAGCAAACAACTTCTCAGAAGTATAGAATCTCTACCTTCCTACATCTCTTATTTTACTGAGGCGGCTAATTGATTTTCAAGTATGCTAGTTGAAGCATATAAACAAGGTAAATATTTAGATGTGGGCTATCTTTTGGGAACTCTGATAAGGAACCTGCTGACTATGTTCTTAAAAACAAGCAAGCTTCCCCCAGCAGATCCAGCTCCATTAGGGGAGCTCACTTCCATCAAACACACTACCTGAGTTATGCACAAATATACCTTTAATGTTAAAGGGGATTTTGAGATAGAATGTTTTCTGTACATGGCATCATATGTTTGAGAAGTGGGTTCAAACCATTATTTTAAATATATTGACTACAAAAATGTAAAAAAGTAATTTAGCCTGATTGATAAAACACTGCAGTTATTCTCTGATTTCTGAAATATTTTTATTTAAACATAAACATATTTTTTACAAAGTTAAAAAAGGGGATTTAGCCTATTTTTTATACTTAAATATCTGCTTTAATATTTTTTTTCATTGTGTTTGTGTGTTTATCTCAGAGTAAAATATTTAGGCATGATTGGAAATATTGCAATGCATGACAGAATCCATAAAGCAATCTTCCAAAATATTAATTACCAATTTAAAAACTATCTATCTCAGCTGTAACATAATGCTGTGGTTCATTACTTGCACATATACTCTCTTCAGAGTACTAATGACTACATGCAGATATTCCAAATGACTTCATAAACACAGGATCATAGACTGTTAAGCAGTGATTAATTTCTGCAAGATCATGTGAGTTTCCACAGTTCTTTAATGATGCCAAAGTGATGTATTGCTTGAGCATATATATTGGCTTGATCAGCAAAATGCCCATGGGAAGTATCAGGGATATATCTCCTTGGTGAGCTGTGTAAGGAATTAAATCACCTTGAAAAACATGGTGCACGTGCATGTGCACGTGCAAATACTTTGTTTGAATAATTATTTTCTTCTAAAGATATAATAACTCTTCTTGTAATAGTTAGATTCAGTTCAGGGCCACTAAGATGATTGCAGGATTGGAGGAGAGGAAGCTGAAGCGGGGATCTTATTAATACAAATATCTAAGGGGTGAGTGGTCGAGCACTGGAACAGGATGCCCAGAGATGTAGTAGATTCTCATCTCTGGAGACTTTCAAGGCCCGTCTGGATGTATTTCTATGGGATCTGCTTTAGGTGATTCTGCTCTGGTCAGGGGAGGGTAGGATGGGGATAGACTTGATGATCTTCAGCGGTCTGTTCCAACCCCTGTTGTTGGGTGTGAAGGGAAAGAGTTAATGTCTCTTGAGCTTGAAGTTCTTCTTACTGATAAGGATGCAAAGACACTGACTGGGAGTCTGTGCCCAGATGCCACAAGCTACAACTTGGTAATTGTGATTCTGTGATTGTGAGGATATCTTTTCACAAAAGCCTTAAACAACATTAAAGGATGGTGTTTTCTTCCTTTTTCCAGTTCATAGTTAACATTGTCCTTTCTGTTTTCCATGATACTCAATGTGTCATAAAATAGGTTTATTTTCAAGAGTAAAACTGATAGCCAGTTCCATCAAAAGCAATGTGTAAGATGAATTTATCTACAGAAATCAAGCATGTTTCTACAGAAATCAATATCACTTGATGCTGTTGTCCAAATTTTAGGTCAGCTAATAGAAGTGGCATTCTGTTGTCATCTGGAATATGCTGCTTATCACACAAGCTAGTTACTATAAGACAGATAATAAATAGATAAGCTTTGTTTTGAAACAGTGGCAAACTTGAGTTGTTATAGACCATGTCCCTTACTCAAATGAAGCAATATTTTTATGCCTTCACAAGTCCTTCTGACGTCAGTGATGTTCACACCATTGCAATACTCCAACTTAGACAAGAATAGTAGTCTTTAGGTCTATATAATAGTCTTTAATGTGTTTACCTTCCTCAAGCAGGCCTAGTGTTTTGCTAATTAATAGTCATGCAAAGTGCAACTGTAAAATCAACAGGATCACTTGACAAGCAATTTGCACTTCACTCAGTGAAAGTTTGGGACTGATTCAACCCTATTTACTGTGTTATAGTCAGGGGAGTTCCACTATTTTGATTAGTGCTGCTCAGTTCCGGTACACTGTACAAGAAGTTCAACTTGCTACCAAAGCCACAAACCACATGTATCAATTATAGAAGGTTGTAACATGTTACAAGAAAGCTGCACAGCGGAGTGAGCCTCTGGAACATGCTGCTATGCCATCAATGCACAATTCCTTTTCAAGCTTAGCCTAGGAAGCTTTTTGCTTCTACCTCAGTCCTAATGTGGCTTGCTGTTTGTAGCTTAGTGGTCACAGGATACCAGGTGCTATGTTGATTTGTAGCATGAATAAACTCTTCTGGATGGAAGTCTGTTGTTTTTGTTTACAATTCCCACATAAGACAGCATGGTAACCCAAAAAGAGAATAATAATGGAATGTGTAGATGGCCTTCAGTCTGTGAGGCCCTGGAGGTGATAAGGGATATTGTATCTCCAAACTGTATGAGAAGAGGATGGGAGTGAAAAATAACAAATTATTGCCTCCCTGAAATGGATGGGAAGGCAACCAGGGAGAAAAGCACCTGTTTAAATAAAGAAAAATCAATGGGCTTAACAAGGCAGTCTGTGGGAAAAGGGAACTGTAATATTCATATATGTCTCAATAAATAGTTGCTGCTCTGCAGGTCTGGGCCATTTTGCCCACCCTAAGGCAGTGGTCACCTCCTCACAGCTGCTCTGTCAGTTGTATTTCTGCTCTCCGTGTTGATACTGTCAGGTCTGGGATCAACATATCGCTCAACACATTCAAGGAAAAAACACAGATGGTGCCTTGTGGATTGTTGATGCCAAAAGAAATTTCTTTATGAAGCCTAGAGGGCTGAGGGGTTAAGCAGCTCCTGTGCTGCTGTGGTGGTTTGAAAGGAAAAGCTCTGCTTTCCCTCCCCCACTGGGAAAGAAACCGCGGCTAAAACCCAGTCAGAGAAATGAGAGTATATTGTACAAGGAAACAGATCATATTTAACACAACAAATACAGGTATTTTACAATATATACAGGAATATACAGCAAATGAACACAGTCAGAAACTAGGCCCCCCCACAGAGGGGGCTTCCCCCTGTGCCCCCTTCACCCCCCTACCTCCCTTTTCCCCAAAAGAGGTAGAAAAAGAGAAAAAAGGGGAGTTAGCACAGCAGACAGTGGCCTATGCACAGGGAGTTAGTTAGTTAGTATCTTATCTTAGTTGGCCAGAAGCCCAGCAGTCCAGCCAAAAGGAACAGCGAGGAAAGGAAGACTAGCAAAAGTTCCAGCTGCACTGGGACTAACAATCTCACCTCCCACCTTACTTGGCCAATGAAATTCGTTTAGAATACCAAAATATTTTATAAACATTTAGCCAGTGTGCCCCTTCCTTAAAGGCACAGCATCAAATGGTCACAGCTGCCCTTTCTTCTATCTGCTTCTTGAAAGTGAAAGTGCGGCGATGAAGGGGATGAAGCCGACAGAGAGCCTGCACATGACTAGCACACATCTATGCAGCCAGCTGGTGAATATAAAATTAGCCTGCAGCTTCCCTAAACTTTCCAGGGAATGCTCGCCATCATGTGCAGCACTTTTTTTGGAGGAGGTTCTTTTTTCTTTTTTTCTTTTCTCTTTCAAAATCAAGGTAAGTTCAGGATACTTTATCAGGACACAAATGCATGGTATTAAAAATAACTGCTATAAAGCTTCCTTAAGTTATTGGATTTGCCTCTGTGGTGAGAACAGGCAGAGCTTGAGCTTTTGCTTTTTAAGCTCACATAGTAATGGATTTACAACTTTACAACAGACAGCTTTATGGTTTTATGGCTGTTGGTGGGCAGTTGCAGCAGTTCATGTTGAGAATGGCAGATCTGGGATCAAAATACTGCTCGATACACTCAGGAAAAAGCACAGACAGCTGAAAGGATTTACAGATGTTTAGCCATCTGAATCTGTAGATGATTATTTGATGCTATGCTGACATCATGTCAGCTTTAAAATGGAAGTGCTGGCTGGAGCAAAGCATCATGAGGCTTGTAGTTCAGATTGTAACATGACAGGTTTACTTTTTCTGATCACTGCTCCTGATTTCCAGTTTTTGGGGTGTTGGCTTTTTCTTCAGGGCTGGCAGCGGGCTTGGGTGGCGGAGGTAGTTTTATAGCTGGTTTCTGCTGTGGCTTCTGCTGTTTTTTTTCCCTGAGAAACAAGCTAACACATTCTACCATCTCATTAAACTCCTTATCTCAACCCAGTCTTTTATTGTGTTACATTCTCTCCCAAACTTTGTGTGGGGAGCTTGTTCATGAGAGCAGACTGTTAAAATCAGGATGGTCTGTTTTGGTGAGCCAGGTAAAAGACAAAAGGATTGAGATGACAAGAAGCAATATAATGAGAAGATTCAATTAAGGCTTGTTAAAAGAATTTTGTATAGTTTTGGTTGGTTGGGTTTTGGAGTTTGTTTTTTTGTTTGGGGTTTTTGTTTGGTTGTTTGTTTGTTGGTTTTTTTCCCCATAGTATTTTTGCCATGTTAATACATTTGCTTTCTTGGGCTCACTGGGGCTGATGTGCTGGGAAGCTGCCCTGAACTTGTACTTGATGTGCACTTTCACAGTATCACAGTATCACAGTAACCAAGGTTGGAAGAGACCCCAAGGATCATGAAGTCCAACCTGTTCCAACAGACCTCACAACTAGACCATGGCACCAAGTCCCACGTCCAATCTCCCCTTGAACACCTCCAGGGACGGTGACTCCACCACCTCCCTGGAGAGCCCATTCCAATGACGAATGACTCGCTCAGTGAAGAACTTTTTCCTCACCTCGAGTCTAAACCTCCCCTGGCACAGCTTGAGACTGTGTCCCCTTGTTCTGGTGCTGGTTGCCTGGGAGAAGAGACCAACCCCTTCCTGTCTACAACCACCTTTCAGGTAGTTGTAGAGGGCAATGAGGTCACCTCTGATCCTTCTCTTCTCCAGGTTAAACAATCCCAGCTCCCTCAGCCTCTCCTCATAGGGCTTGTACTCAAGGCCTCTCACCAGCCTTGTTGCCCTTCTCTGGACATGTTCAAGTGTCTTGATGTCCTTCCTAAACTGAGGGGCCCAGAACTGGACACAGTACTCAAGGTGTGGCCTAACGAATGCAGAGTACAGGGGCACAATGACCTCCCTGCTCCTGCTGCCCACACTATTCCTAATACAGGCCAGGATGCCATTGGCCCTCCTGGCCACCTGGGCACAATGCTGGCTCATGTTTAGGCAGGTGTCAATCAGCACCCCCAGGTCCCTCTCTGTTTGGCAGCTCTCCAGCCACTCTGACCCCAGCCTGTAGCTCTGCATGGGGTTGCTGTGGCCAAAGTGCAGCACCCGGCACTTGGACTTATTAAATGCCATCCCATTGGACTCTGCCCATCTGTCCAGTCAGTCAAGGTCCCTCTGCATGGCGTGCTTATCACCTCGGGGGCATGGATTAGTTCTATCAAATCTCTTTTACCTTTTATGTGGTTTAGTATGTTCACCATGAACATTTGAGGAGTTTAAGGCTTCTGCTTTACTAGTTATGTTACATAGACCTTATGCAGTTGCACCTCATGTACCCTGTGTGGCAGTGCTGGTTTTCACCTCCAGGAAAATATGATTTAAAACTATGGTGTTATTCTGCTGTCTGGCATGTTATATTTTGATTATTGCACCAATCACTCAGTTAAGCTGGTATTCATATGCAGTGTCATCATTTCTCAGTAATTTCACACAGCTGACAAATGGAGCACGGGAGAGCACTTCCTGGTCCTTTGAAAATCCTTTGTACATCAATATCAGTCTGCTTTTGTTGTTGTTTCCCCTAGATCACAGGATCACGGGGGTGTGAGGAGTTGGAAGGAACCTCTGGAGATCATCAAGTCCAAACCTCTTGCCAGATCAAGACCATACAATCCAGTGCAGTTTGCATAGGAATGCATCCAGATGGGTCTTGAAAGTCTCCAGAGAAAGAGACTCCACAACCTCCCTGGGGAGCCCGTTCCAATGCTCTGTGACCCTTACAGTAAAGTTCTTCCTCATGCTGAGTTGGAACTTCCTGTGCTGTAGTTGCATCCATTGCCCTTTGTCTATCACAAGTAACAAGAGGCTCATGCCCAGTCTTGACCATAGTAATACAAAACTTTTCTAAGAACACCATTTGGAGCTCTTCTCCACAGTTAGTTAACTGTGAGTAACATGGTATGTGGGAGATTATTGGCAATGCCTAGGACAGTGGTCACCTCTGATTTCTTGGAATTTCATCTCTGATCATGTACAAATTCCTGCCAAGCTGGTAAAATATTTAGAAGAAGTATGTTCATAAGTTCCTGAGAGACAGAAATCACTACAATATGTTTGGGCCTTGCCCATGCCTATCATGCCCTTCTCATCACTGTTCAGAGCACTCAGGGACAAGAGCAGGTCCCAGGCACCATGGATATTCAGTCTCAACAGCAGACATAGCAGCTGCACCTGAGAATCAGACTGTGCCAATATGAGTTACCTCTGTGTGGAAAACAAAACAAAACAAAACAAAACAAAGCAAAACAAAAACAAAACAATGAAAGCAACTCATCTTAAAAAGGATAAGGATGAACCATGGTTATCAGGGGAATAAGAGGAAGACCCATAAGTGGTCATTCAGTCTTTATCACTGGCCTTGAAAAATGGCAAAAGACAATCAATGGATGAAATGTTTAGCAAGCCCCAGCAATATGAGGAAAGTCTCCCTCTGTACAGGCCTGTGTTTCAGCTATGAAGGAACTGTCTTCCAAGGTCCATCAACTCCAAGAGAAAGCTTGCTTGTGAGAGAGTGTGGTGGGTTGAGAGGGCCTAGCTCTCCCTCCCCCACAGAGTAAGAAACCACAACTAAACTCAGTCGGAGAAAGCAGGCTATATTTACAAGCATATATAGGAAGCAGATTATATATAACACAATATATACAGGTATTTTACAATATATATAGAAATATACAGCAAATAAACACAATCAGAAACCAGACCCCCAACAGAGGGGGCTTCCCCCTGTGCCCCCTTCACCCCCCTACCTCCCTTCTTCCCCAAAGAGGGTTAGAAAAGAGAAAAGGGTAGTTAGCAAGGCAGACGGAGGCCTAGGTACAAGGAGTTAGTATCTCTTACCTGTTAGTTGGCCAGAAGCCCAGAAGCAGTCCAGCTGAAAGGGAGAGCGAAGGGAGGAAACTGAAACGAAAGTTCCAGCTGCTCTGGGTCTAAGACCTCACCTCCCCCTTAATTCGCCAATGAAATTAGTTTAGAATACAGAATATTTTATAAACATTTAGCCAGAGTGCCCCTTCCTTAAAGGCACAGCCCCAACCGGTCACAACCAGTTAAAACCAGGACAATAGACTATGATGTTTTGCACCTAAGCATGTGAACTTCTTTCTTCGTGATTGAGATTTCTTTTAAAAAATGTTTTGTTTGGTATGACACAATTCCTTTCCTTGAAACAGGTCTACTTGTCACACCTGTGAAATAACCATTTTTAGCATTTAGTTGTATTTATAGGATTTTAAAAATGTGTGATTAGATTAGGCAATGTCAAGACTTTTTAGTTTGTTTAAAGGATGTATCAGTTGCTGTTATGCTTTAAAAAATGTTACTCAAGACATGTAATATCTGTATATGTGGAAGAAGAGTAGTAATACTGAACTATGAAAAGCCTTTTGCCTACAGAAGCTTTCATCAGAGCTCATTGGAGATGTGCAAGGAGTTTTTCACATTTAGTGAAAACAAGAAGGAAACAGCTGCTATCCAATTAACTTTTCTTGAATACCTATAGAATATTCTTATGGGTTAGGATTGGACCCCTCAATATCTGGAAATTTGCCCCAAAGAGCAAATTTACCACATTCAGAATTTTGGAAGCAAAAATGAAATTATATTTAGAAAAGTGGACTAATTTTAAAAGTATAGAAGTCAATAAACATATATAAAATATATATTATTACATAAATTTACAGTTCAACAGCAACAAAATACCTGCAATATGTCCCTTTCCCCCTGCCTTGTACAATAATACAGCTCTCTCACCACCCTCTGGACACAAAGGGTCCTTAGCCCAAATAAGATTACTCAGACAGTGTGACAGGTCACAGGCAAAACAATGAAGCAGGAAGCCAAGCACCAGCAGACCCAAAGAGAAAGAAACAAGCTAACACTGCAAAATACAAGATACTCATCAGTCCAATGGAATGGGATAAACTTATTTTGCATTATTCTGTGTCCAGCCCCTAAGGCTATCCATTCCTAGACTGGAATTGCCTAGAAAACTTCATTTACAATTAAGATGTCAGTCTTAAAATGGTAATATCTAGAGTAGTAGGAGGGGTATTCACAGATGAAAAAAAGAATAAAAAGTTAGAGTCTGCATGTAAATTTCCAACTAATTTTTGACTTCCTAGTGACATTTTACCTTGGCTGAGCCAGTATTTAGAAAATCATACTCCATTGAACATTTAAAATTTGTGAAACCTAAGCCTTACCTCAGCATGTGATATATAAGTTAAACAAGGATAAAGTAGTCATTGTATGACTATTTTGTTTCTAATTTGATGGAAAAAAAGTGCTTATGCTTATAGACTGTTATACCTGAATGTACTTTCAATGTAATTGCTTTTACATGGCTGGCCTCCCCATGTAGTTGAGATTCATTAATTCATCCAGATAACCAGAGGTGGCAACCAGATTGAAAGAAGAATAGATTATTGATTGTAGATTATTGAGAAGGGAGAGAAGCATTCAGACATTTGTGGCTTTCCATTGTCAACATTTCACTTAAAGTATTACTCCTGATCAGGGTAACTCTTATCACTACTTAATTTACCATTGCAGAGATTATTATCCATTTTAAATGGAACCTTTAATTTTAACTGCTCATAGATGGTATTCATCATGAAGCTGCAAGAAATATACAGCATCAGCTTCTACCCTTTTACTTTTACCTTCCCTGATGTGAAAGAGTGAGAAACACATTGTCATCTGTTTTGTGAATTATAATCATGAGACATTGATATTAATTGATTTATTCATTTAATTAAAAGAAATGCTGGAGCCAGAACCCAGGAGGTTCAACTGCCTTAATTGCAATTTAAGAGCTCAGATGGAGGGGCAAGACTGAGAATTCCTCCCCACTCTCCTTCCTTCTCTTTCCCAATCAAGAGAAAAAGGGAAGGGGGAAAGAATAGGGAGAGATAAGGGGAGAAAAAAAGGAAAGGAAGGGGAATAAAGAAAAAAAGGAGGAGGTTAATCTACCAAGAAATAATTTGGAGTCAGTTTGGAATTAGAGAGGTACAGTTTTCTTTAAACAATATATTTATATAAATACAAATACAAATACAAATACAAATACAAATACAAATACAAATACAAATATATATAAAACAATAACAGGAAGGGTTCACAAGGGTAAGGAACAAGGATGCATAGGGAGAATATACAAAACAACAGTACTTTGAAGAAGCGTGGGTGCAGCAGGGAGAAAGACCAGGCCCGAACCCGTGGCAGAGAACCAGGAAGCCAGCAGGGGCTTTCTTAGTCCTTTCATCCCAGTGAAGTAGAAGCAAAAGAGAGCCAAATGCTCACCGTACCCTTGCCTTTTTGGAATGATCAATTCAGGATCAGGGCTTACAAAGCAGGAGGATACTATTGACAATAACAGCAATCCACATTTTTTCTAATCAACAGGCTTTTGTTTGAAATAATTTACTGAATACTATGATTTTTAATATATGTTTTGTAAGCCTTCTTATGATACTTTTTAATTAATTATACATCCATAAGTAACAAACCTGCCATCTGCTTGCCAAGGACTAAATTTTAATGAATAAGATTAAAACACAAACCTATGTTTTAATAATAATAATAATAATAATAATAATAATAATAATAACAGGTTGGAAGAGACCTTCAAGATCATTGCGTCCAACCCCTCAACCAATCCAACCCACCTAAACAACTAAACCATGGCACCAAGCACCCCATCAAGTCTGCTCCTGAACACCTCCGATGATTCTGTACAACACTTGGGCATCCAGGCGTTTGTCATGGTATAAGAATTCTAAAATAATAGAACAAAACATAACGGTAGAAATAAGAGTGAATATGTAGAATATGAAGAGTAGCTTTTCTGTGAATTCTGCATATATGCTGGCATAAAATGCAAGAGCTCAGGTAACGTGATTATTACCAGCAATTTAGTAGTGCTTTCTGTTATGCAATTTGCAATCTGAAACTGTTAGCAGTGCTTTTGATGTACCTTCTTGCTCAGAAAGGTCACAAAAACTTCAAGTAAATGTTTTCTTCAATTTGTAGGTTCACTGAAAATATTTTCACCTGTATAACAGAGATTTTTTTCCCTCACCCAAATCTTGATAACTGAACTTAGTGTTATAAATGGGTGACAATTTTCCCATGGGCCTTTTGTGAAATGGCTTGATTTCTCCCAGTTTTGCATTAAAGATTGTATGCCTGACATGTAGAATTGATACCACACCTAATATTAATTAGTACTTACACAGAACAGAAGTGATACTGTGTACTTGTTCTATGAATATTTGGAAAAGGGCATAAAATAAGTAGAATGTATGTTGTTGTAAGTTAGCACTATTGTTTTTAAAAAATATTTACACTGTGTTGCTAGGTAGGGAATAGAGGTAAGAATAAAGAACAATTTTTAATTCTAGCTGAAATTCAAAGGGTACTATTAAAAAGTGGGAGTGAAACACCTATGGCTAAATACTTAAAAAAAAAAGAAAATCACTGTCTTCCATTTTATATATTTGGAATATTTTCAAAGGTGGAGAGAACACACACCTTAGTCTGAACCAGCTGTACTTAAGGCAAAATTTCATGAAACAGAAAAGGATAAATCTCTCAGAATATTTCTTCTTAGAATTTAACTGGAGATATCTCATTAGTAATGCACTTTATGTGAAAGATTCTTCAAACTTTCTGTATAGTATATTTTAAAATTGCATTTTAAAAAAATATTCTTCCAATTGGGGATCAGGTCCAGCAAACATGGATTTAGGAAGGGCAGATCCTGCCTTTCCAACCTGATCTCCTTCTATGATCAGGTGACCCACCTGGTGGATGTGAGGAAGGCTGTAGATGTAATCCACCTGGACTTCAGCAAGGCCTTTGACACTGTCACCCACAGCAAACTGCTGACCTAGCTGTCAGCTCGTGACTTGGACAGCAGCACTCTGTGCTGGGTTAGGAAGTGGCTGGATGGCCAAACTCAGAGAGCGGCGGTGAACGGTGCTGACCTCAGTGCCAGGCAAGGTTATGGAACAGGTCATCTTGGTGGCAATCACACAGCACTTAGAGGATGGCCAAGGGATCAGGCCCAGCCAGCATGGATTTAGGAGGGGCACGTCCTGCCTGACCAACCTGATCTCTTTCTATGATCAGGTGACCCATCTGGTGGATGTGGGGAGGCCTGTGGATATGGTCTACCTGGACTTCAGCAAGGCCTTTGACACTGTCCCCCACAGCAAACTCCTGGCCAAGCTATCAGCCCATGGCTTGGACAGGAGCACACTGTGTTGAGTTAGGAACTGGCTGAAGGACCGTGCCCAGAGAGTGGTGGTGCAGCAGCTTATCATATGCACATCCATGATCTAGTTGCTCATAGCTGCCAGCAGCTTTGCAGCCCAGAAGAGGAAAACACTAGTGGTGGTAAATTGGTTTTGGGCAATAGTGTGGTTCTCAGTAGTCACAAATTCCTAACACTTTTGACCACTTGAAGTTCTTGCCTGCTGCATGTGTCCTTCATTCACAGCAGCTCTGAAAATTAATGTTCCACTAACTAAATTTAGCCTGTGAGAATGACTATCTGTAGTTAAAAAAACCCAACAACATCCTTTATTTGTATTTAACTACTACTTTCAGAATAGGACAGGCATATATCAAATGATTATGGTTAGGAGTTAGCAGTGTCAACAGAGTGAACTAATTGAAGCATGTTAGTTACACCTTCTAAATTCTACCTGTTATCAATTTCAATTTCCAGTAAAAAAGAAAAAAAAAAAAAAGTGAGAGGTTTCCTTATCTCCACAATAGCAGACTTGAAGTTAATACTTGTAAATTATAATCATTAGTAGGTGTTTGAAAGGGTTTACAAATCACTATTACTCCCTTCTTCTAGGTTATCAAAATGTCATTTAATATTTCCAAAGAGCAGAACTGTACCATAAGTTCTTATACTTCATAAATAATACGTGAGAATGAGCAAATGGTCAAAATGTATAATGAAAGCTGTATCTGGCAAATAACGGACTCTGAAAGATGTTTGTGTATAAGCTTAAACAATTTTTGATAATGGAAAAACTTTATTTTGAAGAAACTAATTATCTTTGTAGAAAAAACATCCTATACAAACTATACTCCCCAGATATATTAAATAAATTTTATGTTGAGAGTATCTCATCCAATTGCATTCAGAATTAAAAAAGGAAGATAACCATTTGTGCATAGGTGAAGTGAGAACTTACTGAATAGCAGTGGGTATATTCTTATCCTTCTGTAGAACTAATCTGAAAAATGAGTGTGCAATATTAATTTCTGCTAATTTGGGTTGTAACTACAGGCACCTAAGTAACCAGATAAAGCCATACCTTCATATATATGTATGTGTGTGTATATATATATATATATATATAAAAATAAAAATCCTTAGTTACAGACTTCAAGTTGTCTTGATACATTGTGGACTTGTTTTAAACTTTTTGCTGCTGGTGGTTTTGTTTTGTTTTCTATTGTTGGGGGTATTGTCAGTTTTGGGTTTTTTTTTGTGTTGTGGGATTGTTGTTGTTGTTGTTGTTGCTTTTTTTTTGTATTTTTGCCTTTGCTTATTTGAGTTTCACAGAATCACAGGGTGACAAAACCAAAACAGTTTGATTTGGAAGTGACCTTCAAGATCATCTCATTGTGTTACTTTGGGTTGTGTGTATTTCCGATTGGTATCTCTTATTGTATCCTAAAGACTGGTTTCTATGCTAAATCCACTAATAACCAGCCTGGTTAAGATTTTTTTATTTTTTCTTTTGGTTGCTTTTCTGTTTTGGATGTATTTCATTTCTTCTTTCTGTTTTGCTTAATACTTAGTTTCTATGTTTTGCAAATGAGACAGCTCAAATAGCAGCCTGAAAACAAAAAATGTAATAATTAATTACAGCGTGAACCACTAATAAATTCTATTTTAATACCCTCTCTATCTACAATAAAGGGGAATCAAAATATTTTTTCTGTGTCAACTTTCTTTCTCCTTTTACTTCATTAAATTAAGATGGTAGAAGTCCCAGAAGAAAGGAGTGCAAATTTTAAAGTTGTATTAATTTAATCTTCCCTTTGTAAATATTTCATAGTTCTATAACGTGCAGATGCAGTCAGCACAAAGAATTGCACTTTTCTGTTAGTATGCAGAAGGACCACATGACAATATTTTTTATGCCATTTAAAAAATACTACAAAGGAAAACACATGAGAAAACTTTTCTGTTGCTATAAATGTTGGAGAATTAATACACCATTTTTTTATTAGGAAAGGCTATTTCAAACTGTGATTTTCTTGAATGAATATAAACCCATTTGTTATTTACACTATCAATACCTTTTTCTAGCTTTCCCCTCCCACCATAATATGATGTAGATTTGTTTGCTGAAAGAATACTTCTGTGCTTCAGTTTTCTGTTTTCTTCAAGACAATTTTCAGTTCTGAAATTTCAACATCCCAATAATTTTTCACAGCAGATTAGTAGGAACGCTTTCAGATGGATTGTCTGATCTGTAATGGCTGCTATCCACTCTTCTGGCAATAAAATGAATCTGAAAAATACATATACATAGAATACATAGAATACATAGAATAAACCAGGTTGGAAGAGACCTTCAAGATCATCGCGTCCAACCCATCAACCAATCCAACACCACCCAAACAACTAACCCACAGTACCAAGCACCCCGTCAAGTCTTCTCCTAAAAACCTCCAGTGATGGCGACTCCACCAGCTCCCCAGGCAGCCCATTCCAATGGGCAATCACTCTTTCTGTATAGAACTTTTTTCTAACATCCAGCCTGAACCTCCCCTGGCGCAGCCTGAGACTGTGTCCTCTTGGCCCTCTTAGCTGCCTGGGCACACTGCAGGCTCATGTTCAGTCTACCGTCGACCAGCACCCCCAGGTCCCTCTCAGCCTGACTGCTCTCCAGCCACTCTGACCCCAGTCTGTAGCTCTGCATGGGGTTGCTGTGGCCAATGTGCAGAACCTGGCACTTGGATGTGTTAAATCTCATGCCGTTGGACTCTGCCCATCTGCCCAGCCTGTCGAGGTCCCTCTGCAGAGCCTCTCTACCCTCCAGCAGATCAACTCCTGCCCCCAGCTTGGTGTCGTCAGCAAATTTACTGATGATGGACTCGATGCCCTCGTCCAGATCATCAATAAAGATTTTAAAGAGCATGGGGCCCAGTACTGATCCCTGGGGCACACCACTGGTGACTGGCTGCCAGCTGGATGTGGCACCATTCACCACCACTCTCTGGGCTCGGCCCTCCAGCCAGTTCCTAATCCATCGCAGTGTGCTCCCATCCAAGCCATGGGCTGACAGCTTGGCCAGGAGTTTGCTATGGGGAACGGTGTCAAAGGCCTTGCTGAGGTCCAGGTAGACTACATCCACAGGCCTCCCCACATCCACCAGGCGGGTCACCTGATCATAGAAGGAGATCAGGTTGGTCAGGCAGGACTTGCCCTTCCTAAACCCATGCTGGCTGGGCCTGATCCCTTGGCCATCCTCTAAGTGTTGTGTGATTGCACTCAGGATGACCTGTACATGCTGAGGCCCTGAAGAATCTCATAGTAGTTTGTATGGCGATTATGATACTTCTCAAAACCTTTTTGCAAAACTATCATCTCAAAGTAAAATAATAATCTGAGAATTTAATTCTAATATGATCTATTCCTCAATAAGTACATGCTGTATTGCTAAATATTGATATCTAAGTTGCAGTACTGTGTCCAGTTTGCGCTCCCCAGTTCAAGAGAGACAGGGATCTGGTGGGGAGAGTCCTGCAGAGAGCCACGAAGATTATTAAGGGACTTGAGCATCTCTCTTATGATGAGAGACTGAGAAACCTGGGTCTATTTAGTCTTGAGAAGACTGAGAGGGTATCACATCAATGTCTATAAATGGATGGATGCTAACTTGAACATGGAAGGTTTCGTTTCAACATGAGAAAAAATTTCTTTACATTGAGGATAATGGAGTACTGGACCAGGCTGCCCCGAGAGGTTGTGTCCTTCACTGGAGACTTTCAAAACCTGCCTGGATGCATTCCTGTGCAGACTACCCTGGGTGGTCCTGCTCTGGCAGGGGAGTTGGACTTGATGATAACTGGAGGTCTAGAAATAGAAATGGAAATAGAAATAGAAATAGGTAGAAATAGAAAAAAATACAAGTAGAAATAAACCAGGTTGGAAGAGACCTTCAAGATCATCACGTCCAACCTGTCATCCAACCCACCTAATCAACTAAACCATGCAACCAAGTATCCTATCAAGTCTCCTCCTGAACACCTCCACCCCCACCAGGCAGCCCAATCCAATGGGCAATTACTCTCTCTGCATAGAACTTTGTGACCGTTTGAGGCTGTGCCTTTAAGAAACAGACAGTGTGGGGACACTCTAGCTGAATGTTTTCGGTACTAGAACAAAAACACTCTGATATTCTAAACGAATTTAATTGGTGGATGGAGAAAATGCAGCTTTAAATTGTAGGGCAGTTGGAATTTTTTCTCAGTTTTGGAGTTTGGGTTTCAGCCTGTTCTGCCATGCCAGCCTGAACTGCTTCTCTCCCTGCCTGCTTCTCAGAAAACTAAGTGGAGCTGACCTTGAGATAAGCAAACTAATCCTGCATGTGCTTTTGAAGCTTTATAACAATTCTTTTCCTTAATAACTGCCTTTCTTCCTCTCTAACCCCTGTTTGGGGAAAAAAAAGGGAGGTAGGGGGGGAGAGAGGGGGTTACAGGGAGGGAAACCCTCCTCAGGGAGGTGTGGTGAAGAGGTTATTAATTTATGGATTATGAAATATGAATTATGAAAATATTATTTTTATTATTATAAAATTATTAATAACCGATGAATCACCAACTTATATACATGTTCTAGTGTACGTTCATGAAATAGATTCCATAAATGGCTTAGTATTATGAATAGAACTTATTTGAACTAATTACAAACTATTTCTGTATTTATATGCAAGAAGGGTGCAGTTCTGCCGCTTGGCCGCTAACTGGCGACTCGACGGGATGCGGGCGGCTTTCCCTCTGCGGCAGTGGAGAGGAAACAGAGCCTGGGCTTAGCTAATAGGCAAAGTTCTCTTCACAGGACCCTGTGAGTTCTCTCCAGACGATAGGCAGGGGTCCTGGGGTGATCCGTCGATGGGGCTGATCCTGGGATGGCCCGGCCCTCAGAGTTGGCTCGCACGAGAGGGGGGGGCGACAGTCCCCGGCTGAGCAAGGGCGGCAGGTGGGGCGGGCCCGGCAGGAGTTGGCCCAGCTCAGCAGGTTCTCAGGACTGAGGGATACAGTCTCAGAGACCGGAATGTGGCTGCGACAAGTGTCGGCTTCTCATTCGCTGGGCTTAAAGGCACAGCAGGGCACTTGGGCGGTCCCGGGGTTCAGTGCAATGTAAACATGAGCGCTGTTTAAGTAGCCCCTGGAGTTTATCAGGGTTCAGAGCGGCACGTAGCGCTCTTCTCTCCCACTACGGTGGGGTTAAGCGATTGCGCGGACTGCCAGGCTTGGTCCAGTCCTTTCTCCCCGGCAACTGGGCAGATCTTACCCTCGGGGGTTGGTCCAGTCCATAAGGTGGTGACGGTGGTCTCTCCCAGTCGATATGACTGGCTATGACAACGCTGGCTCCTTAGCTCAGTGTGGTGTCCTTCCTCTGTGGAAATAATTCTTCCAATCGCTTCTCACATACAGAGGCTTTGATATGCGTGCATGTATATGACAGAAGCTGGACAACAATAAACTCAATTGCAGAGGCTGCGGCTTGGACTTACACTCTCGAGCAAGCACAGAGACAGAGTGAAGGAGGAGGGAACTTGTTTACTCACTGGGGTAATACTTATAGAATCCCTTGAGGCTGGGTTTGACCAGTGGGCACTCTCATAAACAACTTCAGCCTATGGAAAAGCATGAAGCTAGAATTCTTCCATATTTGGTGTTAACATGAGCACAGCATGCACTAGATGTGTGCTAGCCTGGCTTTTGTCTTCCTCCTGAAGGAGGGGGAGCTCGCCCACATGCTGGGGCAAGATTCAGTATGTGGGCACAATGTGACTTCACCACAGGAGGGAATTTTGTTGTGTTATTTTCCTTTGCTGTATATTTCTGTATATATATTGTAAAAACCTGTATATATTGTGTTATATATAATCTGCTTCCTATATATGCTTGTAAATATAGTCTGCTTTCTCCGACTGAGTTTAGCCGTGGTTTCTTACTCTGTGGGGGAGGGAGAGCTAGGCCCTCTCTCAGCCTACCACAAACTTCTTCCTAACATCTATCCTAAACCTCCCCTGCTGCAGCTTGATACTGAGTCCTCTTGTTCTGGTGCTGGTTGCATGGGAGAAGAGACCAACATCTGCCTGTCTACAACCTCCCTTCAGGTAGGTGTAGAGAGCAATAAGGTCACCCCTGAGTTTCCTCTTCTCCAGGCTAAGCAACCCCAGCTCCCTCAGCCTCTCCTCATAGGGCTTGTGTTCCAAACCCCTCACCAGCTTCGTTGCCCTTCTCTGGACATGCTCCAGCAAGTCAACTTCTTTCTTAAACTGCAGGGCCCAGAACTGGACCCAGTACTCAAGGTGTGGCCTAACCAGTGCAGTGTACAGGGGCAGAATGACCTCCCTGCTCCTGCTGGCCACACTGTTCCTGATGCAGGCCAGGATGCCATTGCCCCCTTGGCTGCCTGGGCACACTGCAGGCTCATGTTCAGCATACCATTGACCAGTACCCCCAGGTCCCTTTCTGTTTGGGAGCTCTCCAGCCACTCTGACCCCAGCCTGTAGCACTGCATGGGGTTGTTGTGGCCAATGTGCAGAACCCAGCACTTGGATGTGTTAAATCTCATGCTGTTGGATTCTGCCCATCTGTCCAGCCTGTCAAGGTCCGTCTGCAAAGCCCCTCTATTCTCCAGCAGATCAACACCTGCCCCCAGATGATGTCATCTGCAAATTTACTGATGATGGATTCAATGCCCTCATCCAGATCATCAATAAAGATATTAAAGAGCCTGGGGCCCAGAACTGATCCCTGGGGCACACCACTAGTGACTGGCTGCAAGCTGGATGTTGCACAATTCACTACCACTACCACTCTCTGGGCTTGGCCCTCCAGCCAGTTCCTAACGCAAAGCAGTGTGCTCCCATCCAAGCCATGGGCTGACAGCTTGGCCAGGAGTTTGCTGTGGGGGACAGTGTCAAAGACCTTGCTGAAGTCCAGGTAGACTACATCCACAGGCCTCCCCAAATCCACCAGGCGGGTCACCTGCTCATAGAAGGAGATCAGGTTGGTCAGGCTGGACCTGCCCTTCCTAAATCCATGCTGGCTGGGCCTGATCCCTTGGCCATCCTGGAAGTGCTGTGTGATTGCACTTGAGATGACCTGTCCATTATCTTGCCTGGCACTGAGGTCAGGCAATGCAAGGTCTCTTCCTACCTCCAATGTTCTATGATTCTATGGTATATTAATTGAAGACTTTTTTTTTTTTTTCTGAAAAAGAAATATTGCTGCTTCTTGCAATAGCAATCTGATGTTGACTGTCAGTATTGGTAGAGTTTAAATGACCTCTTGTTAATTTGGAAAAGCATGTAGCAATAAATGCAATTCAGAATTGTTTTCTGGGTTAATTAAAAGTGTACATTTTATTGTGGAACTTTACAATATCATTCATATTTCTAGTACTGCAGATTTTAGAAGATTGTGTATAAAACAAATATAATCTACACCTTATCATAATTATATTAAAAGGTGAGGCCTTTTTTGCTCATCAAAGTGCTGTTCTGAAAAATATTTTTATTGAAATGATACCTGTTGGTGTGAGCTGAACTCGATCTCTTTTCCACTATTATAGTTTTTCATCTTTGATAATTTGTAAGAATCAGTGCAGCATTTATCTCCATGAAGTTTCATGTCACACAGTATCATGAGCATTACTAAATTTATTAATTTTAGAAACATTATGTTGCTTAGTCTACCCTACTACTGTCTGTAAGATGTCATCCACTCTTAATAAGCATAGTATTTGCTTTAATGTCAGATGAGTCTTTTACTACATCAAGAGAACTCCTGTTTTTTAAATATACTTCATTTATAACCTCAAGCTTGACAGTGTTTTTTCCTAGAAGTCAAGTTTTCAGGAAAATGAGACAGAAACCATCTGTTCTTTACTTTCAAGCTAAGAGGGGCAGCAACAAAACCTCCACTGTGGACTTCCGGAGAGCAGACTTCAGGTTACTCAAAGAACTAACTCAGAAGGTACCTTGGGAAACAGCCCGTAAAAACAAAGGGGTCCAGGAGGGCTGGACCTACTTCAAGACAGAATTCTTGAAGGTGCAGCAACAGCCTGTGCCAATGTGCCAGAAGATGAGCCGCAGGGGCAGACAGCCAGCCTGGATGGGCAGTGAACTTCTAAAGAAATTATGGGGAAAAAAGAGTGTATCATCTTTGGAAGAAAGGTGAAATAACCTGAAGAATATTTAAGGATGTTGCTAGGTCAAGCAGGAAAAAGAATTAGGGAGGCAAAAGCCCATTTAGAGCTGAAGTTAGCCACTGCTGTGAAGGACAACAAAAAATCCTTCAACAAATATATTGATAGCAAGAGGAGGGGCAAGGACAACCTCCACTCTTTGGTAGACACGGAGGGGAATATAGCAGCTCAAGATGAGGAAAAGGCAGAGGCACTTAACACTTTCTTTTCTTCAAATTTTAATAGCAGGACAGGTTGTCTTTCAGACAACTGGCCTCCAGAGCTGGCAGATGGAGACAGGGAGCAGTATATTTCCTCTGTGATCCAGGAGGAAGTAGTTAGAGACCTCCTTAGCCACTTGAATCCCCACAAGTCCATGGGACTGGATAAGATCCATCCTAGGGTGCTGAGAGAGCTGGCAGATGAGCTGGCCAAGCCACTCTCTACTATTTTCCACCAGTCCCAGATCACCGGAGAGGTCCCAGATGACTGGAAGATGGCCAACATGATGCCCATCCACAAGAAGGAACAGAGGGAGGAACCTGCAAACTACAGGCCTCTCAACCTGACCTCTGTGCCAGGCAAGATTATGGAACAGGTCATCTTGAGTGCAATCACACAGCACTTCCAGGATGGCCAAGGGATCAGGCCCAGCCAACGTGGATTTAGGAAGGGCAGGTCCTGCCTGACCAACCTGATTTCCTTCTATGATCAGGTGACCTGCCTGGTGGATTTGGGAAGGCTGTGGATATAGTCTATCTGGACTTCAGCATGGCCTTTGACACCGTTCCCCACAGCAAACTCCTGGCCAAGCTGACAGCCTGTGCTCGGACAGCAGCACTCTGCACTCGGTTAGGAAGTGGCTGGATGGCCGTACCAGAGAGTGGTGGTGATTGGTGCCCCATCCAGCTGGAGGCCAGTCACTAGTGATGTCCCCAGGGGATCAGTTCTGGGCCCCATCCTGTTCAATATCTTTATTGATGATCTGGATGAGGGGATTGAGTCCATCATCAGAAAATTTACAGATGACATCAAGTTGGGAGCAGATATTGATCTGTTAGATGGTAGGAGGGCTCCCCAGTGGGACCTCAAAACAGGCTGGACAGATGGTCAGAGTCCAACAGGATGGCGTTCAAGTCCAAGTGCCGGGTGCTGCACTTTGCTCACAACAACCCCATGCAGTGCTACAGGCAAGGGTTGGAGTGGCTGGAGAGCAGACAAACAGAAAGGGACCTGAAGTACTGATTAACATGAGCCAGCAGTGTGCCCAAGTGGCCAAGAAGGCCAATGGCATCCTAGCCTGTATGAGGAACAGTGTGGCCAGAAAGAGCAAGGAGGTCATTCTGCCCCTCTACACTGCACTGGTTAGTCCACACCTTGAGTACTGTGTCCAGTTCTGAGCCCCTCAATTTAAGAAGGACATTGAGACTCTCAAATGTGTCCATAGAAGGGTGATGATGCTGGTGAGAGGCCTTGAGCACAAGCCCTACGAGGAAAGGCTAAGGGAGCTGGGATTGTTTAGCCTGGAGAAGATGAGGATCAGGGGAGACCTTATTGCTGTCTATAACTACCTGAATGGAGGTTGCAGCAATGTGGGGGTTGGTCTCTTCTCCCAGGCAATCAGCACCAGAAGAAGAGAATGCAGTCTCAAGCTGCACGGGGGAGGTTTACGCTTGAGGTGAGGAGAAAGTTGTTCACAGAGAGAGTTGTTAACCATTGGAATGTGCTGCCCAGGGAGGTGGTGGAGTCACCACCCCTGGAGGTGTTCCAGAGGGGATTGGATGTGGCATTTGGTGCCATGAGGTCTTGGGTGACAGGTTGGATTTGATGATCTTTGACATCTTTTCCAACCTTATTGATTCTTTGATTCTATTCTAAAAATGTGTATTGTTTTGCCTTTTTCTTTTTCTTCCCCTTGTCACAACTCGTCGCCAGTCTACAGAAAACACATAGCATTTATACTGTGAAAAGAGATTTATGGGCATACTTTTAAATTATCTTTTGTTTCATATATGCATCTGTATATATGTAAGGCAAGTGTAGGGAGTGTAAGGGAGTGTAGCAGATACTCATCACCTTCCCCATCTGTCAAAAAAAAAAATAATCTTTACAATATTATTATAACACGGGTCAGGGAAATTAGTAGTACAAGTCACCTAGTCTGTTACCGTACGAGTCCACATAGGCCTTATTACTGGATTCAGTAGGATTAATTTTTTACATAATATGTAAAAGTCTGAAAGCTGACAAGATTTATTTCTTAAATATTCACATTTATATTGATAGCTTGCACAATACTTCAGTTTTAGAGAAATTGAATTAAAGTTTGAGAAGGCCTTAAATAATAGTTTTATTTTTTTCATGTTGTAATGGGTTGGGGCAGGTCCCCTCCCCACCACAGGCAGAAATAATGACTCAGACAAACGGATTGCAAAAGTGATGAAAGTTTAAATAGAAAGCAGTAAATGTTACAGAAAACCCAAAGTGCAGTGACAAAGAAAGATCCCATCCCCACCTGAGGGTGCATGCAAAACCCCCAGGGCTCCTTCTTCCCCCTCCCTCTGCTGGGCTAGTCTCAGCTGGCCAGGCCTGAGACTGCCCATCCCCCTGTGGCCTTGGGCCCAATCAGGTCCATGGCCGGGAGATCTCTCCCCCAGTTACCAAGTCTCGGAGAGGGAAGGAAAGAGGAAGTGCCAGACTCCGCACTGAATCTTATAGTGGTGCAAAGAATTATGGTAGGAAATACACAGTTTCCTGTGTCCATCCCTCTGGGCTGGACTTCTGGACACAGGAAGTGAATGCACCAGGGGGGCACCCAGCTCAAACTACAACATGCCACCCCTGTATTTCATACCATAATCCTTGCACCCAAACACATCATCAGATCAGAAAACTTCTGATGACATGTCCGGCAGAGTCCATATCTTCATCTGGGCGTCCACTCAAACAGTCTCTCATTCAGGCTCAAGCATCAGTCCATTCCAGTTGTTCTTCCTCATGTGATGGAACCTCCCAGCGACACAGTCCTTCTCCTGCAGTGTGAATTCCTTGTGGACTCCTTGGGACATCCTGGTCACCTGGAAATACCTCACAACTTCTCAGCCAAGCCTTTACTCTCCTATTCGGCGGCAAATTCTCCACCCCTGGGGCAGGCCAGTCGGAACAATCCGGCTCCACGACTGCCTTTTTCAATCCATCCAGGGTGCCGCAGCCAACCACTTTCACGCGGACCAAAGCTACACGGATGCATGTCAGAGGCACTCCGCACCCCCCGGCTGGGCGCTCGCGTACCGAGGCAGGACAGCATCCGGCTGCACAACCTCCACCCCCGGAAGAGGGAGGAGCTGTGCCACAGCCCGCTGAAGAAGCAGGGAGGCGGAGCCAGGTGCTCGGCGCCATTTTCGGAACACGTCCGAAAACACCAGGGAAAGATTTACAGCTGCCGCCGCCACCTGAACGCAGCCCGGCTCGGGCGGTGCCGCCGCCGCCGCTTGAACGCGGCCCGGCCCGGCCCCTGCCGTCTCTGTCGCCGCGATGCAGAGTCTGAGTCACCTCCAGCAGTCGCTTGCCTGCTCGCCGCGGGTGTCCGCTCCCCGCAGCGGCCGCGGGCCGACCACCCTCTGCTTGCCGCTGCCCCTCCTCCGCTCCCTGCCGCTCCGCAGAGAACGAGGAGAAGGCAGGTCTCGCCTTCTTAGGCTACTCGAGCATTCTTAAGCTACCCTGGGCAGAAAGTCACAGAAAGAACCACCCCTCGCTGTTCCCAAACAACAGGAGGGACTTCCATGCCATCAGCCACGCCCCAGCTATCCTTCTGCAGTCCACAGGAGTTCACACAGTCACCCCGGTAACACAAAACCTGAGCCCCAACTTTCCAAACCCAAACCGACGCCCAGAACTAAATTTAAACTCTCCATCTTTTGCAATCCGAGCTGCAGTTGGCCCCACGTTGGGCGCCAAAAAAAAAAAAGAGTGTGGTGGTTTGAAAGGAAAGACTCTGCTTTCCCTCCCCCACTGAGAAAAAAGACCACGGCTAAACCCAGTCGGAGAAATGAGATTATATTTTACAAGGAAACAGATTCTATGTAACACAACAAATACAGGTATTTTACAATATATACAGGAATATACAGCAAATGAACTCAACCAGAAACCAGACCCCCCACAGAGGGGGCTTCCCCCTGTGCCCCCTTCACCCCCCTACCTCCCTTCTCCCCCAAAAGAGGTAGAAGAAGAGACGAGAAGGGAGTTAGTACAGCAAGCGGAGGCCTATGCACAGGGAGTTAGTTCTTATCTTTTGGCAAGAAGCCCAGAAGCAGATCCAGCCGAGAGGGACAGTGAAGGAAGGAAGACTGAGAGAAAGTTCCCAGCTCCCCCGGGTCCAATCTGACCTCCCACAATCCTTGGCCAATGAAATTCGTTTAGAATACCAAAATATTTTACAAACATTTAGCCAGTGTGCCCCTTTCTTAAAGGCACAGCGTCAAACGGCCACACATGTATGTTAGTGTTGTCCACAATCTAGGTTCTTTATCTGGTGTGCAAAAACCATTCAGCACACAAAGTTTTCCACACAAAAGGATGCTAGGAGATAATTCACAAAACTAGCATATCTTTTGAGAAATAAGCCTGGTCTTACATACGAATTGATAACCAAGAAGAAACTACAGAAAAGTAAATATTTGGTTAGTCCTTGTCTACTTTACATATGAAAAGGTATATTTGCCATTCTCTTATCACTGGAGCCTGCTATCCTTGACTGAGATTAATTTGACACTGTCAAGGCTTGATGCCTTCCTTCCTCACTTCAGGCAAAAATTGGAAATGTTGTAATTTAACCTTTTTCTTTCAAAATATCAGGACACCATGCTCTCAGTTTTATCATGTTTTATAAGTTTCCCCAGATGTCCTTAATAATCTCTTGTCGTCTTTTAATTTCTGGAATAGAAAAAAGCCTAAGAACACTCCTGTATTAAGCACATATTTTGCTTTAGATCTGAATCTCTCAGTACTGCCAGAAGTGTTCACCAGCCCAGACAGATGTCAAAAAGTCAGATATCATAACACTATTTAAAGTGATGAAAGCCTATGTTCTCCTAAGAAAATCCAGCAAACAACAGTGTCAGAGTAACTTCCTCCTACCATCTCCATTCTTGGACCAAATTCTCTGGTTTGAGAACAAATCCTGCACCTGGACTTGATGATCCTTGGGGTCTCTTCCAACCTTGGTTATACTGTGATACTGTGAATGGGCTGCCCAGGGAGGTGTTCAAGGGGAGATTGGACATGGCACTTGGTGCCATGGTCTAGTTGTGAGGTCTGTTGGGACAGGTTGGACTTGATGATCCTTGGGGTCTCTTCCAACCTTGGTTATATTGTGATACTTTGATACTGTAAAGAAGTATTAATCTCTCGGTTCACAGAGTTAAGAGTTACACATATGAATAGTATTATGGTTTACCTCGTTCCTTCCTAGCGGCAAAAGAAAAGAATAGGAACTTTCTGGACATCTTTCTTTAAAAAGTTGAATAAGTTACCCTTGGATAAAAAATAATAGCAACTGATTTGTCTACATCACTCCATTGGCTTTGCTAATAGGGATGAAAAGTTAGCTGTTCAATCTCTTTTCCCTTCTTGTGCTCTGTGGGTTGCATGGCTTGCTCCCTTATTTATCTTTCCTGACTTTCTACTGGCTGAACTGACTTTTTGTTGTGTCTCTGAAGGTAATGGGGGAGGGAAAAGGGAGGAGGTTGCAAGGTCTCACTGGCCCATCCAGGGAATTGATTCTGAACAAGGGGATCCTTGTATTTTCGGTTGGTTGGGTGTTTTTTTTTGGGTGGGTTTTTTGTTTGCTCGGGTTTTTTTTCTTGTTGGTTTTTTTTTTCTTTTTTTTCTGGTTTGTAAATATATGTAAATATATTTTTGTATGCATTCATTGCATCTTATTTTTCTAGATTTTGCTTGCTTTGTAAATATAGTTTCATTCTGCTTCTCAAACCATCTGAGCTAGTCTGACAATTTAGGTTTCTTTGGGTAATTCTACAAAAAAATTTTGTTGAGGGGGAGTCTCAAACCACCACAAGAAGATAGTATGTGTGCACATAATAATATTACTGAGCTAAAATATTTTTGCTAAGGAATTAAAATTTTTAAGAGATATTTTTATTTTTAGCAGAAAATTTTGTATTTTGAAGACAAAAATTAGAGTGTTGAAACTTTGGTAATTACTGCTTATGCTAAACTCTCTCCAGAGTCCATGCTCCCTTGTCTTCCCTGCTGTTTCATGGCAGCTTTAAACAGCTATGGTTGTGTCACTCTGCTTCTCATATTTGTTAATCTTCAATCTTGCACTCCATTACAGAAGTGTGTAGGAGAAGGGAAATGTAAGAATTGGAACTAGTAAGATCTAAGTTCTCCTTTAAGAGATAAGGCAGGTAACAAAGAAGTAAGTTCAAAACTGTAGGATGAAACTTTCTGTTAGAAAGAAGCAACTATTCTGTTTGTGTTCTGACCTTGTAAGATAAACAGAATGTGTGCTGGTTACTGTAATGTAGCTGGAAGTTTTGCTTTCTTTACCCATATATTATGCCAGTTGTGTTAGAATGAGCTAATTGGTACAGCTCTGAGTATTGTATCTTTTATGGGTTACATCAGTCTGTTAGACACCCTGTGTTACAGAACTTTTGCCTTTGCTATATAGCTAATTTTATCTTGTTTGCTTCTATGTATGCAAAGAATGTTACGTCAATCACAACTGTGGTTCTATTACAAAAAGAAAAAGGGGGAGATGTAGGAGAAGGACTGTTTTCAGATAGCTTTGGAAGGCTATGTTTACTCTGACTCAGAAAAGAATGCAAACATCCTGTGATTGAAGAGAAGAAACTGGGCAGAATTTGGTTGGATGTGTTAAAACATTGCTTGATTATTTTAGCCTACTGTATGCCTTAATTACATGCATGCCAGTAAAAAATAACCAATTAAGATCTGACACGTGTGCCTTCTGAGAGACTATATAACTTTGCTGTATAATGTAATAAACGTCTTTGGCTGATTACATCTTGTCCTGGAAGCTGTGCTCAGGATGGTTGGACACCTATACAAACAAAAAATGCTGTTTCATGACAACAACCCTATATTACAACAGAAGTGGTGGGTTTTGTTGTTGTTGTTGCTGTTTTTCTTAGAAATTATTTCCATTCTGCATAATCTCCTGTATACTAAATTTTTTGTTGTTTAAAAAGTTTTCTTTTAGGTCAATTTTTACTCAAAGTATTTTGTTCTTTCTCATTGGAGCTGTAGAAGACTGAGTGTTGTGAAAAATCATCCTTTTCAGCTCCTGAGTGGTATTAAGGGAGCTCTGCGTCCTGACTGTGGCTAGATCCAAAAGTCCTAGTTATAAATTTGTGACATAAATGTGCTCCTTGCAAGGGGTGTTGTACTACATGTGAATCAGCAATGTGTATCCAGCAGAGAAGTTACACAGGGCTATAGAGAGGCTACTCAACATTACCAATCTCCTGGCACATCAAATATTTCTTATTTTAATTCTCACTTGCAACAACCTACCAGTAAGCTTCAGTAAAAAGTGGAAAGTTAAACCTAGACTGTTTTCCCCAAAGTCATCCTGAATAAAGGCAGCTCATGAGAGTTCAAATTTATTGTTGATAATAGATCTAGGCAAATAAAGCTATAGAAACTCCAACATCACCTGCTCCCCCCATGTCCCTTCCTCTCCTCTCACCCCCCTCTCCCCGCTGCAAATAAGGCTAAACCAACTATTTAATTTTATTTGCAAGCTTTTACTGAAGGAGGCAAAGATGTATTTTGTCGTATTACTTCAGCATGCAATTAATCACAGAATCACAAAATTATTGAGTCTGGAAAAGACTTTTGAGATCATCAAGTCCAGCCTATGACCTAACACCAGTTTTAATGACAGTCATCAGCTAACCCATGCCACTAAGTGCCACATCCAATCTCTTCTTAAAGACATCCGGTGATGGCAACTCCACCACTTCCCTGGGCACTCCATTCCAGTGCCTAATCACCCTTTCTGTGATGAAGTGCTTCCTAATATCCAACCCAAACCTCCCCTGGTGCAGCTCCATACCATACCCTCTTGTCCTGTCACTAGCTGCCTGTAAGAAGAGTCCGACCCCTACTTGGATACAACTTCCTTCTAGGTAGTTGTGGAGAGTTATAGAGATAAGGTCCCCTCTAAGTCTCCTCTTCTCCAATCTGAACAACCCTATCTCCCTCAGCCTTTCCTTATACAGGTGTCCCTACCTCACCAGTCTTGTTGCTCTCCTCTGAACCTGCTCCAGCACCTCAATATCCTTCCTGAAGTGAGGAGCCCAGAACTGCACACGGTACTCAATGTGAGGCCTCACCAGTGCCGAGCACAGGGGCAGAATTACATCCTTATTCCTGCTGGCCACACTATTCCTGATACAGGCCAAGATGTCATTGGCCTTCTGTGCCACCCAGGCACACTTCTGGATCATGTTCAGTCGTCTGTCAACCAGCACTCCCAGGTCCCTCTCAGCTAGGCTGCTCTCCAGCCACTCACCCCCAGTCACTCACCCCCAGTCTGTCATGCTGTATTGGGTTATTGTGGCTGAAGTGCAGGACCCTGCATTTGGCCTTGTTGAATCTCACACCATTGGCCTCAGCCCATTGACCCAACCTGTCCAGGTCCCTATGCAGTATCCTCCTACCCTCCCACACTACCTCCCAGCTTGGCGTCATCTAGAAATTTACAACAGTTGACTCAATATCCTCATCCAGGTCATCATTAAAGATGTTGAACAGAACTGGGCCCTGTACTGATCCCTGGGGAACACCACTGATCACTGGACACAAACTGGATGCAGCGCCATTTACAACCACTCTCTGTGCCTGGTCATCCAGCCAGTTTTTAACCCAACAAAGGGTACACCTGTCCAAGTCATGGGCTGCCAGCTTTTTCAGGAGGATGCTCTGGGAGACTGTGGCACAGGTTTTGCTGACATCCACAGCCTTCCCCTCATCCACCAGGTGTGTCACCCAGTCATAGAATGAGATTAGATTGGTTAGACAGGACCTTCCTGTTATAAATGCAATAATGGTTTGTGATTTGTGTTGCAGAATGTTGTATTTGGAGAGGTAGCAGCAGTTGGTCTGGTTTGAGAACAGAGGGTAAATGTTCAGATTGTTTTGGCTTCAGACAGGGACCTCATGCCAACTTTCTCAGGAGCCATGGAATGTTTACCTCAGATAAGTCCCTTGCTGCAGCTGTACTTGTGTGAGAAGATGTGGTTCTTCAAAGAATACAGGAGAAAGACCTCCCCTGCCTCATCTGTGATCCCTACCACAAAGAAGACGCATGCTCAAGAAGCCTAAGAAGTTGCTAGAACTCATTATCATACCCCTGCCTTCTATCAAGCATTAACATGCTGTGGTAGGTTGAGAGAGGGCTTAGCTCTCCCTCCTCCACAGAGTAAGAAACCACAGCTAACTCAGTCGAAGAGCAAAAGCTATATATTTACAAGCATATATGGAAAGCAGGTTATATATAACACAATATATACAGGTATTTACAATATATACACAGAAATACACAGCAAAGACAAATAACACAACAAAAATCCCTCCCTCAGGGAGGGATCCCCTCTTTGGAACCCCCTCTCTCCCCCCCTTACCTCCCTTTTTCCCCAAAAAGGGGTTAGAGAGAGAGAAAGGCAAGTTACTAAGGAAAAGAGTTGTTAGCAAGCTTCAAAAGCCCATGCAGGATTAGTGTTTGCTTATCTGAAGGCCAAGTCCAGCAGTTTGCAGAAGAAGCAGGCAGGGAGAACAGGCTGAAACACCAAACTCCCCCAACTCCCAAACCCAACTGAACTGAGGAAAAAATTTTCCAACCGCTTCACAATCTAAAGCTGAATTTTTGTTTATCAACCAATGAAATTCGTTTAGAATATCAGAATGTTTTGGTTCTAGTACCAAAAACATTAGCCAGTGTGTTCCAGCAGTGTTTGTTCTTAAAGGCACAGCCTCAAACGACCACACATGCATATGTAGATGGTGTAGCTATATCAAGAAAGGTTAGGATTTGTAAGATGCTTTTTGGCAGAGACTGGAGGTGTCTGTGGGAGGAAGTCTCTGCAGCCTGGTGAGCTGTTTCTCTCTCCTTTTTTTTTCTCCTGCTGCTTGCTTGCTTCTTTTTTAATAAAACAACTCTCACAAGAAACTTGGAAATTTTCTTGTGCAGCTCATTTATAACATTTTTTTCCTAAACCCATGTTGCCCAGGTCTGGTATTCTTGTACATGCTGCTTGATGGCACTCAGGATAACCTGCTCCGTAACCTTGCCAGGTACTGAACTCAGTCTGACAGGCCCGTAGTTTCCTGGATCCTCCTTCTGTCCCTTCTTGTGATGGGTGCCACACTAGCCAACCTGCAGTCATCTGGGTCGTCCCCAGTTACCCAGGACCAGTGTTAAATGATGGAGAGTATTTACAATATTACACAAGAATTTACAGGAAAGAACACAACTCAGATCCTCCCAAGGAGGATTTCACCTTGAGTTGCCCCCAGCCTCTCTCCCCCTTCTGTTTCTGTCCAGTTAATTAGATGAAAAAGGAGAAAGAAAGAGAAAAGGATATTAAGGGAAATTCATTAGCACAAAGCAGTTGTTAAGAAAGGCTAGCTGCTTACCTTATCAGTTTCATTCCAGGGTCAGCAGCATGCATTCTGGCCCAGAAACAAAGGACAGACTGAAGCTGGAGTTAGTGAGAGAAAAGAATGTAAGAGATATTTGCTATGGTACATCTCACAACTGAACAATGAAATTTGTTTTCCTTTTTACACCCAAACATTCAGCTAGAGAATTCTGCAGCTATGCTTTTCTTAAAGACCCAGCCTAAACTGTCACAGCACCCTAGGATGAATCCCATCTAGACCCATAGACTTGTTAGGGTCTAAGTGGCACAGCAGGTCACTAACTACTTTCTCCTGGATTACAGGAGTGTGGTAGGTTGAGAGAGGGCTTAGCTCTCCCTCCTCCACAGAGTAAGAAACTACAGCTAACCCAGTCAAAGGAGCAAAGCTATATATTTACAAGCATATATGGAAAGCAGGTTATATATAACACAATATATACAGGTATTTACAACATATACACAGAAATATACAGCAAAGAGAAATAACACAACAAAAATCCCTCCCTGTAACCCCCTCTCCCCCCTCCTACCTCCCTTTTTCCCCAAAAAGGGGTTAGAGACAAAGAAAGGCAAGTTATTAAGGAAAAGAGTTGTTAGTAAGCTTCAAAAGCCCATGTAGGATTAGTTTTTGCTTATCTGAAGGCCAACTCCAGCTAGTTCGCGGAGAAGCAGGCAGGGAGAACAGGCTGAAACCCAAACTCCCCCAACTCCCAAACCAAACTGGACTGAGGAAAAAAAAAATTCCAACTGCTTTACAATTTAAAGTTGCATTTTGTCTGTCCACCAATGAAATTCGTTTAGAATATCAGAATGTTTTTGTTCTAGTACCGAAAACATTCAGCCAGAGTGTACCAGCACTGTTTTGTCTTAAAGGCACAGCCTCAAATGATCACAGTTGAGTCACATCAGGAAAGACAAGCTTTTAGTCTCTCACAGATTGATACAGCATAGTTTATCACAAAACCCAACAATGCTCTGTGTGGTGGTTTAGGCTGGGTGCTGGCCCAGATGCCACTGCGCAGGCCACACCTGGGAGGTCCCAAGGGGTGGACCCAGCCCAGGGGGTGGTCACAGGGACCAGGTATTCCATTCCCATAATGCCCTGCTCCCCTATAAAAAGTCCATGCGGGGTCTTCACTTCCTCTTTCGTCCCCTGCTGCTGCCTAGGTAAAATGGTGTAAGCCGCCTCCCTTGGGCCTGCCCAGGCCCAAGGCTGGTTTGGGGGGGGGGGGGGAGGAAAGAGCCCTGGGGGGGTGGGTTGGGTGTACCCCCAGGTGGGGATGGGATGTTCTTGGGTATGTTCTGGGATCTCTCTCTTTGTCACGGTGCTTGTGGGTCTCTGTAAAACTTTCATTGTTGTTTGTTATTGTTTTGCTAGTTAAACTTTCTATCACTTTTGCAATCCGTTTGCCTGAGTCCTTATTTCTGCCCGTGGTGGGAAGGGGATCTGCCCCAACCCATTACACTCAGGGATAATATTATGGAATACTATATAGAAGAACATAATGAACACTTTTGGATAAATATGCAACTAAATATCCTTCATTGCATCAGTAGTAAATATATACTAATGCAGGACTACTCAGATCAATATCTGTGTTACCACACAGCCTCAAACGATCACAAGGAGGAATGTTCTGCTCCCCATGCCTATCTACCAACTCAAGAGCCCAGTTGCCCTGGCGATAGTCAGTCTTTTTGTTGAAGACTGAGACAAAGAAGATATTAGGTACTTCAGCCTTTTCTTTGTCTTCTATTACTATGTTCCCTCCTTTGTCTAATAAGGAATAAATATTTTCCCTGGCACTCCTTTTGTCATTAATGCATTTATAAAAGCACTTTTTATTACGCTTGACAGAATTGGCCAGATTAAGTTCAAACTGAGCTTTTGCATCTCTTTCTACATGACTTTACGATATCCTTAAATGCTTCCTGCTTCACCTGCCCCTTTTTCCATAGTTGGTACACTCCTTTTTTTCTCTGAGTTAATGCTAAAGCTCCTTGCTTAAGCAAAAGCTCCTTGCTTAACCAGGTTTGTCTTCTTCTGTGCCAGCTCTTTTTACAGCACATAGGGACTGCCTGCTCTTGCACCTTCATAACTTCACTCTTAAAGTAGTCCCAGCCTTCCCAGGCTGCTTTGCTTTTGAGGGCTGCTTCCCAAGGGACTCTCCAAATCAGCATGCTGAATAGACCAAAGTCAGCCCTCTGGAAGTCCAAGGTAGATATTTTGCTGACAGCCCTCCTAACCTCACCACATATGGGAAATTCTATAGTATCATGGTTGCTGTTACCCAGATGACCTCCAACAACCACATCTTCCACCACCCTTCTCTCTTTGTAAAGCCTAGTGGGGCACTCCACTGGTAGCCTTGCTCACCAACTGCAACAAGAAGTTGTCATCCACACATTCTAGAAACTTCCTGAACTGCCCCCTTTCAGCTGTGTTGTATTTCCAGCAGATATCTGGGAAACTGAAGACCCCCATGAGAACAAGGGCTAGTGAATGATAGATATTGCCAAGTTGTTGAAAGACTGTCTTATCAGTCTCATCAATATTAAAAAAATGGAAAATATTTTAAATGACAATTCAAAGGAAAGTATCTTCTTGAAAGAGAAAAAAATAAAAATTCCTAACAATGACTATATTACAAATGTAAGTATAGGGATAATATAGGTGGGAAGATACCCAAAGGAAAATACTGCATACATCACTGCATTTCAGTGCTGTCAATTATTGTGTTTTGGGGAATCAAACAAGTTTAAGGGCTTTTATTTTTAATAAGCATAATTTATTTCTTTAAAAAATAGAAGTATCTAAGGACTGAAATATAAAGAAACATCAAGACATAGGAATTATGAGTGCTCATAATAAGTATCCAAAATAAAAAAATTTCTTGCACAAATTATGAAAGAAAGCATTAGGAGACAAAAAAAACATACCTGAGTAGCAAAATATGACTACTGGGTTCCTTGGCTGTTATAAAAGGTAAAGTTGGGAAAAAAATCCAAACAACAAAACAACAAAAAAGTAAAAAACAGATTCTTTAAATCTACACATTATAGAACTAAGGTGTCATACTAAAGTGAAAGTACAGAAAATGTGCACTTCCATATTCAGCCTTTATTTAATGGAATAGTAGTCACTTAATGTTTGATAGAAATAAAACCTAGGCTTTAATAAACATGGTTTTTCATATTAATTAGGCTACAAATTTGGTTCTCAAATCTTAAAACTTCAGTGGAATTTTTACAAAGTGTATTTCCATTCCTTTTGGCTTGATTATCAGTACTTATTATAGAAACAAACATAAAAAAACCCTGCATATTATTTATTAGAGGGGGATGTAATAAAATCAGGCTTTTAATTAGGTGGTGTAATACACAGCAACTGATTTTAACAATAGGGAAGAGTAACTAAGATATTAATGACTTCATGTAAATTCAGCTAGATTGGGAGTTGTGAATCAACATGTTGTGAACAGGTTGTGAACTCACATTAAATAATAAATGTGATTGTGTGCTGAGCTAATGGGGCTCATTTTGGGCATAGGAGACTGTCTGTTTAGGGTATAATGAAAGGTAAAGTTGGAAAAAAATCAAACCAACAAACCAACAAAAAAAGTAAAAAATAGATTCTTCAAATCTATACATTATAGAACAAGATGATGACTAGGAAGAAAGGATACCAAGATAGAATTTTATTATAAAAATAAAACAGTTTTGGGACAATTATCTCCAGGAGAGAGTAAAGCTTCGTATGACAGTAGAATCATATATAATGTTGTTTCAGTGTTTGACTTTCTGCTCCAACAACCTCTCTCTGGTCATGCCTCTTTGGATTTACAGATATTTTTATTCTTTTATAAAAGTTTTATGAAAAGTAGAAGGCAGGCCACCCATTCACCCGTGTTTACCCAAGAACTTCTTGCCTTTTAGTGATATTTATTGAGAGGAAAGAAAAATATAGAGGGAATACAGTGTCCAAAAGGACTAATAAAGTAAAGGTTCTATGTAATAAACTGGGTTATAAGCCATTTCTGGAGAAGCTGAAGGAGACTGAAGAAAAGCTAGGTGAGCTGAACAGTCCTGAGATATTTCTGTTTAGGTTAAATTACCTTTCATTAACATTCTGCTAAATTTACGGATGTGTTCTACTGATTTTATACAGGTCTTTAAATGTGATATATGTCAGTTTATTTTCAATTTAAGATACAATGCTGCAGGTTTCTTATAAGAAGGCTCACAATGATGGTTACCCTTTGATGTGAGCAGTAGATCAAAACAAATTCAAACAATTATTATTGCAGGGGATGCAATATTGATGCAGGTGAAGAAAACACTACGTATAAGCAAGAGTGGATTGGATAATGACTATAAAAATGAAGAATATTTGGGATTCATCTTTTTTTTCCCCTAGCTACTAAAATTCTATGCTATCTTGGGTAAATCACTTATTGTCCCTGAATTTTTTAGAACTTTGGTGAAAAAATATTCTCATAAAGAGATAATATTGATGTTATGATAGTGTCCTTGGGTTTAACCAGGGTAGGGTTAATTTTCTCACAAGGAAATGGGAGAGGGGACAACCAGCACAGCCAAATGAACGAGTCAGTTACATAGTTGATACCATATAGATATCATATATAACAAGAGGGCTAGCCCCAGGCAGACACAATGTTTTTTTGGTATATGATGGAGTCAGGTGTTTCTTTTTATATCACTCACTGAGCCTTTTAAACATAAATATTCTGAAGCAAAATGCCATAAATCTTAAAACATGGAAGGCAGATAACATGTCAGTCAAAGTATGCTCTTTGATGCCCTCTACTAGAGACAAGGCAACATGCCTGGTTTTCATCATGAATTTGGCACCTGCATCCATATGTAATTAAAATTTAAAAAAAAACAAAAACAAACAAACAAACAAAAGAAATAGGGATGAAGAACATTTTCTTTGTATCTATATCTATTAGTATAATGAAGAATAGGCAAACTGAGGAAGGTAAGGTTTTTTAGATTAAAAAAATTTAAAAATTTTGGGTTTTGTTAAAAAAATTAAAAATCTCCATTAAAAAATGGAGATGCTTTTGTAACTACACCATCAGGACCATAGTTGCCATTTCAGAAACTTGGTGGGACAATACACATGATTGGAGTGCTATACTGGGGGGTTACAAGCTCTTTAGGAGAGACAGGCGAGGGAGAAGAGGAGGAGGGGTGGCTCTGTATATTAGGGAGTTGCTCTTTGCCACAGAGCTTGAGGATGAAAGGATTGAGAGCCTGTGGGTTAAAACCAGAGGGAGGCCTAACAAATCTAACATCCGGGTTGGAGTCTGTTATAGACCACCCAACCAGGATGAGGAGGTAGATGAAATATTCTATAAGCAATTGGAGGCTGTCCCAAGATCATCAGATCTTGTCCTTGTGGGTGACTTTAAACTGCCAGGTATCTGCTGAGAACTTAATTCAGCAGAGAGGAGGCAGTCCAGAAGATTCCTAGAGCTCATGGATGACAGCTTCCTGATGCAGCTGTTAAGTGAGCCTACCAGGGGCCAGGCTCTGCTTAACCTGCTGTTCCCCGATAGAGAAGGGCAGGTGGGACATGTGACAGTGGGAGGCTACCTAGGGTTCAATGATCACGAGATAGCGAAGTTTTCAATATGCAGAGAGATAGGGAGGAACACTAACAGAACCCTCACTTTGGACTTCCGGAGGGCAAACTTCAGCCTGCTTAAGAAACTTATTTGGAAAGTTCCCTGGGTAGCAGCCCTCAAGAACCAAGGGGTCCACTGTGGTTGGACCTACTTCAAACAGGAGCTCTTGAAGGCACAGGAACTGGCAGTTCCCATGTGCTGAAAGATGAGCCGACGGGAAAGGTGTCTGGCCTGGATGAGCAAGCAGCTCCTGAAGGAATTAAGGGGAAAAAAGAGGCTGTATCACCTGTGGTGGGTTAACACCCATCCTGGAAAAAAAACAGGGTGGAGGGCTTGGGAGTGCTTTGCCCTCCCTGCAGGGCATTTTCCCACTGGGAAACTGAGTATGTTCCACTCCCCTTTCCCTGCCCAGCTAGGGAGGACACTTACCGCAATTGAGAGCCGGCCAGCTCCTGCTTCCTTTCAGCAGCTCATTCAAAGTTCCATGGGATGTCGCCGCTTAGCGATTCATCACCTCCATCATATCGGGGGTCACCATTTTAACACGATTGAGAGATGGAGACAAAGCTTGATGCAAGCAAAGTGTCTACTTTATTGTACAAAGTAATTTCTTTATATAGGCTAACATAATCAAAAGCTACTTGTGATTGGTAATTAGATGTGTCTGTGCGACAGTTACAGATTCGTGATTGGCTGCCGAGGAAATGCCAGGGAACACACATTGCTGGGCAAGGCTCAGACAGGTGTTAGACAAAAGGCAAATGGTCAAACATCTCTTATCTAAGTTCAGAGAGAAGACAAAAGACTTTCTTGCAATGTTTACCTGCTCTCATTATCAGGTCATTGTGTGTCTTCCTGAGTCACAATGGCTAAATGCTAAATGGCTAAATGCTGCCATTTGTTCCCAAGGTTGGCCCACAAGAGCTAAAACATTTTCTTCTACCAGCTGAGCATTGCTTCAGATTCTATTCCCTAAATTCAGTGGGTCAGACACTGCTGCCCACTACAGGCTTGAACTCATGACTTTCCAATTAAGAGTCTTATGCACTGCCAACTGAGCCACATGCCTCCCCTGAAGCTAGACGGGGAGGGAAGAGTGGAACAGACTCAGTTTCCCAGGGGGAAAATGCCCTGCAGGGAGGGGAAAGCACTCGCAAGCCCTCCACCCTTTTTTTTTCCAGGATGGATGTTAACCCACCACAATGCCTTTGGAAGGAGGTGGAGGCTTCTCGTGATATGTTTAAGGATGTTGTTAGATTATGCAGGAGAAAAATTAGAGAAGCAAAGGCCCAGTTAGAACTTAAGCTGGCCACCTCTGTGAAAGATTTTTACAAATACATTAATGCTAAAAAGAGGGGCAAGAAGAACCTCCACTCCTTATTTGACCTGGAGAGGAACACTGCAACTAAAGATGAGGAAAAGGCTGAGGTCCTGAATACATTCTTTGCCTCCATTTTCAACAGTAAGGCAGGAGGATTCCAGGATAACTGGCCTCCTGAGATGGGGTCAGGGAGCAATATAATCCTCCTGAAATCCTTGAGGAATCAATTAGGGACTTCCTGAGTCAAGTGGCTACTCACAAGTCCATGGGACTGGATGGGATCCATCCTAGGGTGCTGAGAGAGCTGGCAGATGAGCTGGCCAAGACACTCTCCATCATTTTCCACCATTCCTGGCTCTCTGGAGAGGTCCCAGATGACTGGAAACTGGCCAATGTGATGCCCATCCACAAGAAGGGTCAGATGGAGGAACCTGGATACTACAGGCCTGTCAGTCTGACCTCAGTGCCAAGGAAAATCATGGAGCAGATTATCTTGGTGGCAATTGCTGTGCATCTGAGGGATGGCCAAGGGCTCAGGTCCAGCCAAATGGATTTAGGAAGGGTAGGTCCTGCCTCTCCAACCTGATCTCCTTCTATGATCCGGTGACCTGCCTGGTGGATGTGGGGAAGGATGTGGATGTAGGTCAGACTTACAACTGTGGTGCCTGTGGCTTAGTCTGGGAGAGCATTTTAGACTACAGCTGCTGAGCAAATCTGGCAGCAACAAGGTGTTGTCTTTTTATTTCAGAAAAGCAGTAATGTCATTCATTTTCACCTGCTACTTACATAGGTGTATTGATGGAGTTGTTTGAGACATTTTGCAAGAGTAACCAGTACAACCAAGAAAAATAGGGAACCTCCTTACATTGTTTAGGGACACCACTCAAGAATTACTAAGTCAGCTGCCAAAGAAAATATTGTTTGTTTGGTAACAATTTTATGTGTATGCACAACCCCCCCGAAAAATACCCAAACAAAACAGTGTAGATTCTCTATGTTCTGTGGACTAGACTCCCAGTTCCTCTTATTTACCATGGACTCATTGTCTAAAATGTTTTTTAAAAATATTTTCATGCTGAATGTATTTTTTTTTTTAAGTGGAAATGGAAAAAATGTGATATAGGATGCTGATCCACATTGGCTTCCTTTAATGATGAAGCTAGTTAAAGAGAATGCTATACTGCCTTCATTGTTCTGGATGCTTTACACTTCATTGATGAAATTGCTTGAATTTAAAAAAAAAAAAAAAGTGAAAGATATCATTTAGAATGAAATAGATTTAAAGATGTGTGAGAATTTAGGATTGCAATTTCATGCTTGTGAGAAAAGGAGCTGCCATTAAAAAAATTGTGTCATTACATCTATATATGTATGCGTCTGTAGGCTAATCTGCACACACAGAAACATTCACCTAAAGCACAGTAGATCTTTAATCTACCCTATTATGCAGTCATTAATATACAATTCATGTATTAGAGAGTCCATGAGTATGAATCTCAGTCTATGGAAGAGTGAGAAAGTCAAGATGAGGGCAACGCTCCTGTCCTTCTCCTTTCAGAAGCGCTCCTCATTTATGGTAGCCTAAGGCTACAGTGAAGCTGCAATGAAGGCAGATATCCAGGCCAAACAGCCTTTTGACCAGAGTACAATTCCAGCTCAACAGAAGTAGATATGATAATATTTCTTGCAATACATATTTTATATGCTAATGAGGGACTTATGTTCCAGCACTTAATTTTTTTCATAATATTAGGATATTCTACTATTCAGTTCATGAGTCTTTGTGGAAGATACTGTTCCCAAAGTCTCCCCAAAGTCACAGCTGTTTGAGGTTTGAGGTTTATTAGTTGGTAGCAGTTACGATAAGCTACCTATGTCTGTTAGCAAGTCTTGCTACACAATTCATATACAGGAATTAGACTGCAAACTATTTAGACATTCTTAGCCCACAAGAATGTGTGGATTTGTGTGTATGTCTTCGTATGTGTATAAGAAATAGAAGAAATAAAACTAGCTTCTATAGTAACAAGGAGTGTAAAATATGGAGCAAAAGTAAAGGAAGACCAGAAAATATTTCCAGAATAATGTTTGTCCCTAAGAGAGGTAGAAAATGCATACTGAAATAGAGAAAACTATTTGTATAAATGCAAACAATCACAATGGCAGAAAGCTTATGTGTTATGTATTATTGAATCATTTTTTAATCAATAAAAAGTGGACTGTTTAGTTTTCTTACAGGTTTCACAAGAAGATGACACCAAGTTGTATTAACAATTTGTTGTAATACAATACTAAGTTATATAACACTTAATTATTAAAAAAAACTGCATCAAAGCATATGTGGCACAGATTTATAAGGGCAGAAGAAGAATAAAAAGAGCTAGCCACATAACAGCTGTTTGTGTACAAGCTCTTGGATATATCCACTGTTTTTCTGTTTAGCTGCTGAATCGTCCAAAAACTTTAGCACAAAGTTGAAAGTATGTAGTTAGTCCAAACTAGTATTTTGTTCTTCAGCTGATGAAAGTTCTGAATTTTATCTATTAAGTGTAACCATAGCTGAACCGGGAATGAGGAGAGCAGAATATTGGTTGAAATAATGGTTCAGCATTTTGAAAGGTGTCAAGATCTGTGGGTTTGTTGGTTGGTTGGTTTTGGTTTTGGTTTGGGGTTGTTTTGTTTTGTTGTTGTTGTTTTTGTTATAAGACAAATATGTCTATAAGTTGTGGTTCAACTGGGAGGAATTTGTAAAAAGATTATGTAACCTAGGCACAGGATAAAAATTAAACTCTTAATAATCGACCTAACTGCACAAAGAGGAAAACTTTGAGTCAGTAAAACATATATATGAATTACAGAATCATAGAATATCCCAAGCTGAAGGGGACCCACAGAGATCATAGAGTCCAATTGCCTGCTCCTCGCAGAAGAATCTGAAATTAAGCTGAATAACTAAGATACAGATGCTCTTTGACAGATTGCTTGGGCAATCTGTTCTGCTGACCAGCCACTCTCTCTGTGAACAACCTTTTTCCAATGTCCAGTCAGAACTTTCCCTGGCAGAACTTCATTCCATTTCCTCACATCCTGTCCCTCATCAACAAAGAGAGGAGATCAGCACCTTCTCCTCTGCCCATATTGAGGAAGTTCTGAATGTCAATGAGGTCATCTCCCAGCTTTATCTTCTTCAAGCAGGAAGCCAAGTGACCTCTGTCACTTTTCCCAAGGCTCACCCTCAAGACCTTTTGCCATACTGGTTGCCCTCCTCTGGACACACTCTAGTAGTTTGATGTCCTTTTTATACTAAAGCTTCCCCAAATTACACGTGGTACATGAGTTGGGATTGTATTTGTGCAGTATGTAGCGAGCCAATCACGTGTGTGGTGGATTGAAAATTCACACCCCCTAAATTTGCCAGACCATCCCAACTGGAAGTAAATTAAGCTGTATTTACAAGCAAAACTACAATCTACCATGAAATGCAATGAATATGTACAAAATGTACAGTATTTACAATATTTACAGGTATTTATAATTTAAAATCAGCGCAAGAACCCTGCTGGCCAAAAACCCGGGGAGACGCTAGCAGCTTCTCCTTCCCTGCCCCCCTCCTTACCCTCTGGGAAACAAAGGGACAAGAGAAAAGAGCAGAGATGTTAGAACTTAGCCAAAACAATGCAGCCAAGGTCAAACAGAAGCCAGCAGAAGCAAGTACAGCACAAATTTAGTATCTCCCAGAGCAAAGAAGCCAAAAAAAAAAAAAAAAAAAAAAAAAAAAAGAGATTGTTTTCATTAGTAGCTTATATTTGCTATCTGTCCAATGGATTGTTTAGAACTATCGTCATTTTCGTTTTTACACCCAATAGTGATTTGTTTGCATTTTACCTCTTTCTATTCAAGATCTGTGAACAATTTTTAAAGTACAGCCTAAACCTGCCACAGCAATCTGTTCCCATTGACTTAGGTACATGTAAATGGTGCAGCAGGTGTGGCAGTTTTAGGCTATGCCTTTAACATTAAGCTTCAGATTTTGAGCAGAAAAGTTCTGTTAAAAAAGATCCTTCTGTTGATGGAAAGAAGGTTTGTCTTAAACACATAGCTGAATTATTTAGATCATCACTGAAGAGTGGAGATGTAGGACAGGATACAGGTTCTGGTAGGGCAGCAGTTAATGGAGGTGCTTCTGAACTTAAAAACATCCTTAAGAAAGTAGCAGCAGGATTATGGGAACAGCCACTTCAAGAAGATGAGATAGATGATGAGCAAGATGATGACATCCAAACAGCAAACACACCCAGGCAGGAAATTAGGCATGTCAGCAAGGATTACATCACAGGAGAGAATGAGCCAATTCTAGCCTGGCCTGGCAGGTGTTTCAATACAGGTGAACCATCTTTGATAGGTGGAGAAAAGTAAGCATCTCAGCTTGGAAACCTCTCAAAAGATAGTGGAATACATAGACATCTAGGCAGGTGTCTTGGTAAGGTTTCTTTGTAGACATGCCTTTTATTGGCAGCTCTTACGGGGTACCTATCTAGAGATGACCTTCCATGGAATCCTAAGCCTTGGAACACCATGGATGAGGGAATTAAGCATCTGAGAGGGTTTGCTGTGAGTGAAGTGATATATAGAGACCACGGCACTCTGAATCCTGATGAAATTCCTGTGAAATAGGTCTTGCTAAAAAGCTCATCAAACTTGCTCCTCCTAATTATGCTACTATTCTGGCAAGCAGAATTGTGGCAAGAAATTATGGGGGAACACCTCCTACTGTTGGCCATTTCACTGACCATATGAGACAACTGGAGGATAGTATCACACATGTTTCTTTGGTCTCAGCCATTGAAACTCTGTCTGGTGAGATAAAAAATTGCATGCAAGAGCTGAAGGAGGAATTTAAAATCTCCATATTCAAATTGGCACAAGGACATTAGAATAGAATAGAATAGAATAGAATAGAATAGAATAGAATAGAATAGAATAGAATAGAATAGAATAGAATAGAATAGACCAGGTTGGAAGAGACCTTCAAGATCATCGCGTCCAACCCATCATCCAACACAATCTAATCAACTAAACCATGGCACGAAGAACCCCAGCAAGTCTCCTCCTAAACACCTCCAATGATGGTGACTCCACCACCTCCCTGGGCAGCCCATTCCAATGGGCAATCACTCCCTCTATGAAGAATTTCTTCCTAACATCCAGTCTAAACCTCCCCTGGAGCAGGTTGAGACTGTGTCCTGGGAGAAAAGAGAATTCCAATTTTTCTTCCTATAGATGGATACAAGTTTCAGCTGTTAGAAAAAGACTTCCTCCAAGGATGCCATTCCAAAACAGGCCAAACCAAACCAGACAACAGAGGCAATCATGTGGGAGTATTCGGATAACTCTGCATGATAGTTTGGTGAGAACATGAACAGATGGGATGGTCAATCAACTTCTGATCTTTTCAGGAGACTAAGGGAACGTCAGAGTGGCAGAACCCGAGGTAGCAATACCAGAAGGGTAGCTGTAACTTCCACAGTTTCCCAGAACAACTCTAATAGCTTCAAAATGAATTCCAGCTCTGACACTAAACACTGTGCACATGCAGGAGTATTCCCCATAATTAGGGGTGCCCTGCCTCCTTCTTGGGGGAGGAGAGGGATAATGGAGATAACAGAATCTATTGGGATGTGTACATCCAGTGGCCTGGCACTTCACAATTTCAGAAGTACTGGGCCTTGGTTGACACAGGAGCTCAGTGCACCATAATGCCATCAAATTATCAGGGATCAGAGTCTATAACTATTCTGGGAGTCACTGGTGGATCTCAAGAGTCAAGTAAGGTGGAGGTAATGATAAGCTTAACTGGTAAACAATGGAGAAAGCATACAGTTGTGACCGGACCTGATGCACCTTGTATTTTGGGAATTGATTTTCTGAGAGAAGGGCGTTTCAAAGACCCTAGAGGTTACAAATGGGCTTTTGGAGTAGCACCTGTAGAAACTGATGGACAACAATTGAGGCTGTCAATTAGACCTGAGCATTCTAATGAATCTGCAGTTGTGGGACAGCATGAGATAGAAGATATAAAGTTGCCAGATGCTTCTCAGACTGTACATCACAGACAATACAGAACCATCTGTGACTCTTTGGTGCTCATTTGGAGTCTGATTCACCAGTTGGAAAGTCAGAATGTCGTCAGCAAAACTCATTCACCTTTCAACAGACCAGTGTGGCCTGTGCGGAAGCCGAATGGAGACTGGCGTCTGACAGTGGACTTCCATGCTCTGAATGAAATAACTCCACCTATGAGTGCAGTAGTACCAGACATGATGGAACTCCAATATGAGCTGGAATCCAAAGAGGCCAAATGGTATGCTGCTACAGACATGGCTAATGCCTGTTTCTCTATTCCCATAGCAGAGGAATGTAGGCCTCAGTTTGCTTTCACCTGGAGAGGAATCCAGTACACTTTCAACAGATTGCCAATGGGGTGGATTCACAGCTCAAGCATCTGTGACCCATGCAGTGACCCATGCAGTGACCCGTGATCCTTTGGAGAAAGGTGGTGCTCCAGAACACATCCAGTTAAGCGATGATGTCATCATCTGGGGTAAAACTGCTGAGGAAGTCTTCCAGAAAAGTAACAAAATCATTGACAGTCTTCTGAACGCAGGTTTGCCATCAATCGAGACAAGGTGAAAGGACCTACCATAGAGATTCAGTTTCTGGGAGTGCGGTGGCAGGATGGATGCTGACACATTCCAGTGGATGTGGTAAATAGAGTCTCTACCATGGCAAATCCCATGAACAAGCAAGAAACTCTACGTTTCTTGGGGATAGTGGGATTTTGGAGACTGCACATTCCTGGATACAGTCAGATTGTGAAACCTCTGTATGATGTGACGTGAAAGAGGAACAGTTTCCACTGGGGACCGGAACAACAAGCAGCTTTTGACCAGACAAAGCAAGAGGTAGTTCAAGCAATGGGTCTGGGACCTGTCCAAGATGGTCCAGACATAAAGAACATTTTGTACATGGCTGCAAGTGACAATTGTCCAACCTGGTGCCTGTGTCAAAGAGCTCCAGGCGAGACACGTGGATGACCTCTTGGTTTCTGGAGTCAAGGTTACAGAGGTTCAGAGGTTAATTACACTCCAACAGAGAAATAGATTCTAGCTGCCTGTGAAGGAATAAAAGCAGCTTCTGAAGTAATTGGAACTGAATCACAACTTCTCTTAGCTCCCAGATTGCCAGTTTTGAATTGGATGTTCAAAGGCAAAGGTTCCACACCACATCATGCCACAGATTCCACCTGGTCTAAGTGGATGTCTCTAATAACACTGAGAGCTGGTCAAGTTGGCCTGAAGGTACCAACTGTACTAAACCTCCAGTGTAGAGAGTAACTCGTGCTGAGGAAGTTCCTCCTTACAATGAACTTTCTGATGATGAAAAGACATATGCTTTGTTCACAGACGGTTCCTGTCATCTTGTCAGAAACAAGCGAAGGTATAAGTCTGCAGTGTGGAGTCCAACATGCCGAGTTGCAAAGGCAAAGGATGGAGAAGGAGAATCCAGTCAGTTTGCAGAGGTAAAAGTTGTCCAGCTAGCTCTCGACGTAGCTGAACATGAGAGATGGCCAAAGCTTTATCTCTACACTGACTCATGGATGGTAGCCAATGCTCTGTGGGGTTGGCTAAAGGACCGGAAAAAGAATGGTTGGCAGAGGGAAGGAAAACCCATCTGGGCAGCTAACCTGTGGCAAGACATTGCTGATCGAATTGAGAGAATTCCAGTGAAGGTGAGACAAATTGATGCTCGCATTCCTAAGAGCAAAGCTACTGAGGAACAGCAACACACCCATCAGGCAGATCTAGCTGAAAGAGTTTCTCAAGTAGACATGGACTCTGAACTTGATCTCGACTGGAAACACCGAGGTGAGATATTCTTAGCTCAGTGGGCTCACGATTCATCAGGACATCAAGGCAGAGATGCAACCTACCAGTGGGCTCGTGACAGATCCATAGACATTTCCATGGATGCTATTACACAAGTCGCCCATGACTGTGACATTTGTGCTGCTATTAAGCAGGCAAAGCGAATTAAGCCCTTGTGGTATGGTGACAGATGGTCCAAGTACAAGTATGGTGAAGCTTGGCAGATTGACTCTATCACTGTACCACATTCTCGTTCTGGTAAGCAATACTATGGTAGAGGCAAACACTGGATTGTTGGAAACTTATGCAGTTCCACATGCAACTGCACACAACACCATTCTCGGTCTGGACAGACAGATCCTGTGGAGACACGGAACTCCAGAGAGGATTGAGTCAGGCAACGGAACTCCTTTCAAAAACAACTTTGTAAAGAACTGGGCCAAAGAGCACAGCATTGAGTGGATATTCCACATTCCTTACTATGCACCAGCTGCAGGGAAGATTGAACGCTACAACGGTTTGTTGAAGACCACTCTTAAAGCCATGGGGGGTGGATCTTTGAAAAACTGGGAAAAGCATTTAGCACAAGCAACCTGGCTGGTGAATAGTAGAGGTTCAGTGAACTGAGGTGGACCAGCACATTCAGATCTGCTACGGAGAGTAGAAGGTGATAGAGTTCCTGTTGTTAGAGAAAAGAATTCAGTATTCAGTATCACTAAGGTTGGAAGAGACCTCAAAGATCATCAAGTCCAACCTGTCACCACAGACCTCATGACTAGAGTAGGGAGCACACTACTGCCCACTGCAGGCTTGAACTCATGACCTTCCCATTAAGGGTCTTATGCGCTATCAACTGAGCCACTTTTTATTGTGTTAATCTGTTAGGTGAAACTGTTTGGGTATTTTCGCCTTCAGGAGAGGCTAGACCTGTCCGAGGGGTGGTTTCAGCAGAAGGTCCAGGTCACACTTATTGGGTAATGCAGGAGAATGGTCTAATTCAATGTATTCCACAAAGAAATTTAACTTTATCTGAAAGAATTTAATTTCAGAGTGTTGTACAGGTACATTGCGTTCAAGGAAGAATCCCTGAGGAATCTACGCTGCATGAACCCTGAGAACCCTGAGAGCCCTGAGTCAACTGAGAGTCCCTGTTTCCCTGTTTCCCTTTTCTTCACTTCATCTGTGAAGAGACAAACTGTTTTCCATTTTTCTTGTTTCCTGATTTTCTTGGATTTCTGAATCATCTATACCTGAGGATAGCTGGAATAGACTATGAACTTTACTTACGAATTGTATATATTGTTTTAGATTGGATGGACAGTACGAACGACCAATGAAATTGTTTAGAAGGGGTGGATTGTGACTATTTAAGACTGTGCCTTTAAGAAAAGGACAGTTGCTGGAACACTCTGGCTGAATGTTTTGAAAACAAGATATTCTAAATGAATTTCATTGGTAGATTGGTAGAATGGAACTTCACTTGTCACTGGCCTTCACTTGAACATGGACCCATTGATAGCCACCCTTTAGCTGTGGCCCTCAAGCCATTTTTTTATCCACTGAGTGTGCTCTACCCATCAGACCCCTACTGCACCAGCTTGGAGACCAGGATATCATGTGGGACAGCGTCAAAGGCTTGGCTCAGGTCCGGGTAAATGACATCAGTTGCTCAGCCTTCATCTACTAATGTGACCTTGTCATAATACCAGTCAGGGTTGGAAGGGGCCACAAGGATCATCTAGTTCCAAACCCCCTGCCATGGGCAGGGACACTTCACACTACATCATGCTGGCCACAGCCTCAACCAGCCTGGTCTTAAACACCTCCAGGGATGGGGCCCCAACCACCTCTCTGGACAATCCATTCCAGGGCTTCACCACTCTTATGGTGAAGAACTCCCTCCTTGTGGCCAGCCTGAATCTCCCCGCCTCCAGCTTCATTCCATTCCCCCTAGTCCGATCACTACCTGATATCCTGAGAAGTCCCTCCAAATGTCATAGAAAGCCATCAGGTTTGTCAGGCAGGATTTGCCCTTGGTGGAGCCATGCTGATTGTGCCCAATCACCTCTTCATTGTTCTTGTGCCTCAGCAGTACCTCTGGGAGAATCTGCTCCATGACCTTACTGGGCACAGAGGTGAGACTGGCTGGCCTGTAGTTCCCTGGGTCATCCCTCTTTCCCTTTTTGAAAATGGGAGTTAGGTTTCCCGTTTTCCAGGCAGTGGGGACCTCCCCAGACTGCCATGACTTTTAGAATATGATGGAGAGTAGTTTTGCAACCTCATCCACCAGTTCCCTCAGCACCTGTGGATGTATGCCGTTGGGTCCCATGGACTTGAACACTTTCAGGTTCTTCAGATGGTCACGAACCTGATCTTCACTCACAATGGGCAGTTCTTTCTTCCAGTCCCTGGCATTATCTTCCATTATTCTGGGAGTGTGGCTGGAGCCCTTGCCAGTGAAGACAGAAGTAAAGAAGTCATTGAGAACCTCAACCTTCTCAATGTCACTTGTGACCAGTTGTGACCATTTGACGCTGTGCCTTTAAGGAAGGGGCACACTGGCTAAATGTTTATAAAATATTTTGGTATTCTAAACGCATTTCATTGGCCAAGTAAGGTGGGAGGTGAGGTTGGGCCCGGCACAGCCGGGACTTTCTCTTAGTCTTCCTTTCTTCGCTGTCCCTTTCATCTGGATCTGCTTCTGGGCTTCTTGCCAAGAGATAAGAACTAACTAACTCCCTATGCATAGGCCTCTGTCTGCTGTACTAACTCCCCTTTTTTCTCTTCTTCTACCTTTTTGGGCGAGAAGGGAGGTAGGGGGGTGAACGGGGCACAGGGGGAAGCCCCCCTCTGTTGGGGGTCTGGTTTCTGACTGTGTTTATTTGCTGTATATTCCTGTATATATTTTAAAAATACCTGTATTTGTTGTGTTACATATAATCTGTTTCCTTGTAAAATATACTCATTTCTCCGACTGAGTTTTAGCCGTGGTTTCTTTCTTGGTGCGGGAGGGAAAGCAGATCCTTTCCTCTCAACCCACCACACTCCTTTTTTTTTTTGGTGCCCAACATGGGGCCTGGTAATTAAGTAATTAAGTTGATTTATTGCTTGTGTCAGCCCGAGAAACAAAATGAGGGTGCTCTGGGTTTTAGAAAGTTTATTCTTCTCAGTCTGTGGCATGTTGGTCTACCGGTACTGCATCGGGTTGATGTTAGACCAAATAGGTAAATATTTAATGCGTAAAATCTATTTGTGGTTTATGCATAGGATCCAGCTGTTGTATGAACATTGTTTGGGTTTTTTTTGGCTCACTAATTACGGCAATATAATGTCTTCCACTTTGCCAATCAAGATAAGGGAGTTTAAGGCTTCAGGAGGTCAAAGAGTAACTTTAAGTGCTGGCTGGGATCCTAAGGTGATTTATTTGATGTGTGTAATCCTGCTGTTGGTGATAATGTATATCTGCTGTGGGCTCTACAGAGAGAAAAGGGTATCTTGACCATGTTTTGTGATTAAACAAAAATACAGGAAGCGTAGGCGTCCCTCTAAATCTGCCCCAGGGTCCTCGAGTGACGAGGAAGGGGGAGAATCTGCGTCAGTTAGAAAAATAGCAAAACCTATTGGAAAGGCTGCCCTGAACACTCCGCTCCCTGACTTTGGCAAGCAGCCAGGGGCGGCTCCCATTCCCAAGAGGGCGACCGGTAACGAGGCAAGGTCATTTCCGTCCGCCATGACAGGACCAGAAGGGGCCCCCATGGTGGCTGGTTTAGATCAGGACCTGTCAGCTTCTATTAAGGTGGCTGTAACTTCAAACACAGATCCAGTTAAGCAAGTAGCAGTCTTAAAGACCAGAGGTGGAAAGGCCAAAGCTGATCCAGGAGCTAGTGGAGCTAATGGAGGAGAAGAGCAGGAGACTGATCCCGGTGAAGGGAACCTCTGCTAGGAAAGGGCCTGCTGGAGATGAGGAGAAGGTTTGTCTTAGAGATATAGCTGAGTTATTGAGATCATCACAGGATGGAGATGCAGCTAAGACAGCAGCTGGCAGTGGTGCTTTTCAGCTTAAAGAGGTCCTTAAGAGAGTGACAGCAGGATTATGGGGACAAAAGGTTCAGGAAGATGTGATAAATGGAGAGCAAGATGACATCACCGAATGCTCATCACTGAGGGAGGAGCTTCGCAATGTCCATAAAGATTACCTCAGAGCAGATAAGGAACCCATCCTATCTTGGCTTGCTAGGTGTTATGATACAGATGCTCCAGCTCTAATAGTTGGGGACAAGTCAGCAGCTCAGCTAGGAACTCTCTCAAAGGATAATGGAATAGATAGACATCTAGCCAGGATTCTCGGTAAGGTTAATCTGTGGATACGCCTTTTAATGGCTGTTTCCCTGAGATACCCTTCCCGAGATGATCTTCCATGGAATCCTAAGCCCTGGACTACCATAGATGAGGGAATTAAGCGTCTGAGAGTTTGCCATTAGAGAGATACTCTATGGTGACCAGGATACTCTGAATCCTGACGATATTCCTGTGGCAGCCGGTCTTGCTAAAAAGCTCATCAAGCTTGCTCCTTCCAATTATGCAAACATTTTGGCAAGTAGAATTGTGGCAAGAAATTATGGTGGAGATCCTCCTACGGTTGGCCAATTCACTGATCAACTAAGACAATTGGATGATAGCATGACACATGTTTCTTTGGTTTTAGCCATTAAAACTCTGTCTAGTGAGATGAAGGATTGCATGAGAGAGCTGAAGGATGAAATGAAAGATTCCATATACCAATTAGCACAAAGAGATAATTCCAGTTCTTCCTCCAGGTGGGTGCAGGTTTCAGCTGTGAGGAATAGACGTCCTCCAAGGAGGTCATTCCAAAACAGATCAAACCAAAACAGACCACCAAGGCAATCACGTAGGACTATTTGGATAACTCTATGTGATCAGTTTGGTGAGAACATGAACAGGTGGGATGGTCAACCAACTTCTAAACTTTTCAGGAGACTGAGGGAACTGCAAAATGGCAGAACCGGAGGTAGCAATACCAGAAGGGTAGCTGTTACTTCCACAGTTCCCCAGGACAACTATGACACCTCCAACAGTGGCTCCAGTTCTAACACTGCACAGTGTGCTCGTTGCACCTGTGGACATGTTCCCCCTAATTAGGGGTGCCCTGCCTTCCACCAGGGGGAGGAGAGGTGTAATAGAGATAACAGAATCTATTGGGATGTGTACATCCAGTGGCCTGGCACTTCACACTTTCGGAAGTACAGGGCCTTGGTTGACACAGGAGCTCAGTGCACCATAATGCCATCAAATTATCAGGGATCAGAGTCTATAACTATTCTGGGAGTCACTGGTGGATCTCAAGAGTTAAGTAAAGTGAAGGTTAATATAAGTCTAACTGGTAAGCAGTGGAAGAAGCATACAGTTGTGACCGGACCTGATGCACCTTGTATTTTGGGAATTGATATTCTGAGAGAAGTGCGTTTCAAAGACCCTAAAGGTTACAAATGGTCTTTTGGAGTAGCTTCTGTACAAATTGATGGACAAAAGCTGAAACTGTCTGCTAGACCTGAGCTTTCTGATGAATCTGGCGTTGTGGCACAACACAAGATTCAGGACATTAAATTACCAGTTGCTTCTCAGCCTGTGCATCACAGACAATACAGAACCTACCGTGACTCTTTGTTGCCCATTGAGAATCAGATTCGTCAGTTGGAGAGTCAGAAAGTCATCAGCAAAACTCATTCACCTTTCAACAGTCCAGTGTGGCCCGTGCGAAAGCAGAATGGAGACTGGTGTCTGACAGTGGACTACCGAGCCCTGAATGAAGTAACTCCACCTATGAATGCAGCAGTACCAGACATGATGGAACTCCAGTATGAGCTGGAATCCAAAGAGGCCAAATGGTATGCTACCATAGACATTGCTAATGCATTCTTCTCTATTCCCATAGCAGAGGAATGCAGGCCTCAGTTTACTTTCACCTGGAGAGGAATCCAGTACACTTTCAACAGACTGCCAATGGGCTGGATCCACAGCTCCAGCAATTGTCATGCAGTAATCCACGATGCTCTGGAGGAAGGTGGTGCTCCAGAACACATCCAGTTCATCGATGATATCATTGTCTGGGGTAAAACTGCTGAGGAAGTCTTCGAGAAAGGCAACAAAATCATGGACATTCTTCTGAATGCAGGTTTTGCCATCAAGAGAGACAAGGTGAAAGGTCCTACCACAGAAATCCAGTTTCTGGGAGTGCAGTGGCAGGATGGACGCCAACACATTCCAGTGGATGTGGTAAATAGAGTCTCTACGATGGCAAATCCCACGAACAAGCAAGAAACTCTACGTTTCCTGGGAATAGTGGGATTTTGGAGACTGCACATTCCTGGATACAGTCAGATTGTGAAACCTCGGTATGATGTGACTTGAAAAAGAAACAGTTTCCACTGGGGACCTGACCAACAAGCAGCCTTTGACCAGATAAAGCAAGAAGTGGTACAAGCAGTGGGTCTGGGACCTGTCCGAGATGGTCCAGACATTAAGAATATTTTGTACACGGCTGCAGGTGACAATGGTCCAACCTGGTGCTTGTGGCAAAAAGCTCCAGGTGAGACACGTGGACGACCTCTCGGCTTCTGGAGTCGAGGTTACAGAGGTTCAGAGGCTAATCATACTCCAACAGAGAAAGAGATTCTAGCTGCCTATGAAGGAGTGAAAGCAGCTTCTGAAGTAATTGGAACTGAATCACAATTTCTCTTAGCTCACAGATTACTAGTTTTGAATCGGATGTTCAAAGGCAAAGGTTCCACACCACATCATGCCACAGATTCCACCTGGTCCAGGTGGAGGGCTCTAATAACACAGAGAGCTCGAATGGGAAATCTTGAAAGACCTGGTCTGGTGGAGGTGATCTCAAGTTAGCCTGAAGATACCAACTGTGCTAAACCTCCAGAGGAGAGAGTAACTCGTGCTGAGGAAGCTCTTCCTTACTATGACCTTTCAGATAATGAGAAGAAATATGCTTTGTTCACAGACGGTTCCTGTTGTCTTGTCGGGAACAAGCGAAGGTGGAAGTCAGCAGTGTGGTGTCCAATATGCCGAGTTGCAGAGGCGAAGGATGGAGAAGGAGAATCCAGTCAGTTTGCAGAGGTAAAAGCTGTCCAGCTAGCTCTCGAAGTAGCTGAACGTGAGAGAGGGTCAAAGCTTTATCTCTACACTGACTCATGGATGGTAGCCAATGCTCTATGGGGTTGGCTAAAGAACTGGAAAAAGAATGGTTGCCAGAGGAAAGGAAAACCCATCTGGGCAGCCGACCTGTGGCAAGACATTGCTGATCGAATCGAGAGAATTCCAGTGAAGGTGAGCCACATTGATGCTCACATTCCTAAGAGCAAAGCTACTGAGGAACAGCAACACACCCATCAGGCAGATCTAGCTGAAAGAGTTTCTCAAGTAGCTCGGTGGGCTCACGATTCTTCAGGACATCAAGGCAGAGATGCAACCTACCAGTGGGCTCATGACAGATCCATAGACATTTCCATGGATGCTATCACACAAGTCATCCATGACTGTGACATTTGTGCTGCTATTAAGCAGGCAAAGTGAATTAAGCCCTTGTGGTATGGTGACAGATGGTCCAAGTGCAGGTATGGTGAAGCTTGGCAAATTGACTACATCACTCTACCACGTTCTCGTTCTGGTAAGCAATACGTGCTTACTATGGTAGAGGCAAACACTGGATGGTTGGAAACTTATGCAGTTCCACATGCAACTGCACACAACACCATTCTCGGCCTGGACAGACAGATCCTGTGGAGACACGGGACTCCAGAGAGGATTGAGTCAGGCAACGGAACTCATGTCAAGAACAACCTTGCAAAGAGCTGGGCAAAAGAGCACGGTATTGAGTGGATTTTCCATATTCCTTACTATGCACCAGCTGCAGGGAAGATTGAATGCTACAACGGTTTGTTGAAGACCACTCTCAAAGCCATGGGAGGTGGATCTTTGAAAAACTGGGAAAAGCATTTAGCACAAGCAACCTGGCTGGTGAATAGTAGAGGTTCAGTGAACTGAGGTGGACCAGCACATTCAGATCTGCTACGGAGAGTAGAAGGTGATAGAGTTCCTGTTGTTAGAGAAAAGAATCTGTTAGGTAAAACTGTTTGGGTATTTTCACCTTCAGGAGAGGCTAGACCTGTCCAAGGGGTGGTTTCAGAAGAAGGTCCAGGTCACACTTATTGGGTAATGCAGGAGAATGGTCAAATTCAATGTATTCCACAAAGAAATTTAACTTTAGCTGAAAGAATTTAATTTCATACTATTGCACAGCTACAACGTGCCCAAAGGAAGAATCCCTGAGGAGTCTACGATGCACGAACCCTGAGAACCCTGAGAGCCCTGAGTCAACTGAGAGTCCCTCTGTTCCTGTTTGCCTTTTCTTCACTTTGTCTGCGGAGAGACGAGCTGGTTTCCGTTTTCTTATTTCCTGACTTTTTTTGACTTCTGAATCATCTACATCTGAGTATAGCTGGAACGGACTATAAACTTTACTCACGAACTGTAAATGTTGTTTCTGATTGGATGGACAGTACGAACGACCAATGAAATTGTTTAGAAGGGGTGGACTGTGACCATTTGACGCTGTGCCTTTAAGGAAGGGGCACACTGGCTAAATGTTTATAAAATATTTTGGTATTCTAAACGCATTTCATTGGCCAAGTAAGGTGGGAGGTGAGGTTGGGCCCGGCGCAGCCGGAACTTTCTCTTAGTCTTCCTTTCTTCGCTGTCCCTTTCATCTGGATCTGCTTCTGGGCTTCCTGCCAAGAGATAAAAACTAACTAACTCCCTGTGCATAGGCCTCTGTCTGCTGTACTAACTCCCCTTTTTTCTCTTCTTCTACCTCTTTGGGGAGAAGGGAGGTAAGGGGGTGAAGGGAGCACAGGGGAAAGCCCCCTCTGTTGGGGGTCTGGTTTCTGACTGTGTTTATTTGCTGTATATTCCTGTATATATTGTAAAAATACCTGTATTTGTTGTGTTACATATAATCTGTTTCCTTGTAAAATATACTCATTTCTCCGACTGAGTTTTAGCCGTGGTTTCTTTCTCAGTGGGGGAGGGAAAGCAGAGCATTTCCTCTCAACCCACCACACCAGTTCACCTGTTTCCTTTCTGAGGGGGGCCACACCTTCCCTAGTCTTCTCATAGTCTGAGGTACAACAATTTGATCTCTTGACTTGCCCAAAACATTAAATTAAGCAAATTTGTAAGTATAACTCTATTTTAATAAGTGAGTGAAAACATACTGAATTTTCTCTTCAGTAAAGACATTTTATTAGCATTGCCTATTGCTTCTGAACATATTTGACAACTATTTCAAAATCACTCAGAATAGCCATCACAACCAGTCAGTCCCAGTGGCAATCAGCATGTTTTGTGTTGGTTTGTTTTTAATTTGGTGACCATGTGGGCTTTCTGTAACCAGAGGAGCAGGCAACCCCAGCTGGGTTCTGGTTTCTCGTGTGTGTGTGTGGTAGGTACAGGTGTGAGCTGAGGCCCTGTCCCTGTGGGTTGTTTAAATGTCCCAGGAGTGAAGGTATCAGAGATCTCTGTTGTTATTAATTTATTAATTTATAATTAAGTGATGGCAAATATGAATATTACTACAAATATTAATAACTTTTTATTGATAGGAAAAATTGTCAAAACTGTATTAAATAGATTTGATGTATGGTAGGAATATCTATTTACAGCAGGAATGAACAATATTTAGGCAAATACAACAATTTTAACAATTTTAAGCAAATCAGGAGGAATAACAGGAAAAGACAGAATCCCTGGGAGCAATGTGGCACTTGACCACAGTGTGGGGAGACTCGATAAGAACTGTAAATACAGGAGGCAATTAATTCATTCCTCACATAAGGTTCTACACCAAATGGAGGGGTGCTGCTGTTGCTGTATATTAGCTATTGAGTCTTTTTGGGATGCTGTCATGCACCACATATGGTTGGCTGCTGGCAGGAATGCCACACTGTCTTCAATTCTGGTCTGGTTTCAGCAGGATGCTGGGCTTTATAATGCTTCTCACAATGGGCTCTTGTTTTGTCCTGGGCAAACTGAAGCACAGCTTGAATTCTAGTTGCAAGGGGAAGCGAGGCTTGGCTCCAGCTCCTAAGGCTCATTGCTTCTCTAGCTGGCAGTGTGTAGGGCTCATAGCTTCTAGCTCAGGTTTTGGGTCAGGCAACTCGAGGCAGGCCAACTCAAGGCAAAGTGTGGTGGATTGGAAGGCAGATCCTCCCTTGCCTCCCACTGGGGCAAAAAAAGAAGAGACTAGTGGTGTCCCCCAGGGATCACTTCTGGGCCCCATCCTGTTCAATATCATTATTGATGATCTGGATGAGGGGATTGAGTCAGTCATCAGAAAATTTGCAGATGACACCAAGTTGGGAGCAGATGTTGATGTGTTGGATGGTAGAAGGGCTCTCCAGAGAGACGTTGACTGGGTGGACAAATGGGCAGAGTCCAACATGATGACATTTAACAAGTCCAAGTGCTGGGTGCTGCACTTCAGCTACAACAACCCCATGCAGTCCTACAGGCTGGGGTCAGAGTGGCAGGAGAGCTGCCAAACAGAAAGGGACCTAGGGGTACGGATTGACAGCTGGCTGAACATGAGCCAGCAGTGTGCCCAGGTGGCCAAGAAGGCCAATGGCATCCTGGCCTGCATCAAGAATAGTGTGGCCAGCAGGAGCTGGGAAGTCATTGTGCCCCTGTACTCAGCACTGGTTAGGCCACACCTCGAGTACTGTGTCCAGTTCTGGGCCCCTCAATTTAAGAAGGCCATTGAGACTCTTGAATGTGTCCAGAGAAGGGCAATGAGGCTGGTGAGAGGCCTTGAGCACAAGCCCTATGAGAAGAGGCTGAGGGACCTGGGATTGTTTAGCCTGGATAAGAGGAAGCTCAGGGGAGATCTCATTGCTGTCTACAACTACCTGAAGGGTGGTTGTGGCCAGGAGGGGGTTGGTCTCTTCTCTCAAGCAACCAGCACCAAAATGAGGGGACATAGTCTCAAGCTGTGCCAGGGGAGGTTTAGGCTCGAGGTGAGGAGAAAGTTCTTCACTGAGAGAGTTTTTAGCCATTGGAATGTGCTGCCCAGGGAGGTGGTGGAGTCAATATCCCTGGAGGTATTCAAGAGGGGATTGGACATGGCACTTGGTGCCATGGCTGAGTAGTCATGAGGTCTGTGGTGACAGGTTGGACTTGATGATCTTTGAGGTCTCTTCTAACCTTATTGATTCTATGATTCTCTAATATATATCTTGCCTGAGATTCAATTGGGCCAATAAGGCAACTGAAGCCAGCAAATAGTTACCCAATAAAAAGGGATTCTGCCAGGCTGTAGCATAAAAGGCAGAAACATAGGCCTGGCTGGGGAGAAGCAGTGGCCAGCAGACGTACTATTACCCCAAAAGGAGACTTGTTTACCAGACACGTTAGGTTCTGTCCCTTTGTCCTTTTCCCACATTACCCCAACTTCTGCAGGAAGGAGTGGGGAGAGGGGTACCATACCTAGACACATTAGGGCCTGTCTGGTTTTGTGCTGGGCCCATTTCATCCTACCACAACACCTGTGGACTGGGCAAGGTCAGTCAAAGGTGAGCCATATATGCATATCCAGGCAGCCTGCAAAGTCAGTTGCCCATGGAGATCCACCCACAATTACAGCTCAGCCAAAGGCTGCCATTAGGAAAACTTTGGGTACTCAGAGCACATGAACATGCAAGCATCCAGGCCCTGGCTGCAGAGACTGCTCGAGCCTGATGCTTGCAATGGAGGGCAGTGGAGACAATACCTATGTTAGGTGTGAACAGGTGAAGAAAGAAGAAATGAAAAGACTAAGGACTATAAGGGAATGTGATAGGGAGTTAGAATTGTGGAACCAGGCTCTGCGGACCCTCTCAGCAGAGAGAGGTAACCCAAGAAACAGTGGGGAATGGATACAGATCCCTGTTAAAAGAGGAAAGGAAAACCCCTCCCTGCCCCCCTCAACCTCCCAGTTGTCCTTGCACAGCAAGTATGGGGCACTGGAAGTTGGGAGCTCAGCAAACAAGAATGCAGAATAGATACCATCCAGGTGGTTGCCTGAAAGCAGTCTGTTACCCTTCTGAGGGGAACAGAGAGCCCCATATGCTGGCTGGATCTCTCCTCCAGGGAAGTCTACTGCAGAGCTAGCTGTAGGCAATCCAGAGTGCCAACATGAAAACTTCTTAAGACAAGAAATTAACAGCCCTACACAAGGGGATGTGTTATTTGACCTGTTGGTCACAAACACAAGTGAGGTCATCAGGGATGTCAAAGTCAAAGGTAGTCTGGGCTGCAGCAATCATGTGCAAGTGCAATTCAATGTCTTAAGAAGTATGAAGCCTATGAGAAGCTTTAGGAAATTAAAACTCACCTCTTCAAGGAGTTAGTAAACAGGACCCTTTGGGAAATGGCCCCCAGGGACAAGTGACTGGAACAGAGCTGGCAGATCTTTAAGGATGATTTCTATAGAGCTCAAGAGATCTCAATCCCCATGTGTGAGAAATCACACAAGGAAAGGAAGAGACCACCATGTTTGAGTCAAGACATGTGGGGCAAACGAAAAAGCAAGTTGGGAAATGGAAGAAGGGACAGGCATCCTGGGAAGGGTATAGAGACATTGCCTGGTTGTCTAGGGCCAAGGTCAGGATGGCCAAGATGCAGCTGCTTGACAAGGGATGTAAAGAAAAACAAGAAAGGCTTCTACAGTTACGTGAACTAGAAAAGGATGGTTCAATACAGTCTATGGGACCTGATGTATGCATTCCAAAGTCTTGAGGGAACTGGCTGATGTAGTTGCCAAGACACTCTCCATGATATTTGAAAAGTCCTGGCAATCAGGTGAAGTCCCTGGTAACTGGAAGAAAGGAAACATCACACCCGTTTTTAACAAGGGTAGAAAGCAGGACCCTGGGAACTACTGACCTGTCAGCCTCACCTCCATTCCTGGGAAGACTGTGGAACAGATCCTCCTAGATGCCATTCTGAGGCACATGGAAGACAAGGAGGTGATTCAAGACAGCCATCATGGCTTTACTAGGGGCAGATCTTGCCTAACCAACCTAGTGGCTCGCTATGATAAAGTGACTATATCAGTGGATAAGGGATGACCTATGGATGTATATGATAGCTTTGTTTCAATTAAGTAAAAAAAAAACTAGTATCAGTCTCAGTGCCTTTATAGTACAATTATTTTATGAAGAAAAAAACTATTATCAGAAATAGAGTATTTCCTGGAACTGCATTCTAGTGTATAGAATACATAGAATACATAGAATAAACCAGGTTGGAAGAGACCTTCAAGATCACCGCGTCCAACCCATCAACCAATCCAACACCACCCAAGCAACTAACCCACGGCACCAAGCACCGCATCAAGTCTTCTCCTGAAAACCTCCAGTGATGGCGACTCTACCACCTCCCCAGGCAGTCCATTCCAATGGGCAATCACTCTTTCTGTATAGAACTTTTTCCTAACATCTAGCCTGAACCTCCCCTGGTGCAGCCTGAGACTGTGTCCTCTTGTTCTGGTACTGGCCACCTGGGAGAAGAGACCAACATCCGTCTGTCTACAACCTCCCTTCAGGTAGGTAGTATATTATACATAAGATAAATAAACAAAATAAAAAATCATAGTACAGTTCAAATCTGTTCAGATGTTTTGTTGTTTTTCTCATATACCTAGTATGCATATCTGATGCAGCAATTACATGTATGTCTTTAATATCACAGTTTATACAGTTCTTTATCAGCAGTTCTTTATCTGTATCAGCAACTAGAAATCAACAACACATCAAACATGAAAAGCACTAGATGATTCATCATACTCTAGGCCAGTTAGTATTTAGAGAGATTAAAATTGTAATGTACATTCCCTCCGCAATCTACAGATGAAGTTTTAGTTTTATAGTTCTGGATGTTTTGCAATAGGACCAAATTTTAAGAAACAAGTAAAATGGCATTGATAAAAAGCTACTGTCATGAGTTAGTAGAGCTGAAGATATGTTACAAATTCTATGACCCACTCCTTCAACTCATATCAGCACAACCTCTCCCATGCTTCCTGCTATCTGAGATCTCAAAATAATAAAAGATAATTTTTGCTTTCTCTTCCTTTCTATTTCTCTTGAACTTCAACTAAGAGAAAAGTCCTAAATGTCAACTATATGTACATAGGTAGGCAAGGACTGCTACTATACGCCTCTAAAACAATGTCTTCTCTGGCCTGAGAAAGTCCACATTGTTCTGCCTCTCCTCAAAGATAGATGCATCAGCCACTGACAGTGATGTTGGTCCTTTGCTGAATTTGATTGAGAAATGGATCTCGTGTGGATACAGAACACATTTGGCTCTGTTTTTTACAATCTCACTAAGGGATTCTTGCGCTCACTTTGTTGTGTAATGACAACTGAAACCAGAACTGTAAAATGTAAATATTTCTGTGTGCATATATTTTGCAATCATTCTCATAATGCCTTCAGGATTTTCATTAGCTAGAGTGGAAAAAGCTTATATGCAGAAACATGGTAATAATTTGCTGAGGATTTGATGTTTTCTGTATTTCCATCTTTAATAGCCTGAAGCAGAAACGCTAATGCCTCTTAAAACCCAGCTGGACGCATGAAAGCAGCCACATAGAAAACCAACAGAAAGCCAATGAGATGCCTAGGTAGCAAAAGCCAGTGCTTTTATTTCAAAGCCTCAGTGGATAGCTACCCATTTTTGAAAATCACCCATATAATTTCCAGACATGATTTTGTAACTTACTTTAATCACAGATTCTAAGATCAAGATATGCCTGAAAGTATTTTCTTAAAAGATAAATTTTATTTCAGGAAGAACTTCTGGTGTAATAGTAAGGACAAATCTTTCCATGAAACTCTCCACATGTTCAACAGTGAAGTATTTATAACAGAATTGCTCTTAAAATTTTAAGACTTTAAAGAATCTAGGATTTTTCAGGCAAAAAAATCAAAATTGTAAACCAAAACTCTTAAAATAGCTTTTCTGTACAAGGCAGTTATACTGTGATACTGTGAAAATTAAGGGGATAGATCAACTCACATGCTGTTGCTAAATGTTTGTTGAAGCAGTTATATATGGTTATTTCTTGTAAGAGAGTAAATCTTGTCTCTCTTGATGTGAATCAACAAAGATAAAATCACCTTTGCTCCTCACCCAGACAACAGCTGCCAAGGGAGGGGATGGTGAAAAGATCCTCTGGTAACAGAAATGTGTAGTGGGCCACTAGATAAGGACTCTGAGGAATGTGCATAGACAAGATCATCTCTACCCATCAGCTACCCCGGAAAGGGAGGATGGTGAAAGGCACATTGGATTCACTATCTGGACACATACCTAAAAAAACCTGTGACTAAAAAACTGTATAAAATACCTGAATAATACCTGCTCAGGAGAAGAAAATACAAGGAGAGGAAAGGACAGACACAGAAGAAAAAGACATTGCCATGTAGCCTGGAGGCAGCAGACCAGGAGGAACTCTCTCTCCCTGTGTCCCAAGTTCTGCCTGCTGCAACTCATGGAGTTAACAACACATCTTGGAGGCTGCTCAGAGAAGGATTTGGACTTGGATTTTGGGATCTCTCCCTCTGCTTCTCCAGGGAGGACAGCAGAATCCAACAAGGATGATGTCTCCTGCAAGCCAAAGTGGCAGCACTTGTCCTCAGACCCAAACTGACTTGGAGGGTGGGGAGTGTGGTAATATGAATCCTTTCCTCTTCTCTCTGCTTCTCTCTACTTTTCCCTTTTTTCTCTCCCTTCTTCTGTTCCATCCACTTTCTTATGTTAATAAATAGCCTCTTTGTTGATATTTTGCCCTCATTTGTGCCTCTGATTTCATCACATGGGAATATTCAAAAGAACTGAGTCTTTCCCTCTCTGGACTGAGATACTCTTTAAAATGAAGATGAGTTTAAATCAAAGCTTCAGATAATGAATTCAATGGACTCATCAACAAACTCTACTGAATTTGAGAAAGAAAAGAGAAGCCACTACATTTTTTTCCTCAATGTTGAATTTTAGTATTTAGACCTGTGGTCGTTTGGCCCTGGCCTGGAGGCCAGATGCCCACCAAAGCCTCTCTATCACTCCCCCTCTTAAGTGAAGAGGGGAAGAAGGGAAAAAAAGTATAACAGAAGCCAGGAATAAGATAAGAGCAATTTTAATAACACTAATAAGCAAACAGCAATAGACTGCGTGGAAGCAAAAAGCAGAGAGAGAGATGTTAGTCTCTACTTCCCATCAGCAAGATGATGGTTGGTCTGTGGAAGCAGGGCTCTCTAAGCTTGGTGTTATTTGGGAGGATAGATGCCATGGATGAATCCCACTGCTTCCTGCTTTCACTTAATTCTTATACCTGAGCTGTTGTCATATGGTATGGAATACCTCTTTGGTCAGTCTGAGTCAGCTGGCACAGCTGTGTCCCCTCCCAGGATTTTGCCCACCCCTCAGTGTACTCTTGGCAGAGAAAGCTTGAAAGAACACAGCCTGGATACTGGATTCAACAGTAGCCAAAACACTGCTATGTTATCAACTACTGCTGCAAAAACGACAGCACTAGAAAGATGCTGTGAGGAGAATTAACTCCAGCTCAGTCCAACCCAACGCAAGACCTTAAAAAGAGAAATGTTAAAATACAAATCTAAAACCAGGGAGAATTATTTTCTTTATTTGTTTCTACAAAAGATATATCAAAATCCAGAAATTTATTCACAGAGTTTGTAGTCTTAAAGTTTTCTCTAATTTTATTTTTGTTATCCTGGTTTATAAATTTTATTTTTATTTTGTTATAACAGTGGTCCAAACTCAGTGTAAACATTTTCATGGCTAAAAAATATTGTCTCTGCAAAACAAGTCCCCATGCATGATGTAGAAACAAACCATCAGAGCTGTGGTTTTTGAGCACTGATATTAAAACACTATTTAAACTGCACTTACAAAGTTTAGCATTTTGTATTAGACATATAATTTACTTGTGTTAAAATATGGTGTCCCTCATTGTGATTGTGTCTCAGTCCAGAGAGGGAAAGAGACTCAGTTCTTTTGAATATTCCCATGTTGTGAAATTAGAGGCACAAACGAGGCCAAAATATCAACAGCTAGACTATTTATTACATAATTAAAGTGGATGGATCAGAAGGGCAGAGAGAGAAAATAGAGAGAGAGAAGAGGAATTATATTACCACACCCCTCACCACCCGCCCCCAAGACAGTGTGAGTCTGTGGAGGAAAGGTGCTGCAGGAGATGTTTGGTCTGTAGAGAAACAGTGCTGAGGCTTTGGCTGTAGAAGCCTCTGAGCCTCTGAGCAGCTTCTTCAGCTCCACGAGTTGCAGCAGTCAGATCTTAGGACACAAAGAGAGGGTTCAGTCTGCTTCTTGCAGGCTCCATGGCCTCTTTTCTTCAGAGCAGCATTGTCCTGGGCTTTTCCTCCTCTCGTGCTTTCCTTTTCAGCGGCATTGTCCTTCTCCTGTGTATTCCTTCTGGGTTTTTGGTTCTCCGTTTTTCTTGTTCTATGTTTTTGGTTCCCTGTTTTGAATCTTATGAGCCAGTAGTTGCTCAAGTCTTTTTTTATACAGTTTTTCAGTCCTTAGCTATGTGTCCAAGTATTGTCCCTCAGGAAATCAGGGGCCAGGTGGTGAATCCATTGTCTCATCATTCTCCCTTTTCGGGGTACTTGATGGGTGGAGATTATCTTGTCTTATGCATATTCCCGAAGGTGGCCTGGGTCACTGATTTTTTTTTTTTTTTTTTTTTTGAGTGTGGTAGGTTGAGAGAGGGCTTAGCTCTCTCTCCTCCACAGAGTAAGAAACCACAGCTTACCCAGTCGAAGGAGCAAAGCTATATATTTACAAGCATATATGGAAAGCAGGTTATATATAACACAATATATACAGGTATTTACAATATATACACAGAAATATATAGCAAAGAGAAATAACACAACAAAAATCCCTCCCCGAGGAGGGATCCCCTCCCTGTAACCCCCTCTCTCCCCCCCTACCTCCCCTTTTCCCCAAAAAGGGGTTAGAGAGAAAGAAAGACAAGTTTTTAAGGAAAAGAGTTGTTAGTAAGCTTCAAAAGCCCATGCAGGATTAGTTTTTCCTTATCTGAAGGCCAACTCCAGCTAATTTGCGAAGAAGCAGACAGGGAGAACAGGCTGAAACCCAAACTCCCCCAACTCCCAAACCAAACTGAACTGAGGAAAAAAAAATTCCAACTGCTCAACAATTTAAAGTTGCATTTTGTCTATCCACCAATGAAATTCATTTAGAATATCAGAATGTTTTTGTTCTAGTACCAAAAACATTCAGCCAGAGTGTCCCAGCACTGTTTTGTCTTAAAGGCACAGCCTCAAACGATCACAGTCCACCCCTTGCTAAACAATTTCATTGGCTGTTCGTACTGTCCATCCAATCCGGAACAATATTTACAGTTCGTGAGTAAAGTTCATAGTCCATTCCGGCTATACTCAGATGTAGATGATTCAGAAGTCCAAGAAAATCAGAAAACAAGAAAATGGAAAACAGTTTGTCTCTCTGCAGACGAAGCGAAGAAAAGGGAAACAGGAACACAGGAACTCTCAGTTGACTCAGGGCTCTCAGGGTTCTCAGGGTTCGTGCACCGTAGATTCCTCAGGGATTCTTCCTTTGGACACGATGTAGCTGTACCACAGTCTGAAATTAAACTCTTTCAGCTAAAGTTAAATCTCTTTGTGGAATACACTGAATTTCACCATTCTCTTGCATTACCCAATAAGTGTGACCCGGACATTCAGCTGAAACCACCCCTCGGACAGGTTTAGCCTCTCCTGGGGGCGAAAATACCCAAACAGTTTTACCTAACAGATTCTTTTCTCTAACAACAGGAACTCTATCACCTTCTACTTACTGTAGCAGATCTGAATGTGCCGGTCCAGTGCGGTTCACTGAACCACTACTGGCCATTACCAGAACAAGAGGACAGAGTCTCAGGCTGTGCCAGGGGAGGTTCAGGCTAGATGTTAGGAAAAAATTCTATACAGAAAGAGTGATTGCCCATTGGAATGTGCTGCCTGGGGAGGTGGTGGAGTCGCTATCACTGGAGGTTTCCGTTTTCAGGAGAAGACTTGATGGGGTGCTTGGTGCCGTGGGTTAGTTGTTTGGGTAGTGTTGGATTGGTTGATGGGTTAGACTCGATGATCTTGAAGGTCTCTTCCAACCTGGCTTATTCTGTGTATTCTATGTATTCTATTCTATTCACCAGCCAGTTTGCTTGTGCTAAATGCTTTTCCCAGTTTTTTAAAGATCCACCCCCCATGGCTTTAAGAGTGGTCTTCAACAAACCGTTGTAGCATTCAATCTTCCCTGCAGCTGGTGCATAGTAAGGAATATGGAAAATCCACTCAATACCGTGCTCTTTTGCCCAGCTCTTTATGAGGTTGTTCTTGAAATGAGTTCCGTTGTCTGACTCAATCCTCTCTGGAGTTCTGTGTCTCCACAGGATCTGTGTCTCCAGACCGAGAATGGTGCTGCTTGCAGTTGCATGTGGAACTGCATAAGTTTCCAGCCATCCAGTGTTTGCCTCTACCATAGTATTGCTTACCAGAACGAGAATGTGGTACAGTGATAGAGTCAATCTGCCAAGCTTCACCATACTTGTATTTGGACCATCTATCACCATACCACAAGGGCTTAATTCACTTTGCCTGCTTAATATAACAGCACAAATGTCACAGTCATGGGTGGCTTGTGTGATAGCATCCATGGAAATGTCTATGGATCTGTCATGAGCCCACTGGGATGCTGCATCTCAGCCTTGATGTCCTGATGAATCGTGAGCCCACCGAGCTAAGAATATCTCACCTTGGTGTTTCCAGTCAAGATCAAGTTCAGAGTCCTTGTGTACTTGAGAAACTCTTGCAGCTAAATCTGCCTGATGGTTGTGTTGCTGTTCCTCAGTAGCTTTGCTCTTAGGAATGTGAGCATCAATGTGTCTCACCTTCACTGGAATTCTCTCGATTCGATCAGCAATGTCTTGCCACAGGTCGGCTGCCCAGATGGGTTTTCCTTTCCTCTGCCAACTATTCTTCTTCCAGTTCCTTAGCCAACCCCATAGAGCATTGGCTACCATCCATGAGTCGGTGTAGAGATAAAGCTTTGGCCATCTCTCACCTTCAGCTACGTCGAGAGCTAGCTGGACAGCTTTTACCTCTGCAAACTGACTGGATTCTCCTTCTCCATCCTTCGCCTCTGCAACTTGGCGTATTGGACTCCACACTGCAAACTTCCACCTTCGCTTGTTCCCGACGAGACAACAGGAACTGTCTGTGAACAAAGTATATTTCTTTTCATCATCTGAAAGGTCATTGTAAGGAGGACCTTCCTCAGCACGAGTTACTCTCTCCTCTGGAGGTTTAGTGTAGTTGTGTAATGTAATGGGGCAGGTCCCCTCCCCACCACAGGCAGAAATAACGACTCAGGCAAACGGATTGCAAAAGTGATGAAAGTTTAAATAGAAAGCAGTGAATGTTACAGAAAACCCAAAGCGCAGTGACAAAGAAAGATCCCATCCCCGCCTGAGGGTGCATGCAAAACCCCCAGGGCTCCTTCTTCCCCCTCCCTCTGCTGGGCTAGTCTCAGCTGGCCAGGCCTGAGACTGCCCATCCCCCTGTGGCCTTGGGCCCAATCAGGCCCATGGCCGGGAGATCTCTCCCCCAGTTACCAAGTCTCGGAGAGGGAAGGAAAGAGGAAGTGCCAGACTCCGCACTGGATCTTATAGTGGTGCAAAGAATTATGGTAGGAAATACACAATTTCCTGTGTCCATCCCTCTGGGCTGGACTTCTGGACACAGGAAGTGAACACACCAGGGGGGCACCCAGCTCAAACTACAACATGCCACCCCTGTATTTCATACCATAATCTTTGCACCTAAACACATCATCAGATCAGAAAACTTCTGATGACATGTCCGGCAGAGTCCATATCTTCATCTGGGTGTCCACTCAAAGAGTCTCTCATTCAGGCTCAAGCATCAGTCCATTCCAGTTGTTCTTCCTCATGTGATGGAACCTCCCAGCGACACAGTCCTTCTCCTGCAGTGTGAATTCCTTGTGGACTCCTTGGGACATCCTGGTCACCTGGAAATACCTCACAACTTCTCAGCCAAGCCTTTACTCTCCTATTCAGCGGCAAATTCTCCACCCCTGGGGCAGGCCAGTCGGAACAATCCGGCTCCACGACTGCCTTTTTCAATCCATCCAGGGTGCCGCAGCCAACCGCTTTCACGCGGACCAAAGCTACACGGATGCATGTCAGAGGCACTCCGCACCCCCCGGCTGGGCGCTCGCGTACCGAGGCAGGACAGCATCCGGCTGCACAACCTCCACCCCCGGAAGAGGGAGGAGCTGCGCCACAGCCCACTGAAGAAGCAGGGAGGCGGAGCCAGGTGCTCGGCGCCATTTTCGGAACACGTCCGAAAACACCAGGGAAAGATTTACAGCTGCCGCCGCCGCCTGAACGCAGCCTGGCTCGGGCGGTGCCGCCGCCGCCGCTTGAACGCGGCCTGGCCCGGCCCCCGCCGTCTCTGTCGCCGCGATGCAGAGCCCGAGTCACCTCCAGCAGTCGCTTGCCCGCTCGCCGCGGGTGTCCACTCCCCGCAGCGGCCGCGGGCCGACCACCCTCTGCTTGCCGCTGCCCCTCCTCCGCTCCCTGCCGCTCCGCAGAGAACGAGGAGAAGGCAGGTCTCGCCTTCTTAGGCTACTCGAGCATTCTTAAGCTACCCTGGGCAGAAAGTCACAGAAAGAACCACCCCTCGCTGTTCCCAAACAACAGGAGGGACTTCCATGCCATCAGCCACGCCCCAGCTATCCTTCTGCAGTCCACAGGAGTTCACACAGTCACCCCGGTAACACAAAACCTGAGCCCCAACTTTCCAAACCCAAACCGACGCCCAGAACTAAATTTAAACTCTCCATCTTTTGCAATCCGAGCTGCAGTTGGCCCCACGTTGGTGCGCCAAAATGTAATCGGTTGGGGCAGGTCCCCTCCCCACCACAGACAGAAATAACGACTCAGGCAAACGGATTGCAAAAGTGATGAAAGTTTAAATAGAAAGCAGTGAATGTTACAGAAAACCCAAAGCGCAGTGACAAAGAAAGATCCCATCCCCGCCTGAGGGTGCATGCAAAACCCCCAGGGCTCCTTCTTCCCCCTCCCTCTGCTGGGCTAGTCTCAGCTGGCCAGGCCTGAGACTGCCCATCCCCCTGTGGCCTTGGGCCCAATCAGGCCCATGGCCGGGAGATCTCTCCCCCAGTTACCAAGTCTCGGAGAGGGAAGGAAAGAGGAAGTGCCAGACTCCACACTGGATCTTATAGTGGTGCAAAGAATTATGGTAGGAAATACACAATTTCCTGTGTCCATCCCTCTGGGCTGGACTTCTGGACACAGGAAGTGAACACACCAGGGGGGCACCCAGCTCAAACTACAACAAGTTGGTATCTTCAGGCTAACTTGAGATCACCTCCACCAGACCAGGTCTTTCAAGATTTCCCATTCGAATTCTCTGTGTTATCAGAGCCATCCACTTAGACCAGGTGGAATCTGTGGCATGATGTGGTGTGGAACGTTTGCCTTTGAACATCCAATTCAAAACTGGTAATCTGGGAGCTAAGAGAAGCTGTGATTCAGTTCCAATTACTTCAGAAGCTGCTTTTATTCCTTCACAGGCAGCTAGAATCTCTTTCTCTGTTGGAGTATGATTAGCCTCTGAACCTCTGTAACCTCGACTCCAGAAACCAAGAGGTTGTCCACATGTCTCACCTGGAGCTTTTTGCCACAAGCACCAGATTGGACCATTGTCACTTGCAGCCGTGTACAAAATGTTCTTAATGTCTGGACCATCTTGGACAGGTCCCAGATCCACTGCTTGAACTACCTCTTGCTTTATCTGGTCAAAGGCTGCTTGTTGTTCAGGTCCCCAGTGGAAACTGTTCCTCTTTCACGTCACATCATACAGCGGTTTCACAATCTGACTGTATCCAGGAATGTGCAGTCTCCAAAATCCCACTATCCCCAAGAAACGTAGAGTTTCTTGCTTGTTCGTGGGATTTGCCATGGTAGAGACTCTATTTACCACATCCACTGGAATGTGTCGGCGTCCATCCTGCCACCGCACTCCCAGAAACTGGATCTCTGTGGTAGGACCTTTCACTTTGTCTCTCTTGACGGCAAAACCTGAATTCAGGAGAATGTCAATGATTTTGTTACCTTTCTTGAAGACTTCTTCAGCAGTTTTACCTCAGACGATGATATCATCGATGAACTGGATGTGTTCTGGAGCACCACCTTCCTCCAGAGCATTGTGGATCACTGCATGACAGATGCTGAAGCTGTGGATCCAGCCCATTGGCAATCTGTTGAAAGTGTACTGGATTCCTCTCCAGGTGAAAGCAAACTGAGGCCTGCATTCCTCTGCTATGGGAATAGAGAAGAATGCATTAGCAATGTCTATGGTAGCATACCATTTGGCCTCTTTGGATTCCAGCTCATACTGGAGTTCCATCATGTCTGGTACTGCTGCACTCATAGGTGGAGTTACTTCATTCAGGGCTCGGTAGTCCACTATCAGACACCAGTCTCCATTCTGCTTTCGCACAGGACACACTGGACTGTTGAAAGGTGAATGAGTTTTGCTGATGACTTTCTGACTCTCCAACTGACGAATCTGATTCTCAATGGGCAACAAAGAGTCACGGTTGGTTCTGTATTGTCTGTGATGCACAGGCTGAGAAGCAACTGGCAATTTAATGTCCTGAATCTTGTGTTGTCCCACAACTGCAGATTCATCAGAAAGCTCAGGTCTAGCAGACAGTTTCAGTTTTTGTCCATCAATTTCTACAGAAGCTACTCCAAAAGCCCATTTGTAACCTTTAGGGTCCTTGAAACGCCCTTCTCTCAGAAAATCAATTCCCAAAATACAAGGTGTATCAGGTCCGGTCACAACTGTATGCTTCTTCCACTGTTTACCAGTTAAACTTATATTAACCTCCACCTTACTTAACTCTTGAGATCCACCAGTGACTCCCAGAATAGTTATGGACTCTGATCCCTGATAATTTGATGGCATTATGGTGCACTGAGCTCCTGTGTCAACCAAGGCCCTGTACTTCTGAAATTGTGAAGTGCCAGGCCATTGGATGTACACATCCCAATAGATTCTGTTATCTCTATTACACCTCTCCTCCCCGTGGCGGGAGGCAGGGCACCCCTAATTAGGGGGAACATTTCCACAGGTGCAGCAAGCACACTGTGCAGTGTTAGAACTGGAGCCACTGTTGGAGCTACTAGAGTTGTCCTGGGCAACTGTAGAAGTAACAGCTACCCTTCTGGTATTGCTACCCTGGGTTCTGCCACTTTGCAGTTCCCTCAGTCTCCTGAAAATATTAGAAGTTGGTTGGCCATACCTTCTGTTCATGTTCTCACCAAACTGATCACACAGAGTTATCCAAATAGTCCTACGTGGTTTCCTTGGTGGTCTGTTTTGGTTTGATCTGTTTTGGAATGGCCTCCTTGGAGGACGTCTGTTCCTCACAGATGAAACCTGTATCCACCTGGAGGAAGAATTGGAATTATCTCTTTGTGTCAATTGGGATATGGTGTTTTTAAATTTATCCTTCAGGTCTTTCATGCAATTCTCCAATTTTCCAGACAGAGTTTCAATGGCTGAAACCAAAGAAACACGTGTCATGCTATCATCCAATTGTCTCAGTTGATCAGAGAATTCGCCAACCGCAGGAGGAGCTCCACCATAGTTTCTTGCCATAATTCTGCTTGCCAGAATATTTGCATAATTAGAAGGAGCAAGCTTGATAAGCTTTTTAGCAAGACCATTTCCTACAGGAACATCATCAGGATTCAGAGATTCATGTTCACCATAGAGTATCTCTCTGACAGCAAATTCTCTCAGATGCTTAATTCCCTCATCTATGGTAGTCCAGGGCTTAGGATTCCATGGAAGATCATCTCGGGAAGGGTATCTCATGAAAACTGCCATTAAAAGGCGTATCCACAGATTAACCTTACCGAGAGCCTTGCCTAGATGTCTATCTATTCCATTATCCTTTGAGAGAGTTCCTAGCTGAGTTGCTGACTTGTCTCCAACCATTAGAGCTGGAGCACCTGTATCATAACATCTACCAAGCCAAGCGAGAACTGGCTCCTGATCTGCTCTGAGGTAATCCTCACGCACATTTCTCAGTTCTTCACATGGTGAAAAACAGTCAGATATGTCATCTTGTTCTTCCTCCTTTGCCTCCTCTTCCTCAACTTGTGGTCCAAACAACCTTTCTATCACTCTCTAAAGGATCTCTTTAAGCTGAGAAGCACCACCACTAGCTGCTGTCCTACCAAGAGATGCATCTCGATCCTCTGATGATCTCAATAACTCAGCTATATTTTTAAGACAAATTTTCTCTTCCTCCCCAGCAGAAGAACCTTGCTGTGCACCCCCATCAGCTCCTGAATCAGCTTTAGGCTTACCCCTCCTTGTTGTTAAAACTGCTACTTGCTTTACTGGAGCTGTGTTTGGGTTTCCAGCTGCCTTATCAGAAGCTGATAGGCTTTGAGACAGATTAGCTGCTTTGGAGGATGCTTCCGCTCCTGCCATGGAAGAAGGAGGAAATGACTTTGCCTCGTTAATGGTGGCTAATGGGGACGCGGGATCCGCTATGTTTGGAGCTGTTGCAGCCGCTGGCTGCTTGCCAGAATCAGCCATCATGCCATTCAAAGCTGCCTTTCCAATTGACTTTTTAGCTTTATCTTTAACTGACACAGATTCTCAATTATCATCATCACTGGATGTTTCTGAAACAGAGCCAGGGTGGTGTTTTCATTTCTTTGCCCTCTCTTTTATAATAAACCATGCCTTAGACACTTGTTTTCTCCTGGTACAGTGCTACTAGCAGATACACATTAATCATCACCGATAGCATGACTACACACATCGAGAAAATCAGCTTTGGATCCCAGCCATCACTCAAAATTGCCCTTTCACTGACTGGAATCTTAAACTCATTTATCTCAATAGGGAGAGTGCTAGATGTAACATTTCTGTATCTTCTAAGCCAAAAGAATTCCAGGCACCGATCATATAGAAGCTGAATTTTGTACTTAAACCACAAATATGATTTTTGCATTATATATTTACCTATCTGATCGATAATCAAACCCAGGCAATACTTGTAGATCAATACACCAAAGACTGAGAAGAAGAGTCTCTCTAAAAGCCAAAACACCTTCATGCTTGTTTCTCCGACTCAGGCAAGCAATCAATCAATCTAATTTATCACCAAGCCCCACGCTGGGCGCCAATAATATGGTAGGTTGAGAGGGCCTAGCTCTCCCTCCTCCACAGAGTAAGAAACCACAGCTAACCCAGTCGAAGGAGCAAAGCTATATATTTACAAGCATATATGTAAAGCAGGTTATATATAACACAATATATACAGGTATTTGCAATATATACACAGAACTAAATAGCAAAGAGAAATAACACAACAAAAATCCCTCCCCGAGGAGGGATCCCCTCCCTGTAACCCCCTCTCTCCCCCCCTACCTCCCCTTTTCCCCAAAAAGGGGTTAGAGAGAAAGAAAGGCAAGTTTTTAAGGAAAAGAGTTGTTAGTAAGCTTCAAAAGCCCATGCAGGATTAGTTTTTGCTTATCTGAAGGCCAACTCCAGCTAGTTCGCGGAGAAGCAGGCAGGGAGAACAGGCTGAAACCCAAACTCCCCCAACTTCCAAACCAAGCTGAACTGAGGAAAAAAGAAATTCCAACTGCTTTACAATTTAAAGTTGCATTTTGTCTGTCCACCAATGAAATTCGTTTAGAATATCAGAATATTTTTGTTCTAGTACCGAAAACATTCAGCCAGAGTGTCCCAGCACTGTTTTGTCTTAAAGGCACAGCTTCAAACAATCACAGTTGAGTCACATCAAGAGAGACAAGCTTTTAGTCTCTCACAGATTGATACACCATAGTTTATCACAAAACCCAACAATGCTCAGGGATAATATTATGGAATACTATATAGAAGAACATAATGAACATTTTTGGATAAATATGCAACTAAATATCCTTCATTGCATCAGTAGTAAATATATACTAATGCAGGACTACTCAGATCAATATCTGTGTTACCAAAAAAAAAAAAAAAAAAAAGAAAAGAAAACACCTCACCAAAATGTTGTCAAGGCCAGAGATTTATCTACTCATAAGGGAATTTGTGAAGTACTTTTTCTGTCTCCTTTATTACTAGGACTGCCAGGTAGTCAAGAGCTGAACTCTGCTAGGAGTGTGCTTCACTTCTAGCTCTTCTGCTGGTTCAAATGGACACTGCAAACAACAAGGCTGGCTTCTTTTTGACACTATCTTAACTTTTTGTGTGTGTGTGTGTGTTAAATATACTTGCTTTGAATTAATAGCATTATTGTATCTGCAGTCATCTAGGATATGAGGTAGATAAGACTTTAGGGAGTAGACACTGTCTTTCCAATGAATCAGTTACTTCACTAACTACTTCTTTACTTTCTAATAACTTGTTGATCTATTACAAGATGCTATCTATCATTGTAAATTCCATCTTTCTTTGGATTGGCATTAGCTAGATTTAAAAAAAAAAAAAAAAAAAGTCTTACTTAAATGCAGAATGTAACTGGTAGTGCTTGTGCTAGCATCTCCAGAGAAAACACAGGTCATAAGGAAAAAACAACAATATTGAAATAATGCAGATAGGAACTGATGATTCAGTACAACAGATTTGTATGAAGGTAAAAATCTTGCAACTAGTCATATGAAGAAAACAAAAATGTGCAGGCTTATATTCTAAATCTTTATTATATTAGAAAAAGTAATTATTAATTTTTAAATATCTTAACAAAAATTTAGCCCCATGTACTTCATTATAAATTGGATTAGAAATTTAAATTGGAATGCATAACACAGTGTGTCGAAGGAGTTAATGTAAAGAACATATTGACATAGAACCTGGAAAAAATACCCATATCTAGAGCTACTATTAAAGTAGGTAGATAGAAAGATGGACAGACACAGTTGTCTTTTAGTTTGCTACTAATATTGCATGAAAAAGTGATTTATCAGGATGCTACTGAACCTATTTGGTATAAAAATACATTTCATCATATTGCACATGTTTGCACTTTTATGACTGTGATCCTATAAATACTTAGGAAAAAACCCAAAGTTTAATTTGTCATATCTACAGATACAATACAGATACAGATACAATCTATATATTTAGTAATGCCTTATAAGACCCACAGTAAAATAGGGTTTATATAAATACATTCAATTTATCCATGAGTATTTGAATGTCCTGAAAGGCTGAATTGATTTAAATTTCTTTCCCTTTGATATTGAGGACCAGTGTTAGTTTTCTGAGTGCTACATTGGAAGTTCATCCTCCATAAAACCAAGTGACTTTGAAACTCTCTGTGCTATGTTACTAGAACTTTAAAGAGTACTCTTGTAATTTTAATCTGGCTTTATGTTTTTCAGGTTTCTGTGATTATAGGCATCCTCAGTGTGTGTATAAAGCACTTACTGCCCAGAAAATTTTCATCTTAAAGAGTCATGGTTTTACCCTGCCTGAAGGAATGAATAGAATTGAAGTAGGATTCGATTAAAATGCCTCATGAAATAGTAGAATTTTTATGGTAACTGAATATGTCTCAGAATTGTTTTATAACTGAAAGAAGGCATCAGGGATTTTATGAGAAGCATTTCTCTTCCCTGAATTACCTAAATTTGCTTCACTCTCCACTACATTCTTTTTTTGCAAGGAAGAAATATTTCTTTCTGGAAGTGAAGATTTTGCACAATGATCTGGAATGTAACAAAATCTGAACCCAAACAAATCTCTTTTGCAGTTGGAAACAGCATTGGATTAAGATATAAATTCTTATGTTCTTTCTAATTTGTTAAAGTCCTATTCAGTCCTAAAGACACGTACATTACTGCAGAGACTCAGGCTAGTGTTGTAATAATGAGAGAGAACTGTATAAGTTGGAGTTTAAGAAATTTGAACTGGTCAGGCTCTGGACCTTAGTAGTGAAGCTGTAACTGAAGAAATATATTTAGCATTTTCTTAAATCAAAAATAAGCCACATTCGCCTCTCAGTGGAAGATAGTGTCCTGTTGGTTTTCCTTGTGTTTTCTTTGCTCCACTAAAGGGAAAAAAATCCTGATCCTTTACTATTTTTAACATTCTAAGACATGCATATATATGTATGTATGTATGTATATATGTATATGCATACATACAGATACAAATGCATGGCTGCTCCAGGCTCCATAATATGAGCCTGTAAAGCTAAAACCTGACAGTAGAGCACAGGAGTGCTCTGTAGCATTTCTCAGCCCATCCTGAGGCTAGAAAAATGTAGAGGCTTCTTCATAGATTGAAACAAGTCCAGTTGGTGTTCATATTGACAAAAAAAAAATTATTCATGTTGCCTTCCAGTTATTCACCAGGAAGAAATTTTCAGTGATGCAATAGCTGTTACAGATAAGATAAAATGCCTTAAGCAGCTAAGTTTTTGTCATCAGGACTTGTACACAATTCTATAATGAATGCTTTCAAGCTGTGTTTATAAGAGAATTCAGGAGTCATTTAAAAAACTCAAACTGAGGAAGTTATAGTGCTACCTAATGATATTTAGTCTGGTGGTCACCTTAAATATGATTGAGCCAGATTTATATCTTTACTTTGAATGAGTTATTTCATACCCTGAATGAGAAGCCCAACTCTTTGGTTAACCATAGATCTTCAATTAACTCCTATAAGAGGTCAGATCAGGGAAAAGGTAAGAATAACCTGGCAAAAATAATAAAAGGAATTAACATTTTCTAAAGATACTGCAGTGCAGCTCTGGAAGGGGGCGGAATTCCTGGAGTGGGAAGTACTCTGGCGCTATTGCACTGTGGTGGGTTGAAAGGAAAGGCCCAGCTTTCCCTCCCCCACTAAGAAGAAGTAAAGGGGAAAAAACCCCACAACTAGCCCAGCCAGTGAAGCGAAGGGAATGCTGTATTTACAAAACAATGATCAGCAGGGAATTTACGTACACAAATATACAGAATTTACAATATATACAGAAATATACAGCAAAGAAACAAAAACAGAAACCAGACCCCTGACAGAGGGGGCTTCCCCCTGTGCCCCCTTCACCCCCCTACCTCCCTTCTTCCCCAAAGAGGAGTAGAAAGAGCTGAGGGGTGTTAACAAGATCAGAGAGAAGGGCCTAAGTACAGGAGGGTTAGTTCTTGTCTGTTATTTGGCCAGAAGCCCAGAAGCGGTCAGCTAGAAGGGAGGCAAAAGGAAGCAAAACTAAACAAAAGTTCCAGCCGCTCCGGGTCTTAAGATCTTACTCCCCCATAATCCACCAATGAAATTCATTTAGAATACAGAATATTTACAAACATTTAGCCGGAGTGCCTCTTCCTTAAAGGCACAGCCTCAAATGGTCACAAGCACGAATCAGTGTTTTTGCTCTGTTACATCTAGTTTGATCTCTGAGAAATTCAGGTAAATAAGCAAAGGCACCACCGCATGGTACTACAGACTACCCGAGATCTGTAGGTTATCATAATATTAGTGTCAAATACCAGTGTTTAGCTGCTTGAAGGCACTGGAAGCTAAAATCATAGTAATAGAATGCATAGAAGGGATCTACCCCCTCCCTGAAGGTGTTCAGAACCAAGTTGGAGGTAGTAGAAGCTGTCCCAGCTTTCTTAGGGAAAGGAGTCTTGGCTGTCAAAATACCATTCGTGTTTCCTCCTCCTTTCAACTGCACTGTGATTTTACTGAAAGATCCTTATTTTCCCACATCTTCAAGCACAATTGTTTTTTATTTATAATGAACTACTTTGCTGTGCCTTGTTAGGGCTGGATAGGTTCTATCTGGAAAGTCCTTGCTATAGATCTCAAAGCAAGGGGAAGAGTAGTTATACTTTCCTCATTAGCTTTTTGAATAGGTTTCAGAAGCCTACATTCCCTCATAAAAGGGAATTTTACTTACAAGCAGTGCATATATACCAAGTTACAATCAAACATATTTTAAACTTAGAAACATAGGATGGCCTGGGCTGGAAGGGACTAGACCAGATTGCCCAGCTCCACCTTGAAAGTCTCCAGGAAAGGGGCCTCAACCACCTCCCTCAAGAACAGAGTTCCACCACCCTCATAGAAAAGAATCTGTTCCTAACATCCAATCTAAATCTGTCCTTTTCTAGTTTAAAGCCATTGTCCCTTGTCCTGTCACTGCAGGCCTTTGTAAACAGTTTCTCTCCATCCTTCCTGTAGGCCCTCTTCAGGTACTGGACGCCTGCTATTTCATCTCCCTGGAGCCTCGTCTTCTCTAGGCTGTAAAAGCACAGCTCCCTCAGCCTGTCCTCATAGCAGAGGTGCTCCAACCCCCTAATCATTTTCATGGCCCTCGTCTGGACCCTCTCCATCAGTTCCAGACCTGTACACAGTACTCCAGGTGAGGTCTTGCCAGAACAAAGTGGTAGAATCACCTCTCTGGATCTGCTGGCCACAAATCTTTTGATTCAGTCCAGGAAGTGATTCGCCTTCTGGGCTGCAAGCAGAAGCTGCCTGCTCACATCCAACTTCTCATCCATCAGAACCCCCGAATGATTTTCCACAGGACTGTTTTCTAACATCTCATCCCCCAGTCTGTATTGATAGTGAGGATTGATCCTGCCCAGGTGCAGGACCTTGCACTTGCTCTTGTTGAACTTCATGAGGTTCACCTGGACCCACCACTCCAGACTGCCCAGGTCCCTCTGATTGATGTCCCATCCCTCTGGTTTATCAACAACAACACTCAGCTTGGTGACATCTACAAACTTGCTGATGGTGCATTCAATCTCACTGCCTGTGTCATTGATAATAATGTTAAACACCACAGGTCCCAGTAGGGACCCCTGAGGGATACCACTTGTCATTGCTCTCCGTCTGGACTTTAAGCCACTGAGCCAGTCAGCCTGACCTCAGTGCCAGGGAAAATGATGGAGCAGATTATCCTGGCGGCAATAACTGTGCACCTGAAGGATGGCCAAGGACTTGGGTCCAGCCAACATGGATTTAGGAAGGGCAGGTCCTGCCTCTCCAACCTGATCTCCTTCTATGATCACATGACCTGTCTGGTGGACGTGGGGAGGCCTGTGGATGTGGTCTACCTGGACTTCAGCAAGGCCTTTGATACCGTCCCTCACAGTAAACTGCTGGCTAAGCTGTCAGCTCATGGCTTGGACCACAACACTTTGTGCTGGGTTAGGAGCTAGCTGGAGGGCCGAGCCCAGAGAGTGGTGGTGAATGCTGCCACATCCAGCTGGTGGCCAGTCACCAGTGGCCAGTCACCAGTGGTGTCCCCCAGGGATCAGTACTGGGCTCCATCCTCTTTAACATCTTCATTGATGATCTGGATGAGGGGATTGAGTCAGTCATCAGCAAATTTGCAGCTGACACCAAGTTAGGAGCAGATGTTAGTCAGTTAGAGGGTAGAAAGGCTCTGCAGAGGGACCTCAAACATCTGGACAGATGGACAGAGTCCAATGGAATGGCATTCAACAAGTCGAAGTGCCGGGTGCTGCGCTTTGGCCACGGCAACCCCACGCAGAGCTACAGGCTGGGATCAGAGTGGCTGGAGAGTTCCTAGGGTGCTGAGAGACCAGGCAGATGAGCTGGCCAAGCCACTCTCCACCATTTTTGACCAGTCCTGGCTCTCTGGAGAGGTCCCAGATGACTGGAAACTGGCCAGTGTGAAGCCCATCCACAAGAAGGGCTGGATGGATGTCTTGGTATAGAGAGGGCAAGAGACTCAGTTCTTTTGAATATTCATGTGTTATGAAATTAGAGGCACAAATGAGGCCAAAATATCAACAGCTAGACTATTTATTACATAAATAAAGAGGATGGATCAGAAGGGGAGAGAGAGAAAATAGAGAGGGAGAAAGAGTAGAGAGAGAAAGAAGATGAATTATGTTACCACACCCCTCACTCCCCAAGATAGTTTGAGTCTGTGGAGGAAAGGTGCTGCAGGAGATTTTGGGTCTGTAGAGGAAGGGTGCTGAGGCTTTGGCTATAGAAGAGGTTTTGTCCTCTGGGCAGCCTCTTCAGCTCCATGAGATGCAGCAGGCGGAACTTAGGACATGGAGAGAGGATGGAGAGAGGGTTCCTCTTGGTTTGCTTCTTCCAGGCTCTGTATCTGTCATTTTTTCCTCTTCTGGTATTCTCTCTGGTTTAGATCAGAGCAGCATTACCCTGGGCTTTGCCTTCTCTCATGTTTTCCTTCTCTGCGGCATTATCCTCCTGTTTTTTTCTTCTGTGTTTTCCTTCTACCGAGCCAGTAGTTGCTCAGGTCTTTGTATACAGGTTTTAGTCCTTATGTATGTGTCCAAGTATTGTCCCCCAGGCATCCATCCTTAGGTAAGTGTCCAGGTATTGTTCCCCAGGAAATCCTCCTGTGTATTCCTTTGTGTTTGTACAGGGGTCTGAAGGAGCGGGGGGGGGGAGGGAGGGCAGGCCTCTGCCTCCTCCTTTTCCATTTACCTGCCCACACATCCAATACACATCAAGGGCCAGGTGGTGAATCCATTGTCTCACCAGGGTGCCTGATGTGTGGGGATGATCTTGTCAATAGCAGTGGTCCATTGTTGTCAGGTCAGATGCAAAGGTGATTTTATCTTTGTTGAGTCACGTCAGGAGAGATAAGATTTAATTTCTCACAATGGAGGAACCTGGGAACTACAGGCCTGTCAGCCTGACCTTGGTGCCAGGCAAGATTACAGAAGAGGTCATCTTGAGTGAAATCACACAGCACTCCTGAAGGATGGCCAAGGAATCAGGCCCAGACAGCATGGATTTAGGAAGGGCACGTCCTGCCTGACCAACCTGATCTCCTTCTATTGTCGGGTGGCCCACCTGGTGGATGTGGGGAATGTGTAGTCTACCTGGACTTCAGCAAGGCCTTTGACACTGTCCCCCACAGCAAACTCCTGGCCAAGCTGTCAGCCCATGGCTTGGACAGCAGCACTGGATTAGGAAGTGGCTGGAGGGCTGAGCCCAGAGAGTGGTGGTGAATGGTGTCCCATCACTAGTGATGTCCCCCAGGAATCACTTCTGGGCCCCGTCCTACTGAATATCTTTATCAATGATCTGGACAAGGAGATTGAGTCCATCATTAGTAAATTTGCAGATGACACCAAGTTGGGAGCAGGTGTTGATCTGTTAGATGGTAGAAGGGTTCTGCAGACGGACCTTGACAGGTTGGACAGATGTGTGTAACTTGTCATTTAACAAGTCCAAGTGCCGGGTGCTGCATTTTGTTCACAACAACCTCATGAAACGCTACAGGTTGAGGTCAGAGTGGCTGGATAGCTGCCAGGCATAAGGGCACCTGGGGGTACTGGTTGATAGCCAGCTGAACATGAGCCATCAGCGTGCCCAGATGGCCAAGAAGGCCAATGGCATCCTGGCCTGCATCAGAAATAGTGTGGCCAGCAGGAGCAGGGAAGTCATTGTGACCCTGTACTCAACACTGATTAGGCCACACCTTGAGTCCTGTGTCCAGTTCTGGGCCCCTCAATTTAAGAAGGATATTGAAACACTTGAACATGTCCAGAGAAGGGCAACAAGGCTGGTAATTGGTATCTAGCACAAGCCCGATGAGGAAAGAGTAAGAGAGCTGGAGTTGTTTAGCCTGGAACCCTTATTACTCCCTACAACTACCTGAAAGGAGGTTGTAGCCAGGTGGAGGTTGGTCACTTGTCCCAGGTAACTAGCACCAGAACAAGAGGGCACAGTCTTAAGCTGTGCCAGGGGAAGTTTTGCCTCAAGGTGAGGAGAAAGTTCTTGACAGAAAGAGTAATGTGCTGCCCAGGGAGGTGGTGGAGTCACTGTCACTGAGGTGTTCAAAAAAATACTGGATGTGGCACTTGAAGCCATGGTTTAGTTAGTCATGAGGTGTTAGATATTAAGTAATAGGTTGGACTTGGTGATCTCTGAGGTCTGTTCCAACTTTATTGATTCTATGATTCTATGATTCTATGAACTCTTTCAAAGAAAGAAAGTTATTATCTGTTGCTTTTAAAAACAGATTATTGTCACGCGTTAATCTATACTTTCTAGAAGATATCATGTGTCTCTTAGGTGTGCAGTCTGTTCCTCCTCTGTAATAGACTCATTAGCAATTACAGCTCGTATCTCTCACTGTGAGCCACTACTTTAAGTGTATTTTATTTTTGTGGAAGATAGCGCAGTAAAACGGAATATATTTGTTGCCAGCTTTTCTCAGTGCTTGCATGTAATCCCTAAACAAAAGGTAAAAGATGTCTTTCAAATGTTTTTAATCACAGCTCAGAAACCACAATGTGTTGAAAACTAAAAATGTTTGATGTGTTGTTTCTAAAGGTATTTCAAAAGACTGGTTTTGCATTGTAATAGGTTAGTTGAGAGGTTTCCATGTAACTGACTTCAGTTTCATGCTCACTGATTTTTTTGGTATTTTGTTTTTTTAATTGACCAGAGGCTAAAATAGATTCTAGAATCATGCTGTCAGGTTCATTCACATAAGATAGTAAACCACAGAGAGGGCTTTATTTTACAGTTCACTGAAGGGAATGGACTTCACCAGTGTTCCTCACTGCATGTCTCCAGCAGTGCACACTGTCATACCCTCAGTGCTTGTAGCAATTAGATTTTTTTACAGTACCATTTTTATTGTGCAAGTAAATTATATAGTAAATCTGCTAAGTACTGTTGCCATGTTAAATTAATACTTCATCTTAAAAACAATTTACTAGTTTATTTATTGATAACCTTTGTAAACAGATTTTGTGGCAACATGTATTTCTGATACATGTGGTGATTAGGAGAAAAGCTCTCTTTTATTAGTCCTGTCTTATGTTAAATATTTCTGCTAATACATACTCAACAATCCTTTCCTGTTTTGGGCTTATTCTTTCCCAATCACTCACATGCTAAGAGACAGTAAACATGCCACTATTAATGTGTGCTTGGATCTTTCTGAAGAGATGCTGCTGGCCTTTTTATTTATTTATTTTCTAGTATACCAGAGAGTACATTTTTGGCCTAAGAATATATCTTTCATGTAGTCAGTGGAAATTGATATTTATTTCACTACTTCATAGGTCAATTTAACATTAATTAAAGCACAAAGGTGCACTCATCCTTTACATTTTCATGCATTTCATGTTATTACACAACCAGACTCTTTCAAAATCTGAATGCATATTTAAATTCAAATATCAGACTATAGATGCAGATAGGAGAGCGCATACATGTGTGTATTGTGATCCAAGAGGGTTGTAAATTTACCACCTAGCTGATAACAATATTTAAAATATTATATGTAAAAAGTATGCTATACCCTAATGTACAATAAGATAAACCCATGATTTCATCTCACTGGATTGATAATAGTGCTCAAATTAGAGATGTCAGTTTACAGCAATTTACTGAGGTGTTATTTGAAATCTTATTTTCAGAGTAGCAATCATATGTATTCTGAGAGTTTTCAAGAGATGTTATTGGCTGACAATCTGCATGTAGAAAAATGGGAAATGGCTCTGTCACAAAATGTTTAAATGCAGGATAGTATTTTGGGGAAGTGTGACTGTGTATTTCATGTGCTCTGAGCTGTCACCTGGGGATTCTATATTCTCACAAACATATTAAAAGTACTACTTTGAATATCCCTTTTGGTCTCTTCTCCCAGGCAAGCAGTACCAGAACAAGAGGACACAGTCTCAGGCTGCGCCAGGGGAGATACAGGCTGGATGTTAGAAAAAAGTTCTATACAGAAAGAGTGATTGCACATTGGAATGGGCTGCCTGGGGAGGTGGTGGAGTCACCATCACTGGAGGTTTTTAGGAGAAGACTTGACGGGGTACTTGGTGCTGTGGGTTAGTTGCTTGGGCGGAGTTGGATTGGTTGATGGGTTGGACGCGATGATCTTGAAGGTCTCTTCCAACCTGGTTTATTCTATGTATTCTATGTATTTTGTCTGGGAATGTGCCATCTGGGAAGGAACCAGATATTCTAGGAAAAATATTCCTATATGACAAAAAAGACAAGTCCCTCTTGATAGAGCTAACGGTTTTAACATACTAGCAGAATAAACAAAGACATTAATCTGAAGTCTGTGTCATTAAGGGGAATCCTTAAACATTAATGCCTGCCATACAAAAGCCCATACTTATCCAAAATTTGGTGAATTATCATCCTTGAAAATTATCAAAGATCCAAATAATTGTTAAAGAAAACAGATGGATGCAAGTGATGTTCATATTGTAATGTCATTGCTGGGTAACTAATCTGTTGGGAGTTACCTCTTAGAATGAACTTCAAGTTGGGAAATTTTATTCAGGGCTGTACAGGTTTTCTGCTACTGTTTTAGTATGGACAAATAAGAGGCCAGTAGATCAGGAAGCAGCTGTAAGGCAGAATGTGAGAGAAGATTTCTCTTTACAGTAAAAATAGGGGTTTTTTTGTTTGGTTGGTTGGGTTTTTTTCCCCCTTATTCTGGACTCATTCAAATTCTGCAACACTAAAGTTGATGAGATGTATCCAGTTGGTGATGGATTTAATATGAAGCCAAAAAAACCCAATAACTGAGAAAGTCAAAATTCTTCTAAGCCTAATGTGGCTGTTTGAAGCTGTGCCTTTAAGAAAGGGGCACACTGGCTAAATGTTTATGAAAATATTTTGGTATTCTAAACGAATTTCATTGGCCAAGTATAGGTGGGAGGTGAGGTTTGTCCCAGTGCAGCTGGAACATTCTCTCAGTCTTCCTTCCTTCGCTGTCCCTTTCGGCTGGATCTGCTTCTGGGATTCTGGCCAACTAAGATAAGATACTAACTCCTGTGCCAGGCCTTTCTTCCTTCCTGCCCTGTTAACCGTCCACATCTCTTTTCTACCTCTTTTGGGGGAGAAGGGAGGTAGGGGGGTGAAGGGGGCACAGGGGGAAGCCCCCTCTGTGGGGGGGGTCTGGTTTCTGGTTGAGTTTATTTGCTGTATATTCCTGTATATATTGTAAAATACCTCTATTTGTTGTGTTACATATAATCTGTTTCCTTGTAAAATATAATCTCATTTCTCCGACTGGGTTTAGCCGTGGTCTCTTTCTCAGTGGGGGAGGGAAAGCAGAGCCTTTCCTTTCAAACCACCACACCTAAGTAAATTAAAAAAAAAAAAAAAAAAAAAGGAGGATAAGTATAGGGGAAAATAAAAATATTTCTGGTTATACCTCAGGTGTAAAATGTCAGAGACAAACTGAAATTACTCTCAGGTTGTGAATGAAATGTTAAATACTGCCTGTAGAGTTATTTCAACAGTAAGACATTTTCCTCTCCAGCAGAAACTTGCCACTGTGGCAAAATCTCTGTGATCAGAGTGATGAGAAATTTGTATGATAACTAAGAAGGAAACATTTACAAGGAGATGTCTGTGTGCTCAGTTTCCTTGTTCTCATATTGCAATAATTATTTCCCTTCCATTTCTTGTGATTCCAGTGCCTGTAGAGATACTAAAAAAGCACAAATCTACCTGAAATGGTATGATTCTGTAAAATAGTGCATCTTTTACACTGAGTCACAGGGCATATGGTGTGAATGTTGAGTGCCACTGCCTTTACTGGAACAGCTTTATATAGACAAAATTTTTCTGTAGTTATTTGACCTCTGTGCAGGGTGTATTTTCCTTTGCAATGTTAAGGTACTGCTCACCTGTTCTATTCGCTAGTGTCATTCCCTGACTGCACCAAGCGCTATCTGAAGTCTCACAATGTTTCATTTCTCATCCTATGCATTAACTTTTGTAGAACTTTAGACAAGTTAGTTTGCTTGTCTGTTTCATTTCTGCTCGTCATTGGACTGTCAAATCATTGTTGAACACACAGGTCCAAGGAGTGTCTTCTGCTGCTCATTTTTTTGCAGCACCTATCTGAGCTGAGTACTGTTGTTGCAACTTTTATATTGACAATATATTTCCTATTCATCTTCTTCTTAGCTTAAAGGTTCTGGAACAGTATATTATGCATTCAGTTAGACTGGGATCAAGGTGCTTTCACAGAATCATATAATTCCATGTTGGGAGGGACTCTTCTAGCGTTTCTCTAGAAAGCTGACTGGGGACCAGCACTCAGGACCAACAAGCTCGAGAAGAAAGGCATCTCATTCTAATTTCCTTTTCAGGCTTTTAGGGGTGGGAGGACCCCAGCAGTCACTGAAGCAGAGATCGAGGTCCGGCACAATTGTCTTCTCACATACCTACTTGAGATCATGACATCAGCTGCAGGAGATTTTAAATGGGCCCGAGGCTGGCGTGGTTAAGCATTTCACTGGAAAGCTGCTGGCTGCTCACTCAATTGCAGCCAGCCACACATGCCACAGCAATTTATTTTTTTTTTCCCCAGTAGGTCAGTGGTTAGGGATGGTTGCAACTTGCAGCAAAGCTGCCTTCAAAATATCAGTGTCGACCCAGACTGAGGTCGAACATAAGCACGTAGGTGTCCAGGCAACTGGCTGCAGAGAGTGCTGGAGCCTGGCACTTGAAATGGAAGGTAGTGGAGACAACACCTGCATTAGGTGTGAGCAGATCAACTATCTGGTTAACCTAGTGGCTGAATTGAAGGAGGAAGTTACTGGACTTAGGACTGTAAGGGGATGTAAAAGGCAGTTGAACTTGAGTAACCAGGCTCTGCAGGCTTCCCTAACAGAGGCAGGTGACCCAAAAAGCCTTGGGAAACGAATACAGGTCCCTCTTAGGAGACATAAAGTAAAAACCCCACACCTCCCATCATCTTCCCCACTACCCTTGCAAAACAAATATGGGGCACTGGAAGTTGAGGGTGAGGTGATTCTGATCGTAGAAGACACACCATCTGAGGTGTTGCCTAGGGCAAAACAGCCTGCACCCAGCATCAGGACTTGTTCCCTCAAAAAAAAGAGCAGGATAATTGTTATTGGTGATTTCCTCCTGAGGGGAACAGAGGACCTCATACATCAGCTGGATCCTTCCCACAGGATCCACTTCCCACAGGGAAGTCTGCTGCCTCCCTGGAGCCCAGGTCAGGGATGTTACCAGAAGGCTGCCTAGTCTGGTACAGTCCTCTGGTTACTATTCCTTAATAGTTATGCAGTTAGGGAGCAATGATGTTGCAACCAGAGGTCCCAACGCAATCAAAAAGAATTTCAAGGCTCTGGGAGAACTGGTTGAGGGGTCAGGGGTACAGGTGATTTTTTCAACAATACCATCCATTGCAGGAAGGAATACAAAAAGGAACAGGTGAGCAGCTGTAATTAACAAGTGGCTCAGAGGCTGGTGTTACCAAAAGAATTTAGGGTTATTTGATCTGATGATTTGAGCTGGAAATTAGGGATCATCAGGTTGAGTGCCTATGGGTGAGAATTAGAGGGAAGGCTAACAGGGCTGACATCCTGGTTGGAGTCTGTTATAGACCACCCAACCAGGAAGAAGAAGTTGATGAAGCATTTTTTAGGCAGCTTAAGGCTGTCTCAAGATTGCCTGACCTTGTTCTCATGGGTGACTTCAACCTGCCTGACATCTGCTGGGAACTCAACACAGTAGAGAGGAGACAGTCTAGGAGGTTCTTGGAATGCATGGAGGACAGCTTCTTATCCCAGGTGCTGAGTGAGCCTACCAGGGGTAAGACTATGCTTGACCTCCTCTTCACCAATAGGGAAGGGCTGGTGGGTGATGTGGTGGTCGGAGGCTGTTTAGGGGCCAGTGACCAGGAGATAATTGAATTTTCGGTATTTGGTCAAGTTAAGAGGGGCAGCAAGAAGACCTCCACTCTGGACTTCCGGAGGGCAGACTTCAGGTTGCTCAAGGAACTAACTCAGAAGGCTCCTTGGGAAACAGCCCTTAGAAACAAAGGGGTCCAGGAGAGCTGGGACTACTTCAAGGAAGAACTCTTGAAGGCACAGGAACAGGCTGTGCCAATGTGCCGGAAGATGAGCCACCGGGGCAGACAGCCAGCCTGGATGGGTGATGAGCTTCTAAAAGAAATAAGGGAAAAAAAGAGGGTGTATCATTTTCGGAAGAAAGGTGAGGCAACCCATGAATAGTTTAAGGATGTTGCTAGGTCTTGTAGGAAGAAAATTAGGGAGGCAAAAGCACATTTGGAGCTTAGACTGGTCTCTGCTGTGAAGGACAACAAAAAGTCCTTCTATAAATACATTAATAGCAAGAAGAAGGGCAGGGACAACCTCCACTCCTTGGTGGACACGGAGGGGAATGATGTAACAAAGGATGAGGAGAAGGCAGAGTTACTTAACAACTTCTTTGCCTCATTTTTTTCTAGCAGGACAGAATGTCTTCTAGACAGATGGCCTGCAGAGCTGGCAGAAGGAGTTAGGGAGCAGCATAGTCTTCCTCTGTTCCAGAGTGGGGTAGTTAGTGATCTGCTTAGCCACTTGGATCCGAACAAGTCCATGGGACCAGATGGGATCCATCCCAGGGTGCTAAGAGAGCTGGCAGATGTGCTGGCCAAGCCGCTCTCCATCATTTTCCAGCAGTCCTGGCTCATTGGAGACATCCCAGAGGACTGGAAGCTGGCCAGCGTGGTGCCCATCCACAAGAAGGGCCGGTTGGATGAGCCAGGGAATTATAGACCTGTCAGCCTGACCTTAGTGCCAGGCAAGATTATGGAACAGGTCACCTTGAGTGCAGTCACATAGAACTTGGAGGATGGCCAAGGGATCAGGTCCAGCCAGCATGGGTTTAGGAAGGGCAGGTCCTGCCTGACCAACCTGATCTCCTTCTATGATCAGGTGACCCGCCTGGTGGATGTGGGGCAGGCTGTGGATGTAGTCTACCTGGACCTTAGCAAGGCCTTTGACACTGTCCCCCACAGCAAACTCCTGGCCAAGCTGTCAGCCCATGGCTTGGATGGGAGCACACTGCAATGGGTTAGGAACTGGCTGGAGGGCTGAGCCCAGAGAGTGGTGGGGAATGGTGCCACATCCAGCTGGTGGTCAGCCACTAGTGGTGTGCCCCAGGGATCAGTGCTGGGCCCCATGCTCTTTAACATCTTTATTGATGATCTGGATGAGGGCATCGAGTCCATCATCAGTAAATTTGCTGACGACACCAAGCTGGGGGCAGGAGTTGATCTGCTGGAGGGTAGAGAGGCTCTGCAGAGGGACCTTGACAGGCTGGACAGATGGGCAGAGTCCAACGGCATGAGATTTAACACATCCAAATGCCGGGTTCTGCACATTGGCCACAACAACCCCATGCGGAGCTACAGGCTGGGGTCAGAGTGGCTGGAGAGCAGTCAGGTGGAAAGGGACCTGGGGGTGCTGGTTGACGGTAGGCTGAACATGAGCCTGCAGTATGCCCAGGCAGCCAGGAGGGCCAGTGGCATCCTGGCCTGCATCAGGAACAGTGTGGCCAGCAGGAGCAGGGAGGTCATTCTGCCCCTGTACACTTCACTGGTTAGGCCACACCTCGAGTACTGTGTCCAGTTCTGGGCCCCTTAGTTTAGGAAGGCTGTTGACTTGCTGGAGTGTGTCCAGAGAAGGGCAATGAAGTTGGTGAGGGTTTTGGAGCACAAGCCCTATGAGGAGAGATTGAGGGAGTTGGGGTTGCTTAGTCTGGAGAGGAGGAGACTCAGGGGTGACCTTATTGCTCTCTACAACTACCTGAAGGGGGGTTGTAGTGAGGCGGAGTTTGGTCTCTTCTCCCAGGCAACCAGTACCAGAACAAGAGGGCACAGTCTCAGGCTGTGTCAGGGGAGGTTTAGGCTGGAGGTCAGGAGGAAGTTCTACACAGAGAGAGTGATTGCCCACTGGAATGGGCTGCCTGGGGAGGTTGTGGGGTCGCCATCGCTGGGGGTGTTCAGGGCAAGGCTTGACAGATCACTTGGTTCCATGGTTTAGTTGATTGGGTAGTGTTGGATGATAGGTTGGACATGATGATCTCGAAGGTCTCTTCCAACCTGGTCTATTCTATTCTATTCTATTCTATTCTATTCTATTCTATTCTATTCTATTCTATTCTATTCTATCTTGGGGAATTTTCTATGGCACCAGGTCAGCTAGCAACAGATGGAGTACATCTGTCCCAGAGGGGGAGAAAGATCTTAGTGCATGAGAATGGCCTATTCCCCAAAGGGAAAAAGATTGTGGGAAGGGAGTGGGCAGGTCTCATTGACAGGGCTTTAAACTAGATTTGAAGGGGGAGGGAGCTGAAACCAGCCCCCCCAGGCAGGAGTCTGGGGGTGGTAAGGTGGATTCAAGGGTGAAATCAGCAACCCAGATAAAGTGCATGGACACTAATGCAAGCAGCATGGGTAACAAACAAAAGGAGCTGGAAGCCTTGTTACAGCAGGAAAGCTATGATGTAGTTGCCATCACAGAAACGTCATGAGACAACTCACATGACTGGAGCACTGTAATTGATGGCTACAGGTTCTTCAGGAGAGACAGGTGAGGGAGAAGGGGTGGAGGGGTGGCCCTGTACATAAGGGAGGCACTAGATGCCATGGAACTAGAGATCAAGGACAATTGGGTTGAGTGCCTGTGGGTGAAGATTAGAGGAAAGACCAACAAGGCAGACATCCTGGTTGGAGTCTGTTATAGAACACAACCAGGATGAAGAGGCTGATGAATTACTCTATACGCAGGCAGAGGCTGTGTCAAGATCACCAGACCTTGTTCTTATGGGTGACTTTAACCTGCCTGATATCTGCTGGGAACTTAAAAACAATGGAGAGGAGGTAGTCTAGAAGGTTCTTAGAGTGTATGGAGGACAGCTTCTTATCCCAGCTGCTGCTTGAACCTACCAGGGGTAAGGCTTTGCTAGACCTTCTTTTTACAGAGAAGGGCTGGTGGGAGATGTGGTGGTTGGGGGCTGTGTGGGGTCAAGTGACCATGACATAATTGAGTTTTCAATATGCAGTCAAGCTAAAAGGGGCAGCAACAAAACCTCCACTCTGGACTTCCGGAGGGCAGACTTCAGGTTACTCCAGGAAGTACCTTGGAAGGTACCATGGGAAACAGGCCTTAAAAGCAAAGAAGTTCAGGAGGGCTGAACCTACCTCAAGAAAGAATTCTTGAAGATGCAGGAACAGACTGTGCCAATGTGCCAGACGATGAGCTGCCAGGGTAGGTGGCCAGCCTGGATGGGCAATGAATTTCTGGGTGAATTAAGGGAAAAAAAGAGGGTGAAAGGTGAGGTAATCCATGGAATGTTTAAAGATGTTGCTAGGTCATGAAGGAAGTAAATTAGAAAGGCAAAAGCCCATTTAGAGCTTAGACTAGCCACTGCTGTGAAGGACAACAAAAAATGTTTTTACAAATATATTAATAGCAAGAGGAGGGGTAAGGACAACCTCCACTCCTTGGCAGACATGGAGAGGAACAAAAGATGAGGAAAAGGCAGAGGTACTTAACACTTTCTTTGACTCAAATTTTAATAGCAGGGTAGGTTGTCTCCCAGACAACTGGCCTCCTGAGGTGGTGGATGGAGTCAGGAAGCAGTATAGTTCTACTGTGATCCATGAGGAAATAGTTAGAGACCTCCTTAGCCACTTGGATACCCACAAGTCCATGGGACAGGATGGGATCCATCCTAGGGTGCTGAGAGAGCTGGAAGATGAGCTGACCAAGCTGCTCTCCATCATTTTTCAGCAGTCCTTGCACACTGGAGAGGTCCCAGATGACTGGAAGCTGGCCAATGTGGTGCCCATCCACAAGAAGGGCCAGTTGGATGAGCCAGGGAATTACAGACCTGTCAGCCTGACCTTAGTGCCAGGCAAGATTATGGAACAGGTCATCTTGAGTGCAATCACACAGCACTTCCAGGATGGCCAAGGGATCAGGCCCAGCCAGCATGGATTTAGGAGGGGCAGGTCCTGCCTGACCAACCTGATCTCCTTCTATGATCAGGTGACCTGCCTGGTGGATGTGGGAAAAGCTGTGGATGTAGTCTACCTGGACTTCATCAAGGCCTTTGACACCATCCTCCACAACAAACTCCTGGCCAAGCTGTCAGCTTGTGGCTTGGACAGCAGCACTCTGTGCTGGGTTAGGAGCTGGCTGGAGGGCTGAGCCCAGAGAGTGGTGGTGAATGGTGCCACATCCAGCTGGCGGCCAGTGGTGTTCCCCAGGAACCAGTGCTGGGCCCCATCCTGTTTAATATCTTTATCAGTGATCTTGATGAGGGCATTGAGTCCATCATCAGTAAATTTGTTGACGATGCCAAGATGGGGGCTGGTGTTGATGTGTTGGAGGGACTTTGACAGGCTGGACAGATGGGCAGAGTCCAACAGCATGAGATTTAATACATCCAAGTGCCAGGTTCTACACATTGGCCACAACAACCCCATGCAGTGCTACAGGATGGGTCGGAGTGGCTGGAGCGTGGCCAGGCAGAAAGGGACCTGGGGGGTACTGGTTGACAACCAGCTGAACATGAGCCAGCAGTGTGCCCAGGTGGCCAAGGAGGCCAATGGCATCCTGATCTGTATCAGGAACAGTGTGGCCAGCAGGAGCAGGGAGGTCATTCTGCCCCTGTACTCAGCACTGCACAGTCCACACCTTGAACACTGTGTCCAGTTCTGGGACCATCAGGTCAGGAAAGATGTTGACTTGCTTGAAAATTTCCAGAAAAGGGCAAAAAAGGTGGTGAGGGTTTTGGAGCACAAGCCCTTTGAGGAGAGGCTGAGGGAGCTGGGGTTGCTTAGCCTGGGGAAGACAAGGCTCAGGGGAGATCTTATTACTGTCTACAACTACCTGAAGGGAGGTCGTAGCCAGGTGGGTGTTGGTCTCTTCTAGCAAGCAACCAGCACTGGAACAAGAGGACACAGTCTCAAACTGCCCCAGGGGAGATTTAGTCTGGATACTAGGAAGAAGTTCTTCATAGAAAGAGTTATTGGCTATTGGAATGTGCTGCCGAGCAGGTGGTAGATTCATCATCACTGGAGGTGTTTATGAAGAGACTGGATGGGGTGCTTGGTTCTATGATTTAGTTGATTAGATGGTGCTGGGTGACAGGTTGGACTTGATGATCTTAAGGGTCTTTTCCAATCTGGTTAATTCTATTCTATTCTATTTGATTTGATTTTATCCAATTCAATTCTTCTGCTCATCTTGGAATCTAAAATATACTGGAGGGAAAACATTGTTTCTACTAGTGGTACACTCCAAAATAATTTTGTGACTTCATTTTATGACATGAAGCACATAATAAATTTATTTCCCAAAGTCTAGGATTTATGTCTGCTTTGCATCCACATCACATCATAATGCAATGTAGTTTGACAGACCATAATTTGGTTTTAATAATATTTTATTTCAGGCTCTCAGAGAGTTTCAAGCCTTTATCTTATTTATTTATTTATTTTTAATGCAAAATTAGTGACTACTCTGATGTGACTGCAATTCCAAGTTAATCCAGTTATTCTGTGATTGCGTAGGGAAAGCGGAAGTGTATTTATAATTTCCTGATTTAAAAATAAATAGATTTTTAAAAATTGCTTCATAGGAAGACAGTGCTATCCATCCCTGCATGCTCTGCAGTCAGTTTGTTTAGTGCAAGTGTTTCATCAGAAGAACATATGTCATACATTTTTCGGAACAAGATTTAAAGGGAAAGATTTAGGGTTTCTTGAGTTTTTGCCTGAAAACGTGCATAAGCAAATATAAGTATAAACCCCCAAAATAAAACACAATCATATTGTCTTTAATCAGGATTCATATTTTCAAGATGTCTTTAATGTTTCCTTTAGTGTTCGTAAAATGCCCTTTTTCTAGATGGCTCCTTAATCTCTTAGTGGTAAGCCTCATCAGTAGCTTTTGTGTTGAAAAACTGATAGTAAAAATGGTTAGTAGTCCACAAAAAATATATTGATTACTATTTTTTCCCTAAAAATTATCTTAGATATTTATATTAAATATATACATATATATGTATGTGTATATATATATATATGTGTGTTTAACTACCTTCTCTTTTTTTTTTCTTCTTATTAAGTTCTTCATTCAAAATTTCTGGATTTTTTTCACTTAACCACTTTTCACTTTTAGTAATGATGATTATTATATTTACCACTTTTAAATGCTACTACTAGCAACAGCATTATTGTTTTGCAACATTGTCTTATACTGCACTCATTAAATAAAACCTAACTTTTTTTCTTTTAATTTGAGAGGGAAAAGAAACCCAAACCAACCCAAATGAAACTGCTAACAGAGGAAGTTTGAAAAGCTAGATAGCTCCCTTAAAAATGGGAATTTGGAAATAAAAATATATTGTGAATTAAATTTTTCTTTAATCAGAGCAAATTTGTCATTCTTGTTGATTTTCTAGGGAACATTGCTGTTTTAGGTAAATGGTCCTGAACTCAGCTGTTGCCTCAGGTTGCAGCTGTTACCTCAGAGAAAGGTGAACAGAAACTAAAAAAGCCCATCACTAACTTGTGACAGCTTTAAACATTAAAAGTGAAGTATATGATATGATAAATTTTATAAAAGAGTATTTTGAATTTTCAGGGCAGGTTCCAGGTAGAAGAACCAGAACATGTGCCAAGTAGATAAAACCTAATTCCCTTATTCTTATACAACTTCTGTACTGAGTTCATGGCTCCTTTTCTGCAGTTCTGCACAGTACTTTATAGCCAAGCATCGGCATGAAATAAGTCAAACAGTGAACTCATGCTGTGACTTTTTTTAAAAGCTTATCTTTGTTTTCAGAAATTAAATACAAAATTAATTCGTTTCTCTTCCATCTTTACTTTGAGGAGTTCAGTATTGAAAACATCACTGTGTTCCCATGAGAAGCAGGAAACTCACTGGACTGAATGTTGGGGGATGAGAAACCACAAGATGAGATAGCCACCTGGACTAGCTTAATCAGTAACCACAGCAATACTATCACTAACCAGTAAGAATCTTGAGGAAAGTTTGTTAACCAATCACACACAGCCACACAAACAACATACATACAGATATGTGCTGCTTGCTGAAATAAACAGAGTCTTTTGTCTTTCTCTAAATCTACTTGCATGTATCTTCGTTGCTTTGGCCGTCACCCTATCCCTATACAGCAACAGGACAAGGGTTGTTTTTGGATAGCTTTGGAACAGCTATATTTTACCCTTGAGTTAGGAACATACACCTTATGAGTAACTGAGAGAAAGAAAGAGGGAAATGTAGGGGAAGATTTGCCCTTGCTTGAGTCAGAGAAGGACATGTTTAATCTTTGACTTAGAAAAGAATGTAAGCATCTTGTAACTGAGGATAAAGACTTGGCAGAATTTGGTTGGATATGTTGAAATATTGTTTTGATATTTTAACCTATTGTATGCCTTAGTTACTTGACCTCATTATCTGTGTCACTGATGAACATATTAAATAACATTGGTCCCAGTACAGACCCCTGAGGACACCACTCATTACTGCTTTCCATCAGGACATTGAGCCACTGACCTCTGCTCTCTGAATATGACTATCCAGCCAATTCTGTATCCATGAAACTGCCCATCTATCTAATTCTATTTAAAGGTAATGATTTTGTAGGGAACCATGCCAAAGGCCTCACAGAATTCCAGATAGATGAAATCCTTAGTTCCTCCCTTGTGCGCTAATGTTAGTCACTCCAACAGAGGGGGACGTTACCTTGTTCAGGCAGCTGGACTCAGGAAGTGGGAGGAGAGAGTTTGCCAGTGAAGGCTAAGGTGAATAACTGTTGAGTACCTCATCCATTTCCTCACCCGTTGTTACTAGCTTGACAGTCTTGCCTATCAAGGTGTCTATGCTTTCTTTCATGTTCCAGTTCTGGTTGACACTTGTGTAAGACCTTTTTATTATTCTTTCAGCTCTTGACAAGTTCATCTCCAGCCACATTTGGGCTTTCCTGACCCCTTCCACATACAACTCACCATTGCCCTATACACTTCCCAGGATACCTGTCTCTGCTTCCATTGCCTGTGCATTTCCTTCCTGCTCCTGAGTTTGAACAGCAGGTCTCAACTCAGCCTTCTAAGTGTCTTGCCCTCCTCACATGCTTTCTTATGCCCGGAGACTGAGAACTCTTGCATTCTATGGAAAGTGTCCTTAAAGACTTGTCCCTGAAGACACTTTCCATGGGGGTCCTATTGACAACTCCTTGAAGAGCTGGAATATTACTTTCCAGACTCTTTTCAGTGGTATCCAGAGACAGGACAAAGGGCACTGGGCACAAACTGGAATACAGGAAGTTCTGTCTGAACGTAGAGAAAAAACTTTCTTGTGAGGATACAAGAGTGCTGGAACAGGTGGCTCATGGAGATAGTGGAGTATTCTTTTCTGGAGATTTTCAAAACTCACCTGGATGTATTCCTGGGCAAGCTATCATAGGTGAACCTGGTTTGGCACTGAGATTGGGCTGAGTGACCTCCAGACATCCCTTCCACCCCCTACCATTCTATGATTCTTTGAGCACAAATCCTCCTATAGCGGGAGAAAGAACATTTTGTCCATAGGCTCCCCTTGATCAGGCATCCTGCTGCAAGGTTCCTTTGTTGCCCAAGTCTCTATGTCTTACTGATAAGTTTTTGACCTGCTTTTGCCTATTCTTCAGAAACATTTCTTCACACACTATCCATTTCTTGACATACAGGGCAACACTTCTGTCTCTCCTTCCTTGCCTGTCCCTTCTGAAAAACATGTAGCCATCAATAGCCACACTCAAGTGGCAGGACTCATCAAGTTTCTGTAATGGCAACCAGGTCATAGCTTGCTTTCAGCACAGTGGTTTCCAGCTCCTATTTGTTGCCTATGCTGTGTGTATTGGGATAGAGGCGCTTCAGCTGGATTGTTGGTGATGCTAACTTCTTAGATTAATTCCTTTGAGGTGTTTCAGTGGAGATTTTTTTGCTGGCTCCTGCTTCAGAAGCCCCTAGCTCATCTGCATAACACTTCAACAGTGGTGCAGTGAACCCAGCATATCTCAGAGAAACAGGCTGATATTTTCTCAAAGAAAAAAATGGTAACATGTAAGACCCAAGGAACTCTGCTCTAACTGAAGCTTTTTGACTCTAGATAGTGAACACAGATAGTGTCAGATATAAAGGAAGAAACAGCTTCATTTCATTTAACATTAATTATAATAATGAATGTAGATAGTCAAAATTAAGGAGTTGGTACCAGAAGAACCTGACAACATCTTTATAAATTGGCTAGATGATTTTAAAATACATTTTATGTATCCAAAATTAGAGAAGAGAGATGTCTGGAAGTTGTCTGCAAGTTAGCTGCTCAACAACCTGGTCAAGTAGCCAGGATGGCCACCATGAAGCTGGAGATTCTAATGAATAAATAAAATCATTAAATGCTAAAACATAGCCAAACACTTGAAATGTGACCTAAAAATTAGGTGTAGCTTGTTACAGTTTAAGAGAATGTTAGTTATATAGGGAGTTTTAGTCCATACAATAATTGAATTTTCTCACTTCATTGGACTGTTTGAAACAATATTTTGTTAGAGTCATGCAATAGTCCAGGTGTGGAATTCTGCATGTTTTTCCATTCAATGGTGAGAGCTTGGAATCTGTAGCCTTTTAGCAGAGCATTTAAATAGGCAATGATGTCTGTAATGAAAATCTAGATTATGTTAAGGGAAGTTAATGTATGGTCATAGTAACAGAAAGTAAAGGAGGTTGTTACCTCTAGAGTATATAAAATCTTTTTTTACATCAGAGATACAAAACTACACTATGGAATGTTTGGACAATATATTTTGACATATAAACATATATAGTGTAAAATCAAGATAAAATATGAACAACAGTCCTCTTAAAGAAACTTGTATTTCGGTTCCCATATATACTTTAATGAAAATGCCTGAGAATTCCAGGAGCCAGAGTTTGGCTGCTGATGGTGGATTGGAAAATTGAGGATGGATCACATGGCATTGTCTCTAGTACAGTTTCAGTTATAGTATTATCTTCTGCACATGAGCTAGCTAAACAATTTCTGGTTGTCTTCCTCTGGAATCTCAGCTTGTATTCTTGCTTTTGTTTTAAAGCTTAAATTGTGACTAAATATACTATTTAAATCAAGAGCCAGTTGTTAACTGGAACTAGCCAGAGAAGCCTTGGCAACTAAGTGATACTAAACAACAAACTCTCATTGTTTCAAATAGGAAATACTTGCCACTGCAACACTGTTGTAGCAGGTTACCTTCTAGCTTTGTGCTGGCTGTTGAGGGTACAGAGAGAAGAGCAGAAGACCTGTCTCTTCAGCTGCTGACAGAAAAGAATGATCACATTTTGTAAATACTCTGAAGCTGTACAGAAAGTTTCTTTTTATCAGAGTTTTAGAAGAACACATCATATAGAGCAGTTAGCATCTCCTCACAGGGAGCAGACATTCTTTTAAGGTGCCAAATACAGCTGCTGAAAAGATGTCAGTTACCTTTGGACTTGAAGGCCACCTAATATGTCCTTTCATTACATGTTTACAAGAGTGTGTTTTCTGCGTCTCATGCCAAGTCAAGATTACAAAGAATATAAAGGAATCCAAATTCAGGATGAATGATACCCAGAGAGAAATTAATCTGTTTTCTTTTTTCTTTCCTCTCTTTAGCAAGATACTGAGCTCTTGGACATCTTAATTTGCTAAAGAAAGAGTTAGTTACTTGTATGTGGACTTTCTGCCCACACTTGTCAATACAGTATTTAACACAAATTAACTTGTCTTTAAAAATACTATCTAAGGGATTTGTTATTGCATTTTACAGAATCACAGAATCATTCAAATTGGAAAAGACTCCTGGGATCATCAAGTTAAACTATTGACTGAACTCTGCATAGTTCACTCCTAAACCATGTATGATAGGAAGGTGATTGTCCCCCTGTACTCATCCCTGGAGAGGCCACACCTAGAGTATTGTGTCCTGTTTTGAGTATCTCAATACAAGAGAGGTACTGAGGCGCTGGAGCAAGTGCAGAGGAGGGCAATGAAGCTGGTGAAAGACCTGGAGAATAAATCTTAAGAAGAGTGACTAAAGGAGCTGGGGCTGTTTACTTTGAAGAAGAGAAAGCTTGTTCCTCTCTACAACTACCTGAAACGACATTGTAGAGAAGTTGGTGCTGGTCTCTCCTTGCAGGTAATTAGTGATAGAAAAACAGGAAATGCCCTCAAACTGCAACAGGGCATGTTTAGACTGGGTATTAGGAAGATTTTTTCACAGAAAGAGTAAACAGACATTCAAATAGGCTGCCCAGGAAGATGGCTGAGTCACAGTATCACACAGTATCACAGTATAACCAAGGTTGGAAGGGACCCCAAGGATCATCAAGTCCAACCTGTCCCAACAGACCTCACAACTAGACCATGGCACCAAGTGCCATGTCCAATCTCCCCTTGAACACCTCCAGGGATGGTGACTCCACCACCTCCCTGGGCAGCCCATTCCAATGACAAATGACTCTCTCCATGAAAATCTTTCTCTTCACCTCGAGCCTAAACTTCCCCTGGAGCAGCTTGAGACAGTATCCTCTTGTTCTGGTGCTGGTTTCTAGAGAGAAGAGACCAAACCCCTCCCAGCTACAACCACCATTCAGGTAATTGTAGAGAGCAATGAGGTCCCCTCTGAGCCTCCTCTTCTCTAGGCTAAACTATCCCAGCTGCCTCAGCCTCTCCTCATAGGGCTTGTGCTCAAGGCCTCTCACCAGCCTTGTTGACCTTCTCTGGACACATTCAAGTGTCTCGATATCTTTCTTAAACTGAGGGGCCCAGAACTGAACACAGGACTCAAGGTGTGGCTTAACCAATGCAGAGTACAGGGGCAGAATGACTACCCTGCTCCTGCTGGCCACACTATTCCTAATGCAGGCCAGGATCCCATTGGCCTTCTTGGCCACCTGGGCACACTGATGGCTCATGTTTAGGCAGCTGTCAACCAGCACCCCCATGTCCCTCTCTGTCTGGGAGCTCTCCAGGCACTCTGATCCCATCCTGTAGCTCTGCATGGGGTTGCTGTGGCCAAAGTGCAGCAACCGGCACTTGGATTTGTTAAATGCAATCCTGTTGGACTCTGCCCATCTGTCCAGTTGGTTGAGGTCCCTCTGCAGAGCCCTTTGACCCTCTGAGTGACCAACATCTGCTCCCAACATGGTGTCATATGCAAATTTGCTGATGACTGTCTCAAGCCCCTCATCCAGATCATCAAGGAAGATATTGAAGAGGATGGGGCCCAGCACTGATCCCTGGGGGATGCCACTGGTGACTGGCTGCCGTCTGGATGTGGCAGCATTCACCACCACTCTCTGGGCTCAGCCCTCCAGCCAGTTCCTAACCCAACACATGGTGTTGCTGTCCAAGCCATGAGCTGACAGCTTAGCTAGCAGTTTGCTGTGGGGGACATTGTCAAAGGCCTTGCTGAAGTCCAGGTAGATCACATCCACAGGCCTCCCCACATCCACCAGGTGGGTCACTTGATCATAGAAGGAGATCAGGTTGGAGAGGCAGGACCTGCCCTTCCTAAATCCATATTGGATGGACCTGAGCTCTTGGCCATTCTTCAGGTGTACAGTGATTGCCCCCAAGATAATCTGCTCCATAATTTCCCCTGGCACTGAGGTCAGGCTGACTGGCCTGTAGTTTCCGGGTTCCTCCATCTGACCCTTCTTCTGGATGGGGATCACATTGGCCAGTTTCCAGTCATCTGGGACTTGAGGATATGATTATATCTTGAGGATACGATTTATGTGTGAAATCTGTGGAGCAGGGTTAATGGCTGGACTTGATGATCTTAAGGGTCTTTTCCAAACAGAATGATTCTCTGTTTGAAAAGGGAAAAGAAAAGAAACCCAAACACCACATCTAAATGATGTCTAAATGGTTACAAGTAGGCCTGGTGCAATGGAAACTCTGTGGTCAAAAACTAACCAAAGTTCTATTGGTGTCACTGATCTCTAAGCCATGTGTTAATCCCATGATTTTCCTCTTTCCTTTAAAATCTCTTCCTGTCACTAGAGGTATTGAGGAGAACACCACCTGTGCTTCTGATCACTCAAGCAATCTCCCCAAATCTATTGTGGTAGTTTTAGGCTATGCCTTTAAATTCTTGTTACGGATTTTGAGCACAAAATTAGAAAAATGTAAATAAAACACTTTGGGTATGAAAAAGAAACCAAACATAATTCTAAACAATTTAATTGGAGAGATATCTACTGTAAGATGGGTTGCACCGAAACAATTCTGGGGCTTCTTGTCTCTTATCTTCTTGCTTCATTGCTCTGGAGACAATACAGCCACACCCTTTCAGATTCCCTTATACTCCATAGTCTTGCAACTTCTTCCTTCAGCTCAGCCATGAGGCTGAGTAGATTGTTCACCTGTTCACATCTAAGACAGGTGTTGTCTCTGCCACCATCCATTGCAAGTGTCTGGCTCTGCAGCAAGGGGCCTGGATGTCTACATGTTTGTCTGTGGCCTCTGGGTGCAGAGAATAATGAAACAGCTTTTATTATTCCCTCCTAAACTAACAAAAATTATGACAGGTTTTTATTTGATTGGTTTGGGACTCTTTTATTTATTTTAAGAGTGCCTGTTCTTATTGTACATTTTGAATATTCAAGTCCAATTTCTTTTGACTTCATCTGCCTCCATTGAGCAGCTGTTTCAAAGCAGATATCAAAGACATGAACTAGGTACTGAGAAATGAAGAACTCAGAAGCCAGAACTGATACCTCTGATTTGTTAGTGTTCAAGAAATGCAGGCATCGATAGTCCAAAGAGAAAAACAGATTCCCAGATTCTGTATTTCGTTGTTTTCATCAAGAAAATCATAAAATGGGCCTATATGAAAGGTGAGAACACTTTTGTTAGCAGGGCTTATTGCAACAGTACAAGGGGTACTGGTTTTAAACTAAAAGAAAACAGATGTAGCACAGATATGCTGAAGAAATATTTTATGTTGAGGGTGGTGAAACACTGGAACAGGTTTGCCCAGAGTGGTGGTAGATGCCTGAAAATATTCAGTGTTAGGTTGGATGGAGTTCTGATCAATACACTCTAGTTAAAGATGATCCTGCTCATTTCAGGCGTGTTGGACTTGATGACCTTGAAAGATCCCTTTCAACTCAAAATATTCTATGATTCTATGATAATTCTTATAACAAAATCCAATGTTATAAAGAAAAAATACTAAAGAATTGTTAAAAGTTCTTTAAATGCTGTAGGAATTAAAGTCTTAAATATTGTCTAAACAGTTGTTATAAAGGACAGTTTTAAATAAATAGACAGTTTTAACAAGATAATTGACATATTTTTGAAAAGGTTTTTGCCAGTAATAGTAAAGGATAACTTGATAATCTTATGTAACCCTTCAGTTTCCTGTTCTAACTTACAGCCATTGTCATATGGCCTGAGGAATAAATAACACAAATGCACCCTTGCTGTGGTTTCCAAACAATCAATTGAGAGTATATTTTTATTTTATTTGTTACTAATGCCTCTCTGTAATTTGTTTTTCTCTTTTGTATATACACAGAGTAGATAGAGCATATCTTCCTTAAATGTTTCAAATTGACAAATTTTTCAAGCTGTATTGGGAATGTATGTATGAAATGAAGTGTAACAAATATTTTTCTCTAATAAGATCCTTAAAGAAAGATTAAATACAGCTATTGAAATCTTCTTTTGATGTCTGCATTGAGAAACAGCTTTCTGATATAAAAATGTTATATAAATAATCAATGTACTGTATTTCCTCTGTGTTTAATTGCTTGCAAAACTTTGGCATTAATGAAGTATTAAATGAGCAATATTTCCACCACAACTACGAATGTCCCCTATATGAATGTGGAATACTTTGCAACCACTGAAATAATATTCTTTGATCTGAAACTGTGTAATATGGTTATGTTTAGGAATCCTTCAGCCTTTTGCCAGTATTTAGTTATTATATGAAAAAAAAAAATAATCTGAAATGCATCATCTGCTTTTGGCATTGATTTTCCTGTCATCATCCCATGCAATGCCTGCAGCCTTTTGCTTTCTTTACCGTGTCAGTTCCTGGGACTAGTTCTCATGCCTTAAAGGGTCTGTCAAGAGTCTCCATTGTGCCATGATCATCTTTTGGACTGAATTTTCCTTTAGAATACCATGATAGTAAACAAAGCAGAATGTAGAATTTGTAACCTTCCAATATTCAGCCAGTAGGATTAATGAAATAGTAGTGACAGTTTGAAGTTTAGCCACATGTAACAGGGTATGAATCAAAGCTCAGCTAAACTGGGGGGTCATTTTTGGCTGACAAAGAATCAAGAATGAATAGGCTTAGTAATAAACCTTTTGCCATTAATCATTGATGAAAGTCATGTGCTCAAATGCAATATGGAGCTCTAGGGAGTAAAGTTTTGAAACAGAATATTTCTTAGGGTTTTTGTGGGTTTAGTTGTATTTTTTTTTCAGTCCTTGTTACTGCTTTGCTAGTGTTTTGCTGATGATGTATCCTTCATATCATATGACTTTCAATATTCCATTTTGAATGGTAACACCAAATATCAGTCTCAGTAGCATCTTTGACTTTTTCATGTAAAAAGTATTCAGAAGTACTTTTTAATTCAGATATTGATTTTTTAAAAATCTTTTGAACTTCATAATTTCTCTTGCAAGAAACAACAAAAGAAAGAACTTCAAAATATATACACTGACACCAAACATGAAGGTGTACACATACTGTATACAGATAAGAAATTGCAGACTTTAGTATTTTATTATATGATATGATATTATATTATATTATTATAATTTTTCAGTGTTTTGAATGAACATTTTTTAATGCTTGTAGAATGAAAGTTAAGGGAAAAATACCCACAATTTCCCCCCTACTCTTCTTCTATGTTTATCATTCTCTCCTTCCTAAAGCATACAGTGGCTTTGGTAGAAGTAAATGAGTTTGCAGCACATATGCCTGCCATGCAAGTTCCTAAATTTTATGTTAGTTGCTAAGAATGCTTGCAATTTAAAGACAAGTCTGACCCTTATCTAATTAAAAAGATTTTTTAAGTAGGAGAAATGTTAATAAATCCACTGTATTTTTTTTAATGCACGTGACTCAGTGAGCAAAAACACATTCCGCTTTTCCTGTGGTTTTATAGACATTTTCAGAACACTGCAGTTGTAAGAGTTCAAAGACTTCAGAGGACAAAAACTGAAGAAGAAGTGGCAATTGCCTAATGTTAAGTGATATATTAGAAGCATATGTAAAGTTTTCAAGTGGCTTTCTGTAGAAAATAATGAGTTACAGAACTGCTTACAGCAGCACCTTGACAAAATTGTGATGTCTAATACTGGCTTTACAACAGGTTCTCATTCTGAATGAGTAATGTGCTCTTTGTCTTCCTTTCATTATTTCTAAAATATGTGATACTATAGTTTCTAATAATACAACCTGGAAATTCAACAAAGGCTTCATTCCTCTGCAAGGAGCCATGCCTTCTCATTCTGTAAAGTGGCTGAAGGGGTTGCTTCCTACTGGCTTTGGAAAATCTTCAGAAACTCAAGAGTCCTGTAGAAATTGCCGGGGGGTTATTTTGGTTGATTGGTTTCTTTGGTTCTTTTTTTTTTTTTTTTTTTTTGTGTTATTGGTTGGTTGGTTTGGGTTTCTTTATTGTTTGTTTGGAGGGTTTTGGTGTTTGTTTTGGGTTTGGTTTTTTTGGTTGGCTATGTTATGTCATACTTGTGACTAATGCAAATTCTTTAAATGTAAATGTGTTATGGTTAATAAAGCAGAGAATACACATACTTATAACTAATTTTTCTCTCCTGCTCCCCAGGGTAACACAGATTTTTAAATCCTCAGAGTAACATTTTTGCAGGTATAGATATCATTCATTAAGTCAATGGACTAATTTATAAGCCTGTCTTTCAACACCACAGAAAATCTTATGATATACTGACTAATACTTTTTTTTTTTTTTATCATTTGTTTCCTTGGTTTTTTTTTACTTAAAACCCCACATTTTCCAAAAACTATATTATAAGGGGATTAAATAATGTTAAAAGGCCCAGATCAACAGAATTTTTAATCAGATGTTTAGTTCCTTTACCATTTACAGTTACGGTTCTGAAAATATTTTTCACATATGACAGTTCCTCTGAAGCTAAAGTTAGTGACATGAATTAATGTTTCATTGAACATGGAAGGCTTAATGAAACTTAATAGCCAAATGGCCATACCCATCTCACACTTAAGATGCATATTTACTTCTGACCATTTGCTTTGGTGCTGCTCTCCCAGATCTGTTAGTTACAGCTAATTTTATTCACCAGTTTTAGTGTTTCTTGTTTAGCTTAATTCAGATTTTGTCCTGCTTTTCATCAGGCTAGCAATATAAACCTGATGTCTGGTGTGTTAATTTGGTTAAATGGGATATATTTAATAGATATGCATTGCAATCTAACACTTTTTAGCATATATCAACAGTTATACTCTTACTGAGTAACTACGTATCAAGCACAATTCCATGGTTATTGAAATTGACTGGAAATGACTATACAAAGATAGAGCTGATTAGAAGCTTCAAAAAATCAACAGATTCCTGTTAATGCCTGAAAACTGAAATTTTACAGTTTCAAGTTTCATAAAAAGATCTTTAGGGGAAATAATTCCCCTAAATCTGAGATATTTTCTTTTTTTCATTCAAGCCAAAGCACTAGAGAGAATAGCCTGTGTGAGAGAGAATGAAGTAAAGATTAAGTCTCTCAGTGAGAATGAAACCCAGAATTGGATAACAACTCAGTGCAAGAAAGTGCATACATATGAATGTGAGTTTTCCAGTTCAGTGAAAACACTGGGCAATTTGACAATCTCTCAGGCTTGCCAAAGTCCGTTTTGGTGTAGCTGATGTAGTAGTAGCACTATCTTCATTACTGTTTTAAGAACAGGAAAGTACGTGGGTTTTCCTTTAGTTTTGGAATAAATTCACCCATCTGTGTTTTGCATTCTGTGATGAATTTTTTTATTTATTTATTTTTTAAGTGGGACTAGTGTGCTTGAGACAAAAAAAAAATCTACATCATTCTAAAGATACAGTGGTCATGAATCTATTCATTTAGATTTTACCACTCAAGATACATATATGAAAAGGTTGATTGTAAATCCTAATGAAATATAAGTCTTTTTGAGTCTTCTGATTGATTAGATTTCTTAACATTTGGTTGGTGTTTTTTGTGTTTGGTTTTTCATTTTTTGTGTGTGTGGGGTTTTTCAGGGGGGAAAGGAGGGGTTGTTTGTGTTTTGTCATTGTTGTTGTAGTGTGATTCTTTCCTTCCTTGCTATTCTGAAAGTCTCTAGGTATGTCTCTGATAATGCTAAATAAGGCAGCAATGCACAGTTCCAGTGGTTAAACCTGGATTATTCAGACCATCAATTTAAATAGTAGGAATTCAGTTTCAAAAGCTACAAACTATAGTGTCTAAGGCTCAATATCTTGTCTATTCTATTTCTACATACAGATCTTTGCTATGTATTCATGACTTCCCCCCACAGTATTTCAATACTTTATGAGAAAATACTGAGAATCTTCTGCTTTTTATATGCCACTAAGCTATTGTAGGCTCCTTGATGTCATGACATACAACAAAAACTTCCTTGTGTTTGAGACATCTTTTACTTTTTCTGTATAGGTTTCATTGTTTCTGCATTCTTTCACTAATTTTCACTTTCTATATTTTGTACTTTCTTTACATTTAATTTTCTTTTCATTGCCAAAGATGGTAAGAGAGGAAGCACTACAAAGATATGAATATTTATTAAAACTTCATTTGAAACAGCTCTGCAATGCCAGCACTGTGCATGGTTTTAAAACACTAGACAATCTAATCTTGTTAAACTTTTGAATTTCTGTATCTTAATGTAAGAAGTATCAAATACAGTAGCAGCACAAATGTCATTACCTGCAATCAGGTTTTATATTTATAATGGAGTAACACTTCTGAAAACTGCAACTTGTATTAATGATGTGACACTGATTGTGACTGGTGATATGTGAAAGCACAGATAAATTTGGTACAGTTATCAGAAATTAATTATATTTACCTGACAAGATGAATTTTATATCTTTTTTCCAGTTCCATGAAATCTGAATGATTGTAACTTTCAATGGTTAGGGCTGGGCCAGCTGCTAAATGATTGATGGACACTCTCTATCAACCGTCTCCCTTCCCAAAGGAGAAGAAAAAGCCAATAAGGGACAGAGGAAGTGAAAAAGAAAACAGTAAGTTCTTTAATGAGAGTAATAACAATAAAAAGAATTACATAGAAATATATATATAAAACCAATATTGAACCCAAACTCCTCTGATGACAGTTATGTCACTGTCATCACTGATGTTGTGGGACATCACATATTAAACTCAGAACAAGATTCAGGAGTGGGATTCTGGAACTGATTCAGGAACACAGAAATCAAGATTGAAGGCAGAACAGCCATAATAGAGAGACTGATCCTTGTGATCCTTCAGCTTTGTACTGAAGATTCTCCCAGGCAACTAGCACCAGAACAAGAGGACACAGTCTCAAGCTGCCCCAGGGAAGGTTTAGACTGGATGTTAGGAAGAAGTTCTTCATAGAATAGTGATTGGCCCTTGGAATGGGCTGCCCAGGGAGGTGGTGGAGTCACCATCACTGGAGGTGTTTAGGAAGAGGCTGGATGGGGTGCTTGGTGCCATGATTTAGTTGATTAGATAGTGTTGGATGATAGGTTGGACTCGATGATCTCCAAGGTCTTTTCCAACCTAGTTAATTCTATTCTATTCAATGGAATGGAATATCTTGCTGTTCAGTTTAGGGTCGCTCGTCCTGTCCATTCCCCTCTCTCCCAGGTGTTGCCTTTTACTTTCTGTACCCCTAACCCAGCACACAAGATTTAATCAGTGACTCTGGTCTGCATACCAGGCCATGGTGATAATCACAAACATCAGGTACTGTTGCTGCTAGAAGCAGACAATGTCTGTGGAAATACGTCATTAACTTCAGAAAGTTCAGTCACTTAGACTGATCTGAAAGAGGAAATCACTGAACAGCCAGGACAGTTACACTATGAAGTATCTTACTATGTATGAGCCTTAGAAAGACTTACTGTTCTTTTATTTATCCCTGTGTGTGCCACTGAACATCTTTTATTTACCTTTTGTTTCTCTCTTATAATTTAATATGACCCTGCTTGAATTTATTGTGTATTCAAGTTGACCTGACCTAAACAGTGCAAAGTGTAATTCATCAGAGTATCCTGCTTGCCCCAAATTCAAATTCAAACCTAACTTAATTAACATGGTTTCCCACACAAACAGTGAATCTGTCCATATTCATTAAAAGTTTGGCTAAGATTTCTAACAAACCATGCTAAAATATACTCATAGTTTTGTAAACCTTTTGGCATCCATGCCGAAGTGTCATGTTGGCAATGAAGCAATAAACTACCTTCAGCTTTGCATCTTTTCAGTTTTGGAAAGATTTTTGGTTTTCTGATTGTTGACATTCATTATGTTGAAAAGTTGGGTTAATCTTTCTAATGCAGAAGAATAGTATTTAGTTTGCATTGGATTAAAACACATTGAATTTGACACATGTTCCTGAAAGGAAATGATGTATTTTCCTTGCAGTATAGTATTCATGCTATGCTCAATATAAAAAGAAAGAGAAGGAAGTGTCACTACTTTTTGATTTTGTGGCTTGCTTTCAGTTTTGATTTTTCTTATTTTAATTAAAAATGCAACTTTCTAAACAACTCAAAAGTAAACCAGGAAACCTGGTCAAGTAAATATGGGAACTTGTGAACCATAAAAAATGATCTAAAGAAAAAAATATAGGGATGCATAGCAGCAAATTTTCTTGACTGCAGAAGGTGCTGAATGTGCTTGTTATTTGGTGTTAAGTGAGAGAAAGCTTATAAAATCTATGTGTTAAAGTGCTAACAATCCTTTGCTGCTTGCTTAAAGAAAGAACGCTACAGACCCTCTGGATCAGTGGCTTGATAGAGAGTGGAAATGAACCTGTTCTTACCCACCAAATTGTGTGAATGGTACTTTAATGCTGTTGACAGTCATGACATAATAATAAGTAATAAAGCAGATTATAAGATTCCTCTACCTTTATTTCCTTCCCAGTAGAGAAGTCAGCAAATCTTTCAATCACAGAGAAATAGGAGGTAGTGACAACAAGAAGAGAGGAACTCGGTGTACATAAAAGGGAAACAACTCTTTTCTGCAGTCTCAGAAGCAAGATGCAAGGGAGAAATAATGACCTACTACATTTTATCATCCATTCATGAAACTTGTTATATCCTAACTCCAGTATTGATTAAGTTTTTCAGCTCTATAATAACTGTTTAGAATGAGTCCAAAATACACTAAAAAGCATAAGAAAACAAAATAAAAGAAACTGTCCCTTTCTCCTAGTAACTCCAACTAATCATCTCAGTTTTAAGGAAATCAAAGAATCTCGGTGAAGGAGATAAATTTGACTGAATTACATGAAGAGAAATGATGAAATACGAGGAAAAGCTTGGGTTTTGAGTGATATTTCTAGTGATGATTATGCCATTTCAAAAACATTTGAATGATCAGTGCAGTCTGATACTGAAGTAGTAAAAAACCAAACAAAAACAAACAAAAAAACAACCTCCCACTAAATTTTTACATATTTTGTGGGGTTTTTTTCCCCCTTTTTCCTTCCATTTGGAAGGTGAATTTATTCTATATTTGAACTAAATCAGAGATTACTTTTTGCTTTATATAGGTTTCTGCATATTTGGAATGTTTGCCAAACCATCCTTTAGCTGTAGGATAACCACAGTATGCCTTTTGTAATACATCTTACACATTATAAGAGGGTTGGAAAGTAAGTCAGTAATCACAATACCATCCAAGTTGAATTATAGATGAAGACATGGGTTTGTGGCTGTTGAGGTATATTGGGGAGATTTTCTGGTTACTTGAGTATAAGAAGGAAAGGGATTAAACACAAACAGCACAGCCAATGCTTTACTTGTATGTTAAGATTTTATGTTTTTCATTTCAGTTTTTGTTCTCAAAATCCAGTTGACTTATATTTGTCAGCTTAGGATAGAAAAAAAACCCCATGCATTCTTGTCCTAGTGTTGATTGGACAGACTTCCTGAACCATACTCTGAGAAAAAACACATTTAGTGTAATAAGTAGGCTTTATAAAAGCTTTAAATCCCAATACAGGTAATCAGTTTGAACAAGACATTTATGCTGTAAATTATTTTAAAAGTAAATAAGTCTTTACACTAGGTGACAGCTCCTATTATATTTTCTGTGTCCAAGTATAAGAAAATTAATGTACCAAGATAATACTTCCTATTTAAGACATCATGCTCTGGACATTTTTGAAAATCTAAAATTTGCAGTGGGCAGACCACTGAAAGATCTCATCCTTAAATTGTGCACTGTACATTAGAAACAGGTGTATCCCTGGAAACCTTACATAACAGCAGTCTTCAAGATGTATCAGTAACAATGCTGCTAAAACAGAAAACAAGGTTGTGGTAGGTTGAGAGAGGGCTTAGCTCTCCCTCCTCCACAGAGTAAGAAACCACAGCTAACTCAGTCGAAGAGCAAAAGCTATATATTTACAAGCATATATGGAAAGCAGGTTATATATAACACAATATATACAGGTATTTACAATATATACACAGAAATACACAGCAAAGACAAATAACACAACAAAAATCCCTCCCTCAGGGAGGGATCCCCTCTTTGGAACCCCCTCTCTCCCCCCCTTACCTCCCTTTTTCCCCAAAAAGGGGTTAGAGAGAGAGAAAGGCAAGTTACTAAGGAAAAGAGTTGTTAGCAAGCTTCAAAAGCCCATGCAGGATTAGTGTTTGCTTATCTGAAGGCCAAGTCCAGCAGTTCGCAGAAGAAGCAGGCAGGGAGAACAGGCTGAAACACCCAACTCCCCCAACTCCCAAAACCGAACTGAACTGAGGAAAAAAAAAAAAATTTTCCAACCGCTTCACAATCTAAAGCTGAATTTTTGTTTATCAACCAATGAAATTCGTTTAGAATATCAGAATGTTTTGGTTCTAGTACCAAAAACATTAGCCAGTGTGTTCCAGCAGTGTTTGTTCTTAAAGGCACAGCCTCAAACGACCACAGTCCACCCCTTTCTAAACAATTTCATTGGCTGTTCGTACTGTCCATCCAATCCAGAACAATATTTACAGTTCGTAAGTTAAGTTCATCGTCCATTCCGGCTATACTCAGATGTAGATGATTCAGAAGTCCAAGAAAATCCAAAATCAAGAAAATGGAAAACAGTTTGTCTCTCCGCAGACGAAGCGAAGAAAAAGGGAAACAGGGACTCAGAGACTCTCAGTTGACTCAGGGCTCTCAGGGTTCTCAGGGTTCGTGCACCGTAGATTCCTCAGGGACTCTTTCCTTTGGACGCGCTGTAGCTGTACAACATTCCGAAATTAAACTCTCTCAGCTAAAGTTAAATCTCTTTGTGGAATACACTGAATTTCACCATTCTCTTGCATTACCCAATAAGTGTGACCCGGACCTTCTGCTGAAACCACCCCTCGGACAGGTTTAGCCTCTCCTGAGGGCGAAAATACCCAAACAGTTTTACCTAACAGATTCTTTTCCCTAACAACAGGAACTCTATCACCTTCTACTTTCTGTAGCAGATCAGAATGTGCTGGTCCAGCTCGGTTCACTGAACCTCTACTATTCACCAGCCAGGTTGCTTGTGCTAAATGTTTCTCCCAGTTTTTCAAAGATCCACCTCCCATGGCTTTGAGAGTGGTCTTCAACAAACCGTTGTAGCGTTCAATCTTCCCTGCAGCTGGTGCATAGTAAGGAATATGGAAAATCCACTCAATACCGTGCTCTTTTGCCCAGCTCTTTACAAGGTTGTTCTTGAAGTGAGTTCCGTTGTCTGACTCAATCCTCTCTGGAGTTCCGTGTCTCCACAGGATCTGTCTCTCCAGACCGAGAATGGTGTTGCGTGCAGTTGCATGTGGGACTGCGTAAGTTTCCAGCCATCCAGTGTTTGCCTCTACCATAGTAAGCACGTACTGCTTACCAGAACGAGAACGTGGTAGAGTGATGTAGTCAATCTGCCAAGCTTCACCATACCTGTATTTGGACCATCTGTCACCATACCACAAGGGCTTAATTCTCTTTGCCTGCTTAATAGCAGCACAAATGTCACAGTCATGGATGACTTGTGTGATGGCATCCATGGAAATGTCTATGGATCTGTCACGAGCCCATTGGTATGTTGCATCTCTGCCTTGATGTCCTGACGAATCGTGAGCCCACCGAGCTAAGAATATCTCACCTCGGTGTTTCCAGTCGAGATCAAGTTCAGAGTCCTTGTCTACTTGAGAAACTCTTGCAGCTAGATCTGCCTGATGGTTGTGCTGCTGTTCCTCAGTAGCTTTGCTCTTGGGAATGTGAGCATCAATGTGTCTCACTTTCACTGGAATTCTCTCGATTCGATCAGCAATGTCTTGCCACAGTTCAGCTGCCCAGATGGGTTTTCCTTTCCTCTGCCAGCCATTCTTTTTCCAGTTCTTTAGCCAACCCCATAGAGCATTGGCTACCATCCATGAGTCGGTGTAGAGATAAAGCTTTGGCCATCTCTCACGTTCAGCCACGTCGAGAGCTAGCTGGACAGCTTTTACCTCTGCAAACTGACTGGATTCTCCTTCTCCATCCTTTGCCTCTGCAACTCGGCGTATTGGACTCCACACTGCAGACTTCCACCTTCGCTTGTTCCCGATGAGACGACAGGAACCGTCTGTGAACAAAGCATATTTCTTTTCATCATCTGAAAGGTCATTGTAAGGAGGAGCTTCCTCAGCACGATTTACTCTCTCCTCTGGAGGTTTAGTACAGTTGGTACCTTCAGGCCAACTCGAGATCACCTCCACCAGACCAGGTCTTTCAAGATTTCCCATTCGAGCTCTCTGTGTTATCAGAGCCATCCACTTAGACCAGGTGGAATCTGTAGCATGATGTGGTGTGGAACCCTTGCCTTTGAACATCCAATTCAAAACTGGTAATCTGGGAGCTAAAAGAAGTTGTGATTCAGTTCCAATCACTTCGGAAGCTGCTTTTACTCCTTCATAGGCAGCTAGAATCTCTTTCTCTGTTGGAGTGTAATTAGCCTCTGAACCTCTGTAACCTCGACTCCAGAAACCAAGAGGTCGTCCACGTGTCTCACCTGGAGCTTTTTGCCACAAGCACCAGGTTGGACCATTGTCACCTGCAGCCGTGTACAAAATGTCAAAGGCTGCTTGTTGTTCAGGTCCCCAGTGGAAACTGTTCCTCTTTCGAGTCACATCATACAGAGGTTTCACAATCTGACTGTATCCAGGAATGTGCAGTCTCCAAAATCCCACTATCCCCAAGAAACGTAGAGTTTCTTGCTTGTTCGTGGGATTTGCCATGGTAGAGACTCTCTTTACCACATCCACTGGAATGTGTCGGCGTCCATCCTGCCACTGCACTCCCAGAAACTGGATCTCTGTGGTAGGACCTTTCACTTTGTCTCTCTTGATGGCAAAACCTGCATTCAGGAGAATGTCCATGATTTTGTTACCTTTCTCGAAGACTTCCTCAGCAGTTTTACCCCAGACGATGATATCATCGATGAACTGGATGTGTTCTGGAGCACCACCTTCCTCCAGAGTATCATGGATTACTGCATGACAGATGCTGGAGCTGTGGATCCAGCCCATTGGCAGTCTGTTGAAAGTGTACTGGATTCCTCTCCAGGTGAAAGCAAACTGAGGCCTGCATTCCTCTGCTATGGGAATAGAGAAGAATGCATTAGCAATGTCTATGGTAGCATACCATTTGGCCTCTTTGGATTCCAGCTCATAATGGAGTTCCATCATGTCTGGTACTGCTGCACTCATAGGCGGAGTTACTTCATTCAGGGCTCGGTAGTCCACTGTCAGACGCCAGTCTCCATTCGGCTTTCGCACAGGCCACACTGGACTGTTGAAAGGTGAATGAGTTTTGCTGATGACTTTCTGACTCTCCAACTGACGAATCAGATTCTGAATGGGCAACAAAGAGTCACGGTTGGTTCTGTATTGTCTGTGATGCACAGTCCGAGAAGCAACCGGCAACTTAATGTCCTGAATCTTGTGTTGTCCCACAACTGCAGATTCATCAGAAAGCTCAGGTCTAGCAGACAGCTTCAGTTTTTGTCCATCAATTTCTACAGAAGCTACTCCAAAAGCCCATTTGTAACCTTTAGGGTCTTTGAAACGCCCTTCTCTCAGAAAATCAATTCCCAAAATACAAGGTGCATCAGGTCCGGTCACAACTGTATGCTTTTTTCCATTGTTTACCAGTTAAGCTTATATTAACCTCCACTTTACTTAACTCTTGAGATCCACCAGTGACTCCCAGAATAGTTATGGACTCTGATCCCTGATAATTTGATGGCAATATGGTGCACTGAGCTCCTGTGTCAACCAAGGCCCTGTACTTCTGAAAGTGTGAAGTGCCAGGCCACTGGATGTACACATCCCAATAGATTCTGTTATCTGTATTACCCCTCTCCTCCCCCTGGCGGGAGGCAGGGCACCCCTAGTTATGGGGAACATGTCCACAGGTGCAACGAGCACACTGTGCAGTGTTAGAACTGGAGCCACTGTTGGAGCTACTAGAGTTGTCCTGGGGAACTGTAGAAGTAACAGCTACCCTTCTGGTATTGCTACCTCGGGTTCTGCCACTTTGCAGTTCTCTCAGTCTCCTGAAAAGATTAGAAGTTGGTTGACCATCCCACCTGTTCATGTTCTCACCAAACTGATCACGTAGAGTTATCCAAATGGTCCTACGTGATTGCCTTGGTGGTCTGTTTTGGTTTGGCCTGTTTTGGAATGACCTCCTTGGAGGATGTCTATTCCTCACAGATGAAACCTGTACCCACCTGGAGGAAGAATTGGAATCATCTCTTTGTGCCAATTGGGAGATGGTGTTTTTAAATTCATCCTTCAGCTCTTTCATGCAATTCTCCAGTTTTCCAGACAGAGTTTCAATGGCTGAAACCAAAGAAACACGTGTCATGCTATCATCCAATTGTCTCAATTGATCAGTGAATTGGCCAACCGTAAGAGGAGCTCCACCATAATTTCTTGCTACAATTCTGCTTGCCAGAATGTTTGCATAATTAGAAGGAGCAAGCTTGATGAGCTTTTTAGTAAGACCATTTCCTACAGGAACATCATCAGGATTCAGAGATTCATGTTCACCATAGAGTACCTCTCTAACAGCAAATTCTCTCAGACGCTTAATTCCCTCATCTATGGTAGTCCAGGGCTTAGGATTCCATGGAAGATCATCTCGGGAAGGGTATCTCATGAGAACCGCCATCAGAAGGCGTATCCACAGATTAACCTTACCGAGAGCCTTGCCTAGATGTCTATCTATTCCATTATCCTTTGAGAGAGTTCCTAGCTGGGCTGCTGACTTGTCTCCAACCATTAGAGCTGGAGCACCTGTATCATAGCATCTACCAAGCCAAGCGAGAACTGGCTCCTTATCTGCTCTGAGATAGTCTTTTCTTACATTTCTAAGCTCCTCCCGGGGTGAAGAGCAGTCGGTTATGTCATCTTGTTCTTGCTCCTCTGCCTCCTGTTCCTCAACTTGTGGTCCCAACAACCTCTCAAAGATCCCTTTAAGCTGAGAAGCACCACCACTAGCTGCTGTCCTACCAAGAGATGCATCTCGATCCTCTGATGATCTCAATAACTCAGCTATATTTTTAAGACAGATTTTCTCTTCCTCCCCAGCAGAAGAACCTTGCTGTGCATCCCCGTCAGCTCCTGAATCAGCTTTAGTCTTACCCTTCCTTGTTGTTAAAACTGCTACTTGCTTTACTGGAGCTGTGTTTGGGTTTCCAGCTGCCTTATTATCAGAAGCTGATAAGCTTTGAGACAGATTAGTTGCTTTGGAGGACGCTTCCGCTCCTGCCATGGAAGAAGGAGGAAATGACTTTGCCTCGTTAATGGTGGCTGCCTGGGACACAGGAGCCGCCATGTTTGGGGCTACTGTAGCCCCTGGCTGCTTGCCAGAATCATCACCATTGCTATTCAGAGCTGCCTTGCCGATTGACTTTTTAGCTTTATCCTTAACTGACACAGATTCTCCATTATCATCCTCACTGGATGTTCCTGAAACAGAGCTAGGGTGGCGTTTTCGTCTCTTAACCCTCCGTTTTATAACAAAACATGCCTTGGACACTTTTTTCTCCCGGTACAGTGCCACTAGCAAATACACATTACTTATCACCAGCAGCAGGACTACACACATCAAGAAAATCAGCTTTGGATCCCAGCCATCACTTAAAATTACCCTTTCACCGAGCGGAATCTTAAACTCTTTTATCTCAATAGGGAGTGTGCTAGATGTAACATTCCTGTACTTTTTAACATAAAAGAATTCCAGGCACTGATCATACAGAAGCCGAATCTTGTACTTAAACCACAAATATAATTTTTGCATTATATATTTACCTATCTTATCGATAATCATACCCAGGCAATACTTGTAGATCAATACACCAAAGACCGAGAAGAACAGACGCTCAAAAAGCCAAAACACCTTCATGTTTGCTCGTTCGACTTAAGCAAGCAATAAATCAAACTAATTTGTCAGCAAGCCCCGAGTTGGGCAGCCAATAAATGTGGTAGGTTGAGAGAGGGCTTAGCTCTCCCTCCTCCACAGAGTAAGAAACCACAGCTAACTCAGTCGAAGAGCAAAAGCTATATATTTACAAGCATATATGGAAAGCAGGTTATATATAACACAATATATACAGGTATTTACAATATATACACAGAAATACACAGCAAAGACAAATAACACAACAAAAATCCCTCCCTCAGGGAGGGATCCCCTCTTTGGAACCCCCTCTCTCCCCCCCTTACCTCCCTTTTTCCCCAAAAAGGGGTTAGAGAGAGAGAAAGGCAAGTTACTAAGGAAAAGAGTTGTTAGCAAGCTTCAAAAGCCCATGCAGGATTAGTGTTTGCTTATCTGAAGGCCAAGTCCAGCAGTTCGCAGAAGAAGCAGGCAGGGAGAACAGGCTGAAACACCCAACTCCCCCAACTCCCAAAACCGAACTGAACTGAGGAAAAAAAAAAAAATTTTCCAACCGCTTCACAATCTAAAGCTGAATTTTTGTTTATCAACCAATGAAATTCGTTTAGAATATCAGAATGTTTTGGTTCTAGTACCAAAAACATTAGCCAGTGTGTTCCAGCAGTGTTTGTTCTTAAAGGCACAGCCTCAAACGACCACAAAGGTATCAATTATAGAACAAACAGTGTAACTAAGGAGAAAAAAATGGACAGAAAGGGAGCAATGGTTTTCTGTTCTGCAAGTTTTGGGAATTAACTAGTGGATATGCTTTTCTCAGCCTGCAAAGCAGGGAGCATTATATGACAAGATGCATTTCCTGAGGTGTCTCCCAATGTTGAGATGATATATTACTATATAATAGTAATATGACATCTGTTGGTTTGGATTTTTTAATTATTTTTTTTAAGTCCTGATCTGAATAGGGTGAAAAAAGCAGAGGATGAAATACAACAGGTGATAAAATCATATTAAGATATTAAATGTAAAACTGCATACCTGAGGTTTTGTGAGGCATGATTCAGCTTCTGCTGTGCTTTAAGACCAAAATTCCTTTAAGTGTTTACATCCTTATTCTGTGGATGTTTTGTTTGATTTTAATTAGATAGTGGGATATCATATTGCAATGCTCTGGGTTACAATGATTTTCATTTTATCTCTTAGGATAATTATTAATGTCTGTAATTCTCAGAACATTTTTATTTTAGAAATGCAAATATCTATTTTTGGGTAAAATATCTTGTGCAAACTTATACTTCATGTTACTTCTCTATGAAATGCAAATCTAAAATTAATAACTTCCTGTAAACAAACAGTGAAGGCTCTAGTAGCATTTAAGAGGTATTAAAGGGCAAGAGGAAACCCAGTTGTGACCATTTTAGGCTGTGCCTTTAAGAAAGGGACAATTAGTGGAACACTCTGGCTGCATGTTTTGATATTAAAATGAAAACAAAGATAAGTCTAAACAAATTTCATTGGTAGAATGCAAATTTAAATTTTTAGCTTTAGTTCAGTTTGAATCTCAGTCAGTTCAGTCTGTCTGTTTCAGTCTCTCTGAGCAACAGCTGTGTTCTGTCCATGCTGGTGGGTGCTGACTTTCAACTAACAGATAAGAAACTAAATCTTGCATACACTTTGAGCTAACAGAATTTCCTCCTTAATAATTACCTTTTCTCTCTCTAACCCCTTTTTGGGAAAAAAGGGAGGTAGGGGGAGAGTGGGGTACGACTGGGGGGACCTTTCTGGTTGGAGGAGGGAAAGGCCTTCTGTGTTACTTTCTTTGCTGTATATTTCTGTATATATTGTAAATACTGTATATATAATCATCTGCACTTCATCCTGCTTGTAAATATAGCTCTTATTCGTTTCTGCTTCTCTGACTGTTAGCAGTGGTTTCTTTGTGTGTGGGGGAGAACTGAATTTTCTCTCACAGAGATGTGGTGGGATGACTCACATGACTGGAGCGCTGCAATTGACAGCTACAGGCTCTTCAGGAGAGACAGGCAAGGAAGAAGGGGTGGAAGGGTGGCCCTGTACATCAGGAAGGCCATTGAGATGGAGATTAGGGACGATCGGGTTGAGTGCTTATGGGTAAGAATTAGAGGGAAGACTGGCAGGGCAGACATCCTGGTTGGAGTCTGTTATAGATCACCCAACCAGGAAGAAGATAAAACATTCTATAGGCAGCTTAAGGCTGTCTCAAGATCTCTGGACCTTGTTCTCATGAGCAACTTCAACCTCCCTGACATCTGCTGGGATCTCAACACACCTCTAGGAGGTTCTTAGAGTGCATGGAGGACAGCTTCTTATCCCAGGTACTCTGAGAGCCTACCAGGGGCAAGGATATGCTTGACCTCCTCTTCACCAACAGGGAAGGGCTGGTGGGTGATGTGGTGGTGGGAGGGTGTTTAGGGGCCAGCACCCATGAGATAATTGAATTTTCAGTTTTCAGTCAATCTGAGAGGGACAGCAAGAAGACCTCCAGTCTGGACTTCCAGAGGGCAGACTTCAGGCTACTCAAGGAAGTAACTCAGAGGGTTCCTTGGGATAAAGCCCTTAAAAATAAAGGGGTCCAGGAGGGCTGGACCTGCTTCAAGGAAGAACTGATGAAGGCGCAGGAACAGGCTGTGCCAATGTGCCGGAAGATGAGCTGCCGGGGCAGACGGCCACCCTGAATGGGTAATGAACTTTTAATAGAACTAAGGGGAAAAAAGAGGGTGTACCATCCTTGGAAGAAAGGTGAGGCAACCCACGGAATGTTTAAGGATGTTGCTAAATCATGTAGGAAGAAAATTAGGGAGGCAAAAGCATACCTGGAGCTTAAACTGGCCTCTGCTGTGAAGGACAACAAAATGTCCTTCTATAAATACATGAATAGCAAGAGGAAGGTTAAGGACAGCCTCCACTCCTTGGTTGACATGGAGGGAAACATTGTATCAAAAGATGAGGAAAAGGCAGAGGCACATAACAGCTTCTTTGCCTTAGTTTTTACTAGCAGGACAGAACATCTTCCAGACAGCTGGCCTGCAGAGCTGACAGATGGAACCACGGAGCTGCATAGTTTCCCTGTGTTCCATGAGCAGGAGATTTGAACTCTCCTCAGCAGCTTGGATCCCCACAAGTCCATGGGACTTCATCCCATTGGGTGGGTGGAGGAGCAACCAAGCTGCTGCATGGTGTTTAGTTGATGTCTGGGGTTAAATCATGACAATGACAGAGCTTAAAACCCACAATTATTCCATCAATAATGCCTGAATATAATTTTGAAATTTCACTTTTAGAACCTCTGTAAGTGTTCTTATTTACAGTGGTATCTTCTGAGTTGCTGCAGCAACATCAATTTCTGAGAATAATGAGATTTGAAATTGTTAGGGATTGTGAAAATTGAAAAACAAGCAACAGCCAAAAACAACAAACAACCCTCCCTCCTGCCCCCCCACCCCCCAAAAAAAACTTCTCGAATGTTTTCTGTATAAACATATTTAACTTTCTAAGATGTCTCCACCTCTACATCGTCATAGATCACAACTCTGAGTGTAACCACTTACCCAGTTACTCACCTATTCAGTGCTCCACCCATCAAGTCCATGTCTCTCCATCTTAGAAAGAAAGATGCCATGTCAGATAGTGTCAAATCACAGTATCACAGTATAACTAAGGTTGGAAGAGACCTCGAGGATCATCGAGTCCAACCTGTCTCCACAGACCTCATGACTAGACCATGGCATCAAGTGCCATGTCCAATGTCTTGCACAAGACCAGATGACAGCAGTTGCTCTTCCCACATTCAGCCAACCTGTAACTGTTGTAGAAGACTACCACATTTGTAAGATACAATTTGCCCATTGTGAAGCTGTACTGTCATTGATCACCTTGTTATTTTTCATGTGCCTTAGTACCATTACCAGGAGCCCCTTGGCTTCACAACAGAGTTAAGCAACAGGCAAAACAGGCTATAAAACTTTAGAAGCAATCAGGTAAAGTAGTTTAAGTTACTCACAAAATGTGAAGCTGCTAATCATCAAAAGCTTTGCTTGATGAAGCAATACCCAGGAATTGTGATATTTGTAATCCAAGAATCAAGGATAACCCAACAGGTAAATTCCAAAACAGAGGAAATATGAGAGAAAGCTGCTCTAGTGAAGCTCTGTGAGTCAAACATGCTGTTGCTGGAAAGAAAGAGCTAAAGAGCCCTGAAGAGAGCAACACAACATAGGTTCTTGTCACAGTCCTGCTCCCGTTAGCAAACAGGGTGTAGGCCTTTAAATCATTCTCTATAAATTCCCTTTTTGAAAACTGAACAGCCCAATGGCAGATCACCCATTCAAATCTAGCCAATCAGTTCAAAATGCTGTATGGCAGGCAAACTGCTCACATATTCTCAAATAGGCGACTCCACATGTCAGAGGCTATTTGAAACGCGTGAGGCACGGGGCTCAGCTTTCACTCCTCCCAGGTAGCCCTAACGGTGCCTCCTCCTGCAGTGGGGAGGGAGGAGAAAGGGCAGTGGCCAAACAGGTTTATCTGATTTGTTTATGCTTCTTTGAGGACACAAGCTCAGCCACCAGTTCCTTCAGGACCCATGGATGGATCTTGTCAGGCCTAATGGACTCATGGATGTTCAGGTTCTCTAGGTGTTTCCAGACCTGATCTGCTCTTACTGTGGGTGGTGGGCTCCTAGATGCAGCCGTTGGCCTCTGTGGCTTGCGTGTTGTTCTTCAAGTGATTACCAGTGAAGATTGAAGCAAAAAAGTCACCAAGAACTTAATCTTTTTCCATATCCTTGGTAACCAAGTCACTTCTATTCCTCCACAGGGGCTCTACATTCTTTTTTGTTTTCCTTTTCTCTCTGACATACCTGTTAAATCCTTTTCTGTTATCTTTAATGTCCTTGACCAGATTTAAGCGCTTTAGCTTCCCTAAACTGGTTTCCAGTTTCCTGAATTATTTCCTTATATTCATCCCAGCTTACCTGTTCTCACTTCCACCATTTGAGTGTTCTCCTCTCATGTTTGCAAGAGAAATCTGGAATTCTTTATCCTGGAAAATAAAAGACTGAGAGGAGGTCTTTTCAGTGTTTATCTCAAGGGTGAAAGGCACAAGAATGGGACTGGGCTCTTCTCAGTGGTGGCCAGTGGTAGGGTAAGGGGCAACAGGGACAAACAAGAACACCTGAGGTTTCATTTGAACTTAAGCTGAAACCTCTTTACTTTGAGGGTGACAGAGCACTAGAACAGGCTGCCCAGAGAGGCTGCAGAGTCTCCTTCTCTGGAGACATTCAGGCATACCTGTATTAGTAGGAAGTTTGGACTAGATGATCTCTGGAGGTCTTTTTCAAACCTTACCATTCTATGTTTCTAAATTTTTTACTATTTCCTTGTCAGAAAGGAATTCACACAAGCCTATAGCTGTCAAATTATGTCCTTGTCTGTTCACTATTCTTTCTGGGCCATGCTGTGCTTTTGCTAGAGAATGCTAAGGTCTGGGTTTTGTTGTTTCCATGTTACAGAGATACATATGTGGCTCTTATGTCTATTGCAATTCTCAAAGTTTTATTTCACAAATGAGTAATAACAGAATTAACAAGATATGTAAAACATATGTTCTGAGGGAGAGGTGAGTTGACAATGTATCATAATCCTAAATGTGCATACATTACAAGATGTCCACATTTTGGAAAATCTAACACAGTTTGCTTTGTATGTTTTTGTTTTCTTTTGTTGTCTTACTTCCAAGAAAGAATCACTTATTGTAATGCAGATCAGAGAAAAATGATGAAATGACACCTCCATTTTCATGGGTATTTATATGAATAGCAAATAATGGTGTACAACCACAGTCAGTTCTCTCTGATGACAGTTAGATAGGATATATGGGTCAACTACAAGATAGTTGATTCTTAAACACAAGTGCCCTCTGTTTTCTTCCAAGCTTTCCTGAAAAATGCAACAGAGGTCAAGATTAAAAAGTAACTGTTTGGCAAAGGCCTGTAAGGATTAGGAGGTCCTAGGCATCAAATTCAGTAATTGACATATTTCTCAATCTAATAAAAATAAAAATAAAATAAAATTTAAAAAAACCACCAACAACAACAACAAAAAACCCCAGCAAATTGCAAGTGACTGACAATTACTACTAGAGTTGCCCATGAAGATTTTACTGAATTCACTAATAGGGGGGGGTGGGAGGGGAGGGGAAGTTAGTTTCACAAATGTGATTCAGTGAGAAAAACAATGGGAATAAAACACCCAATATGATGGATGATGGACTGTGAAGTGTGTTAACCTGAATAAGATTGTAACTAAATGAGATATACAAGTCCCATCTCAGCTAGGCATATATCGTATTGTCCTGCTCAGTAACTCATGATTAGTCATTTTTTTCTACTTACAGATGACACCAGATAGGTTAGACCTCAAAGAAGAAAGTAATTACAGATGTTAATTCATTTAATTCCCCCTACTCATCCAGCCTGGGGAAACCATTTCCTTTAACTGTTCTATAGCACTCCTAACATAGAACCTGGGATGGGGGAGAGATTGGCAAAAACAAACATGCGAAACCCAAAAAGACGAAGGATTTTTAAAAAGATCTCCAAAGCTGTCTGAATGGATTCTCAGCATGGATTTAAAGTGGTATTCTTTGATGGTTCATAATGACTGTAGCAAAATTGTTACTTAAATACAATAGTTGTACTGCTTTTCTTGGAAAAATATATTCATAATTTAAATTTATTTATTAGTAAATGGATTTTGAAGGGCTACATTCTTTTATGTGAACAGTTGTTAAAAGTCTACATAAAAACAGAATGCAGACAAGAACTTAAATTCAAACCATATTGTTTGGCTAACTGCAGTCAAACTCAATGTTATAAATCAGTCGAAACATGCACTAGTACTCAAAATTCTATTTCCAAAGTTTTATCCAACTTGCTGTTTCAAAAACATTGCATGAGCTTTTTCATGCTTGATAACTTCTTCTCTTTAGACAAAGTACCAGGATCAATTTTCCTTTTACAACAGTTTCACTTCAAAACTTTTTTTCAAACACTGTTTTGTTACTGTTGCTGTGAAGCTTGTTAGACCATACCACATATAAAAAATAAAAGGGAAACATTATCTCTTACTTCTACAATGATTTTAGACTTAGTAGAGCTAAGATTATACAAATACTTTTGGCTGTCCCCTGTGACACTGACAGACAAGATGACCTTGAAAGAAAATAGAATTATAGAATCATAGAATCAGTCAGGGTTTGAAGGGAACACAAGGATCATCTAGTTCCAAACCCCCTGCCATGGGAAGGGACACCCCACACTAGATCAGGCTGGCCAGAGCCTCATCCAGCCTGGTCTTAAACACCTCCAGGGATAGGGCCTCAACCACTGTCTTGGTCCGGAGAGGGAAAGAGACTAGTTCTTTTGAATATTCCCGTGTTGTGAAATTAATAGGCACAAACGAGGCCAAAATATCAACAGCTAGACTATTTATTACATAGAGAAAATGGAAATAAGAAGGGGAGAGGGAGAAGATAGAGAGGGAAAGAGAGAAGAGAGAGAGAGAAGAGGAAAGGAATCATATTACCACACCCCTCACCCACCCCAAGACAGTTTGAGTCTGTGGAGGAAAGATGTTGGGTTTGTAGAGAAAGGGTGCTGAGGCTTTGGCTGGAGATGCGATGTGATCCCTCTGGGCAGCCTGGGTCTGTAGAGAAAGGGTGCTGAGGCTTTGGCTGGAGAATAGATGAGGTCCCTCTGGGCAGCGTGGGTCAGCTCCATGAGTGGCAGCAAGGGGGACTTAGGACACAGAGAGAGGGTTCAGTCTGCTTCCTTCCTTCTCAGCGGCATGGTCCTCCTTCAGCGTTTTTCTCTCTGCATTTTTCTTCCTCTGCGTTTTTCTTCCTCTAAGCCAGTAGTGGTCAAGCCTTTTATACAGTTTTTAGTCCTTAGGTATGTGTCCAAGCATTGTCCCTCAGGAATTCAGGAGCCAGGAAATCATAAGTATCCAGATATCGTTCCCCAGGAAGTCTTTTTGTGTATTCATGTGAGTTTGGACAGTGGTCTGGATGGAGGGGGGGCGCCTCCGCCTCCTTCCTCTCCATCTCCCTGCCTACCCACTTATCACACATCAGGAGACAGGTGGAGAGTCCATTGACTCATCACCCTCCCTTCCTGGGGGTATCTGATAGCTGTCTTGAAGGCGTGATGGCTGAGTCCTTGGGTCGTTGTTATAGGCCAGCTGCAGTCCAGTGTTATCACAATGCAATCACAAGGTGATTTGCATCCAGCATTTGTACTATCTAGGCAAGCAGCAAGTGATTTTATCTTTGTTGAGTCACACCAGGAGTAGACTCTTACAACCACCTTCCTGGACAACCCATTCCAGGGCTTCACCACTCTCATGGTGAAGAACTTCCTCCTCACATCCAGTCTGAATCTCCCCACTTCCAGCTTCATGCCATTCCCCTTGTCCTATCACTACCTGATATTCTAAGAAGTCCCTCCCCAGCCTTCTTGTAGGCCCCCTTCAGATACTGGAAGGCCACAATAAGGTCACTTTGGAGCCTTCTTTTCTCCAGACTGAATAGCCCCAACTCTTCCAGTCTGTTCTCATAGGAGAGGTGCTCCATCCCTCTGATCATCCTCATGGCCCTTCTCTGGACACAATACAGCTCCTCTAATTTTATAGGGAAAGAACATTGTTACCTTTCTCGAAGACTTCTTCAGCAGTTTTACCCCAGATGATGATATCATCAATGAACTGGATGTGTTCTGGAGCACCACCTTCCTCCAGAGCATCGTGGATCACTGCATGACAGATGCTGGAGCTGTGGATCCAGCCCATTGGCAGTCTGTTGAAAGTGTACTGGATTCCTCTCCAGGTGAAAGCAAACTGAGGACTGCATTCCTCTGCTATGGGAATAGAGAAAAATGCATTAGCAATGTCTATGGTAGCATACCATTTGGCCTCTTTGGATTCCAGCTCATACTGGAGTTCCATCATGTCTGGTACTGCTGCACTCATAGGCAGTGTTACTTCATTCAGGGCTCGGTAGTTCACTGTCAGACACCAGTCTCCATTCTGCTTTCGCACAGGACACACTGGACTGTTGAAAGGTGAATGAGTTTTGCTGATGACTTTCTGACTCTCCAACTGACGAATCTGATTCTCAATGGGCAACAAAGAGTCACGGTTGGTTCTGTATTGTCTGTGATGCACAGGCTGAGAAGCAACCGGCAATTTAATGTCCTGAATCTTGTGTTGTGCCACAACGCCAGATTCATCAGAAAGCTCAGGTCTAGCAGACAGTTTCAGCTTTTGTCCATCAATTTGTACAGAAGCTACTCCAAAAGACCATTTGTAACCTTTAGGGTCTTTGAAACGCACTTCTCTCAGAATATCAATTCCCAAAATACAAGGTGCATCAGGTCCGGTCACAACTGTATGCTTCTTCCACTGCTTACCAGTTAGACTTATATTAACCTTCACTTTACTTAACTCTTGAGATCCACCAGTGACTCCCAGAATAGTTATAGACTCTGATCCCTGATAATTTGATGGCATTATGGTGCACTGAGCTCCTGTGTCAACCAAGGCCCTGTACTTCCGAAAGTGTGAAGTGCCAGGCCACTGGATGTACACATCCCAATAGATTCTGTTATCTCTATTACACCTCTCCTCCCCCTGGTGGAAGGCAGGGCACCCCTAATTAGGGGGAACATGTCCACAGGTGCAACGAGCACACTGTGCAGTGTTAGAACTGGAGCCACTGTTGGAGCTACTAGAGTTGTCCTGGGGAACTGTAGAAGTAACAGCTACCCTTCTGGTATTGCTACCCCGAGTTCTGCCACTTTGCAGTTCCCTCAGTCTCCTGAAAAGATTAGAAGTTGGTTGACCATCCCATCTGTTCATGTTCTCACCAAACTGATCACGCAGGGTAATCCAAATAGTCCTACGTGACTGCCTTGGTGGTCTGTTTTGGTTTGACCTGTTTTGGAATGACCTCCTTGGAGGATATCTGTTCCTCACAGATGAAACCTGTATCCACCTGGAAGAAGAATTGGAATTTTATCTTGGTGCCAATTGGGATATGGTGTTTTTAAATTCATCCTTCAGCTCTTTCATGCAATTCTCCAATTTTCCAGACAGAGTTTCAATGGCTGAAACCAAAGAAACACGTGTCATGCTATCATCTAATTGTCTCAGTTGATCAGTGAATTGGCCAACCGTAGGAGGAGCTCCACCATAATTTCTTGCTACAATTCTGCTTGCCAGAATGTTTGCATAATTAGAAGGAGCAAGCTTAATGAGGTTTTTTAGCAAGACCATTTCCTACAGGAACATCATCAGGATTCAGAGATTCATGTTCACCATAGAGTATCTCTCTGACAGCAAATTCTCTCAGATGCTTAATTCCCTCATCTATGGTAGTCCAGGGCATAGGATTCCATGGAAGATCATCTCGGGAAGGGTATCTCATGAGAACCGCCATTAAAAGGCGTATCCACAGATTAACCTTATTGAGAGCCTTGCCTAGATGTCTATCTATTCCATTATCCTTTGAGAGAGTTCCTAGCTGAGTTGCTGACTTGTCTCCAACCATTAGAGCTGGAGCACCTGTATCATAACATCTACCAAGCCAAGCGAGAACTGGCTCCTGATCTGCTCTGAGATAGTCTTTGTACACATTTTGCAATTCCTCACGCGGTGAAGAGCAGTCGGTTATGTCATCTTCTTGTTCTTCCTCCTTTGCCTCCTCTTCCTCAACTTGTTGTGCCAAACAACCTTTCTGTCACTCTCTCAAGGATCCCTTTAAGCTGAGAAGCACCCCCACTAGCTGCTGTCCTACCAAGAGATGCATCTCGATCCTCTGATGATCTCAATAACTCAGCTATATTTTTAAGACAAATTTTCTCTTCCTCCCCAGCAGAAGAACCTTGCTGTGCATCCCCATCAGCTCCTGAATCAGCTTTAGACTTACCCCTCCTTGTTGTTAAAACTGCTACTTGCTTTACTGGAGCTGTGTTTGGGTTTCCAGCTGCCTTATCAGAAGCTGATAAGCTTTGAGACAGATTAGCTGCTTTGGAGGACGCTTCCGCTCCTGCCATGGAAGAAGGAGGAAATGACTTTGCCTCGTTAATGGTGGCCGCCGGGGATGCAGGAGCCACCATGTTTGGGGCTGCTGCAGCCCCTGGCTGCTTGCCAGAATCAGGGACACTGCCGTTCAGAGCTGCCTTTCCAATTGACTTTTTAGCTTTATCCTTAACTGACACAGATTCTCCATTATCATCATTACTGGATGTTTCTGAAACAGAGCCAGGGTGGTGTTTTTGTTTCTTTGTCCTCCGTCTAATAACAAAACATGCCTTAGAAACGTTTCTCTCCCGCTACAGTGTTACTAGCAAATACACATTACTTATCACCAGCAGCAGGACTACACACATCAAGAAAATCAGCTTTGGATCCCAGCCATCACTCAAAATTACTCTTTCACCGACTGGAATCTTAAACTCCTTTATCTCAATAGGGAGTGTGCTAGATGTAACATTTCTGTATTTTTTAATCGAAAAGAATTCCAGGCACAAATCATATAGGAGCTGCATCTTGTACTTAAACCACAAATACAATTTTTGCATTATGTATTTACCTATCTGATCGATAATCATACCCAGGCAATACTTGTAGATCAATACACTGAAGACTGAGAAGAGCAGACACTCTAAAAGCCAAAACACCTTCATGTTTGCTCGTCCGACTCAAGCAAGCAATAAATCAAGCTAATTTATCACCAAGCCCCGAGTTGGGCAGCCAATAATGTGGTAGGTTGAGAGAGGGCTTAGCTCTCCCTCCTCCACAGAGTAAGAAACCACAACTAGCCCAGTCAAAAGAGCAAGCTGTATATTTACAAGCATATATGGAAAGCAGGTTATATATAACACAATATATGCAGGTATTTACAATATATACACAGAAATATACAGCAAAGAGAAATAACACAATAAAAATCCCTCCCTGAGGGAGGGATCCCCTCCTTGGAACCCCCTCTCTCGCCCCCTACCTCCCTTTTTTCCCCAAAAAGGGGTTAGAGAGAGAGAAAGGCAAGTTATTAAGGGAAAGAGTTGTTAGTAAGCGTCAAAAACCCATGCAGGATTAGTTTTTGCTTCTCTGAAGGCCAACTCCAGCAGTTCGCAGAGAAACAGGCAGGGAGAACAGGCTGAAACACCAAACTACCCCAACTCCCCAAACCGAACTGAACTGAGGAAAAAAAAATTCCAACTGTTCCACAATCTAAAGTTACATTTTTTCTTCTATCCACCAATGAAATTCTTTTAGAATATCAGAATGTTTTGGTTCTAGTACCGAAAACATTTAGCCAGAGTGTCCCAGCACAGCGTCAAGCGGTCACAAAGATCATGATAAAAGCACATTTAATTAGTTCTTTAAGTATACCTGCTTTTCAAATAGATCTACTAATGGCTAATGTCCCCCAGATCTTTCAAATTTGGATACGTTAATAGCCAATAACAATAATACTGGCTTACATATTGAAGTAGGAGTAAGGAAAATGAAAAACAAAGGTGTTAAAAAAACAAACAACATGAAAGAGGGATAGGAATTCTAACAAGTGCTCTCAATTTGCTCTTTTGTACATGTGGCTAGTGAACAATCAACTGCAATATCCTGTATCAATTTAAAGGATTTTAGAAATTGTCTTTCTTTCATGAATCTGCTGATTACCTGCCTTCTACTTTTCTTCCAAATAGTGTGCCCATTTCAAATTTTTACCACTATGCATGTCAAAAATAGAGGAGTATAGTTCCTTTGAGAAAATGAGCATTTCTGTGTTAATTTTTCTTTCTTATTTATGGCCGAAACTTAACTTTCTAAAGTTTTAAAAAACATAGTATGTTCAAATTTTCTTTTTTCTTTTAGTTTCTTCATGTAAATTCAAGTAACTCTTCAGGAAATGCTTTATTATACTTTTAAGGAGTTCCTAAACAGGAGCACATGTGTGTATGGAGTACATCTGACATGCCTATGTGTGTGACAAGAGTTCAGGAGAATTAATGAATGTTATGAATGTAATATCTCTTGTAATATGTGTCTATCACACATATTCAGAATTCCCAGAAAGTGACAAAGAAGAGTGTCCAAGGCTTTTAACTTTCACTTGGTCGGGATTTTCCAACAGAGGAAGAACTCTGGGAAACTGTATTCTTTCACTGTTGCTGACTGATGGATTTGCAGTTCCTGATGAACTGTGTCAGTTCTAAGAGTCAGTGCAAACTTAGAAAATTGCAGAGCATTGTGGTAGTTTTAGGCTATGCCTTTAAATTTTTTTCCACAGATCTTGAACAGAAAGGGGTAAAATGTAAATAAATTTATATTGGGTGTGAAAAGGAAAATAATGATAGTTCTAAACAATCCCATTGGAAGAGATAATGGATTAAACTAGCTGTAAACAACAATTTCTTTCTCTTTTTGTTTCTTCACTCTGGGAGAGACTAACTTGCTTCTGGTTGATCTTGGATGCACTGCTTTGTTGTGACTGGTATTAACAACAACTGTTTATATGGAGAACCTGATGTTTGTACTGCAGTGTATCAGAGATTTTTTATTTCAGACAATTGCATCTTCTGGATTTGTTTCATCCGACATTCAGTTCATGTGTTCCAGGACTTTTCTGTATATGAACCAACACATGATAAACAAAGATAATTAGAATATTTGTTTCAAGATTGAACTCCTGATCCAAACAAAAACTCTAACACAGATATACTCTTAGACTGTCAGCTATGCCTATCTGATTTCCTAATTCCTGCAAATCTTTTTCAAATAGCTGTTCTCCTTTGCACATCTTTAGTTTCTCCTTGTAAAATATTTTATGCCTTTGGTTTTTCGTGAAACATTTTGAAACAAATTTACTTTACTGTCATAACAAGTTTGAAGGTGTATAGAGTTTGATTTTAAAAGAATAAAGACTCAATTTTTCCATTTTGTTCTTAGAATAATGTCAATTTTCTTGTAAAAATTATCTTGTGCCAAAAGGATTTAGGAGCAAAAAAGAATGATGATTATTTTTTAAATTATTATTATTTTTTAAGCTTTTATACAGAGAAAAAGGATAAATCCTCATCTAAACATCAAGGAACAAGGAATCTGGATAGTCACAGAGTATTTTTTTGTGTGGGTGACAGAATGAACAATAGTAGTTTTGGCAGAAATTGAGCTGAGCAAAATAAATCCAAAGGTAAACTATGGATATTGGTTAGTGATGGGTAAAAAGAGTCACAGCATACATGACGTTCAGTCAGCAGAATACAAGAGACTTCATCTTTTTGGACTCCCTTCTATAAATATATTAATAGCAAGAGAAAGGGCAAGGACAAACTCCACTCCTTGGTTGACATGGAGGGAAATGTTGTATCAAAGGATGAGGAAAAGGCAGAGGTACTTAACACATTCTTTGCCTCAGTTTTTACTAGAAGGACAGAATGTCTTCCAGACAGATGGCCTGCAGAGCTGGCAGAAGGAGACAGGGAGCTGCACAGTTTCCTTATGATCCATGAGCAGGTGATTGGAACTCTCCTCAGCAGCTTGGATCCCCACAAGTCCATGGGACCAGATGAGATCCATCCTAGGGTGCTGAGAGACCAGGCAGATGAGCTGGCCAAGCCACTCTCCACCATTTTCCAGCAGTCCTGGCTCACTGGAGAGGTCCCAGAAGACTGGAAGCTGGCCAACGAGGTGCCCATCCACAAGAAGGGCCAGTTGGATGAGCCAGGGAATTCCAGGCCTGTCAGCCTGACCTCAGTGCCAGGCAAGATTATGGAACAGGTCATCCTGAGTGCAATCACACAACACTTACAGGATGGCCAAGGGATCAGGCCCAGCCAGCATGGATTTAGGAGGGGCAGGTCCTGCCTGACCAACCTGATCTCCTTCTATGATCAGGTGACCTGACTGGTGGATGTGGAGAGGCCTGTGGATGTAGTCTACCTGGACCTCAGCAAGGTCTTTGACACCGTCCCCCATAGCAAACTCCTGGCCAAGCTGTCAGCCCTCGGCTTGGACAGGAGCACACTGTGTTGGGTTAGGAACTAGCTGGATGGCAGAGCCCAGAGAGTGGTGGTGAATGGTGCCACATCCAGCTGGCAGCCAGTCACTAGTGGTGTGCCCCAAGGATCAGTGCTGGGCCCCATGCTCTTTAACATCTTTATTGATGATCTGGATGAGGGCATTGAGTCCATCATCAGTAAATTTGCTGACGACACCAAGCTGGGGGCAGGAGTTGATCTACTGGAGGGTAGAGAGGCTCTGCAGAGGGACCTCGACAGGCTGGACAGGTGGGCAGAGTCCAACGGCATGAGATTGAACACATCCAAGTGCCGGGTTCTGCACATTGGCCACAACAGCCCCATGCAGAGCTACAGGCTGGGGTCAGAGTGGCTGGAGAGCAGCCAGGTGGAGAGGGACCTGGGGGTACTGGTCGATGGTAGGCTGAACATGAGCCTGCAGTGTGCCCAGGCAGCCAAGAGGGCCAATGGCTTCCTGGCCTGCATCAAGAACAGTGTGGCCAGCAGGAGCAGGGAGGTCATTGTGCCCCTGTACACTGCACTGGTTAGGCCGCACCTTGAGTACTGTGTCCATTTCTGGGCTCCTCAGTTTAGGAAGGATGTTAACTTGCTGGAGCATGTCCAGAGAAGGGCAACGAAGTTGGTGAGGGATTTGGAACACAAACCCTATGAGGAGAGGCTGAGGGAGCTGGGGTTGATTAGCCTGGAGAAGAGGAGATTCAGGGGTGACCTTATCACTCTCTACAACTACCTGAAGGGAGGTTGTAGACAGACGGATGATGGTCTCTTCTCCCAGGCAGCCAGTACCAGAAAAAGAGGACACAGTCTCAGGCTGCACCAGGGGAGGTTTAGTGTGGATGTTAGGAAGAAGTTCTATACAGAGAGAGTCATTGCCCATTCAAATGGGCTGCCTGGGGAGGTGGAGGAGTCGCATTCATTGGAGGTTTTTAGGAGGAGACCTGATGGGGTGCTTGGTGCCATGGTTTATGTTGATTAGGTGGGTTGGATTGGTTGATGGGTTGGATGTGATGATCTTGAAGGTCTCTTCCAACCCGGTCTATTCTATTCTATTCTATTCTATTCTATTCTATTCTATTCTATTCTATTCTATTCTATTCTATTCTATTCTAAAATGTCATCATGAGAGAGTTGACAGATGGCTTTTATGAACTGTAGAATAAATCTAACACATCCTGTTTTAATGAACACTGTGTGGAATAAGTCAACCTGGAATATTTTTTGGATTAATTGTGACAGTGATCTTCCACTATGGTTATAAATATTTTTTATGCAGTTTTGGATTGTGTGTTTTCCTTTTGAACTTTTCCTTTGACAACAGACTTTGTTCTTAGAGTCTAATTTAGACAGTTTGTACTTAATGAAATCTAACACACTTATTCTGGGTCTGACATATTTTGTATGGCATGGTTTGTATCTTATGTTTCAAGATGTGAAAAACTCACAAGTATGCAACAGAGATTGTGAGATTTTCTTGCTGTTAAGCTATAATCTTGTTCGTCGTAAAAAATACCATGTTTAAAGATCTTTATAATCTATCATCTAAGTTTCCTTTTCCATTGATTTAGATTAAAATACTATAAATTTTATCATGCACCCATAATAATAAATGTAATAGAAAGTAAAAGAAAGCTGTTTAATAGCCAGCATAAGTAATGATGATTTGGACATTTTGGGTCTCTCTAGGTTGTTACCAGTTGATCACAGCTTGTGCAGTGCTGTCTAGAACTCCAACATTTTCAAAGCAAATGTAATTACATTTCCAAGATGAATTACCAGAATAGTTTTCCTTTCTTTGACCTGTCATGAACACCCCTGTGCTAGAACTAAAATACAGAAGGACACTTGCCACTATGAAGTTCATAAAAACAACTCGAAAAACTTTTTAAAGTCGGGGCGGGGGGGGGAGGAAAGAAAGTTAAACCTGAAAGTACTTTGGTTTATTCTTATATTAATTCTGGGATTTCTTGAAAGTTATCGCAGAATTATTTCCAGAAATTAAAAAAAAAAAAAAAAAAAAAAAAAAAAAAGTGTGTGAAATAGAAGTTATAAATCTTTTAATGGATTTTATATGCAAGTGATATTAAAAGAATAGTTGTTAAAGTACCAGATTAACATTGAATATATATTATTCCTTGTTTTCCTGCTTAACTGGGAACTAGTTTTTCTGTAAGTCTGCTTTTTCAGAAACATCTTTATAGTAGCAGAGATAAAAGTTTTGCATGTGTGGTTCTCTGTTTCATTTTAGTATCCATCATCACATTGCTTAATTAAATTAATATATGAAGGACCTTTTTTTTTTTTTTTTTTTTTTTATACTGGTATATGTGGTTTATGTATTATATGCTTTTAATTTAGTAGTGCAGTGTTTTCTGTTAAAAGATGGCTCTCATTACAAGGAATGTACTTATGAATCTATGTGCATTGAGTTAAATTCTCACTCAATTTAAAAGACATATGTTGGAAACAAATGCATCAAAGCACAGGGAAGTGTTCAGTAGGTGAATAAAACAGGTGAATACATTCATGTGATGACTCGGGCCTCAAAGCAATCAAATCATCTTAAATGAGTTTTGGAATTTACATAAATTACCTTGCTGATCTATCTTCACCTTTTACTCTCTCTTTTTCTTTTTTTTTTTTTTCTTTTTTTTTGATGACTACACTGAAAGGAATAGTTTCTTCTAAAGAATGTTTTTCACAGAACAAATTTCTTGTTAGTAAACTGTGTTCTTAATCTCCAGTTCAAACACTATATTGATGGTCTATTGTCAAAATCTTGCTTACATTAGTTACAGCTTTAGAAGTTTGGTGGTCTCAGTCTGATTTCTAGCAAACAGGTGTGCACAACACAAAAAAAAAACCCAAATCAAAACACCCAAATGTTAGCAGCTGTTTCTGAGTTTCAGATACATGGAAAGTCTTGGTACAGGTGAAAAAAAATCTGGAAAGGACAAAAATACAGAATTATCCACTCATTTTCTAAAGTAATCCTTTCTAAAAAGCAGGCAGTAAGTTTCTCACAAGATGCAATGTGGCTCTGTTTAAAGTGTCAGTTACCTTAGGTTACATTCATAGTATAAAAAAATGAATTACTGTTTCTTTAGCACTCTGATAAATTCTATATGCATGTAGAAGGAGGAAAAGAACAACCAATCAAACAAAAATCCCACAAAACAACCAACCAAACCAAACCAAACCAACAAAAAAAGCTGCTATGTGAATAAAAGACCTGAATTTTTAATCATTCTGTTCTTTAAACCCTATTCATATTTCTTTAAATACCTATACATCTGTATCTGGAGTAAATCATACTTTGTGGAATGATTTTGCAACTAATTCAGATAATTAGTACCTGGACCCATGAGGGAATTAGTTCACTCCAGCAGAGTTTTAAAAGAAACACTACTAGAACAATATGGAATTCATACCGAGATGGATTGTAATGCTAGCTCCTATAATGTAAATTTCGTTTTAAAGATTGATCTTTCTTTGCATTTCACTTCTCCTGAAAATGTTTTCTAAAAATTATATAAGATTCAGGATTTTAATTTGTTGAAGTTCTATAGCTACAAAGAAATATTTTCTTCCGTAATGTAAAATTTTATCAGTTTTCTTTGAATTTTAAAGCTACCATATAATGTTATATTAGTGCTTATGACACTAAGCAATAGCTCTAGATGGGTTTTGTTTATTTTTTCATTTGTTTGTTTGCTTGAGGGTTTTAAATGTTGTCTTTTAACCCATAATAAACATTAAATTTAGATTGTTAATTCTGAAATAACAGAAAAGCAATTTTCTCCAGGTAAAAATGTAGTAGGGTACTAAATTTTCAGGTGTGCTATAGACTTAGTGAGGCTTTAAAATATAAATTATTTACTCTGCATTTCATAAGGATACTGATCAATCATAACCAAGTCTGTGCTGTTAAAGTTATTATTTTATGAGTGAAATGCAACTTAAACCACTTAATTCTCACTTCTGGCCCAATATCTTTCTGGGTCAAGAGATATGTTGGTAGATCTTCCAGAGCTTTAGTTTTTTGTAAGTTACATGATTTCTGACCCTTTAGATTAGAGATATCAGTCCCTTGGTTACTGGCCTTTTGAACTTGGTGGTATGCTTGTAGGCATTCATCTATTGTGCCAAACTCAATCATTTTGACTGAACCATTTGGACATAAAAAGCAGGACTGTCTGTTTACTATGGGAAGCAGATCTTCCCAGCTGGTCTCTATATAGCTGATAGATCTTTCAGCAATCATCAACTCAGCCTTGGTGAAAGCCTTTAAATGAGACGAGGTGCCTGAACTGGGCAGTAAACCCAGTGGTTTTCCATTGTTTGGCTTAACAAATATAATAGAGCAGATACCACACATTTTTCCTTATTTCATTAATGTTCAGCTTTTATCTGCCTGATTAGTATGGGACACTTTTTTTTCAGAGAGCTGACCAAGGTTCTGACAGATGTTAATGTCAGAAGTTACACAGCACAGTGTTTTGATAGCTTATTTGGTGTTTTAAGTAAACATAAAATAAAATAAAACAATATAAAATGAAAGTAAATTAAAACAGCAAAGAAAAAATCAGTCGAACCAAACCAGATACACAAGAAAATCAAAGCAAATAAAAACCTTTCAAGATCCCAAAACAACTCTTTCCACCTCTTTGTATATTTTGAGTGGGCATGCAAAGGAAACTTTATATGTTTTATGCAATCCACAGATCAAGTTAAAAGTTTAGGCTTCCTTTGCGTTGATGCTTAGAGCAAGCATCACTGTTTGACATATTAAGGCAGCAACTCTTCATCTCCCTTAGAGTGTGAGTGTATTTTCATTAGAGGAACAGGTTGCTTCACATATGCATGGTACTTTCCTAAAGACATTTGTTGAAGAACTAGTAAGAATAGTTTATGAATGCTTAGGCATCTGTGGATTGTCAAGTGAACATCTTTTAGATTGCAGATAAAAGGCAAGTTTCATAGGGATAGTTGAAAGTTTTTATCTGACTGTATCCTTATTCTGCTGGAAAAACAGCATGCTTGAAGCATACTAAGCTCATTTTCAGGGGAGAATTATGCTCCAAAAATAGGATCTGAAAAAATCAAATTTGGTATGAGCAAATTAATGGAAATTTTGAGGAATATGATGTGTTCAAAATACTTCAGGTGTCCAGAAGGAGTTGTGTTAAGTCTGTTGGTGGCATGTTTTTTTGTTGTTGTTGTTTTGTTTGTTTTTTTTGTTTGTTGGGGTTTTTTGTTTGTTTGTTTTTATCCATAGCAAAAATTCACAAATCTGAAAATGGGCTATGATTTTTACTTTTTATTTTACATTAAATATTTGTTTCATTTTTACATCATGTAAGTATGTTCCTGTCATAACCATAGTAGCACAGCCATGAAAATGTTCACTAAGGACATAGAAACTAATTATTAAAAGTATAGGTGGCAATTGCACAGGGAGATGAGCCTTTAACATCCTGGATATGTATTCTCTTTGTCAGTACATTTAACAACATGCATAATTCCTAAATTTTGTGGGATGTAATGCCATCAGCATACTCATATTTCTCTCCCTTGTTTTGTACAACATAGATACATATGATTGAGTATGGATAATAATAATAGTAATACTACTACTAAACCAGGCTGGAAGAGACCTCCAAGGTCATCGCGTCCAACCCCTCAACCAATCCAACCCACCTAATCAACTAAACCATGGCACCAAGCACCCCATTAAGGCTCCTCCTGAGCACCTCCAATGACCATGACTCCACCATCTCCCCAGGCAGCCCATTTGAATGGGCAATGACTCTCTCTGTATAGAACTTCTTCCTAACATCCACACTAAACCTCCCCTGGTGCAGCCTGAGACTGTGTCCTCTTTTTCTGGTTCTGGCTGCCTGGGAGAAGAGACCAACATCTGTCTGTCTACAACCTCCCTTCAGGTAGTTGTAGAGAGCAGTAAGGTCACCCCGAGTCTCCTCTTCTCCAGGCTAAGCAACCCCAGCTCCCTCAGCCTTTCCTCACAGGGCTTGTGTTCCAAATCCCTCATCAACTTTTTTGCCCTTCTCTGGAAACACTCCAGCAAGTCAACAGCCTTCCTAAACTAAGGGGCCCAGAAATGGACACAGTACTCAAGGTGCGGCCTAACCAGTGCAGTGTACAGGGGCAGAATGACCTCCCTGCTCCTGCTGGCCACACTGTTCTTGATGCAGGCCAGGATGCCATTGGCCCTTTTGGCTGCCTGGGCACACTGCAGGCTCATGTTCAGCCTACCATCGACCAGTACTCCCAGGTCCTTCTCTACCTGGCCGCTCTCCAACCACTCTGACCCCAGCCTGTAGCTCTGCATGGGGTTGTTGTGGCCGATGTGCAGAACCCGGCACATGGATGTGTTCAATCTCATGCCGTTGGACTCTGCCCATCTGTCCAGCCTGTTGCGGTCCGTCTGCAGAATTGGAAGGGATAAGCAAGCAGGTGTCTAATTTATAGATCTTACAGCAATATTTTGAGGTCTTCCCTAGTGGCCATTATAAGGCATTTCTGGACATGGCTGCAGCTGGAATTTTCTCTCAGTTCCAGTTCCTGTTCGGCTCCTCTTCGCTCTCCCCTTCTAGCCCATCTGCTTCTGGGCATCTGGCCAGAAGGGCCACAGATAACAGATAAGCATTAATCCAGCACTAATATTTCTTGCTACTAAAATTCTTCTTTTCTTACAATTGCCTTTTCTCTCTCTCTAACCCTCTTTGGGAAAAAAGGGAGGTAGGGGGAAGAGAGAGGGCATACAGCGGGGAACCCCTCTCTGTCCAGGGGTTTTGTTCCTGTTATCCTTCTTGCCAGTATATTTCTGTATATATTGTAAATTCTGTATATTTGTGTACATAAATTCCCTGTGTCTCACATTGCTTTTGTAAATACAGCATTCCCTTTTGCTTCACCGGCTGAGTTAGCTGTGGTTACTTCTTCTTAGTGGGGGAGGGAAAGCTGGGCCTTCTCTCTCAACCCACCACAATGGTTACTTGCAAATTGATAGCTAAGTTCATTTTAGGCTAATGGAGACTGAGACAGCCAACATTACAGGCTATCTTTGGAAAAAATTTCCTAATTCAGATGAAGTTTGTAAGTGTACAATTGTAAAGTGCTTCAAGATATTTCTGTAATGTAGCCATTCAAAATATTATGTTATTGCATTTGAAACTGTAAGGAAAAAATAAGTCCATTCTTCTCTGCTTCTCTTGCTAGTGCATTAGCCATGAAGACGAAGGAATGTGCTGGGGCTTCTTTTAACAAATAATGTATGGACTACACAATGGAGAACACACAGAAAACTAAGCTTAATAAGTGAATCTTTTTGATCAGTTCAAAGACTGCACATAAGATATACTAACTTCAATGATCTTTCAGATTTTAAAATTTTGTGGTATTCCTGCTTTCTATCCCTGAGGCCCCATTTAGTCTGAATTTCAGTGCAATGGGCCATACTTTTCTATTAGAGATATAGTTCCAGAAAACCTTCTGACATCAGTGGGAGTTCTGTGAATGCCTATGAGGGAAAAATTCATCCTGCTATGGTTTCCCTATATCATTGTGTGTTTGACAGCACTAATAAAACAAGCAAATAACTCCTCCATTCCCTAAGCCTGCAGACAGCCCAAGGGAAAAGACAAACACTCTCAAACTGTAAGTAGCAACTGAAAACAGGAAGCCTTTCATATTAGAATCCAAACTTCAATTCCCATGTTTCATTGCTTTGGCTAGCACTTTCATTTTAAAGCTGGTATGATGTCAGCACGGTATGGAATACTCACAGGCAGATTCAGCTGAAATCAAGAAAATGTGAAAGATGACAAATCAATATTTTATATTGATGTCATGGACTGAATTGAACCTGCTGCTGTTATTCACATCATGCTGCAGTTGTGACAGCTTCAGAAAATGAAAGCGCTAACTGGGGCAAAATATTATGGTGCTTGAAGTTCAGATTGCAACATGGGAGTCTTCCTGTTCCAGCTGCTGCTTCTGGGTTTTGGGTTCTTGAGTGTTGGCTCCTTTCTGCAGGCATGGTGGCAGAGCAGGTGGGAGATGCTGATTATGATATTTTTTTCTGTATTAATTAGATATTATATATATATATCTTTAATATATATACATATAATTAGATTATTAGCTAAGGTAATTATGCATTATCATTATGATATCTTATTTTATTTCTTTATCTTAACCCTGAGTTGTGTGTGTTACTCTTCCCCTTACTTTCATGCTAGGAGAGCAAGTAAGTTAGCCTTTGTGCAAACCATTAGAATACGTAATAGAGAATTAACCAGATTGGAAAAGACCTCCAAGATCATCAAGTCCAACCTGTCATCCAACACCATCTAATCAACTAAACCATGGCACTAATAGCCTCATCCAGTCTCTTTGTAAACACTCCCAGTGATTGTAACTCCACTACCTCCCCATGCTGCCCATTCCAATCACTTTTTCTATGAAAAGTTTCTTCCTAACATCCAGCCTAAACCTCCCCTGGTGCTGCTTGAGACTGTGTACTCTTGTTCTGTCACAGGTTGCCTGGGAGAAGACACCAACCCCCACCTGGCTACAACCTCCCATCAGGTAGACAGCAATTAGGTCCCCCCTGAGCCTCCTCTTCCTCAGGCTGAACAATCCCAGCTCCCTCAGCCATTCAGTTTCACAGAATTTCACAGAATCACCAGGGTTGGAAGAGATCTCAAAGATCATTGAGTCCAACCTGCCACCACAGACCTCATGACTAAACCAAGTGCCACGTCCAATCCCCCCTTGAACACCTTATAGGACTTGTGCTCCAAAACCCTTGCCAGCTTTATTGCCCTTCTCTGGACACATTCCGGCAATTCAACATCTTTCCTGAACTGATAAGCCCAGACCTGGACCCAGTAATCAAGGTGTGGCCCAATCAGTGCTGAGTACAGGGGAAGAATGACTTCCCTGCTCCTGCTGGCCAGTCCTCTGGGAACTCTCCAGTGAGCCAGGACTGTTGAAAAATTATGGAAAGGATTACAACTGACCAAGAGCAAAATTGCCTTACAGATATTGTGGCCTGTAGATCCATTTCAACCCATTGGTTTGAGTGCAAAGTCATTGTTTTAAAAAATGGTGTTTTACAATCTGTCATAATAAGCTCTAGAGCATGTATACTATATATATTTAACTCTTCTGGTTTGATTTCAGTGACCATGGTTTAGGAGGTGTATAGTTTGTTTAATTGAAAGGTTTTAATTAGCACATTAGCATATTGATACAGCCATTCACTCATCATGAAACTGATTTCCAAGACACTTCATATACTTGTTTTTTATTAATTACATTGCATGCTTCTGTAGATCTTATTTTTATTTTTAAAGCAGATATGATGAATATCTTATTTTTGCAATTTACCTTTTCTTTTTATGATCTGATCATAGATCTGTGTTAGACTGACCAAAGCAGTCAGAGGACAGTTTGAGGTCAAAGAGCATATTTATTTTCTTCTTACAAGTTATACAGAATCATAGAATTGTGTGGGAGAAAGGTTGTTTTCAGATAGCTTTGGAAGGTTATAGGGAAGATTTTCCTTTGCTTGAATTAGAGAAGGCTATGTTTAGTTGTTGACTCTGAAAAGAATGTAAACATCTTGTAAACTGAAGGAGAGAAATTAGGCAAAATTTGGTTGGATGTGATAAAATATTGTTTGTTTGTTTTTTGTTTTAATTTTGACCTATTGTATGCCTTAATTACACACATGCCAATAGAAAATAACCAATTAGGATGTGACACATGTATCTTCTGATAGACTATATAAATTTGCTGTATAATATAATAAAGGTCTTCACCTGCTTACATCTTGTCCTGGAAGCTTTGACCAGGGTAAATAGAACAACTTTATTACAACAGAATCGTTTCAGATCTAAAAGATCTTTAATATCTTCAAGTCTAACTGTCAACTCTGCCCCAAGCCTGTAGTGTTGCATGGGGTTGTGACACAAGTGCAGGACTTGGCAAACATACCGTTAGAAACCTAAACCATATTTTATCAGCAAATTGGCATACAATAGAAGGGAAAAAATGGTATCACTAAAACTATTTATAAGAGCATCTGTATTTCACATAATTAAAACTAGTGAGTAATGCATAGAATCATAGAGTGTTGGGGGTTGGAAGGGACCTCTAAAGATCATCAAGTCCAACCTTCTTGCCAAAGCAGAATCACCTAGGACAGGCCTTACAGGAACATATCTCTAGAAACAGAGACTCCACAACCTCTATGAGTAGCCTAATTTGGTGCTCTGTCACCCTCACAGTAAAGAAGTTTCTTCTCATGTTGAAGTAGAGCTTTATGTGTTCCAGCTTATACCTGTTGTTCCTTGTCATATTACTGGGCCCCACAGAAAAGACACTTGACAGACTCTCCTCAGGTATTTATAGACATTATTAAGATGCCCTCTCAGTCTCTTGTCAAAACCAAACAGCTGCAGTTCACTCAGTTTTTTCTCGTAGAGAATATGTTCACGCCCCTGTCATCCTTGTAACTCTTTGTTGGATTGCCTCCAGTAGATCCCTGTCTCTTGACTGGGGAGTCCAAAATTGGATATAGTATTTCAGGTGTGGTATCACCAGGGCAGAGTAGAGGTGGGGGAGAACCTCTCTAGACCTGCTGGACACACTTTTCTGGATGTACTGCAGGATACCGTTGGCCCTATTGGTCACAAGGGCACATTGTTGTCCTGTGGAAACTTGATGTCCCCTAGGACTCCAAGGTCTTTCTACATGGAGCTGCTTTTCGGCAGGATGACCCCAAACTTATACTGGTGCCTGGTGTTATTCCCCCACAGATGCAGGACTCTGCACTTGTCATTGTTGAACTTCAAGAGGTTCCCCTGTGCCCAGCTCTCCAACTTGGCCAGATCTCACTGGAGAGACCAGCCACCAACCTTCCTCCCAGTTTCAGAACATGAGTGAGCTTGCTGAGGATACACTCAATCTCCTCATCTACGTCACTGATGAAGATATTGAACAAAACTGGACCCAGTACTGGGCAACACCACTGGCCACAGATATCCAACTGGACTCTGAACCACTGATCACAACCCTCTGAAATCTGTTGTTAAGCAAATTTGCAATGCACTTCATGGTCCAATCATCTAACCCAATTTTCTTGACCTTACCTGTGATAGTGTTATGAAAATCACAGAATCAACAAGGTTGGAAGAGACCACAAAGATCATCAAGTCCAACCTGTCACCCAAGACCTCATGACTAAACCATGGCACCAAGTGCCACATCCAATCCCCTCTTGAACACCTCCAGGGACGGTGGCTCCACCACCTCCCTGGGCAACAGATTCCAATGGCTAATGACTCTCTCAGTGAACAACTTTCTCCTCACCTCAAGCCTAAACATTCCCTGGCACAGCTTGAGACTGTGTCCCCTTGTTCTGGTGCTGGTTGCCTGGGAGAAGAGACCAACCCCCTCCTGGCTACAACCACCCTTCAGGTAGTTATATAGGGCAATGAGGTCACCCCTGAGCCTCCTCTTCTCCAGGCTAAACAAACCCAGCTCCCTCAGCCTGTCCGTGTAGGGACAGTGCTCAAGGCCTCTCACCAGCCTCGTTGCCCTTCAAAGGAGGACACTGCTGCTGACTGCAGGCTTGAATCCCCAACCTTAACATTAAGGGTCGTATGCTCTACCAAGTGAACCACGTGGAGCAGATTATACTGGCAGCAATAACTGCGCACCTGAAGGATGGCCAAGGGCTCAGGTCCAGCCAACATGGATTTAGGAAGGGCAGGTCCTGCCTCTCCAACCTGATCTCCTTCTATGATCACGTGACCCGTCTGGTGGACGTGGGGAGGCCTGTGGATGTAGTCTACCTGGACTTCAGCAAGGCCTTTGACACCGTCCCCCACAGTAAACTGCTGGCTAAGCTGTCAGCTCGTGGTTTGGACCACAACACTCTGTGCTGGGTTAGGAACTGGCTGGAGGGTCAAGCCCAGAGAGTGGTGGTGAATGGTGCCACATCCAGCTGGCGCCAGTCACCAGTGGCGTCCCCCAGGGATCAGTGCTGGGCCCCATCCTCTTTAGCATCTTCATTGATGATATGGATGAGGGGGTTGAGTCAGTCATAAGCAAGTTTGCAGATGACACCAAGTTGGGAACAGATGTTAGTCAGTTAGAGGGTGGAAAGGCTCTGCAGAGGGACCTCAACCAACTGGACAGATGGGCAGAGTCTAATGGCATGGCATTTAACAAGTCCAAGTGCCGGGTGCTGCACTTTGGCCATGGCAATCCCATGCGGAGCTACAGGCTGGGGTCAGAGTGGCTGGAGAGCTCCCAGACAGAGAGGGACCTAGGAGTGCTGATTGACAACCACCTAAACATGAGCCAGCAGTGTGCCCAGGTGGCCAAGAGGGCCAATGGCATCCTGGCCTGTATTAGGAATAGTGTGGCCAGCAGGAGCAGGGAAGTCATTGTGGCCCTGTACTCTGCATTGGTTAGGCCACACCTTGAGTACTGTGTCCAGTTCTGGGCCCCTCAGTTTAGGAAGGACATCGAGACACTTGAACGTGTCCAGAGAAGGGCAACAAGGCTGGTGAGAGGCCTTGAGCACAAGCCCTATGAGGAGAGGCTGAGGGAGCTGGGATTGTTTAGCCTGGAGAAGAGAAGGCTCAGGGGTGACCTCGTTGCCCTCTACAACTACCTGAAGGGTGGTTGTAGACAGGAAGGGGTTGGTCTCTTCTCCCAGGCAACCAGCACCAGAACAAGGGGACACAGTCTCAAGCTGTGCCAGGGGAGGTTTAGACTCAAAGTGTGGAAAAAGTTCTTTACTGAGCGAGTCATTCGTCATTGGAATGGACTGCCCAGGGAGGTGGTGGAGTCGCCGTCCCTGGAGGTGTTCAAGGGGAGATTGGACGTGGCACTTGGTGCCATGGTCTAGTTGTGAGGTCTGTTGTGACAGGTTGGACTTGATGATCCTTGGGGTCTCTTCCAACCTTAGTTATACTGTGATACTGTGGTACTGTGTGATACATGGTCCTCCAATCCTTGCTGAAGTCAATACAGATGATTTCCACTGCTCTTTATTCACCTGTTTGCTTCTTCATGCCTTCATAGAAGGCTATTAGATTAGACAAGCAAGATTTCCCCTTTTTAAATGCATGTTGGCTACATCTGATAATCCTCCTCCTTTTCTTCCATGTAGTTACAGATAACCACCAGAACAAGCTGCCCCATAACCCTTCCAGGGATGGAGATGAGGCTTACTGGTCTGTAGTTGCCTGGGTCTTTCTTCTTGTCCTTTTGGAAGATTGGAGTGACATTGGCTTTTTTCCCCAGTCCTCATGCTTTCAAAAATGATGGAGAGTGGTACAGCAGTATCAGCCAGCTCCCTCAGCACTTGCAAGTGAACTTCATCAGATCCCACAGAGTTGTGCATTTTCAGTTCATCCAAGTGATCTTTAACCCAAACCTCACTGAGCAGTGGAGAGTCTTCTTCTCTCTAATTTTGCTCTCATAGTTCCAGTGTCTGGGATTCCTAAGGGCTGGTTTTAGCAGTAAAGACTTATGCAAAGAAGGAATTCAGTAATACTGCCATCTCTGCATCATCTGTCTCCCATCTCTTGTAACAGAGGAGCTGCTCTGCTTTTTTGCTACTCTTCCTTTTAATATTGGTGTATTGAAAGAAGATCTTGTTTTGTTTCACTCATTAGCCAGATCTATTTCCAAGAGAGCCTTGGCCTTCCTTGTTGGGTCTTGACATATTCCAACAGTGTTTCTATAATCCTCCCAAATGACCACACCCTTTTTCCACATATTGTGAACTTTCCTCATCTGTTGGCGTTTTTCCAGCAGCTTCTTTCTTATCCATGCAGGTCTCCTGCCTCCTCTACTCAATTTGGTTTTGGGTTGTTTTTGAAGGCATACACTTATCTTGAGCTTGGACTACCCTAGCCCACATGATGCTTCTAAGTAGGTCTTTCAATTTAGAAAGGTGAACAGGTGTTTGTTTTACTTTTGGAGCATAAGAAACTTAAGCTTCAGAGTTAGGAGTTTCTTTTTGTCATGATGTTGCATGCCACACTTAGACCTTTTTTCATGTAAGCCTGTATATATTTTTAGGATCACATATATACTTTATTTATTTTTTTCACCAATGCCCAGGAGATCAGAATTAAAAGTAGGAACATTCTTATTTTTATGAATTTTGCTCAGGTATATTTTAAACACTCCTTCCTCTTTTTTTTTTTTTTTTTCCCTTTTTCTTTTCTTAGATGATTAGCTGAATCATGTTTCTATTTAAAATGGAATATTTATGCATTATCTCAAGTACAAAAGAACTCATTTTCTCATGTGATTCTGAAAAACTTGCTGTAGCAAAATGAAGGCACGCTTTTGTCTTCTTAAAAATGAAATACTTAAATTAGAATTACTGAAAAATAATATGGTAAATTCCTAGTTGATCTTTCTCACCATTGTTTTCATATTCAAATACTTAACTTTTTTTAAAATACCCATTTCTGGTAGAATCTTATCCTGATACCTTTTTTTTTTTTTTTTTTTTTTTTTAAATCTCTGGCTTCTTGGTTATGTTCTGTTGTCCTGACAGCACAGTCCTGTTAAAAACTGGATTGTTGATATCTGATCCACAGATCTATATAAATACATACTGTGCCATATTTTATCTTCAGTGCATAGAAGGTTTGTTTTTATTAAAACTCAGACTGAAAGAATGTCTTATCAGCTTGACATGTAGAAAAATGATGTGAATTGTGTGATTAACAAGAATGTTGTGATGAACATTAATAATGAATGTTTATTTATTGCTACTTGTATGGTAAGAGTGAATAGAAAAGTCATGGAAGAAAAGCTCCACATAAAGGTTATTAAACTAAAGATCTCAGTACAGCTGTTAGCTGAAGAAGATATACAGTTCAAGTTGTCTGAAAATAAACCAATGGAAGTAAATATGACATCCTTTCTTGTTCATACATTCATTTCTTAAACATACTCTCTTGGCTACTGTTGGAGCCAGAATTTTCAAATTGGATGACTTTCTGATCTCAATTTCTACAAATACTCTCTCACTAGATAAGTCTAAGCTGCAGAGGGCCAGCAGTCAGTCTGCAGTTTTGGTTAAGATAGTAACCATCCTCTGTGCTTCACTTTTAAACCCACTGAAAACATCATTAAGAAAACAATTTCATCTTAAGAGTGAATATGAACATCACCACAATGAAAAAAAAAAAAATCCTCTGTGTTTCCAGAATTGAATTAGAACAAACATATCTAATTAATCCACTAAACAAATACAACATCACTGGTGGGCTTCTGTGATCTTTGAGCCATGCTGCAGAGATCATGTCTCTAGAGACAACATCAGGTTTTATCTTGCTGATGCCCATACCTATTTAACATGCACATCCTTCCCTATTTATGGCCCTGTAAACAACTTTAAATAGCTGTTTCCCCCTTATATTCAGATGAGGCAGATACCTTTGATACTATGAAGAAAATTAGTAACAGGTGAAAGATCATGTTTAACAATGCTGGAACAACGCAGCCATTTGCGTTAAAGTATTTCTCTTCTAATCTTTAATTCCTAGGAGATAATAACTGTTGCCTGTGACTATAAACCAAATATATCAATTTCTCTGAAGCCTTTGTGTAGTAAGAAAAAATGGTGGGGGGAGCTTTTAGAAACTTTTTATTGTATGCAGAAAATAATTGTGAGAGAACATAAAAATCACAGATTTATATATGCGCATTTGGGTTCTTTTTTTTGTGTTTACTTGGATTACACAAAAGAAATTGAATTCAGTTCTCTGACTTTAAGGATAAAGTCTTATCCGCTTTCATCAAATGCAGTTCTTTCTGGAGCAGTAGAGATGGTAACTTAGACTGTACGGTATAGATTTCAGTTTTGGATATCTAATTGATTTCTTTCTATTTCCTTAGTCACCATTTTGAGAACTTCTTTGATTTTATTGTTAGGTTTGGTTTTTTGTTTATCTTGTTGTTGTTTGTGTGTGTGTGTTTGTTTTTAATACACAAAGACAAATGAACTTTTTTTTTTTTCAGTTGTTCCTACCTGTTCCAAAAGTATTCCCCTTTATATTTAAATGTCCCTTATGACCTCAAAAATGTTAAAGTACTAATTTCAGATCTGTGATTCTATGGTGTAAATGCCCATATACAGACAGTTTGTTCTCAGCAGTGCACTAGAAAAGAAAAGAAGAACGAAAAGGGATTTGATAGCAAATAATGGTAATTCACCTTCTAAGCAAAACTTCATAAAATATTTCTTCTTAGAAATTGCATGAAAAATATATAAAACATTACTGGCCTTTAGAAAAAAAATATTTGTGTGGCCAAGACTGAATGAAAAATGACTGCTGGTTAGAGCATCATTCTGATCAAAAGAATAAGAAATGCTGGTCCAGTGTTTCTCCACCAGTAGAGTGACACTTTTTGCATAGATATCAAGAGCTATTCTGTGTGTGGTATGATGTGAGAAAGGTATATAGCATGGTCTGAAAATGCGATGGCATATTGCTCCAGTACTTGACATAAAAGAACTTCATTTTAGCCTGTGGAAAGTTTGAATTTTTCTTACCAATAGAATACTGTAAAATATTCAATACAGTTTAATGTAAATATAGAAGTATCCATATAATTAAAAAAAAAATTAAATTCTCCATGTTAAAAATGTGCCACAAATTCAGCTGGGATGCTAGGAAGCCCATAGTCAAGGTGTTACAGAGAGGAATCAGCTTCTCTGTTTGCTTGTTTAACTTCAGAAATGCACTTCAACAGCCTGACACATAGACTTCGAGATCCAAATATGAGGATTCCCAGCAACACAGCTGCATGGTTTTTTCTTTCCTTCTTGTGTTCACATCCCTCTACTATGAACACATTGCAAGCCATACCAGAAACAAGGACAGACCTGGATTTTGGCTTTGGATTTTTATTTTTTTTCTCTATGGTGGCAGCTCATTAAGGGGGAATGTTTTATTTCCTGCTTTGCACTAGCATAAAAGCAGTTGAAGTATTTCACAATAAGGGGGGAAAAAATTGCATTACTTGGGACATTGAATTAAAAATTAAAAAAATATGTTGCATGCCATTTCAATAGAAAAAATATTTTTAAATGCCTTTGGTACAAAAAAATCAAGCAAGAAATACTTATACTCTCACTTGCCCTCTTTTCTTCTGTCCCTTCCTACTCTCTTTCTTCTCCTCATCTATCTCTCCCCCTTCAGCTCCCCTTTTTGTTCCTGGAACATTCTGTTTCTGTTACAAGCTAACAAGTTTGATGTGGCCCCGTGTCTCATTGCCTTCCAGGCTTGCAGCTGTTTTGGCAACAGAATAAAAAATCCCCATAATAAATCAAATTAAAGCTCGTTCTGTGAAGTGGAATTGAAACCAGCAGGCCTCAAAGAGGACTACACACAAGATGCGTTGTTCTGGCTTTCAGCACAACTCAAATCAAAAACACATTACCATAATCTGAAACAGCCCAATACTAACAGAAGACAGATGGCGAGTAATAACACATGTATCATTAATAAACAAATTCCAACATTAAGAGATTTAGAAAGTTTGGCAAACATTATGGGCAAAATCAATGCCCCTTTTCCACCCCCAACATTATTTCAGTCTTGTGAGCCTCTTACTTCCTTTCTCTCTCTTATAAAGTGATTGTATTTTTGAAGGAAATTTAACATGGTGCAAGTTTCAATCAGATTAAATCCATTTTAGTGCACAAGTCTGAAACTCCAGAAGAGAAAAATAAAATAGCTGCCAAAGTGTGATAGCCCCCATGTACTTCCATTGGATCAGTAAATGACAATTTATTGCATTGCACTTCACCACCTATCTTTGCCTTTTTCTTTTGTTCTACTATTCTTATAATTCACTACAAATTTCAAGGAAGAATTTTAGCACTTTTTTGCCCACTAAACTGAGAGCTGTATGTATAATTCTCAGCTGTTCTATAACAAACTATACCATCTGCTTTCTCCTTTTCCTTACTCAACCACTTCAGAGATAAGTTTGGTTAAACATACACCTTTTAACTTTAAGAAAATTGAAGAGTATTTAAAATAAAATGGACCTACCACAGTGCATTTGTGCCTATCCAAGATATGTATATCTTCCAAGGGAAGGGAGAACAGATGGGATGAAACTGTGTTACACAGTTGTAAGTACAGAGCTTCAATTCCAGGAAGAATTTGAGATGGGTGTGCTTCCAGATTTCATAGTGTTACACTTTGCATTGGGATGGAAGCACGCACAAACACAGAAGTGGACCTCAATGTTTAGTTGTGTATGTGAGGTGAATTGACCTTGGCTAGCTAACAGGTGCCCAGTATCATACGCTATTACTCCCCATCTTCAAAAGTAGAGGGAGAGAAAATAAAATGTGAAGATTGTGTATTGAGGCAAGGACAGGGAGATCACTTAGTAGTTACAGCCAAACTTGGGAAAAAAATTTAAATTGTTGGAAATTAATTGTAATAGACCAGGATAGTGAGAAAGAAGAACAAAACTAAAAACACCTAGGCAGGAAGGCATGCAGGAAGGCAGGAGGGAAGGAAGGCATGTGGAAAGGCAGGAATTTGGAAGTCAGGGATTTGGAAGGAAGGCAAACTGGAAGGCAGGAATTTGTAATTAAGGAGTTCGGAATAAAGAAAGGAGTTTGGAATGAAGAAATTAATTCAGAAATAAGGAATTCAGAAGGAAGGAAGGAACCACTCTCTGCCACAGAACTTGAGGTGGAAAATTAAGGGATTGAGAGCCTGTGGGTTAAAATCAGAGGGCAGCCTAACAAATCTGAAATCCTGGTTGGAGTCTGTTACAGACCACCCAACCAGGATGAGGAGGCTGATGAATTGTTCTATAAGCAATGGGAGGCTGTCTCAAGATCATCAGATCTTGTCCTTGTCAGTGATTTCAATCTGCCAGATATCTGCTGGGAACTTAATTCAGCAGAGAGGAGGCAGTCCAGAAGATTCTGAGAGCACATGGAGGACTGCTTCCTGACACAGCTGTTAAGCGAGCCTACCAGAGGTCAGGCTCTGCTTGACCTGCTGTTCTCCAACAGAGAAGGGCTGGTGGGAGATGTGATCATGGGAGGCTGCCTAGGGTGCAGAGACCACGAGATAGTGCAGTTTTCAATATGCAGGGAGATAGGGAGGAGCACCAACAGAACCTTCACTTTGGACTTCCGGAGGGCAAACTTCAGCCTCTTTAAGAAACTTATTTGTAAAGTTCCCTGGATACCAACCCTCATGAACCGAGGGGTCCAGGACGATTGGGCCTACTTCAAACAGGAGCTCTTGAAGGCACAGGAACTGGCAGTTCCCATGTGCCAAAAGATGAGCCAGCAGGGAAGACGACTGGCCTGGATAAGCAAGCGCCTCCTGGAGGATTTAAGGGGAAAAAAGAGACTGTATCACCTTTGGAAAGAGGGGAAGGCTTCTCGAAGTATGTTGTTGAATTATGTAGGAAAAAAATTAGAGAGGCAAAGGCTGAGTTGGAACTGAAGCTGGCCACCTCTGTGAAAGACAATAAAAAGCATTTTTACAAATATATTAACACTAAAAAGAAGGGCAAGAAGAACCTCCACTCCTTATTGGACCTGGAGGGCAACACTGTGACTGAAGACGAGGAAAAGGCTGAGGTCCTGAACACCTTCTTTGCCTCAATTTTAAAGAGCAAGGCAGGAGGAGTTCAGGACGAGTGGCCTCCTGAGCTGGGCAATGGGGTCAGGAGTACTGCAATGCCTCTGAAAATCCATGAGGAATTAGTTCGGGACCTGCTGAGCCACTTGGACACTCACAAGTCCATGGGACCCATCCTAGGGTGCTGAGAGAGCTGGCAGATGAGCTAGCCAAGGTGCTCTCCATCTTTTTCCTCCAGTTCTGGCTCACCGGTGAAGTCCCAGATGACTGGAAACTGGCCAATGTGGTCCCCATCCACAAGAAGGGTCAGAGGGAGGAACCTGGAAACTACAGGCCAGTCAGCCTGACCTCAGTGCCAAGGAAAGTGATGGAGCAGATTATTCTGGCAGCAATAACTGCACACCTGAAGGATGGCCAAGGACTCGGGTCCAGCCAACATGGATTTAGGAATGGCAGGTCCTGCCTCTCATCTGATCTCTTTCTATGATCAGGTGACCCATCTGGTGGATGTGGGGAGTCCTGTGGATGTAGTCTACCTGGACTTCAGCAAGGCCTTTGACACTGTCCTCCACAGCAAACTGCTGTCTAAGCTGGGAGAGCTCCCAAACAGAGAGGGACCTGGGGGTGCTGATTGACAACCACCTAAATATGAGCCAGCAGTGTGCCCAGGTGGCCAAGAAGGCCAGTGGCATCCTGGCCTGCATCAAGAATAGTGTGGCCAGCAGGAGCAGGGAAGTCATTGTACCCCTGTACTCTGCATTGGTTAGGCCACACTTTGAGTCCTGTGTCCAGTTCTGGGCCCCTCAATTTAAGAATGACATCGAGACACTTGAATGTGTCCGGAGAAAGGCAACAAGGCTGGTGAGAGGCCTTGAGCACAAGCCCTATGAGGAGAGGCTGAGGGTGCTGGGTTTGTTTAGTGTGGATAAGAGGAGGCTCAGGGGTGACCTCATTGCCCTCTACAACTACCTGAAGGGTGGTCGTAGCCAGAAAGGGCTTGTTCTCTTCTCCCAGGCAACCAGCACCAGAACAAGTGGATACAGTCTCAAGCTTCCCCAGGGGAAGTTCAGGCTCGAGGTGAGGAGAAAGTTCTTCACCGAGTGAGTCATTCATCATAGGAATGGGCTGCCCAGGGAGGTGGTGGAGTCACCATCCCTGGATGTGATTGGACCTGGCACTTTGTGCCATGGTCTGGTCATGAGGTCTGTGGTGACAGGTTGGACTCAATGATCCTTGAGGTCTCTTCCAACCTTAGTGATACTGTGATACTGTGATACTGTGAATTGGTAAAAAATGAAGGAATCTGGAAGAATAGAATGAAGGAAGGAAAGAAACAAGGAATGCAGAAGGAAGGAATTCAGGAAGAAGGAAGGAAGGAATTAAAAAAACAGAGGAATCTAACAGCTTCTTACTCCCCGCCTTCTCCTTACTCCTTTGCCAAAAGGGACAAGAAAATGTGCAGAGAAATGTTAGACTTAGCCAAAACAATACAGCCAAGTTTAAGCAGAAGATAGTTAGTATCTCCCAGCCTGTGGAAGTGAGAAGAGAGAGCTTGTTTTGGTACAATGATTTTAAGTCCCTTATCTCTTCCAATGGGATTGTTTAGAACTATCATTACTTTCCTTTTTACACCAACCAGTGATTGATTTACATTTTACTACTTTCTGTCCAAGATCTCTAAAAAAATTTTAAAGGCATAGCCTGTAATTACCAAAATACACCCCTTCTAAACAAGTGCATTGCTTGCTAATACTATCCATCTAATCTAAAACTGTATCTACAATAATGATTAACATAAAGCCCATAATCTTCAGATTATATTCTATTCTGGCTGTCTCAGATGTAGATGATTTAATAGTTTGAAAAACAGGAAATAAGAAAACAGTTTGTCTCTTGGAAAATGACATGAAGAAAAGGAACAGGTACTCTCAGGTAATTCAAGGCTCTCAGGGTTTGCACATTGAAGATTCCTCATGGATTCATCATTTTGGACACGATGTTGTAACTGTACCATACACTCTGAATTTAAAATCTCTCAGCTAAAGTCAGATTTCTTTGTGAAATACAATGAATTTCACAATTCTCTTGAATTACCCAGATAGCCATAGATATATATCACAGAATCATAGAATCAACAAGGTTGGAAAAGACCGCAAAGATCATCAAGTCCAACCTGTCACCCAAGACCTTATGACTACTAGACCATGGCTCTCAATGCCATGTCCAATACCCTCTTGAACACATCCGGGGACGGTGACACCACCACCTCCTTGGGCAGTACATTCCAATGGCTAACAACTCTCTCTGTGAACAACTTTCTCCTCACCTTAAGCCTAAACATTCCCTGGCACAACTTGAGACTGCGTCCTCTTGTTCTGGTGCAGGTTACCTGGGAGAAGAGACCAACCCCCTCCTGGCTACAACCACCCTTCAGGTAGTTGTAGACATCAATAAGTTCTCCCCTGAGCCTCCTCTTCTCCAGGCTAAACAATCCCAGCTCCCTCAGCCTCTCCTTGTAGGGACAGTGCTCAAGGCCTCGTTACCCATCTCTGGAAACGTTCAAGAGTCTCAATGTCCTTCTTAAATTGAGGAGCCCAAAACTGGACACAGGACTCAAATTGTGGCCTAACCAGTGCTGAGTACAGGGGCACAATGACTTCCTTACCCCTGCTGGCCAGTTTCTGATGCAGGCCAGGATGCCATTGGCCTTCTTTGCCACCTGGGCACACTGCTGGCTCATGTTCAGCCAGCAGTCAGTCAGCACCCTCAGGTCCCTTTCTCTTTGGCTGCTCTCCAGACACTCCAACCCAAGCCTCTAGAGCTGCATGGGGTTGTTGTGACCAATGTGCAGCACCCGGCACTTGGACTTGGAATGTCATCATGTTGGACTCTGCCCATCTGTCCAGCCATTCAAGGTCCCTCTGCAGAGCCCCTCTACCCTCTAACTGATCAACATTTGCTCCCAACTTGGTGTCATCTGCAAATTTGCTGATGACTGACTCAATCCCCTCATCCAGATCATCAGTGAAGTTATTAAAGAGCATGAGGCCCAGCACTGATCCCTGGGGGACACCACTGGTGGCTGGTTTCCAGCTGGATGTGGCACCATTCACCACCACTCTCTGGGCTTGGTCCTCCAGCCACTGCCTAACCCAGCACAGAGTGCTGCTGTCCAAGCCACAAGCTGACAGCTTGGCCAGGAGTTTGCTGTGGGGGACAGTGTCAAAGACCTTGCTGAAGTCCAGGTAGACTACATCCACAGCCTTTCCCATATCCACCAGGTGGGTCACCTGATCATAGAAGGAGATCAGGTTGGAGAGACAGGATCTGCCCTTTCTAAATCCATGTTGTCTGGAGTTGAGCCCTTGGCCATCCTTCAGGTACACAGTGATTGCCCCCAAGATGATCCGATCCATAATTTCCCCTGGCACTGAGGTCAGGATGACAGGCCTGTAGTTTCCAGGTTCCTCCATATGACCCTTCTTGTGGATGGGCATCACACTGTCCAGATTCCAGTCATCTGGGACCTCTCCAGTGAGTCAGGACTGGTCAAAAATGATGGAGAGCAGCTTGGTGAGCACATCTGCCCACTCTCATCTGCCCACTCTCTCTCTCTGGATGGATCCCATCCAGTCCCATGGACTTGTGAGTATCCAAGTGGCTCAGCAGGTCCCGAACTAATTCCTCATGGATTTCCAGGGCAATATGCTGCTCCTGACTCCATCAACCAGATCAGGAGGTCTGTTACACTGAAGTCCTCCTGATGATATAGATGATATAGATGATATAGATACAAATGATATAGACAGTTATAAATGGTCTTTGACTGTTAAAAGACTAGAAGAAGCGGTCCATGAAGATCATCAGAAAGCTATGGTTGGTAAGTGAGGTCCCATCCCCACCTGAGGGTACACCTAAAATCCCCAGTGCTCTTTCTTCAAACCCCACCCAACTCCACTGCTAGGCTAATCTCAGCTGGCCAGATCTGAGATTGCACATCCCCCCGCCCCGTCTTGGGCCTAGCAAGGCTCAAAAGGCTGGGAGACACCTCCCCCTAGTTACCAGGTGGAAGCAAGGGAAGAAAAGAGGAAGTGCCAGGACCCCCACTGAGATCTTATAGGGGAGCAGGGTATTATGGGATGAAATACCTGTCTTCCTGTGTTCATCCACTGGGCTGGACTCCTTCGGGACACAGGAAGCATCCCTCATATGAACACAGCAGGGGGCACCTGGCCTAAACTGCTACACATATGAAGATGGATCAATAATAAATCAGTACAAGTTTATAGATGATATTCTGGACTAGAGCATGGCAGGCACTTTAGAATACTGAAGTAAAATCCAAACCAATTGATTTGGGTAAATAGTTTGCTTGGGATTAAATTAGGGAGATGAAATTCAGAAAAGAATAGTGTGCTAGATTTGCAAAAATATTTGAAAAATACCTGCTTAGCAAGTATTGCTGCTTAAAAGGACATAAGTATTATTTTCATTGTCATACATACTAACTGTAGACTGACAATGGAATGACATTACAAGGCAGGCTACCTGTCTGTTAGATTGTACACAGAGAAAAAGTATTCTGATGGGAAAGGCAATTATTCTACCCATCCTGGCAGTCATGATGTCTCATCTGGTATGGTGTACACAATATAGCTCATACAAATTAATGCAGAGTGGTTAAGATAAAGACAGATGAAGAAAAGACTGACAAATGTGTGTTTTCTAAAAAACACAGTCTACCCAAAGTGTTTCAGAACTTGGAGGTATTACTTTGTGGTGAAGAACAATGGGAAATACCACAATCTTTGATTATGCGAACTTTTTGTTTTGAAGAGGGTGATGACTAACTGATAATCCAAGTAATAGTAATAAACAAGAGTTCAGCACCTGTCACTGTAAGATTTAAAAACAGATCAGATAATCTCTACCAGCAATGAAATAGGCTCTTCAAAGTTTCTGTTAAGACACTGAAGTTTGTAGCATGACTTCTGATCACAGGTCAAACTGCACATTTTTACTTACTTGACTTTTACATCACATTTCAGAGTGTTCCAGTTGAAAATGTTCTTTGCAGATATTCTACCCACTTTCTTTATGACCTACTTGAACTGCTTTATTTTGAGCAACTTCTAGGAGTTCTTTACTTCATTTTGCAGATAAAGAGTGAAAGTCTTACAAGGAGAGGCTGAAGGAGCTGGGGTAGTTCAGTCTAAGGGAGTACCTTGTCACACTCTGTAACTACCTGAAGGGAAGTTGTAGTAAGGTGGGTCTCAGGCTCTTCTCCCAGGCAACTTGTGACAAGATGGAGGGCATGCCCTGAAGCTGCACCCAGGGGAGGTTTATGTTGGGTGCTAGGAAGCATTTCCTCACAGAAAGGGTAATTAGACACTGGATGGGACTGCTCAGGGAAGTGGTGGAGTTGTTGTCCCTGGAGGTGTTTAATGAAAGTTTGGATGTGGCACGCAGTGACATGGTCTAGTCAGCGTGGTAGTGTTAGATCATGGGATGGACTTGATGATCTCAAAGGTCTATTCCAGCCTCAATAATTCTGTGTTTCTATGATTTTTTTCTGTCTAACCTGGATTTATCAGCTGTGTGAAAAGACAGGAGGTTTTGGTGGATATATTCTAACATCAGTAAAAAACCTGAAGGGTTTCCTCTGGCATACAAAGAGGTAATATTCTAAATGTAGATCAGTAATGTCTAACTTGCTATAATTTCTTGAGAAGACCAAGACGGAATTGCAGTTTATACCTAAATCTAAAATCAGTCAAAGAAGATGAAAGGAAGCAATGTGTTTATTGGGAGAGTCATTTATATATGTTTGCATATATTTGGGTAGTAAATTCAAAATCAAATCTGGGACCTGTTGACCTTCCAGGATATTTTAGGGTTTAGACATTTGGTAAGAAAAGGTCATTGAATGTCTTAGGCATCAGCCTGTAACTGTAACAGCATACCTCTTCTATATAATTCCATTGTTTGTTAATGCTATCCATCTAATTTAAAACAGTATTTACAGTAATGAGTAATAAAGTCTATGTTTTCAGTTCATCCTCCATTCTGTCTACCTCAGATGTAAGTGATTAAAAAATTCAGAAAAGTAAGAAACAAGAAAACAGTTTAGTTCGTTTCTCTGCAGATGAGATGAAAACCAGGGTCTCCCAGATGACTCAAGGTTCATGCTCATGTACTGTAGATTCTTCATGAATTCTTCCTTTGGGCACAATGTACCTGAAACAGAAACTGATGACAGTTTGTACTATACACTCTCAATTTAAACTCTTTCAGCTAAAGTTAGATTTCTTTGTGGAACACACTGAATTTCACCATTCTCTTGCATTACCCAGTAAGTATGACCAGGACCTCTGGCAGAAACTACCTTTTCAGACCTTCTCCTCCCAGAGGAGAAAATCTCCAAAAAAGGTATTTCCTAACATATTCTTTACCGTGATCGTTTGAGGCTGTGCCTTTAAGAACAAACAATGCTGGGACACTGGCTAAATGTTTTTGGTACTAGAACAAAAACATTCTGATATTCTAAACGAAATTCATTCATGGATGAACAATATGCAACTTTAAATTGTAGAGCAGTTGGAATTTTTTTTTCCTCTCAGTTCAGTTTGGTTTGGGAGTGGGGGAATTTGGGTTTCAGCCTGTTCTCCCTGCCTGCTTCTTCACGAACTAGCTGGAGTTGGCCTTCGGATAAGCAAAAACTAATCCTGCATGGGCTTTTGAAGCTTACTAACAACTCTTTTCCTTAATAACTTGCCTTTCTTTCTCTCTAACCCCTTTTTGGGAAAAAAGGGAGGTAGGGGGGGAGAGAGGGGGGTTACAGGGAGGGAATCCCTCCTCGGGGAGGGATTTTTGTTGTGTTATTTCTCTTTGCTGTATATTTCTGTGTATATATTGTAAATACCTGTATATATTGTGTTACATATATAACCTGCTTTCCATATATGCTTGTAAATATATAGCTTTGCTCCTCCAACTGGGTTAGCTGTGGTTTTTTTACTCTGTGGAGGAGAGAGAGCTAGGCCCTCTCTCAACCTACCACATTTAATCAAATAACAGAAACTTTATCACCTTGTACTGTTTGTAACAAATTTGACTGTGCAGGTCCAGCTTAATTTACAGAACCTCTACTATTTATCCACCAGGATGCTCATGCTAGATGTTTGTCCTGCTTTCTTAAAGTACCACAGTCCACTCTTTTAGGGTGTTTTTTGAGAAACTGATGTTCAATTTTCCCTGACGCTGATGCAGAGTAGGGGATCACAGAATCACAGAATATCAAGGTTGGAAAAGACCTCAAAGATCAAGTCCAACCTGTCACCACAGACCTCATGACTAAACCATGGCACCAAGTGCCACATCCAATCCTGTCTTAAACAACTCCAGGGATGGTGACTACACCACCTCCCTGGTAAGCCCATTTCAAAGGCTAACAACTCTCTCTGTGAACAACTTTCTGTGGTAGAGTGAAGGTTTAATCCTCCCACCACATAAAACACAGCTAGACTCAGTTGGAGAAGCAAATTAAAATCTGTATTTTACAAGCGGAATGAAATACAATGAATATCTACAAAGTATGCAGTATTTACAGTATATACAAAAATATACAGGAAAGAACATAACACAGAAACACCCTCCCAAGGAGAATCCTCCTAGGTTCCTCCAAAACCCATTTCTCTTCCCCCCTTTCTTGTCCAAGGCAGAAAAAGGATTAAAAGATAAATGGATATTAAGGGAAAAATCATTAGTTCAAAGCAGTTATTAGAGAAGTTAGTTTTCTTATCTCATCAGTCCAAGGTCAGCAGCATGCACTCTGACCAGGAACAGAAAAGAAAAGCAGAAAGGACTGAACTCAGACTAAGTTCTTAAAATTACAATTCTATTCATCTGCCAATGAAACCGACCACACATTGCTTTAAGAGTGGTCTTCAGCAAAATGTTGTAGCGTTCAATGTTCCCTGCAGCTGGTGTATAGTAGGGAATGTGGAATATCCACTCAATGCCATGCTCTTAGACCCAGTTTTTTACAAGATTGTTTCTGAAATGAGTTCCATTGTCCAACTTAATCCTCTCTGGAGTTCTGTGTCTCCACAGGATTTGTCTCTCCAGACCAAGAATGGTGTTGCATGCAGTTGCATGTGTAACTGGATAAGTTTCCAGCCATCCTGTATTTGCTTCTACCATAGTAAGCATATATAGCTTAACAGAAGAAGAATGAGGTTGAGTGATACAGTCAATCTGCCAAGCTTCACCATACTTGTACTTGGACCACCTGTCACCATACCACAAAGGCTTAATTTTCATTGTCTGCTTAATAGCAGCACAAATGTCACAGTCATGGATGACTTGCGTGATAGCATCCATGGAAATGTTTATAGATCTGTCACGAGCCCATTGGTATGTTGCATCTATGCCTTGATGTCCTGATGAATCGTGAGCCCACCGAGCTAAGACTTTCTCACCTTGGTGTTTCCAGTTGAGATCAAAATCAGAATCTGTGTCTACTTGAGAAACTCTTGCAGCTGGATCTGCCTGATGGTTGTGTTGCTGTTCCTCAGTAGCTTTGCTCTTAGGAATGTGAGCATCAATGTGTTTCACCTTCACTGGAATTCTCTCGATTCAATCGTCAATGTCCTGCCACAGGTCAGCTGCCCAAATAGGCTTTCCTTTTCTCTGCCAACCATTCTATTTCCAGTCCTTTAGCCAACCCCACAGAGCATTGGCTACCATCCATGAGTCAGTGTAGAGATAAAGCTTTGGCCACCTCTCACATTCAGCTACATCAAGAGCTAGCTGGACAGCTTTTACCTCTGCAAATTGACTGGATTCTCCTTTTCCATCCTTTGCTTCTGCAACTCAGAGTGTTGGACTCCACACTGCAGACTGCAGACTTCCACCTTCATTTGTTTTCAACAAGATGACAGGAACTGTCTGTGAACAAAGCACATTTCTTTTCATCATCAGAAAGATCACTGTAAGGAGGAGCTTCCTCAGCATGAGTTACTCTCTCCTCTGGAGATTTGGTACAGTTAGTTCCTTCTGGTGTTCTACAAGACCAGGTCTTTGAAGATTTCCCATTTGAGCCCACTGTGTTATCAGCACCATCCACTTAGACTATGTGACATCTGTGGCATGATGTGGTGTAGAAGCTTTGCCTTTGAACATCCAATTCAAAACTGGTAATATGGGAGCTAAAAGAAGTTGTCACACAGTTCCAATTATATCAGATGCAGGTTTTATTCCTTCAAAGGCAGCTGGTATCTCTTTCTCTGTTCGAGCATAAATTGCCTCTGAACCTTTGTAGCCAAAACTGTAGAAACCAAGTGGTCATCCACATGTCTCTCCTGAAGCTCTGTGCCATAAGCACCAGGTTGGACCATTGTCTCTTGCAGCTGTATATAGAATGTTCTTAATGTCTGGACCAATTCAAACAGATCCCAAACCCATGTCATGGACTACCTGTTGCTTGACCTGGTCAAAGTCTTCTTGTTGTTTGGGACCCCACTCAAAACTGTCTCCTTCAAGTCACATCATAAAGAGGCTTAATGATCTGACTGTATCCAGGAATATGCAGTCTCAAAAATCCCACTGCATCCCAAAAAGAAAGAGTGTCCTTATTTATGGGATTTACCATGGTGGAGACTTTTTTCCTCCCATCCACTGGAATGTGCTTGCGACCACGCTGCCACCACACTCCCAGAAACTGGATTTCTCTGGCAGGTCCTTTTACCTTTTCTCACTTAAAGGTGAAACCAGTTTTCAACAGAATGTTAATGATTTTGTTACCTTTCTGAAGGATTTCTTCAGCAGTTTTAGCCCACACAATGATGTTATCAATTAACTGAACATGTTCTGGAGTTTCGCCTTTCTCCAAAGCATCATGGATCACTGCATGTCAAATTGTGGAATTGTGTTTCCAATCCTGTGGCAAATGATTGAACGCACTATATTCTTCTCCAGGTGGGAGCAAACTAAGGCCTACATTCCTCTGCTATGGGAATAGGGAAGAAAGTATTAGTAATGTCTTAGGGAGCATACCATTTGCCCTCTTTGGATTCCAACATGTCCAGTACAGCTGCACTCCTGGGAACAGTCATTTCATTCAGGGCATGGAAACCAACTGTCAGGCAGCATTATCCACTTGGCTTCTGTACAGGCCAAACTGGACTGCTGAGAAGTGAATGAGTTTGGCAAATAAAATTCTGACCTTCCAGTTGACAAATCAAGTTGTGAATGGGCACCATAGAGGCACAGTTGGTTCTGTATTGCCTTTGATGCACAGTTTGAGTAGCAAACGGCAGTTTCAGATCCTCTATTTCATATTTTCCCACAACTGCAGATTCATTAGAGAGTTCAGGCCTAATAGACAACCTTACTTTCCCTCCATTGATTTCCACAGTTACTGTTCCAAATGCTCATTTGTAACCCTTAGAATACTTAAAATGCCTTTCTCTCAGAAACTCAATTCCCAAAATACGAGATTCAGAGAATCACAGAATCACAGAATAAAAAAGGTTGGAAGAGACCTCAAAGATCATCAAGTCCAACCCATCATCACAGACCTCATGACTAAACCATGGCATGAAGTGCCGCGTCCAATCCCTCCTTGAACACCTCCAGGGACGGTGACTCCACCTCCTCCCTGGGCAGCCCATTCCAATGACAAATGACTCTCTCAGTGAAGAACTTTCTCCTCACCTCGAGCCTAAACTTCCCCTGGTGCATCTTGAGACTGTGACCTCCTGTTCTGGTGCTGGTTGCTAGAGAGAAGAGACCAAACCCCTCCTGGCTACAACCACCCTTCAGGTAGTTGTAGAGGGCAATGATGTCTCCCCTTCTTTAGGCTAAACAATCGCAGCTCCCTCACCCTCTCCTCGTAGGGCTTGTGCTCAAGGACTCTCACCAGGCTCGTTGCCCTTCTCTGGACATGTTCAAGAGTCTCAATGTCCTTCTTAAACTGAAGGGCCCAGAACTGGACACAGTATTCAAGGTGCGGCCTAACCAGTGCAGTGTACAGGGGCACAATGACTTCCCTGCTCCGGCTGGCCACACTATGGCCTTCTTGGCCACCTGGGTACACTGCTGGCTCATGTTTAGGTGGTTGTCAATCAGCAGCCCCAGGTCCCTTTCTGTTTGGCAGCTCTCCAGGCACTCCGACCCCAGCCTGTAGCTCTGCATGGGGTTGCTGTGGCACTTGGATGTGTTAGATCTCATGCCATTGGATTCTGCCCATCTGTCCAGCCTGTCAAGGTCCCTCTGCAGAGCCTCTCTACCCTCCAGCAGATCAACTCCTGCCCCCAGCTTGGTGTCGTCAGCAAATTTACTGATGATGGACTCAATGCCCTCATCCAGATCATCAATAAAGATGTTAAAGAGCACAGGGCCCAGCACTGATCCCTGGGGCACACCACTAGTGATTGGCCGCCAGCTGGACGTGGCACCTTTCACCACCACTCTCTGGGCTTGGCCCTCCAGCCAGTTCCTAACCCATCGCAGTGTGCTCCCATCCAAGCCATGGGCTGACAGCTTGGCCAGGAGTTTGCTGCGGGGGACAGTGTTAAAGGCCTTGCTGAGGTCCAGGTAGACTACATCCACAGGCCTCCCCACACCCACCAGTCAGGTCACCGGCTCATAGAAGGAGATCAGGTTGGTCAGGCAGGACCTGCCCTTCCTAAATCCATGCTGGCTGGGCCTGATCCCTTAGCCATCCTGGAAGTGCTGTGTGACTGTACTCAAGATGACCTGTTCCATAATCTTGCCTGGCACTGAGGTCAGGCTGACAGGCCTAGAATTCCCTGGCTCATCCAACCGGCCCTTGTTGATGGGCACCACATTGGCCAGCTTCCAGTCCTCTGGTATGTTTCCGGGTTCTGCACTTTGGCCACAGCAACCCCATGCAGTGCTACAGGCTGGGGTCAGAGTGGCTGGAGAGCAGTCAGGTGGAGAGAGACCTGGGGGTGCTGGTTGACGGTAGACTGAACATGAGCCTGCAGTGCGCCCAGGCAGCCAGGAGGGCCAATGGCATCCTGGCCTGCATCACGAACAGTGTGGCCAGCAGGAGCAGGGAGGTCATTCTGCCCCTGTATACTGCACTGGTTAGGCCACACCTTGAGTCCTGTGTCCAGTTCTGGGCCCCTCAGTTTAGGAAGGCTGTTGACTTGCTGGAGAGTGTCCAGAAAAAGGCAACAAGGTTGGTGAGGGGCTTTGAGCACAAGCCCTATGAGGAGAGATTGAGGGAGCTGGGGTTGCTTAGTCTGGAGAAGAGGAGACTCAGGGGTGACCTTATTGCTCTCCAGAACTACCTGAAGGGGGGTTGTAGTGAGGCAGAGGTTGGTCTCTTCTCCCAGGCAACCAGCACCAGAACAAGAGGACACAGTCTCAGGCTGCGTCAGGGGAGGTTTAGGCTGGAGGTTAGGAGGAAGTTTTACACAGAGAGAGTGATTGCCCACTGGAATGGGCTGCCTGAGGAGGTGGTGGGGTTGCTGTCGCTGGGGGTGTTCAGGGCGAGGCTTGACAGGATGCTTGGTTGTATGGTTTAGTTGATTGGGTAGTGTTGGATGATAGGTTGGACACGATGATCTCGAAGGTCTCTTCCAACCTGGTTTATTCTATTCTATTCTATTCTATTCTATTCTATTCTATTCTATTCTATTCTATTCTATTCTATTCAATGAGCCAGGACTGCTGAAAAATGATGGAGAGCAGCTTGGCCAGCACATCTGCCAGCTCTTTCAGCACCCTAGGATGCATCTCATCTGGTCCCGTGGACTTGTGGGGATCCAAGCAGCTAAGCAGATCACCAACTACCCCATTCTGGAACAGAGGAAAACTGCTGCTTCCTGAATCCTTCTGCCAGCTCTGCAGGCCAGCTGTCTGGAAGACATTCTGTCCTGCTAGAAAAAATTGAGGCAAAGAAGGTGTTAAGTAACTCTGCCTTCTCCTCATCCTTTGTTACAACGTTCCCCTCCATGTCCACCAAGGAGTGGAGGTTGTCCCTGCCCTTCTTCTTGCTATTAATGTATTTATAGAAGGACTTTTTGTTGTCCTTCACAGCAGAGACCAGTCTAAGCTTCAAATGTACTTTTGCCACCCTGATTTTCTTCCTACAAGACCTAGCAACATCCTTAAACTTTTCATGGGTTGCCTCACCTTTCTTCCAAAGATGATACACCCTCTTTTCTTCCCTTAGATCTTTTAGAAGTTCATTACCCATCCAGGCTGGCCGTCTGCCCCGGCGGCTCATCTTCCGGCAGATTGGCACAGCCTGTTCCTGTGCCTTCAAGAGTTCTTCCTTGAAGTAGGCCCAGCTCTATTGGACCCCTTTAGTTTTAAGGGCTGTTTCCCAAGGAACCTTCTGAGTTAGTTCCTTGAGCAACCTGAAGTCTGCCCTCCGGAAGTCTAAAGTGGAGGTCTTCTTCCTGTCCCTCTCAGCTTGACCGAAATCCGAAAATTCAATTGTCTCGTGGTCGCTGGCCCCTAAACAGCCTCCGACCACCACATCACCCACCAGCCCTTCCCTATTGGTGAAGAGGAGGTCAAGCATAGCCTTACACCTGGTAGGCTCACGCAGCACCTGGGATAAGAAGCTGTCCTCCATGCAGTCTAAGAACCTCCTAGACTGTCTCCTCTCTGCTGTGTTGAGATCCCAGCAGATGTCAGGCAGGTTGAAGTCGCCCATGAGAACAAGGTCAGGTGATGTTTAGACAGCCTTAAGCTGCCTATAGAATGCTTCATCAACATCTTCCTCCTGGTCGGGTGGTCTATAACAGACTTCAACCAGGATGTCAGCCCTGTTGGCCTTCCCTCTAATTCTCACCCACAGGCACTCAACCTGATGATCTCTGATCTCCAGCTCAATGGCATCTAGTGCCTCCCTGATGTACAGGGCCACCCCTCCACCCCTTCTTCCTTGCCTGTCTCTCCTGAAAAGCCTGTATCCATCAATTGCATTTCTCCAGTCATGTGAGTCGTCCCACCACGTCTCTGTGATGGCAACTACAACATAACTTTCCTGCTGCAACAGGGCTGCTTCTCTTGTTTGTTACCCATGCTTCATGCATTAGTGTATTTGCACTTCAGCCAGGCTGCTGGTTTCACCTCTGGCTCTAGCTTATCACCCCCAGACTCCTGCCTGGGGGGACTAGTTTCAGCCCCTTCCCCCTTCGAATCTAGTTTAAAGCCTTATCTATGAGACCTGCCAATTGCCTTCCTAGAATCTTTTTCCCTTTGAGGGTGTGGTCGTTTGAGGCTGTGCCTTTAAGAACAAACACTGCTGGAACACACTCAGCAGTGCTGAGACACACTGGCTAATGTTTTCGGTACTAGAACCAAAACATTCTGATATTCTAAACGAATTTCATTGGTGGATAAACAAAAATTCAGCTTTAGATTGTGAAGCAGTTGGAAATTGTTTTTTTTCCTCAGTTCAGTTCGGTTTGGGAGTTGGGGGAGTTCGTTTCAGCCTGTTCTCCCTGCCTGCTTCTTCTGCGAACTGCTGGAGTTGGCCTTCAGATAAGCAAACACTAATCCTGCATGGGCTTTTGAAGCTTACTAACAGCTCTTTTCCTTACTAACTTGCCTTTCTCTCTCTCTAAACCCTTTTTGGGGAAAAAGGGAGGTGGGGCGGGGAGAGAGGGGGTTCCAAGGAGGGGATCCCTCCCTCGGGGAGGGATTTTTGTTGTGTTATTTCTCTTTGCTGTGTATTTCTGTGTATATATTGTAAATACCTGTATATATTGTGTTATATATAACCTGCTTTTCATATATGCTTGTAAATATATAGCTTTTGCTCTTCGACTGAGTTAGTTGTGGTTTCTTACTCTGTGGAGGAGGGAGAGCTAAGCCCTCTCTCAACCTACCACAGTGGGATAGGCCATTTTCATACACTCTGATCTTTCCCCTCCTCTGGGACAGATGTGCTCCATCTGTAGCCAGATGACCTGGTGCAGTAGAAAGTTTTTCAAGATCGAAAAACCCAAAATTCTTCTGACTACACCAGCCTCTAAGCCACTTGTTGACTATGGCTGCTGACCTGTTCCTTATGGTATTCCCTCCTGCAACTAAGGGTATAGATGAGAAAATTATTTGTGCACCTGACCCCACAACTAGATCCCCCAGGGCCTTAAAGTCATTCTTGATAGCCATGGGAGTTCTGATTGCAACATCATCATTCCCTAACTGCATAACTAGTAAGGGATAGTAGTCAGAGGACTGCACCAAACTGGGCATCCTTCTGGTAACATCTCTAACCTTAGCTCCTGGGAGGCAACAAACTTCCCTATGAGCAGGGTCTGTCTGACATATGGGGCCCTCTGTTCCCCTCAGGAGGGAATCACCAATGACAATTACCCTCCTCTTTTTTTAAGGGAGCAGGTCCTGATGCCAGTGGAAGGCTGTTTAACCTTAGGCTGTTTAACCTCAGGCTGATTTGCCTTAGGCTGTTTTGTTTCAGGGAAAACCCCAGATGGTGTATCCTCCAGCATCAGAATCACCTCACCCTCGACCTCCAATGCCCTGTATTGTTTTCCAAGGGCAGTGGGGAAGGTGATGGGAGGCAAGGAGGTTTAACCTCGCGTCTTTTGAGAGGAACCTGCATCCATTCCCCTCTGTTTTTTGGATAACCAGCCTCTGTCTGGGGGGCCTGCAGAGCCTGGTTACTCAGGTTCATCACCCTTCTACAATCTCTTACATCTCTAAGTCTAGCAACCTTGTCCTTCAGTCTGGCCACCAGGTTAAGCAGGTAGTCAATCTTCTCACAACTTATGCAAGAGTTGTCCCCACTACCCTGCATCTCAAGCACCAGGCTCCAGCACTGTCGGCAGTCAGATGCCTGGACACCTACCTCTTGCTTATGACACTTACCTACCTGCTTATATTAGCCCTCAGTCTGAGTCAAGATTGATTTTTTAAAGGAGTTATTGTGGCAAGTTACCACCATGGCCAGCCCTTCCTGCAGGACCTACTGGACAGAGTTTTAGAAAAAGTGCGGTGGCGCGCACGTCTGAGTAAGAGGACGGGCCTACTGCTGGAATGGACCCTCCTGCACGGAACTGTGTAATGGGTTGGGGCAGGTCCCCTCCCCACCACAGGCAGAAATAACGACTCAGGCAAACGGATTGCAAAAGTGATGAAAGTTTAAATGGAAAGCGGTGAATGTTACAGAAAACCCAAAGCGCAGTGACAAAGAGAGATCCCATCCCCACCTGAGGGTGCATGCAAAACCCCCAGGGCTCCTTCTTCCCCCTCCCTCTGCTGGGCTAGTCTCAGCTGGCCAGGCCTGAGACTGCCCATCCCCCTGTGGCCTTGGGCCTAATCAGGCCCATGGCTGGGAGATCTCTCCCCCAGTTACCAAGTCTCGGAGAGGGAAGGAAAGAGGAAGTGCCAGACTCCGCACTGGATCTTATAGTGGTGCAAAGAATTATGGTAGGAAATACACAATTTCCTGTGTCCATCCCTCTGGGCTGGACTTCTGGACACAGGAAGTGAATGCACCAGGGGGGCACCCAGCTCAAACTACAACATGCCACCCCTGTATTTCATACCATAACCTTTGCACCCAAACACATCATCAAATCAGAAAACTTCTGATGACATGTCCGGCGGAGTCCACATCTTCATCTGGGCGTCCACTCAAACAGTCTCTCATTCAGGCTCAAGCATCAGTCCATTCCAGTTGTTCTTCCTCATGTGATGGAACCTCCCAGCGATGCAATCCTTCTCCTGCAGTGTGAATTCCTTGTGGACTCCTTGGGACATCCTGGTCACCTGGAAATACCTCACAACTTCTCAGCCAAGCCTTTACTCTCCTATTCAGCGGCAAATTCTCCACCCCTGGGGCAGGCCAGTCGGAACAATCCGGCTCCACGACTGCCTTTTTCAATCCATCCAGGGTGCCGCAGCCAACCGCTTTCACGCGGACCAAAGCTACACGGATGCATGTCAGAGGCACTCCGCACCCCCCGGCTGGGCGCTCGCGTACCGAGGCAGGACAGCATCCGGCTGCACAACCTCCACCCCCGGAAGAGGGAGGAGCTGCGCCACAGCCCGCTGAAGAAGCAGGGAGGCGGAGCCAGGTGCTCGGCGCCATTTTCGGAACATGTCCGAAAACACCAGGGAAAGATTTACAGCTGCCGCCGCCGCCTGAACGCAGCCCGGCTCGGGCGGTGCCGCCGCCGCCGCTTGAACGCGGCCCGGCCCCCGCCGTCTCTGTCGCCGCGATGCAGAGTCCAAGTCACCTCCAGCAGTCGCTTGCCCGCTCGCCGCGGGTGTCCGCTCCCCGCAGCGGCCGCGGGCCGACCACGCTCTGCTTGCCGCTGCCCCTCCTCCGCTCCCTGCCGCTCCGCAGAGAACGAGGAGAAGGCAGGTCTCGCCTTCTTAGGCTACTAGAGCACTCTTAAGCTACCCTGGGCAGAAAGTCACAGAAAGAACCACCCCTCGCTGTTCCCAAACAACAGGAGGGAATTCCATGCCATCAGCCACGCACCAGCTATCCTTCTGCAGTCTACAGGAGTTCACACAGTCGCCCCGGTAACACAAAACCTGAGCCCCAACTTTCCAAACCCAAACCGACGCCCAGAACTAAATTTAAACTCTCCATCTTTTGCAATCCGAGCTGCAGTTGGCCCCACGTTGGGCGCCAAAAATGTAATGGGTTGGGGCAGGTCCCCTCCCCACCACAGGCAGAAATAACGACTCAGGCAAACGGATTGCAAAAGTGATGAAAGTTTAAATGGAAAGCGGTGAATGTTACAGAAAACCCAAAGCGCAGTGACAAAGAGAGATCCCATCCCCACCTGAGGGTGCATGCAAAACCCCCAGGGCTCCTTCTTCCCCCTCCCTCTGCTGGGCTAGTCTCAGCTGGCCAGGCCTGAGACTGCCCATCCCCCTGTGGCCTTGGGCCTAATCAGGCCCATGGCTGGGAGATCTCTCCCCCAGTTACCAAGTCTCGGAGAGGGAAGGAAAGAGGAAGTGCCAGACTCCGCACTGGATCTTATAGTGGTGCAAAGAATTATCGTAGGAAATACACAATTTCCTGTGTCCATCCCTCTGGGCTGGACTTCTGGACACAGGAAGTGAATGCACCAGGGGGGCACCCAGCTCAAACTACAACAAACTGCCAGCTTTTAAAGCGCCACGGCAAACTCAGGGATCCCAAGAGATCCCAAGCACTTGGAGAATTAGCAGGAGCCGGTCTTAGTTGAATGCCAAGAACCACGCAGGTCCTGCAGGCTGAAAAGAAAGCAGTTTGTGCTTTTCTGGGGCTCCTGGTCGCTGTATGTTCCTGAGGGGGCTTACCGCTGGAATGGACCCTCCCGCGTGGAACCACCGGCTTTTAAAGTGCCGCGGCAAATGCAGGGAGCCCAAGCAGAACTGGTCTAGCTCGAATTGGCCTTCTAGGAAGTGGATATCTGTTTCTGATGGTAGAGACCTGAACCCATTCAGAAGGATAAGGTGAAAGAGTATCTTTCTCCTCCTCCAGCTTGGATATGGAGATCTTAAATTCCTCCTTCAGCTCTTTCATGCCATTCTTTATTTCTCCAGACAGACTGTAATGGCTGAAACCAATGAATTGTGTGACAGTTGCCTCATCTGCTCAGAAAATTCACCAAAAGTAGGAAGCCTTCCTCGATTATCTTTTCCCACAAGTCTGCTTGCCAGAATATTAGCATAGGGTGGAGGAGCAAGCCCAATAAGAGAGAGAGCTGTGAGAGAGCTTTCCCAAGAGTACTTTCATCAGGATTCTGTGTACCATGATCTCCATAGATTACTTCTGTCCCTGCAAACTCCCTCAAATGCTTTATTTTCTGTTCAGTTGACCACTTCTGTGGGTTCCAGGGTAAATCATCCCTGGATGGATACCTTATTAGCACAGCCAATAAAAGGTGTGTCCACAGGGAAGCTTTACCAATTGGACTTTCTATGTATTTATTGATGCCATTATCTCTGCTGTTTTGCTGACTTGCTGCGTACTTCTGCAGCACCAGCTCCTGTGTTATAAATTCTTCCTAACTAGCCTGTCACTGATTCATTTTCCTTTCTCACATACTCCTTTTTCACATGTCTTATTTCCCTCCTGGGCATGTCAGCACCCTGAATGTCATCCTCATCACCTGAGTCATATTCCTCAGGGTTTTTTGTTATAAATCTCTTGAGGATTTCCTCAAGCTCATGGGAACCTCGTCCTTTAACTGGTCTCCCACAAAAGTATTTTCTCTGTCCATCATCTTCATCATCTTTTTGCGGCTTCACTATCCTAGCAATGTCCCTAAGGCTAATTTTATCTTCTTATCTGCTTCCTTAGATAAACCTCACCCCGCATCATCATCACCATCACCATCCTCCTTCTGGGCATGCTGTCCCTTTCTTGTCATTAGCAATGAAAATTGTAGCCTTAAAGTGCCCTCTAAGGGATCATCTAAGACTAGCTTGTTTGTCTTTGCCTTTACTTTACATGGAAGTGGAAGTGGAGTTGAATCAGAAGAATGTACAGCAGCAGACAGTTTTGCAGACACAGGCTGTGGTAGTTTTAGTCTGTGCCTTTAAAATTTTCCACAGATCTTGATCAGAAAGTAGCAAAATGTAACTAAAACACCACTGGGTGTAAAAATTGAAATAATGATAGTTGTAAACAATCCTATTGGAGAGATGTCTACCATAAGAATTAGTTTGATAAACAATCTCTCTTTTTTGGCTTTCTTCTCTGGGAAAGACTAACTTGCTTCTCCTTGACCTTGGCTGCATTGTTTTGGCTAAGTCTAACAAAGTAACTTTCTGCTCTTTTCTCTTGTCCCTTTGTGTCCAAAGGTGTAGGGAGGAAGCAGGGAGTGGAGAAGATTTTAGCTTCCCTGGTTTTTGACCAGGGGGGTGGTTCTGCTGTTTATCAATTGCAAATATATGTAAATATTGCAAATACTGTGTATTTAGTACATATTAATTGCATTTCATTGTAGATTGTAGTTATATTTGTAAATACAGCTTCATTTGCTTCTAAACGGCTGGTCTGGCAAATTTAATGTTGGGGAACTTTTCAACCCACCACACATGCACTGCTTGGAAACTTGCATCTGGTTCAGCAGAAACAGACTTGGCTAGCACATGAGCAGTCTTACCAGGCCCACCATGGGACCCTGCCACCACTGCTGGGCTCATGTCCATTCCAGCTGTTGCCGATGAAAGTCTCTGTGCCTCAGTAGTAGTGGACAAAGGCTGAGCTGTGGGCGGAAATGCCTTAGCTCTGCTTGCCTCGATAATGGTTCCACTACGAGGAACCATTCTACTAATCAAATCACCAGAACTGCATTTTTTCACAAAAAAAAAAAAAAAAAGATGATTAAGCTAATTTTTTGCCACAGTTCCTAGCGCTCGCAGCTGAGTTATCCACCACCACTTGCACAGGGGCTACCAGGCTCACTGGCACAATTGGTGCTTATGCCACTGCCAGTTGAGCTACTGGCTGCCCCCCACCATCTTTTTGCCAGTGCTGCCACCACTTTTAGTGGCTTTGCTACAATTTTCCCTAACTACTTCCATAGGGAACCACTTCACATCTCTCTCCCAAATCTTTTCTGGAGTTGGCTGGGGACAAGGACCCTGTGTTTTTTTGCAAGGGCTCTGTAGCTTGCCGTTTCTGCATTTGACAAAACATTCATTGGCCCCGCTCTGCAGTCCTGCCACTCTCCCTGCTTTGACTTGAGACAGAATATTGAATTCCTGCCTGCCTGCTACTGCATGCAGAAAAGTTAAAAACTTGCCTAGTTTTAGGTCTCTCTCTCCACAATGTTATAGCAAATCCTATTATAACAAGAAAAACATAAAGAAATCAGGAATAGAAGACAAACAGTCTAAATCTCATGTTTTCAACAAAACTCTCAGTAACAGGGACAATAAGCTCAATAAAATCATATGGGTTACTTACAGTGACATTACTATATCCTACGTAACTGCGACAGTAATTACCAGAATTCCCCAAAAAAGCCTTCTCTGAATTTCACAGCTTTTGGTACAATATCTGCAAGTAGAAGAATGCATTGAAGAAACTAAGCACTTGGGAGAGACTAAAGCTTGTCTCTCCTTATGTGACTCAACAAAGAAAAAATCACCTTTGCTGCTTGCCCAGACCACATATCTTCTCCAGCCAAAGTCTCAGCACCCTTTCTCTACACACCCAACGTCTCTTGCAGCACCTTTCCTCCACAGACTCAAACTGTCTTGGGGGGGTGAGGGGTGTGGTAAAATAATTCCTTTCCTCTTCTCTCTCTTTTCTCTCTCCCTCTCTATTTTCTCTCTCTCCCCTTGTGATCCATCCACTTTATTTATGTAAAAATAGTCTAGCTGTTGATAGTCTAGCTGTGCCAGGGCAAGTTTAGGCTCGAGGTGAGGAGAAAGTTCTTCACTGAGAGAGTTGTTCGTCATTGGAATGTGCTGCCCAGGGAGGTGGTGGAGTCAATAACCCTGGAGGTATTCAAGAGGGGATTGGATGTGGCACTTGGTGCCATGGTCTAGTCATGAGGTCTGTGGTGACGGGTTGGACTCGATGATCTTTGAAGTCTCTTCCAACCTTGGTGATACTGTGATACTGTGATACTGTGATGTTTTGGCTTTGTTTGTGCCTCTCATTTCACAACACGGGAATTTTCAAAAGAACTGAGTCTCTTTCCCTCTCCAGACCGGGACAGAACTGATAAAACAAAAAATGGTGCAACAGGGGCAATAATAGGCCTGGGAACCCAAAATAATTTCATATTTGCTTCCTTAATCAATTGAGCAAAGCCCCATGTTGGGAGCCAATTAAATATGGAGGGTTTGGAAATTAAGCCCCAACATAAATTTGGAGAACTACCCCCAAAATTAATCACTAGAAGCAAATGAACTATATTTACAAACAAGCTAAAATCTAGAAATATGAAATGCAATAAATATATACTCTATATATATTTGCATGTATTTACAATTTATAAACAACACAAAGACCCCTCTGGACAAAGCCAGGGCACTACCAACAGCCTCCTTCTCTCTCCCTCTTTCCCCTGCCCTTGTACAAGGTAAAGAGGGGAAAGCAGTTAGTATAGCCTGCTGGTGCTTAGGCACAAAGAATTCAGCCAAGGTCAGCAAAGCCAAACAAAGGCACCAGTTAGTAGCAGATAGAGTGAAGAAGTGAAAAAGAGACAGAAATGTTTATGTAACTACTTTTTATCCCTACTAGCAAGCCAATGGATTATATAGGCATTATAATTATTTTTTCTTTTTGTATCCAATGGTAATTTTATTTACTTTCTACTATTTTTCTCAACGTCTCTCAACATCTCTGAAATTTTCCTAGACATTAGCCTATAACTGTAACACGTATTAGATTGCTGTCCCTTCACTAACTGTGAGATCGAGGCAATACTTCTTATCTACTATTGTACAGAGCATGCGCATGGGAATGTGGTCAAACCATTGTTCTGTTATGAACTGCACATGACATTTCAGTTATTTTGCAGGTGATTAATGGAAGAACAGGCCTCTGCCTGTTCCCCATTCCTTCCTGGTGACATAGATTAGTGGATATTCACCCAGCCTGTGTGCCTGATGTAGTCACTCTGTGTTCTAAACAAAATTATTGTAGGCTTCCAACACCTGGGCATGCCTAATTCTGCTGCGGCCATTATGGTGGCATTTCAAGGTCCTGTTTCAGCCTCTTTCTGGGTCCCTGACACAGCTACCACCACAGACTCTGCTAGAAGATCAGCAGTGCTGGTAGCCTAAGGAATGACAATGCCTCCCTCTGTGGTCTGGGGCTAAGATCTCCTTCCTTGAATAAACCTGTGTGGTGGTTTTAGGCTATGCCTTTAATAATTTTTCACAGATCTTGAACAGAAAGCAGTAAAATGTAAATAAATCACTATTGAGTGTAAAAAGGGAAATTATGACAATTCTAAACAATCCCATTGGAAAGATAATGCACTTAAGCTGATAATGTAAATAATTTCCCTGTGTTATAAACAACACAGACACTCCTCAGAGCCCTCTGGACAAATTCAGGGGAACTGTTTACCTCCTCCTCCATTCCCTCCTTCCTTCCTGTTACCTCACACAATAGTCAAAACAGAGATAACGCAGCAAATCCACAGAAGAGAGATGAGTTGCAAGCAGAAGTTCAGAAATACAAATTACAATAATAATTAAATAATCATAATTCATGTTTTAGAATATTCATGCTGTATTAAGGTTCATAAACTATAACAACTGGAAGAAACATACTATTGTAACTGGCTCAGATGTATCTTGCATTCTGGAAATTGACTTTCTATGAGGACATTTTAAATATCCCAAGGGTTATAAATAGACTTTTGGAATAGCAACTGTAGAAACTGATGGAGGCAAATTAAGGATGTCTATTAGGCCTGAGCTTTCAGGTGAATCTGCATTTGTGTGACAGCATGAGATAGATACTCTTTGTGGTAAATATCCAAATTGTTGGGGGGTCCAATCTAAATCCACAACATGTGAATATGTATATAAGTCTTGATTGTTCATTCTCTTACTTCAGTGCCATAAATATATAATGATCAAGCTAATGAACAGAAGGAAGTTTAAATACTTTTTGAACAAAAACATCAAATAATTTGTAATTAAGCATTAAATAGATATTAGAGTTTATTTAAGTCATTGAAGATAGAATTGAACGCTTCTTGAATGTTTAAGTTACTTTCAGGTAGATTAATGTTTTTATGGTTTTGATATTGTCTTGGTCCAGAGAGGGAAAGAGACTCAGTACTTTTGAATATTCCCATGTTATGAAATTAGAGGCACAAACGAGGCCAAAATATCAACAGCAAGGCTATTTATTAACAGAATAAAGTGGATGGATCGGAAGGGGAGAGAGAGAAAATAGGGAAGGAGTGAGAGAAGAGGGAGAGAGAAGAGGAAAGGAATTGTATTACCACACCCCTCACCTCCCAAGACAGTTTGAATCTATGAAGAAAGGCTGCTGCAGCTTTAGAAGGGAGGAAATGTTGGGTCTGTGAAGAAAGGCTATTGCAGCTTTGGCATAGAGGAGATGTTGTCCCTGTTGTGTGTGCTGTCCTCTGAGCAGCCTCTTCAGCTCCATGAGTTGTAGCAGGCAGAACTTAGGACATGGAGAGAGGGTTCCTCTTGTTCTGCTTCTTCCAGGCTACATGGTGATGTCTCTGTCATTTTTTCCTCTCCTGGTATTCTCTCAGTTTTTCCTCAGAGCAGCATTGCCCCAGTCTTTTCCTTCTGTCATGTTTTCCTTCCCAGTGGCATCATCCAGGTCTTTTCCTTCTCCCGTGTTTTCCTTCTCCTGAGTTAGAAGTTGCTCAGATCTTTTATACAGCTTTTAAGTATGAGTCCAGGTGCTGAATATGCATATTCCAGAGAGAATCGATAGCGGTGGCCTCTGCTCATTGTTTCTGTTGCAATTATAGCAATAAGTAGTGTGAGCAATCTGATAATATAAGCTTAGAGCTTGAAATAGTGGTAGGCCATGCTTAGCATAAGTGTAGAAGTAACTAGTAGTTTAGCAAAATAGTGCTGTGCTAGCAGTCTGTAACTAAATCAATGTACTGGTAGCTGTAAATACAAAGAATTATCTTGGAATGACAGGATGTATACATCAATCAACAACTTTGTGCAATATTAGTAGTTTAACCAATAATATATAACAGCAGGATGTATGGACAATTGTAAGGAACCAAGGAAGTTATACTAACCATGATCTGTGAGTCTGTGTGTCTATATAAGCTGTAGAGCTTCCTTAATTAAATTGAACAATACTTCGATCATATAGGTCGTCTGTATTCATTCCGATCTCTGTCATCAGCATGTTTCCAGGGCAGCTGCAGTCTGGTGAGCAATCTTTATCTATGCACCTTCCAGAGAGTTGTTATCCAGTGGTGTCTGCCCAATGCACATCAGCTATTGTCTGGGCAAGCAGCAAAGGTGATTTTGTCTTTGTTGGGTCACATCAAGAGAGACAAGATTTAGTCTCTCACAGATATCTAGAAGTAAATTTACAACATAAAAATAACATTCACTCTGATGAGCAGTCAGAGAGACTTCTCAGTATGAAACAACTCAATTTGTAGAACTAAATTTGGCATAGTGTCTTAAGAGAAACTTTGCACTGCCAGCATATCCCACAGAAAACAATATTAGCAACAAAAGGGGACTAGGGAGACTCTCCATCCATTATTGGATGCAGGAGGAAACATGAAGACAAAGAGTGAGGAAAAGGCTGAGGTGCTTAATGCCTACTTTGATTCAGTCTGTAGCAGTTGAACTAGTTGTTCCCTGGATGCCCAGAGTCATGAGACAGAAGACAGGGAGGGGGAGCAGCATGAAGTCATCACAATTAGAAAGGAGATGATTAGTGACCTGCTATGCCACTTAGATGCACACAAGTCTATGGGGCTGGATAGGTTACACCCAAAAGTTGGCAATGTGCTCAGCAAGCCACTTTCTATTATTTACTGTAAGTCCTGGCTATCTGGAGACGTCCTGGTAGACTAGAAGGGAGCAAATATGACACCTAGCTACAAAAAAGACAGAAAGGAAGATTTGGGGCACTATGGACCTGTCAGTGTGACCTTGGTGCCAGGGAAAGTCATGGAATAGATTATCTTGAGTTCATTATGCACCATACAGGGGACAACCAGGGGATGAGGCCCAGTCAGCATGAGTTTATGAAAGGCAAGTCCTGCTTGATGAACCTGATCTCCTTGTATGACAAGATGACCAGTCTAGTGAATGAGGGAAATGCTGTGGTTATTTTCTACCTGAACTTCTGTAAAGCTTTTGACATGGTTTCTCACGGAATTCTCGCAAAAAACCTGTCTGGTCATGGCTTTGATGACCACAAGAGCTGATGGGTAAAGCACTGGCTGGACATCTGGGTCAAAGAATGGTGGTCAATGGAGTTAAATATAGCTGATGGCTGGTCAGAAGTGGTATTTCTCAGAGATCAGTATAAGGACTACTTCTTTTTAACATCTTTATCAATTATCTTGTTGAGAAGTTAGAGTGCACCATTGGTAAATTTTCACATGACACCAAGTTAGGTGGGAGTGTTGATCTACTTGAGGGTAGAAAGACTCTACAGAGAGACTTAGACAGGTTGGATCAATGGGCTGACATCAGTGGTCTGTGCTTCAGCAAGACTAAGTCTTTCACTTGGGCCACAACAATCCCATGCAAAGTGCGGCTGGAAAGTTGTCCAATAGAAAGGGACCTGGGTGTTTTAATTGACTAACAACTGAATAGGAGCATGCAGTGTGCCCAGGTAGCAAAGAAGGCCAATGACATTCTCAAAAAAGTGTGATGAGCAGGATCAGGGAAGTGATTGCTCCCCTGTACTTGGCATTGGTGAGGCCACACCTCAAGTTCTATGTCCAGTTTTGGGCACCTCAGTACAAGAAAGACATTGAGGCACTGGAGTGGGTGCAAAGAAGAGCAACTAAACTTGTGAAATGCCTAGAGAATAAGTCTTATGAAAAGACTTATAGGAAGTGGGACTGCTAGTTTAAGGAAGAAGAGACTCAGGGGAGACCTTATCACCCTCTACAACTATCTGAAAGGATAATATATAGAGAGAGGTGCTGATCTCTTGTCACAGGTAATTAGTGATAGAACAAGAGTGAATGGCCTCAAGCTGCATCAGGGTAGGTTTAGGCTAGACTTTTGTCCTGAAGGGACAAAAAGCCTCAAAAATGCTCTGAATCAGACAAGGGGCAGGAGCCACCAGGTCTGGTTTTCAGGAAAATGCCCATGTTGCCCAGGCTTGTCTGAACGTGCCCTGGAGTCCAAGTGGGCCAGGTGTGTGTGCCTTTGGCCTCATTTGGAGAAAACTCATTCTATAGGTTGATATGTCAGGTTTTTATCTCTTAATCTTTGTTATCATTGGACATCACTGTCTCAGGAAATCTATAAATACCAGCCCAAAAAACCAGTGCCTTGCCTTGCAGTTGTCCAAGCTCTGGGAAAAATCACAAACCTTGCTTGGAATCTGAGCTGTTCTTCAGTTTACCCAGACAAGACTGCAAGAGCCCTTGTTGTATAGCATTGTAAAGCCCAGGAGCAGAACGAATGTGTCTTGCCTGGCCAAGAGACGAACCCCAGGAGGAGCTGAGAGTCCTTGGGACAGTTTTGTTTTAATGGAAGAAGGAACAAGAACTGCTGTGAGGATCACTGAAGAACCTCTCCCAATAGGCAAAGTTACAAAGCCAACAAGCCCTGCATGCTTCGGCAGCAACCTCTTTTCTACAAAGCTTTCAGCTGCAAAGTCTGTGGACATAAACCCTGTATGTGCCTCAGTGACAAGCTGCAGAAGCCAACAGAAAGTGAAACTCTGCTCCTGCAGCTTTCATGTGTGCCCCATGATACCATGATCAGTGAGTAATTACAAAATCTGATTTTTTTTATAAGGATCTGCTAAAGGTCTGTTGCCCTAGAGAATCTGAGAGTTTCCCCCCTTTTGTGGGCAATATCTGGCATGTTGCTCATGTCCTCTTTTTTTTTCTTTACAGTTTAAACTGCTGTTTGTTAGTTTCTGGATTTTTCTCTTGTTGTTTAAATTGTTACTTATTCCTGCTGGTGAGGTATCTGTTCCACAACTGAATATTTTGAGCCAGTAAAAAAGATTTATTAATATTTTTTGGTGGAATTTTTTATTAATCAAGTTACTAGTATTTTTATTAATCATTCCACCTATTGAATATTAATAACCTCCTTATGAACTGTGTTGGATTGGAATTTACCACCACATTAACAAAAACTCAGCTCACACAGTCAGGAAGCAAATGGAAGCTATATTGACAAGCAATAATTACACTCTACAACGGACTGAAATGAATAGGTACAAATATACAGTATTTACAATATTATACAGGTATTCACAATCAGAAAAACAGCACAGAAACCCCCCTTTCCTCTATAATTAGAAGAAAAGAGAAAAAATGTTAGGAGTGCTGTTAGTTCAAAGCATGGTTAGCCTCCTTATCTGCAAAGCCAGTAGCAATAAGATTCTCCCAACCAAGCAAAAACAGCCAAACAGCCAGACTAGAAAGAGAGGAATGAAGTGCAAGGTGAGATTGTTAAGGGTACCCTTCACACATCTGGCCAATGAAATTAGTTTAGAATAATATTTTGTTTTCCTTTTTATACTCAACAGTGAATTGTTTACATTTCTCCACTTTTTCTGCTCAAAATCTGCAGCTAACTTTTAAAGGCGTAGCTTAAAACTGCCACACAATCATTACATTGAGTCACCATTCCTGGGTATGTTTAAAGGTAATTTAGATGTGGCACTTAATTATATGGTTCAGTGGTGAATTTGGTAGGGTAAGGTTAATGGTTTGACCTGGTAATCTCAAGGGTTTTTCCCAACCTGAATGATTCTATTATTCTATGAAAAATGTGCTAGTATTCAGGGGAATAATTTTATATCTTTTTTGAGAAGAAAAAATAGGATAGTCCAAAATATATATTCAGCAATATTTTTGTCTCCTTGTTTAAAATTCCTTCATCAGGCATTGATTTGTTGTTTTATTTCAGTGTTATTCAGAAGACTATGATGTAGTGGTGAGAAGACCAGTGGAAGTCTTTTTCTCACGAGTCAGGAATGCCCAGACATTAAACTCAGCTCTAACCTGAAGATGAAGGATATCTTTACTGAATGCATTGCAGCTCCATCCATGCCTGTTGTGGCCAAATTTCTTTCTAGTTGACATATTGTCAAGGAGGGTCATGTGTACTCAGGCTGGGTGCAAAAATGGAAAAAGATACCTCTGAGCCTCAAGGTAATATAAGCTTCTAAGGGTCTGCCCACTCAGAAGATCACATTTGGTGCTGTATCCAAGATATGCCTGAAATATTAGAGGCTTTTTTATGCTCATCATGATAGAAATTTAGAGGACTAGAAAAGTTCTGCCACTGGGTATTTAGTCTAGATGAATGATGGATTGCAGAGCTAAAAAATTGAATGAGGAAATAATGGTAGGTAAATTACATTTACTATTCTCCCCTCATCCGCAGTTCGGGCTACTGTATATAGAAGGCAGTTAAGTTGGTCAAGTCTGGTTCACTCTTAGTAAACCTGTTCTGGCTATCTTCAATCTCCCTCCTTCTCTTATTCCCTAAAATATGCTTAGAGAGAGCTTCCTTTGTGACTTTCCAAGAGACATGAGGCCAAGAGGCCCATAGTTATCCCACATTTTGATTTTGCCATATTTTGAAGATGGTTGCAAATTTGCCTTTCTCCAGATGGAGAATGGCCTTGAACAGGCATTAACCTGGTTCTTCAGCACCTTTAGGCACTGCTCATCAGGTCCTAAACAGTTGAGCAGACTGGTGTCTTGCAAGCAGTCACTGACTCAACTCTCATTGCTGTCTGGCAGTTCCTCTCCTACTTGAGCCCTGTTACTATTCCAAAAGTCCTGTCACACCTTGTCACTGAAGACTGTCCACTCTCACTAAAAAACATGCCTTATCCAGCAGCATTCACAGTTTTCCCTTGTTAATCTGAAAAATCATTATTTCATGGTCACCGATGCTAGGGTGCCATTGATTACTACAAGACCAAACACCACCTCCTTATTAGTAAACAACAGATCCAGATATATGTTGCTCCTGTTTGCCCAGTGTAGTACCTGTGTTAGGACGTTATCTTTGATACTCTCCAGAAATCTTGATTCCTTGTTTCTTTCCAAACTGTCCTTCTGAGAGGTATCATGAGCGCATGACAAAGAGAATACCTCAAATAGCTAAAAGAGAGCTTCTGCCTGTTGACTCATTTGATTCACTCCCACAACATTGTCAACTTTACTGATGTCTCCACTGATACTGACTCCCAAGTTCTCCCGTGCATGCCATCCACCTCACACATCTGACTGCTCCTTTACACAAAGTGCATCCTATTCCTCCCTTCCCTGTATATGCCTCCTGAAGGGCTTGTGTCTATCCACAGCAGCACTTCAGTTGTATGAGATGTACCACCTTCTCTGAGCAACCCCAGTGATCACAGTATCACTAAGGTTGGAAGAGACCTCAAGGATCATTGAGTCCAACCTGTCACCACAGACCTCATGACCATGGCTCAAAGTGCCATGTCCAATCCCCTCATGAACACCTCCAGGGATGGTGACTCCACCACCTCCCTGGGCAGCCCATTCCAATGACGAAGGACTCGCTCGGTGAAGAACTTTCTCCTCACCTCGAGCGTAAACCTCCCCTGGCACAGCTTGAGACTGTGTCCCCTTGTTCTGGTGCTGCTTGCCTGGGAGAAGAGAACAAGCCCTTCCGGGCTGCAACCACCTTTCAGGTAGTTGTAGGGGACAATGAGCTCACCCCTGAGCCTCCTCTTCCCCAGGCTCAACAACCCCAGCTCCCTCAGCCTCTCCTCATAGGGCTTGTGCCCAAGGCCTCTCACCAGCCTTGTTGCCCTTCTCTGGACACATTCAAGTGTCTTGATGTCCTTCTTAAACTGAGGGGCCCAGAACTGGACACAGGACTCAAGGTGTGGCCTAACCAATGCAGACTACAGAGGCACAATGACCTTCCTGTTCCTGCTGGCCACACTGTCCCTGATACAGGCCAGGATGCCACTGGCCTTCTTTGCCACCTGGGCACACTGCTGGCTCATGTTTAGGTGGGTGTCAATCAGCACCCCCAGGTCCCTCTCTGTTTGGGAGCTCTCCAGCCACTCTGACCCCAGCCTGTAGCTCTGCATTGGGTTGCTGTGGCGAAAGTGCAGCACCTGGTACTTGGACTTGTTAAATGCCATGCCATTGGACTCTTTCCATCTGTCCACTCAGTCGAGGTCCCTCTGCAGATTCCTTCCACCCTCTAACTGACCAACATCTGTTCCTAACTTGGTGTCATCTGCAAATTTGCTAATGACTGACTCAATCCCCTCATCCAGATGGGGCCCAGTACTGATCCCTGGGGGACGCCACTGGTGACTGGCTGCCAGCTGGATGAGGCACCATTCACCACCACTCTCTGGGCTTGGCCCTCCAGCCACTGCCTAACCCAGCACAGAGTGCTGCGGTCCAAGCCACAAGCTGACAGCTTAGCCAGCAGTTTGCTGTGGGGGATGGTGTCAAAGGCCTTGCTGAAGTGCAGGTAGACCACATCCACAGGCCTCTCCACATCCACCAGATGGGTCACGTGATCATAGAAGGAGATCAGGTTGGTCAGGCAGGACCTGCCTTTCCTAAATCCATGTTGGCTGGACCTGAGCCCTTGGCCATCCTTCAGGTGTGCAGTTATTGCTGCCAGGATAATCTGCTCCATCACTTTCCCTGGCACTGAGGTCAGGCTGACAGGCCTGGAGTTTCCAGGTTCCTCCATCTGACCCTTCTTGTGGATGGGGACCACACTGGCCAGTTCCCAGTCATCTGGGACCTCTCCAGTGAGTCAGGACTGGAGGAAAAAGATGGAGAGCACCTTGGCTAGCTCATCTGCCAGCTCTCTCATCACTCTAGGATGGATCCCATCTGGTCCTATGGACTTGTGAGTGTCCAAGTGGCTCAGCAGGTCCCGAACTAATTCCTCATGGATTTCCAGGGCATTACACTACCCCCCAGCTCAGGAGGCCACTCGTCCTGAACTCCTCCTGCCTTGCTCATAAAAATTGAGGCAAAGAAGGTGTTCAGGACCTCAGCCTTTTCCTCGTCTTCAGTCACTGTGTTCCCTTCCAGGTCCAGCAAGGAGTGGAGGTTCTTCTGGCCCTTCTTTTTAGTGTTAATATATTTGTAAAAATACTTTTTATTGTCTTTCACAGAGGTGGCCAGCTTCAGTTCCAACTCAGCCTTTGCCTCTCTAATTATTTTCCTTCATAATCTAACAACTTCCTTAAACATACCTCGAGAAGCCTTCCCCTCTTTCCAAAGGTGATACACCCTCTTTTTTTCCCTTAAATCCTCCGGGAGGTGCTTGCTCATCCAGGCCAGTCGCCTTCCCCGCTGTCCCATCTTTCAGCACATAGGAACTGACAGTTCCTGTGCCTTCAAGAGCTCCTGTTTGAAGTAGGTCCAACTCTCCTGGACCACTCAGTTCAAGAGGGTTGATACCCAGGGAACTTTGCAAATAAGTTTCTTAAAGAGGCTGTAGTTTGCCCTTCTGAAGTCCAAGGTGAAGGTTCTGGGTGGTCCTCCCTATCTCCCTGCGTATTGAAAACTGCACTATCTCGTGGTCTCTGCACCCTAGGCAGCCTCCCATGATCACATCTCCCACCAGCCCTTCTCTGTTGGAGAACAGCAGGTCAAGCAGAGCCTGACCTCTGGTAGGCTCGCTTAACAGCTGCGTCAGGAAGCTGTCCTCCATGTGCTCTAGGAATCTTCTGGACTGCCTCCTCTCTGCTGAATTAAGTTCCCAGCAGATATCTGGCAGGTTGAAGTCACCAACGAGGACAAGATCTGATGATCTTGAGACAGCCTCCAGTTGTTTGTAGAATAATTCATCAACCTCCTCATCCTGGTTGGGTGGTCTATAACAGACTCCAACCAAGATGTCAGATTTGTTAGGCTGCCCTCTGATTTTAACCCACAGGCTCTCAATTCCCTCATCTGCCACCTCAAGTTCTGTGGCAGAAAGTGTCTCCCTAATATACAGAGCCACCCCTCCTCCTCTTCTCCCTCGCTGTTGCAGTTTGAGCTGGGTGGCCCCTGATGTGTTCACTTCCTGTGTCCAGAAGTCCAGCCCAGAGGGATGGACACAGGAAATTGTATATTTCCTACCATAATTCTTTGCACCACTATAAGATCCAGTGCGGGGTCTAGCACTTTCTCTTTTCTTCCTCCTCCATCAGCCTGTAACTGGGGGAGATGTCTGCTGGCTTTGGGCCTGGCTAGGCCCAAGGCCACAGGGGGATGGGCAGTCTCAGACCTGGTGTGACCGTTTGACGCTGTGCCTTTAAGAAAGGGGCACACTGGCTAAATGTTTGTAAAATATTTTGGTATTCTAAACGAATTTCATTGGCCAAGTATAGGGGGGAGGTGAGATTGGACCCAGGGGAGCTGGGAACTTTCTCTCAGTCTTCCTTCCTTCGCTGTCCCTCTCGGCTGGATCTGCTTCTGGGCTTCTTGCCAAGAGATAAGAAGTAAAAAACTCCCGGTGCCAGGCCTTTCTTCCTTTCCTGCCCTGTTAACCGTCCACACCTCTTTTCTACCTCTATTGGGGGAGAAGGGAGGTAGGGGGGTGAAGGGGGCACAGGGGGAAGTCCCCTCTGTGGGGGGTCTGGTTTCTGGTTGAGCTTATTTGCTGTATATCCCTGTATATATTGTAAAATACCTGTATTTGTTGTGTTACATATAATCTGTTTCCTTGTAAAATATACTCTCATTTCTCTGACTGGGTTTAGCTGTGGTCTCTTTCTCAGTGGGGGAGGGAAAGCAGAGCCTTTCCTTTCAAACCACCACACCTGGCCAGCTGAGACTAGCCCAGCAGAGGGAGGGGGAAGAAGGAGCCCTAAGGGTCTCAGGTGTACCCTCAGGTGGGAATGGGATGCCTCTGGGTTTGCTTTGGGATCTTTCTTTGTCACTACACTTTGGGTTTTCTGTAACATTCACTGCTTTCTATCTAAACTTTCATCACTTTTGCAATCCGTTTGTCTGAGTGTTTTATTCCTGCCCGTGGTGGGGAGAGAGGGGGCTGCCTCAACCCAGCACATTCTTGGTAGCAGAGGATGGTTTTTGTGGGGAGGGGGTCTGCCTCTAAACCCACCACATTCTTGGCAAGCCAGGCAAGAGGGGAGTTTGTTATTGTGCATTCTGCAGATTGGATTGCAAAAGATAAGAGAGGTTAAATTTAGTTCTGGGCGTCGTTCTGGTTTTCTGGCAGTTGGGGCTCAAAGTGTTGTTGTTGGGGCGATTGTGTGAGTTCTTGTGGATTGCAGGGGGACATCTGGTGCGTGGCTGGTGGCATGGAGCCCCTCCTGCTATTTCAAGCAGGGGTGGCTCTTAACCATCTGAATTGGGGCTTCGCTTAAGAATGCGGAACCTGCCTCTCCTCCACCTTTACTCTCTGCAGAGCGGTAGAAGCGGCGGGGGGTGAAGTGGCAGAGGGGGCAGTGGCGAGCAGATCAAAGTCAGGTCCGTTCTCGCTGCAGGGTAGGGCCAGCCGTGGCAAAGCGGGCGAGCCCGGCTCCTGATACCCAAGAAGGGCGAACGGGAACTCAGTTCGAAAGCTGTTCTCAAGGGCCCTGGGGACGCGTTTATGGTTTTCTCTGGAGGAGCCGTTTGAATGCCCGAGGGGTGGAGGTGATTTTGATTCTGTACCGCGACGGTAGAGGTGGCTGGAGCCCTGCTGTATGCTCGGGTTGTGGCGGTGGCAGGTCTGGCCGTGCGTCCGGGGCGGCGACGGCGGCCCAGCCATGCACTCGGGCTGTGGCGGCTGAGGGCCAAACTGTGCGCTCGGAGCGGTGGCGGCGGCTCGGGCTGTGCACTCGGGCTGCGGCAGGGACCGGCCCTACTCTCTTCCCTGACGTTTTCGGACGAGTTCTGAAAATGGTGCCTAGCACCTGGCTCCACCTCCCTTCTTGTCAGCAGGTTGTGGAGCAGCCCCTCCCTCTCCTGGGGTGGGGCTGTGTACTTGGAGATGCCACATCTGCGGTATGTGAACGCCCAGTGGAGGGGCGGCGTACCTGTGGCATGCGTCTGTGGAGCCTTGGGCCGCGGCTGAAAGCGGTCAGCACTGGGCTTGGGATAGGTCCGTGCAGTGGTGAGAGAGGCTCAGCGTGCTATTTTCCTGGAGGGGTGGAGAAGCAGCAGAGCTTGATTGTTCTGACTGGCTTGCCCCAGGGGTGGAAATATGCTGCTGAGTAAATACAGATGGGAATGAAGGTTTGGTTGAGAAGCTGTGAGGTTCTTTCCAGGTGACCAGAATGTCCAACGGATCCATGAAGTCCTTGCACTGCAGAAGAGTGAACTCTGCATTGCGGGAGGTTTCATTAGATGAGAGGAGAAGGACTGGAATGGACTGACACTTGAGCTTGAAGGAAAGACTGTTTGAGTGGACGCCCAGATGAAGATGTGGACTTCGCCGGACATGTCATCAGAAGATTTCTGATTTGATGATGTGTTTAGGTGCAAAGATTATGGTATGAAATAAGGGGTGGCAGTAGCAGAGGATGGTTACGCAGCGGAAGCAAGCTGGGTGCCCCAAGAATGTGCTGGGTTGAGGCAGCCCCCTCTCCCCACCACGGGCAGGAATAAAACACTCAGACAAACGGATTGCAAAAGTGATGAAAGTTTAAATAGAAAGCAGTGAATGTTACAGAAAACCCAAAGCGCAGTGACAAAGATCCCAAAGCAAACCCAGAGGCATCCCATTCCCACCTGAGGGTACACCTGAGACCCTCAGGGCTCCTTCTTCCCCCTCCCTCTGCTGGGCTAGTCTCAGCTGGCCAGGTCTGAGACTGCCCATCCCCCTGTGGCCTTGGGCCTAGCCAGGCCCAAAGCCAGCAGACATCTCCCACAGTTACCGGCTGACGGAGGAGGAAGAAAAGAGAAAGTGCTAGACCTCGCACTGGATCTTATAGTGGTGCAAAGAATTATGGTAGGAAATACACAATTTCCTGTGTCCATCCCTCTGGGCTGGACTTCTGGACACAGGAAGTGAACACATCAGGGGGCACCCAGCTCAAACTGCAACACTCGCCTATCCCTCCTAAAGAGCCTGTAACCCCCCAGTGTAGCACTCCAATCGTGCGTGTTGTCCCACCATGTTTCTGAGATGGCAACTATATCATAGTTGCCCTGGTGGATTAGGACCTCCAGCTCATCTTGCTTATTGCCCAGGCTGCGTGCATTGGTGTACATGCACTGCAGCTGGGCTCACAACCTCTCAGTTGACCCTACCTTGTGCCCTACTCTTTCCTCTGCAGAGGGACTGATATCTTCACCCATCCCCTTCAGACGTAGTTTAAAGCCCTTCTAATGAGCCCTGCCAACTCTAGTGCTAGGACTCTCTTGCCCCTTTTAGATAAATGCACCCCATCAGGACCCAGGACCCTATCTCCCTGCATATTGAAAACTGCACCCTGGGCATCCTCCCATGGTCACATCTCCCACCAGCCCTTCCCTATTGGAGAACAGCAGGTCAAGCAGAGCCTGTCCCCTGGTAGGCTCACTTAACAGCTGCATCACGAAGCTGTCCTCCATGTGCTCCAGGAATCTTCTGGACTGCCTCCTCTCTGCTGAATTAAGCTCCCAGCAGATATCTGGCAGGTTTAAGTCACCCACAAGGACAAGATCTGATGATCTTGAGACAGCCTCCAGTTTTTTGCAGAATAATTCATCAGGCTCCTCATCCTGGTTGGGTGGTCTATAACAGACTCCAACCAGGATGTCAGATTTGTTAGTCTGCCCTCTGATTTTAACCCACAGGGTCTCAATTCCCTCATCTTCCACCTCAAGTTCTGTGGCAGAAAGTGTCTCCCTAATATACAAGGCCACCCCTCCTCCTCTTCTCCCTCGCCTATCCCTCCTAAAGAGCCTGTAACCCCCCAGTGTAGCACTCCAATTGTGCGTGTTGTCCCACCAAGTTTCTGAGATGGCAACTATATCATAGTTGCCCTGGTGGATTAGGGCCTCCAGCTTGTCTTGCTTGTTGCCCTGGCTGCGGTCATTGGTGTACATGCACTGCAGCTGGGCTCCCGACCTCTCAATTGACCCTACCTTTTGCCCTATTCTTTCTTCTGCAGAGGGACCGATATCCTCACCTACCACCTTCAGACCTATATTAAAGCCCTCCTAATGAGCCCTACCAACTCTAGTGCTAGGACTCTCTTGCCCCTTTTAGATAAATGCACCCCATCAGGACCAAGCAGGTTGGGTGCAGTAAAAGTTGCCCCATGATCGAAGAAACCAGAGGCGCCAGTATCCCCCCCTGCCACCTCCAGAAAGGAGGGGGAACAAAGGAGGGTTAACACACAGAGAAGTATGTCCTAGAAATATTGGGGGCACAATCCTGACCATAAGCATCATTCACTACATTCCACCCTCTGCTTATGGGCAAGTATATGTGGGCAAATGTTGTTCTATGATCAAATGCTACCAGAGATGAATTACTTTAAACATTGTATAAACATCACAAGAACATCACACATATATATAAATATATATATACACACATATCTCAGAACTGTACAACTATAAACAAAACATACTACAAATAAGAATAGAACTCATTAATTCTGAGCTCAGTATCGTGACCTTAGTGTTTTTAGTCTCCAACCCCTGACCAGTGGTGTGGTGGTTTGAAAGGAAAGGCTCTGCTTTCCCTCCCACACTGAGAAAGAGACCACGGCTAAACCCAGTCGGAGAAATGAGATTATATTTTACAAGGAAACAGATTATATGTAACACAACAAATACAGGTATTTTACAATATATACAGAAATATACAGCAAATAAACACAGTCAGAAACCAGACCCCCACCAGAGGGGGCTTCCCCCTGTGCCCCCTTCACCCCCCTACCTCCCTTCTCCCCCAGAGAGGTAGAAGAAGAGACGAGGATGGTTAGCAGGACAGGGAAAGAAGTGGACAGGCCTGTGTCTCGGTCCGGAGAGGGAAGGAGACTAGTTCTTTTGAATATTCCCGTGCTGTGAAATTAATCGGCACAAACGAGGCCAAAATATCAACAGCTAGACTATTTATTACATAGAGAAAATGGAAATAAGAAGGGGAGAGGGAGAAGATAGAGAGGGAGAGAGAGAAGAGAGAGAGAGAAGAGGAAAGGAATCATATTACCACACCCCTCACCCACCCCAAGACAGTTTGAGTCTGTGGAGGCAAGGTGCTGCATGAGGTGCTGGGTTTCTGCTGAGGCTTTGGCTGGAGATGCGATGTGATCCCTCTGGGCAGCCTGGGTCTGTAGAGAAAAGGGTGCTGAGGCTTTGGCTGGAGAATAGATGAGGTCCCTCTGGGCAGCGTGGGTCAGCTCCATGAGTGGCAGCAAGCAGGACTTAGGACACAGAGAGAGGGTTCAGTCTGTTTCCTTCCTTCTCAGCGGCATGGTCCTCCTTCAGCGTTTTTCTCTCTGCGTTTTTCTTCCCTCCATTGCGGTTTTCTTCCCCTGCGGTTTTCTTCCCTCTGAGCCAGTAGTGGTCAAGTCTTTTATACAGTTTTTAGTCCTTAGGTATGTGTCCGAGCATTGTCCCTCAGGAATTCAGGAGCCAGGAAATCATAAGTATCCAGATATCGTTCCCCAGGAAGTCTTTTTTGTGTATTCATGTGAGTTTGGACAGTGGTCTGGATGGAGTGGGGGGGGGCCACCACCTCCTTCCTCTCCATCTCCCTGCCTACCCACTTATCACACATCAGGAGACAGGTGGAGAGTCCATTGACTCATCACCCTCCCTTCCTGGGGGTATCTGATAGCTGTCTTGAAGGCGTGATGGCTGGGTCCTTGGGTCGTTGTTATAGGCCAGCTGCAGTCCAGTGTTATCACGATGCAATCACAAGGTGATTTGCATCCAGGATTGGTACTGTCTGGGCAAGCAGCAAGTGATTTTATCTTTGTTGAGTCACACCAGGAGTAGACTCTTACAGCCTGTTATAGGGAGTTAGTTAGTTCTTATCTCTTGGCAAGAAGCCCAGAAGCAGATCCAGCCGAGAGGGACAGCGAAGGAAGGAAGACTGAGAGAAAGTTCCAGCTATGCTGGGACTAACCTCACTTCCCACAATTCTACCAATGAAATTCGTTTAGAATACCAAAATATTTTATAAACTTTTAGCCAGTGTGCCCCTTTTTTAAAGGCACAGCGTCAAACAGCCACAGGTGGTAGACTTCTGTTGCTCCCGAGAGGGGTCTTTATTTCCAGGATAGTCTGTCTGCTGGAACACCGTGGCCAGTTTTGTTTCCTCACAGAGTGACAACGGTCCCAGTTTTGTAGTTTGCTTTGTAGATTTTTTTGTAGATTTTTTTGTAGTTTTTTTTTGTAGTTTGCAGCCACGCAGTCGGCACCATTTCCTGTTTCCTTATTACGGAATCTCTGTGCCACATTCTGCAGACTATAAACATTATTAAGGGAAGACTTCACGAAGTTCTCAGCTTGTGAGTAAGCCTAGCCTTTCTTTATAGAGTTTCAGATAGGGTAGTGTTTAAATCGCTCTGGGTGGAGGATTGCCGATCACTGACCAACCCTCTCCCCGCTGCTTTGTGAATCAGTTTTGATTCTAAGTTCTGTGAATCATTTGATTTAAGGGCCCATACACAAACATTCTGTAAAGATAGTACCACTAACCGAATATCGATACCTGTGAAGGGTGAATGTAAATACCCCGTTGCAGAGTTTTTGTATGTATATATATATATATATATATATATATATATATATATATATAAACCTAACGTATATTTTCATTGATATATCTGCAGCTCATTTCTGAGGGCATATTCACAACAGGGGCCCAGAACTGGACGCAATATTCCAGATGCAGCCTCACCAGGGCAAAGTAGGAGAGGAGGATGACCTCTCTTGACCTGCTAGCCACAGACTTTCTAATACACCTCAGGATACCACAGGCCTTGGCAGCAAGGGCACATTGCTGGCTTATGGTGGTCCTTCTGTTCACCAGGACCTTCAGGTCCCTCTCCCCTCCAGTGCTCTCCAACAGATCAATTGCCAACCTATACTGGTATATGGGTTTGCTCTTTCCCAGATGCAGGACTCTACACTTGTTCTTCTATTTTATTAAATTCCATCCTGCCCAGTTCTCCAGCCTGTCGAAGTCTCTGAATGGCAGCACAGCCATCAGCTGTGTCAGCCACTCCACCCAGTTTTCTGTCACCAGCAAACTTGCTGTATACTCTGTTCCTTCATCCAGGTTGATGACTATATTGAATAGTACTAGTCCCACCACTGACCCCTGAGGGACTACACTAGATACACTCCTCCAACTAGATGCTGTCCCATTCTTTCCTCCAGTCATTTCTCAATCCACCCCACTTCATCAATTTAGCTGCGAGGATGCTGTGCAAGATGGTGTCAAATACTTTCCTGACATCAAGACAAACTATATCCATTGCATTACCATCATCTATCCACCTAGCTATGTCCTCATAAAAGACTATTAGTTTGGTTAAACATGATTCCCCCCCTGGTAAAATAATGTTTACTGCAACTCATGGCCTTCTTATCCTTGATATGCCTAGAGACAATCCTCAGCATAAGTTGTTGCATCACAGTATCACAGTATCACCAAGGTTGGAAGAAACCTCGAGGATCATCGAGTCCAACCTGTCTCCACAGACTTCATGACTAGACCATGGCACTGAGTGCCATGTCCAGTCTCCTCTTGAACACCTCCAGGGACAGTGACTCCACCACCTCCCTGCTGTCGTAGTTTGGGCTGGGTGCCCTCTGCTACAGGGGTGTTTCCTGTGTCCAGAAGTCCAGCCCAGTGGGTGGGCACAGGAAATTATGTATTTCTACCATAATCCCTTGCACCATTATAAATTTTGCGGTGGGGTCTGGCACTTCCTCTTTCCTTTCCTCTCCAAGACTTGGTAACTGGGGGAGAGATCTCCCGGCCGTGGACCTGATTAGGCTCAAGGCCACGGGGGGATGGGCAGTCTCAGATCTGGCCAGCTGAGACTGGCCTAGCAGTAGGGGGGGAAGGAGGAGCCCTGGGGGTTTTGGGTGCACCCTCAGGTGGGGTTGGGGTCTTTTTGGGTCTATTTTGGTCTCTTTCTTGTCACTATGTTTCTTTTTTGTACACACTCACTGTTCTCTATTTAAACTTTCCACCACTTTTGCAATCTGTTTGTCTGAGTCATTATTTCTGCCTGTGGTGGGGAGGGGGTTTACCCCAACCCATTACACCTGGGCAGCGCATTCCAATGATGAATGACTCTCTTGGTGAAGAACTTTCTCCTCACCTCGAGTCTAAACCTCCCCTGGTGCACCTTGAGACTGTGTCCCCTTGTTCTGGTGCTGGTTGCCTGGGAGAAGAGACCAACCCCTTCCTGGCTACAGTCACCTTTCAGGTAGTTGTAGAGGGCAATGAGGTCACCCCTGAGCCTCCTCTTCTCCAGGGAATGTCACCTTTCCAGGGATGGAGGTGAGGCCAACAGGTCTATAGGGTCTTCTTGCCTTTTTGTAGACTGGAGAGCCATGCAAGCAACATTTCCAGTAGACACTGCTCCCTGTTTTTGCGGCCCAGCTGCAGTGCTCCTGGTGGCTGACTTACTCAGGGCTTCCTATATGCATCTTCCCATGATTTGAACTGGCCAAGGGGACTGCCAGCAGTTCCCGGCTTTTCCCTCGCTCCTCTGGTACATAAATTCTGGTACATACATTCCCCTTAATGTAACTAGTTTCCTAAGGGCATGCCCCACCCATTCCTACTTCCCTTCCTGTGATCATGAGATTGTCCTATCCACTTCCAATGGCTCTTTGGCACATGCTCTTTTATGCAGACATCATTCCTCATGAATACTGAATTCTTCAAAATAGCACATTGTGGATCTTGATGTCTCAACTGTGCATGAAAGAAATAGGGATAAATTAATGCATAAATACATTTCTCTGCATATATGATTATGTAGACAAGATCTGAGAGAGGACAGCAAGAAGAAAGGTAACAGTGTGATACGATGTGAGGTTGAGAGTAGGTCTGGATGGTCTACAGGTCAATACGTCTGAGGGGTGAAGTTTGTACTGACATTGTTTTATTTAGAGAGGTTGAATGAGGTGTATGTACATTCTCTATGTTTCTTAGTGGTTAGAGCCTGTACTGAGATCAAGGTGATGAGGACAGCATGCATGTTTATGTCAGGCTTACAGCAGAGTATTTGATGGAAAAATCATGCAATAGATACCAGTCTCTCTTAAGGCTGCTTCATGACTTAAGCTGTTGCCCTGCCTGTAGGAAAATAAAATAGCCCTGCCCACAGGGCCCACTCCTGTCCTACTGCCGACAGCAGCACTACAGAGGAGCCATGCAGTAAGTACCTCATTTCTATCTCAGACAGGATTACCTGCAGCAGATAGTAAGTGTGGTTGTCCACTATACAATCTGGTCACCTGCTTCTACATCCACCAGTCTGTAGATACACAGTTTTCCTGAGGATTTCTTATTGTTTCATTTTAAAACCACTATATTCTAGAGGTACTTAGTGTTAGAGATACACACTTGAAAATGCATACTCTGAAGTTTCTCCTGAAAAAAACATAAATAAATTTTGATATACTTTAATTTCATCTGAGTAGATGAAAGAAAGAATTCTTTAAAAACATTAATATATTAGAAAAATACTGGAAAAAAAAGCTAAATATGCATCTCAACAGTACAACATCATGGAATCACAGAATGGTTGAGGTTCAAAGAGTATATGTGGTTCAAGGGTATATGCTCCAACTGATTTGCTCAAGTAGGGCCACCTACAACCAGCTGCTCAGAGCCATGTCCAGGCACATGAATGTATCTGTATCCTCTACACTGAGAAAAAAAAATCTCTGAGAAATCAAAATATTCATAATTGTATTGCATATTTTGCAAAATATATTGATTTCTACAATATATAAAATGGTAAATTAATATTTGCATATAAACAAACATAGCATTTACACTAATAAACATGTCTTGCTAAATGAATAAATAACTTCAAATATTTAGATAAATAGTAGCGTGATTTGATAGGGGTTGAATTAGCGAGGCAGAAATTATAAAAATATAGTTATCTTTATTTTTCCGAAAAACCCTGCCCCAAAGTTAGGTGTAAAAACTTATTAAATTTTTTACAGGTTCTATTCAGTCACAAATTCTACCAGGATGCTTATGGGCAACTTTAGTACAGTTTAGAGAATTCAGAAAACAGGAAAAGCCAAGCCACAAAATAGCTTCACCCCACTTATAATCAGAGGTAAACCAGGAACCTTTAGGGAAAGCCGCTTTTACTCACAAGAATGGAGCAGGAATTTGGTGACAGGCCCTTGGTCTCTCTCTGGTGGCAGGCTCCAGAAACTGCAGGTTTTATAATCCAATTTGTAGATAACATGACACAATCCAAAGGAAAAGGACCCGCCAGAATCAAAGTGTCCATAGACACGGCTGCTATGAGGCAAAACTCATGAGCAGCAGCACTGACAGTGCAATAAAGCTGCAGCTTCACAGCATGCAGAGTCACTCCATGGCAGGCAGGGAGCAGGATCCCAGGCAGGCAGGTGAAGGAAAAGCCAGGTCTGAGTGGAGTGAGCAAGATGAAGGCGAGAGCCAGAGCAGGAGAACAAGATCAAGGGCAGGAACAGAAGTGAGAGCAGGGGCAAAAGCAGGAGAGAGAGCAGGAGTGAAATCAGGAGCCCAGATCACTTTTCTGGCCACTCAATTTGAATTGTTTTCTAGACCAAGTGTCCAAGGCCCAATACCAAGTATATGTTTACACTGAACACCTCAGGGGAGGGTGACTCCCTGAGCAGTCTATTCCAATGCCTGAGCATTATTTCCATGATTTTTCCCCCCGTTAATATCCAATCTAAACATCCCCTGGCACAATTAGAATTAGAATTAGAATAAACCAGGTTGGAAGAGACCTTCAAGATCATTGTGTCCAACCTATCATCCAACACCACCTAATCAACTAAACCAAGCACCCTATCAAGTCTCCTCCTGAATACCTCCAGTGATGGTGACTTCACCACTTCCTCGGGCAGCCCATTCCAATAGGCAATCACTCTCTCTGTGTAGAACTTCTTCTTAACATCCAGCCTAAACCTCCCCTGGCACAGCTCTTGTTCTGGTACTGGTTGCCTGGGAGAAGAGACTAACCTCTGCCTGACTACAACCTCCCTTCAGGGAGCGGTAGAGAGCAATAAGGTCACCCCTGAGCCTTCTCTTCTCCAGACTAAGCAACCCCAGCTCCCTCAGCCTCTCCTCATAGGGCTTGTGTTCCAAAACCCTCACCAACTTCATTGCCCTTCTCTGGACACACTCCAGCAAGTCAACATCCTTCCTAAACTGAGGGGCCCAGAACTGGACATAGTACTCGATGTGTGGCCTAACCAGTGCAGTGTACAGGGGCAGAATGACCTCCCTGCTCCTGCTGACCACACTGTTCCTGATGCAGGCCAGGATGCCATTGGCCCTCCTGGCTGCCTGGTTACACTGCTGGCTCATGGTCAGCCTACCATCAACCAACACCCCCAGGTCCCTCTCTGCCTGGCTGCTCTCCAGCCACTCTGACCCCAGCCTGTAGCACTGCATGGGGTTGTTGTGGCCAATGTGCAGAACCCAGCACTTGGATGTGTTAAATCTCATGCCACTGGATTCTGCCCATCTGTCCAGCCTGTTGAGGTCCCTCTGCAAAACCCCTCTTCCCTCCAGCAGATCAACTCCTGCCCCCAGCTTGGTGTTGTCAGCAAATCTACTGATGATGGACTCGATGTCCTCATTCAGATCATCAATAAAGATGTTAAAGAGCATGGGGCCCAGCACTGATCCTTGGGGCACACCACTAGTGACTGGCCGTCAGCTGGATGTGGCACCATTCACCACCACTCTCTGGGTTCAGCCCTCCAGCCAGTTCCTAATCCAACACAGTGTGCTTCCGTCCAAGCCATGGGCTGACAGCTTGGCCAGGAGTTTGCTGTGGAGGACAGTGTCAAAGGCCTTGCTGAAGTCCAGGTAGACTACATCCACAGCTCTTCCCACATCCACTAGGCTGGTCACCTGATCATAGAAGGAGATCAGGTTGGTCAGGCAGGACCTGCCTTTCCTAAATCCAGGCTGGCTAGGCCTGATCTCTTGGCCATCCTGGAAGTGCAGTGTGATTGCACTCAAGATGACCTCTTCCATAATCTTGCCAGGCACTGTGGTCAGGCTGACAGGCCTAGAATTCCCTGGCTCATCCAACTGGCCCTTCTTGTGGATGGGCACCACGTTGGCCAGCTTCCAGTCATCTGGGACCTCTCCCGTGAGCCAGGACTGCTGAAAAATGATGGACAGCAGCCCGGCCAGCTCATCTGCCAGCTCTCTCAGCACCGTAGGATGGATGCCGTCTGGTCCCATGGACTTGTGAAGATCCAAGAGGCTGAGGAGATCTCTAACTACCCCCTCTTGGAACACAGGGAAACTATACTGCTACCTGGCTCCATCTGCAAGCTATGAAGGCCAGCTGTCTGGAAGACATTCTGTCCTGGTATTAAAATTTGAGACAAAGAAGGTGTTAAGTACCTCTGCCTTTTCCTCATCTGTTGTTACTATGTTCCCCTCAGTGGAAGTGATGCAGCAGGTCAGGAGGCTGGATATTCATCAAACAACTGGTCTTACTACTAAATATTTTGACAAAGAAACACCTCAGACCAGACCTGTTCCCTTGGAATCCAACAAAGGACAGAGATTGTCCTCTGACCTCCTTTTGTTGTTAATGCATTTGTAGAAGGATTTCCTGTTCTCTTTAGCAGATGAAGCCAAAGTAATTTCCAGACATTTATACTTCAAAATAATCATTGCTCCCCAGTTTGTAATTCTCAGCCAAAACTGGACCCAAGTCTGTTGAGCATATACATTCCATGAAGCATACAGAAAATGTAGTTATACTGTAAATTATGCATTAAAACAGGCTTCTTTTCAAGACTTGCATTTAAATGTAATAATAAGTTTCCTAGACTTTAGTCATACTATGCAAAATCTGTCTTTTTACTTTTGTTACTGCATACTGATTCTCTAAAAAAAAAAAATTTACGTTTCCTTCTCTATTAACTTCTTGTATTCAGTATTCAGTATTCAGTATCACTAAGGTTGGAAGAGACCTCAAAGATCATCGAGTCCAACCTGTCACCACAGACCTCGTATTTTACATGGAACAGTTATTGTTAAACCACTACTGAGAAATAATTTCCACCTCTTCTGAGTAAAAAGAAATCCGTTGCCAATGAGGGGTGTGGGAAGCTGAACCATGTACACTAATTAACTCTGTCAAATTATCGATGTTTAAGAAATTCCTCAAAATTGCCATAACAAATTCATTATATAATTTAACCATATAAGTTCCAGTTGTGACATAAAACATGCTAGTTTAGACTTTGTTGGGAAAACACTGGATTACAAACATATTGTGTTTCCCCCTGACCTAATAATAAGGCAGGAAATTATAATTAACAACAACAATAATAATAATAATTTTGGACACTCTGTGGTGCAAAAAAGGAGCTGATCTACATTGTTGTAGCACTGTACCCAGGCTCATTAGTTTTAACAGTAAGGCTAATTAACTAGGTGTAGTACCACACAACAATGGAAGGTCTGTTTTAGGATTTATCATTTGCATTAACTTGCATGATACTGCTTGCTCTAAAGTGGCATGTCAGATCTCTCAGAGCTAACAGACTTGATTTTTCAAAAGGAAAGCACTGTAAAATTTTTGGTCTGGCAGATCTCTCACAATACATCTCAGATTCCAGCACTTCTAGTCCTCAAGGTGCGCTCTCTTGTTAAATACGTATTTTGACCATCAACTTTTGGATCCAAGACTTGACTCCACAAATATAAATACATGATATTTTCCTACTAATTGCCTAGGACTCAAACTCAACAAGTGCAAACTACGCCACTGTCTGCAGCACATTTAAAAAAAAAAAAAAAAGGCTTTAATTTTGTGTTGAATAAAATATTTACTTTGTTAATTTTTGTACTAAACCAAAATTTAGCAATTTTTGTATGATTTTTGCTAATTACTTCATTCATTCTCCCAGTGTAGTGGTTTTCTTTTCTGGAGTTCAGAGGAGCATAGGATAGTAAACAAGAAATAAGCATTCAGTCTATTATCTCTAAGAAACACCAAGATGGATTTGGTAACTGTAGAAATACAGAAAAGACTATAATAATTTTACTGAATGGTTAAAATGCATGGGTTGGTGTGGCAGTTTTAGGCTATGCCTTTAAAATTAAGCTGCAGATTTTGAGCAGAAAAGTAGAAAAGTATAAATAATTCACTCTTGGGTGTAAAAAGGAAAACAAAGTATTATTCTAAAGGAATTTCATTGGGCAGAATGTCTGGTATAGAAGCAAGTGTTCTATAAACATCTTACTTTTACTTCTGTGGTGGGTTGGAAGGCAGACCCTTCCTTGCCTCCCATGAGGGCAAAAAATCCCGAGACTCACACAAACAGATTGCAGAAGTGATGGGAAGTTTAAATGGAAAAACAGTGAGTGTTTTACATAAAACCACTAGTGCAGTGATAAAAGAAGATCCCGAAGAATACCCAGAAGCCTGCCAGCACTCCCTTCTCCCCACCTGAGGGTACACCCAAAACCCCCAGGGCTCTTTCTTCCCCCCCTCCACTGTTAGGTTAATCTCAACTGGCCATATGTGAGATTGCCCTTTCCCCTTCCCCTCTTGGCATTAGGCCTAACCAGTCCTAAGAGGCCTTGGGACAGCTCCCCTTCCATTACCAGATAGGGAGCATCTCCCATGGTAGCAGTGAGGGAAGAAAGAGAAAGTGTAGGACCTTGTAGATGGATTTATAGGGAACAGGACATTATGGGAATGAAATACACTATTTCCTGTGTCCACCCACTGGGCTGGACACCCAGGGCACCAATGGTGAATCTTGTGTGGCAGCAGCAGAAGGCATCCATCTTAAACTACCGCAACTTCCATTCCCATTCCTTTTTTTCTTCTCTGTTCTGGCTGTTCTGCTGGGAAGATAACACTTCTGGCTGACCTTGAGATAAAACTTATATTGCTTCTCTCCCCATTTCTCTCTCTTTTTTGGTACAGGAAAGTCTGGGAGGTTTTGGGGGGAGTGAGGCAGTGGAGGTTTCCATGCTATTTTCTGACTGTGAATACCTGTGTAATATTGTAAATACTGTATATTTTGTATATATTCATTGCATTCCATTGTAGAGTGTAGTTATTGCTTGCAAATACATCTTCCATTTGCTTCCAACTGAGCTGGTCATGCTTAGTTAATGTGAATGGGAAACTTTAACCCACCACAGTCAGGAAAAAATTTTCTACAGCAGTCTAAAATCAATTTTGCTAAAGTGCTTTAAACTAGAAACCATCTCTAACTTCTCCTCTTTTAGTCAGCAAAATCTCTATAAATTCAGTTTTGCATTCAGAGAACCCTGGGTTTTACTCACCTAGTGATGTGTACATCACTGATCATGGAAGCACTCCACGGAAAAAGACTGCATTCTAGAGTAGTCTGGACAGTCCCCATTTCCCACTGCCTGAGCCATTTCTGTAAAACTGTAACTAAGTAATGACCTAGAATTTCATGAGGCTTTACCACTCTCTTCCAATTTGGATGAAGCTGTGTTGTGATTAAATAAATAAGGCTAATGGGAACAGAGACATGGAAGTAAAGTATATATAATGCTTTGACTGGATTAATTATTGTCCCCAATTGTTAAAGCAATTAGTATATTAAACCACAATTCACATAGCAAAAATTTTCTAAGAATTTGTGGCAAGACTTCTTCAGCTGTGAATTTTTAGGGGTTAAAACCCCTTGTATTGATTTTGGCTTAAACCTATTTACTGATGATTGAATGAGCTCTCACTACTGTTTATGTTAAGCAGTGGTACCAGTCACCATCTGCCCACCAAGCCATTCTAGCACACCACATCTTCAAAAGGATAGGGCAATAAAATATGATTAAAATCTTGTGTATTGAGATAAGGATGGGACAGTTACCAATCACCATCAAAATAAAAAAAGAGATGTGACTCGGGGAAACTGATTTAATTAATTGGTAATTAATTGTAACACAGGAGGATGGAAAAAACTAAGAAAATGTTAAAAACATTCCCTCTACCCATCCCTTATTCTCAGGCTCAACTTGACTCCTAAATCTTCCATTCTTTACCTCCAAGTGGCACAGGGTGAAGTGGAATTGGGGTTGCAGTCAGTTCATACTCCTTCATCTCTTCTTTTCCTTTCTCCATGTTTTTACTCTGCTCCAGCATGGATTTGCACAAAGGGACACAGTTCTTCATGAACTTGTTGAGCATAAGTTCTTGACACAAACTGTAGTCCCTCAGGAACAGCCTGCTCCAGTAGTTCCTCCACAGGGTGCCAGGTCTTGCCAAAAAAACCTGTGCTTGCCCAGGTTCCAATCTATGGACCACACCTCCTGCCAGGTGCTTGCACCTGTGTAGACTGCAAAATCTGCAGCTTTCTTCAGGGTATATATGCCTGCTACACCATGGGGTTCTCACAGGATGGGCTACAGGCAGCTATCTCCTCCTTTATTAATTTCCATGGGCTGCTAGAGTGCAATTCACCTCACCATGGTTTTCACCACTGGCTGCAGAGAAACCTAAGCTCCAGCACCAAAAGAACCTCCTTCCTTTGTCCTTCACTGACCTTGATATCTTCAAGCCTGTTTCTGTCACACCCTCTCTCACAGTTGTTGAGCAGCTTTGTTTGACTCTTAAATATGTTATCACAGAAATTCTACCAACATAATTTATCCCCTCAGCTTTCTGATGTCTTCTTACAGAAGCCCTCTTACAGCATCCCCCCCACAGCAAAACCTTGCCACATAAACTCAATACATAAGGGACCAAGTGAGTTACTGTCTCTTATTCAGTGTCTCCGTTATACCAATGATTTTATAGACATACTCTTCTCCCCTATTTGTTGAATTTTATTGCAAGATAAAAAAAGTTCCTGGCTAATTAATGTCTCCTTGTATGTCTTTTTCATCTAAGCATATTTTTTTCCCACCGTTTGCTAGTTCTAGAGATATCTGGTTTAGGGTATATTATCTGAAGCATAAGTTTTATTTTAATATAAATTTATTTAATACAAGATTGATAGTTGTTTCCAACTTATTCTCAATGATCCTCTCCTTCCTCATATTTTATATGAAATTTTATGTGTTGTTAAGGCTTGAATTGAGAACAAATAGAACAATTGAGAACAAACCTACTATGACTATTTTCAGGAGAAGCAGGTTTAGGATTTTTTCCCCCATGTAAATTACTTTGGTCTGACAAAAACTTTATCTTGACAAATAGTTTCAACATGATCATTGAACACTGCAAGATCCCTCCACAGCTCTTTACAGTCAACTTTCACTTAGATTATCTTGTTAGTTGATGTTCTTTCCTATGTTAATTTTGAATAGTTTGCTATCAAACATTCTCATAATTGCCATTCTTCTACTGTAAACACTGGCATACTGAGTATTCAAATAATGTTTAGATTACTAAAATCTTGGGGGTTAGTTTTGTTTGTTTGTTTTATTTATTTCTTTGCTTACTGCAGAGGTCAGAAATAAAGGCTGTAGTTCTCTGTAACTTTCATAGTTCCTTTTCTAAACATTGATGTCATATGTTGTTTATTGTCTCTTCTTTTGGTACAGACAGTGATGATAGTGGTGGGTTCCACACTATCATAATGTAAAATTTTAGGTGCTCTGAACAGTCGAGTTAAAATACTGTCATTTTACCAGTTTATTATAGATGTTATTATACAGATATTTGTCCTCTCCTTTTCATGTTGGTTCCTCTACCATTTGGAGGAGGATGTTGTCTTCTATGCAATCCAGGAGCTTCTATTAGCCTGTGGAGGGCCTCATCTGCTTGGTTCTGCTGGTCAGGTGGCCTGTACGAGACCCCTACAGTAATATCCCCTTCCCCTGTTTTGCCTTTAATTTTAACCCCCTTCCCCTGTTTTGCCTTTAATTTTAACCCATACAATCTCAATCAGCTCATCATCATACCCCAGGTGGAGCTCCACTGATTCCAGATGGCCATTGACATAGAGGGCAACACCTTCTCCTCTCCTTTCCTGCCACCCTTCCTAAAGAGATTGTACCCACCTACCCCTACATTCCAGTCATGGGAATCATCCCACCAAGTTTCAGTAATATGTCATGGCATCCCAGCGGCACAGTGGCCCTTAATTCATCCTGTTTGTTGCCCAAGCTGTGTGCATTTGCATAGAGGCACTTCAGCTGGGCTGGCCCTGTCATCCTCTTGTGCCAATTCTCCTTGATTTCCACAGAGTGTCCTGGTGCATCATTTGTGACTTCCCTCAGGACAACTTGTTGAGAGCCCTTACTAGCTGTCCATTCCTCTGCCTCTGGTGAGCTGCCCTTCTGTTTGTCACTGGTCAGCAGGAGACTATTAACCCCTTCCCCCTTCAAAGCTAGTTTAAACTCCTATCAATGAGCCTTGCCAGTTCCTGCCTCAGGATCCTTTTCCCCCTCTGAGACAAGTGCATCCCATAAGTTGTTTGCAGCTCTGGTGCCTTGTAAACCAAGCCATGATTGTAGAAACCAATGCCTTGTCGATGGCACCAGACCCGGAGCCATGAATTGACCTGTTGGCTCTTCCTCAATGTTCCCTCTAATGTCATCCATCGCTGACATTAGAGGGATAGCAGAGAACACAACTTGAGGTCCTGATCCCTTTAGCAGTTGTCCTAAGGTTCTGAATTCTCTTTTAATTGATTGTGAGCCTACAGAAGTGGGTAGTAGTCTGAGGAACTCATGAGTTTGGGAATTTTATCTACAATGTCCTTTACTTGGGCACCAGGGAGGCAGCAGACCTCTCGATGAAATGGATTTGGACTGCATATTGGGCCCTCTGCTCCCTTCAGCAGGGAGTCTCCTATAACGATGACCCTACAAGGTTTCTTTTCAGGACTAGTTTTGATGGCTGGTCTGAGGCAGCCTATCATTGGTGCAGCTACTGACCTTCTTGAGTCCTTATCTTTACTAATGCCCTGTTCCTCCTGCAGAGCCTCATACCTATTCTGTAAGTGCACTGTAGGCAGCGTGCTGCGCAAAATAGCACGCTTGCTCCATTTGCATTTGTTCCGTCGGGCAGAGACCTGTTCCCATTGGCTCTGCTCATATGGTTTACTACATGGAGGCTGAGATACTTGCTGCTGGGAGGGTATCAAACTCTTTGTTTCACTAAGAGTTACCCCCTGTTCTGGTTTTGTAGAGGTTATATTATGGAAATAGTCATTTTTCCTTTTGCAGTCTCTTATAGTTCTTAGCCTTTCCACCTCTTCTTTTAGTTCACCTACCAGGTTCATCAGATCCCTGATCTGCTCACACCTAACACAGGCATTGTTCACTCCATCAAGTGCCAGGATCCAGCACTCACTGCAGCCACCTGCCTGAACATCTGCATGCTTGTGTGTGGTCTCTGTTTGGGTGCCCACTGTTTTTCTACTAGCCTTTGTTCGAGTAGTAACCATCTTTCAGTAACCACCCTCTCCACCCAGCTGTGTTTTTTTTTTTTTCTTTCCCATCAGTGAGCAGGCCTAGCTGAGCGAGCTGGGTGCCACTGCCTTCTCTCTCTGCAGCTATGCATTGGGTTCTGTTTGGTTGTCATGCAGTTTCCACAGCAACCCCTCCCCCTGCTACGTCACTGCGCTCAGGCATGTAGGCAATCCCAGCCTGCTGCCCCTCCTCCCCTCTTCAGGAGGTCGTGAGCCACCAAGCCTTTATTGCCTGAAAAGAAAAGAAAGCAAAGCCAAAACATGCTCCCAGTACTGAGCTGGTCACTGCTGCCTCCTCTCTCCACAGCCACGTGATGGGTTCTGAAAGTAAGCAACATCAGTTTTCAAACTGACTACAGAGAATGAAGAATTTAGTTTAGTATGCACACCTGAATGATGGCCAAGGGCTCAGGTCCAGCCAACATGGACTTAGGAGGGGCAGGTCCTGCCTCTCCAACCTGATCTCCTTCTATGATCAGATGACTTGCCTGGTGGATGTGGGGAGACCTGTGGATGTAGTCTACCTGGAGGCCTTTGACAGTCCCCCACAGCAAACTCCTGGCCAACCTGTAAGCTTGTGGCTTGGACAGCAACACTCTGTGCTGGGTTAGGCAGTGGCTGGAGGGCCAAGTCCAGAGAGTGGTGGCGAATGGTGCCACATCCAGCTGGCAGCCAGTCACCAGTGGCGTCCCCCAGGGATCAGTGCTGGGCCCCATCCTCTTTAACATCTTCATTGATGATCTGGATGAGGGGATCGAGACAGTCATCAGCAAATTTGCAGATGACACCAAGTTGGGAGCAGATGTTGGTCTGATAGAGGGTAGAAGGGCTCTCCAGAGGGAGCTCAACCGACTGGACAGATGGAAAGAGTCCAATGGGTTGGCATTCAACAAGTCCAAGTGCTGGGTGCTGCACTTTGGCCATGGCAACCCCATGCAGAGCTACAGGCTGGGGTCAGAGTGGTTGGAGAGCTCCCAAACAGAGAGGGACCTTGGGTTACTGACTGACAGCTGCCTAAACATGAGCCAGCAATGTGCTCAGGTGGCCAAGAAGGCCAATGGCATCCTGGCCTGCATTAGGAATAGCAGGAGCAGGGAAGTCATTGTGCCCCTGTACTCTGCATTGGTTAGGTCACACCCTGAGTAGTCTGTCCAGTTCTGGGCCCGTCATTTTAGGAAGGATATCAGGACAATTGAACGTGTCCAGAGAAGGGCAACAAGGCTGGTGAGAGGCCTTGAGCACAAGCCCTATGAGGAGAGACTGAGGAAGCTGGGATTGTTTAGCCTGGAGAAGAGGAGGCTCAGGGGTGACCTCATTGCTCTCTACAACTACCTGAAAGGTGGTTGTAGCCAGGAAGGGGTTGGGCTCTTCTCTCTAGAAACCAGCACCAGAACAAGGGGATACAGTCTCAAGCTGTTCCAGGGGAAGTTTAGGCTCAAGGTGAGGAGAAAGTTCTTCACAGAGAGAGTCATTCGTCATTGGAATGGGCTGCCCAGGGAGGAGGTGGAGTCACTGTCCCTGGAGGGGTTCAAGGGGGGATTGGATGTGGCACTTGGTGCCATGGTCTAGTCATGAGGTCTGTGGTGGCAGGTTGGACTTGATGATCTTTGAGGTCTCTTCCAACCTTAGTGATACTGTGTGATACTATGTGTGATTATACCTCCTATTTGGCCTTCTTTTAAAACAAGGCTTTCAACAACTGCGGAAATACATTTGAGCATAGTTGGATATATGTACCACTGTAAAGGTGCTGAATTATCTGGCATATATTTTGTTCTATTTGACCTTTGATTTGTTTGACACTACTGGGCATCCTTACAGAGAGGTGTTAAATAGCAATATTTTGTTATATTTCAAATGTATCATCTTTCTTTTTAATTTATATTTTTGTTTGATTGTTTGTTTTCCTATATAAGTTATGCCCCTGCTCATATACACATATCTGGATTTTATTGCACCATATTTGCATCACTGAATGATGGGTAGTTTTATTTGCCCAGCACATCTGTGACATCAGTATAATTTTTGGAGACAATCAGTTTCTCATCCTAGGGAAACAGATAAATTGGCTTGCTTAGAATGACATGTGTCAAGTATCTTACTCTATGGACAGGTTTTTTATCCAAATATAATAGTCATTAAACATCTTTTTTTGAGGATCTGATAAACAGTTTCACCAATGCAACAATGGCAACTATTCTGACACATTCCAAGTACTGACATTCTCTAGTGCAGCTTAGAACTGCTATGTGATTAAAACAACCAAGAATAGTGATAGATTCTAAATGTCCTAATGCCTTTCCATCTCAGCTGCAACTCATATGTCTCAGCTCCAGTTTTTTGGTGGAATTTAGATTTAGAAAACATGGGAAAAGCTTGAGGCAAAAATAAACACACTTAGAGAAAAAAATAATTATCTGAACACAGCTGCATCTACTTTGAGGGAAGCTTTGTGTGAACCCACTTTAGACTAGTCAGATCTAATATATAATGCATTGAGAGCATGAGAGCAACTGAAACAACATATAAAAAAAATAAAAAACACCAAACAACTAAAACCCAACCCAACCAAACAAACAAACCTAAAACACTTGCTGTTAAATTTAATTCTTCTCTCTCTAGGAAAACTGCATGGTGCAAAAGTATTTCACTATTCAGGATGAAGAAATGGCTGTGTCTGGCAGTCAGTGACTGAGTGGGTATGTATTCCCCTGAGACAGCATAATTCATCATATACTCTGGGGGGAAAAAACCAAACCAAACCAAAACAAACATTTTCTCCAGAAGACACACAACAAACATGGTTATCTTCCACTGTCCTACAGTGCATTCTTTCTGTTCTCATTGTTGGTAAGGGTTGGAAATGCTTGTGAAAATTAAATTACTTTTATTTAGTCATAGAAGAGCTCAGGAGTTAGAAAACACAAACATCACCAAAGCAAGGTCTTTGTGACTTTACTTCTCCTTGTATTCATGCCTGTGCAAGTCTCTGATTACAGAATTGTATTCTCTTTGTGTCTATTCACACTATTTTTGTTTCTTTAAGTACTCAATATATATACATACATTGTGAAGCATGATAAAGGTATTACATTTTAATAGGGAATCACAAATCTGTGATTTGTTAGCTTTTGAATATTTTGCTTTTGACATTGGTCTTATCTTTTTTTAACATGTTTTAATTATGTAACTGGTATACCTACTAAAATGTGGAGGTCTTCAGCCTTTCAATAAGAAGTGCAGAATTACAAAGGATTAGAACTATGAGATTAAATGAATGGCTTCAGTTAACTCTATGTAAATTGTTCACTGACTTTTAAACTACAGTTTGTGTTGGATCTACACATGTCCACCCGGTCCCTGATGTATATGCTTTCTTTGAAATGTAAATCTTCAGTTGTTACCTCTAGGTAGCTTCAAAGGCTTGACTACCCATTCTGAATTCCTTTGAAATGTTTAATTTTAATCATAAACTATCCCTGCAAACAGTCTCATTGCTTGTTAGACATCATGTCTCTTTTGAAATGAGTTGCGGTCCATATACCCCTTTGATGTATTGCTTTAAATATGAGTTCCTTAGAACTTTTAAATGTTACAACTCGTAAAACTTAATTCTTTAAAACTCAAACCTAGTATGTAATGATTTGGTAATTCATTAAAATAAATATAGTTCTGCAGTAATCCATGATTATACAATACAACATCGTTCCCCGTTGTTTTGTCTACACATATGTTTTGTCTACAAATATGTTTTTTCTTGATTTTTTTTCCAGATCACAAAATCACAGAATGGCTGAGGTTGGAAAACTCCCTGATCAAGCAGGGCCGTGCTGGGAACATACTAATAGTGCCATATCTGTCAGGCCAGCTATAAGTTATTTAGTAGATTAGACAGTATGAAATTTCACCTCAAAGACACGGCCTAAATATAAAGTAGGAAAAAATCCATTAATCATTTCCAAGCTGCTCATTCTTTCAGATTCAGAAAAGCTCCTTTATGGTTTAATGAATCTCTGTGAACTGCAACACTTCCTTTAACTGTACCTAAAGACTGACCTAAAATACCCAATCTACAAAAGGGACTGGCAAAACTTAGAACCTCTCTTTTGTACTTCTAGGTTTCTCAGAAAGTTACTTTCTTAGGCAGATGGATTTGACAATTAGAGGCTAGTATAAAGGCTGTTTCGGTCAAAACCTTAAATTATGGTTTGGTTTCTTTCGTGTTTTTTTTTTTTTTTTAAGGATTTGGAATTCTTTTTGTAAACATTAGGTTAATAATAATAACAGCAACAACAGCACAGAACAGTTACTACTACAGTGTTTTTCCCTGTTGGAAAATGCCACCACTTAAAACTAAAATATTGCTGAAGAGAATGTAGATTTTTTTTATGATTCTACTGATTTGTAAACTTAGCTTTATACTTAGGATCAGTGCTTTCAAAAATCTGTGGTCATTTAGTCCACTGATCTGCCTTAGTATCTGTGCAGATATTTCAAGAGTTTTACAAAAAATTCTGGAAACATAGCAACACATGACACTATAGAAAGTGTACTATTCAATTCAGCTGGCAATGATTAGATAGTAGGTAGGAAAAAAAAGAAAAAGTGCTTCTAAAGTTTTTGTCTGACAAAATTCCATTATTATGGACAAGTTGAATAGCTCTTTACTACAGATCCTTAGCTTTAAAATGTTCATCCTGAATCCATCATGCCAAATGCAACTTAGTTACAGCCATACTTATTAAAACCTGTAATAAACATTCCATACAAGAAAAACTGTTTGAAGTTATTGTAAAGGAAATACTTGTTAAAAAGGTAACAAATAAAATTTGTGCTACTATTCTGTATTCTACTTTTAATGAAGACTATTTTTTCAATTATTTGTGTGATTATTAGGTGGATATTAAACAGGATTATAAATCTCTGGAATTCACTTCATGTTAAGAGTACATTAAGCAGGCAACTGGTATTCTCCAAATATTGAAGTAGAACATCTATGACTCTCTACTTTATAACTATGTGAGGATTATTAACACAACAGGAGCAGGAAATTGGCTACTCAGCACAAGTACCATGGTGTCTTAGCTAACTGCATATATCCTGGGTTAGCTGAGCTAGGCAGATGCCACACTGTGCTTAGAACTAACAGATATACACAAAAATTATAACAATCTGCAAGATATAGTCTGCATTGAAAATTACAAAGGTTCTCAGAGGATTGTTTAAATTGTTTGAAGTTGTACATATATGTATGTGTGTGTGTATATTTATATATATAATATCATCACAGCAGTCAAAATTAAAAACAAAGCAAAAAAAACTTCCAATAACCTGACACTACATAATATTTAATTGATATTTTATGTCTTATGACTGTCTTTTTTTATCTTAAATATCAAGTGTCTTAGATGCCTGTCGTAGAAAGGCTCTGCAGAGGGACCTCGACCGACTGGACAGATGGAAAGAGTCCAATGGGATGGCATTTGTAATGGGTTGGGGCAGACCCCCTCCCCACCACAGGCAGAAATAACGACTCAGACAAACTGATTGCAAAAGTAGTGGAGAGTTTAAATAGAGAACAGTGAGTGTGCACAAAAGGAAACATAGTGACAAGAAAGGAACCAAAGTAAACCCAGAAAGACTCCAAACCCCACTTGAGGGTGCATCCAAAACCCCCAGGGCTCCCTCTTCCCTCTCCCTCTGCTGGGCTAGTCTCAGCTGGCCAGGCCTGAGACTGCCCATCCCCCTGTGGCCTTGGGCCCAATCAGGCCCATGGCTGGGAGATCTCTCCCCCAGTTACCAAGTCTCGGAGAGGGAAGGAAAGAGGAAGTGGCAGACCCCACCGCAAAATTTATAGTGGTGCAAGGGATTATGGTAGAAATACCTAATTTCCTGAGTCCACCCACTGGGATGGACTTCTGGACACAGGAAACACCCCTGTAGCAGAGTCCAAGTGCCGGATGCTGCACTTTGGCCACAAGAACCCCATGCAGAGCTACAGCCTGGGGTCGGAGTGGCTGGAGAGCTCCCAAACAGAGAGGGACCTGGGGGTGCTGATTGACAGCTGCCTAAACATGAGCCAGCAATGTGCCCAGGTGGCCAAGAAGGCCAACGGCATCCTGGCCTGCATTGGGAATAGTGTGGCCAGCAGGAGCAGGGAAGTCATTGTGTCCCTGTACTCTGCATTGGTTAGGCCACTCCTTGAGTACTGTGTCCAGTTCTGGGCCCCTCAGTTTAAGAAGGACATCGAGACACTTGAACGTGTCCAGAGAAGGGCAACAAGGCTGGTGAGAGGCCTTGAGCACAAGCCCTATGAGGAGAGGCTGAGGGAGCTGGGGTTGTTTAGCCTGGAGAAGAGAAGGCTCAGGGGTGACCTCATTGCTCTCTACAACTACCTGAAGGGTGGTTGTATCCAGAAAGGATTTGGGCTCTTCTCTCTAGAAACCAGCACCAGAACAAGGGGATACATTCTCAAGCTGCACCAGGGGAAGTTTAGGCTTAAGGTGAGGAGAAAGTTCTTCATTGGAATGGGCTGCCCAGGGAGGAGGTGGAGTCACCGTCCCTGGAGGTGTTCAAGGCGGGGTTGGAAGTGGAACTTGGTGCCATGGTCTAGTCATGAGGTCTGTGGAGACAGGTTGGACTTGATGATCTTTGAGGTCTCTTCCAACCTTAGTGATACTCTGATACTGTGATACTTTGAAGTGAGTATTGTTCTGTCAGGTTGAATGAAGACACAAACTAGTACTGGATTATTAATGCACCTGTGTCTGTCCTGAATAGTTACTAAACCCTTGCATGGTCATAGTGAGAGGAGTGCTGCAAACAGAAATACATGTTCACAGAATCACACAGAATCACATGTGTGCATGTGTTTGTCCATGTCTACAAAATAAATACTAAAATGTGCACATTGCTTATGATAATATTTTTATCTTTTTCTGGTTACATTAATACCTTTTAAGGAAGCAATGTTAATTACAAAAAATATTTTAAAGATTAAGATGATGTAAGCAGTAGCAATGCAGCAGTATTTGGTGAATTATGCTATTAAATGCTGTGAACTCTATTATCTCTTTCTAGAAACACCAGTGTGTATAAAACTTCCTTTATTGAGTAGCTTATGAAAAAACTCCAGTAATACCATACACACATGCATATGTGCATTCTGTGAACCTTAATGTAGCAATTTTCCTGTGGGACTACATGTAGACCTACTGATTTTAATGACTTCACATACAAATGACCAATTTAAGGATGAATTTGACTGTGACAGTACAGCTTTTACAAGAGTAATTAATATGAATAATATTGTAAGAATAAATTTTCTGGCATGTAATTGTGTATAAATCCCCAAAAGAACTCAGCTAAAGTAATGTTGCAGATTCAAGTATCATTAAACTATTTCTAATCACAAAACTCTTTGGAATCTTTGCTGGTTATTTAAACTAAGCACAATAAACGTGTCATGAAAATCAGCCAAATTCAGACTCTTTCCAACCACAACAGCAAAAAAGAACGCAAAATGTCATAAATGCTTGGTAAAGTTATGACTTCTATTAAAATAATCTGTTGTTTGTACTGTTACCAGTTTCTTACTCTGTCATTGGATACCTAAAGTCATAGAACAGAAACACATGCCATTATATATGAAAATGTAGAAAGAAATATTCTGTTCAACTCAACTGCCCTTTATAAAAAGTGAAATGCATTTCACTTCTGTGAACCCAGACATACTGGTTTTGGGTCTTCCATTCTGGATTTCTTGATAACACAGAGATGTCTTCGTTATTGCAGAGCAGTCTTAGCTCAGTGTCAAAGCCTTCATGCTTCTCATGCTACCCCCAAGTCAATGGACTGGTTGTGCACAAGAAGTTGAGAAGGGACATAGCTGGAACAGATAATACTGGTAAATTTGGGTCACCATGTCCATACCATATGGTGTCACGCTTAGATGTAAGAACTGAGGGAAAGGAGAAGGAGCACATTCAGAACGATGGCATTTGTCTTTCATAGTAGCCATTAAGTTTACTAGAACCTTGCTTTCTTGGAGATGGGAAAATGCATGACTGCCAAAGGGAAGCAATGAAGTATTTGCTTTACTTGTGCCCACAGATTTTGCTCTACCTGCTAAACTGTGATTATTTTAACTCAAGAGTTTTCTTGATTCTAATTCTGTCTCCTATTCCACTGCAGCAAAGAGAGCTAGTGGCTGTGTGGGGATCAGCTCCCTGTCAGGTTTAATCCACATCATTAGCCTAGATGTATTTTCTTTTTGATGAGTTTTTACTATATTGCTGAATTGCTTGGATAATTCTTCAGAAGCGGATAGCGTATATTCATTCAGAAGTCCTATTATTCTGAACAGACAAAATAAATCTGTCTTGTTGATGGTCAAGCATTTCTGTTAGCTAACTGTTCTAATTTCATTAGATTAGTGTTTCTGGTTTTTGAAATGTAATTGCAAGAGGTTTTACTGTTTTGTTCTTGCTTCACAGTGTCATGTTAGTCATCTTGGACTGCGAATGTCTCTCTGGTTTTTTTCCTTCTCTTTTTTTTTTTCTTTTTTTTCCTGGGAACTAGTGAAACTTGATCACCAGTCAAGAATATTTGCATTTTCCTATCCTAACATAGGTTATTATTTGAATTGAAAGTTACTTTAAGGTAGAAATTTGCCATAAGCATCTTTGTAACAATCTGATTTGGGCTTTCTGATTCTGCTTTCAAATAGGATTGTTAGTTAATTTGTCAACTTGATTATTCATTTTCTCTAAACAAAAGTGACAGATAAATGAAAGTTTAGAATTCATTTTCTGAACTGATTAAAGCATTAATGTTTGAAAATGTTCTTCTGAAAACTGATGGTAAATTAAAAGGAGATATCACTCTAAATAAAAATAAAATAAATATAAGCAAAATAAGTAAAATAAAATAAAAATTTAAATTCTCAATTTCAATATAAACACCTTGAAAGGACTTTAGAATGCAAGTTTTTTGTTTTATTTTTTCAACCAAATTTTGCCAATCTTATTACAGCCAAGGAACTACAGAAAGCAAATAAAATGGGTTGTCAGTGTCTTGTTTCTAGTTACAACCACTCAGTTTAGACATCTACACTAGAAGGGAAAACCAGGCAGCATTATAATGGAAAGGAAAACAGGAGCTGATAAATCCACAAGTGTGTATATGAAAAAAAACCATTTTGTGTTAAAATTGTAGGACTGACTTTTCTAGTTGATAATGGGAAGAAAAATAAAAATTAAAAATTATAGAGTCCTTAATGTTGGAAAAGATCTTTAAGAACATCAAGTCCAACCATTAACCAAACTATACTATGCCCACTAAACCATGTCCTGAAGTGCTATTTCTACTTTTTTGAACACCTCCAGGGATGTTGGCTTCACCACTTCCTTGGACCACTGCCTGACCACTTCTTCAGTAAATAATTTTTTTCTTAATATCCAATCTAAACTACTCCTGGTGCCACCTGAGGCTGTTTACTCTCATGCTATTTCCAGTTGCTAGGGAGAAGAGACTAACCCCTACCTCATTGCAACTGCCTTTCAGATAGCTGAAGAGAGCAATTAGGTCTATTTTTATCCTTCTGCTCTCCAGAACAAAAGACAAAACCACTTTTCTTATGCACAGATTTTTAAAAACCAACCAAAAAAAAAAAGGGCAAAAAGTCCTCTTGTACCTTTTCAAAAACTGTATATGCAAAGTATATCAAATTTGAAAAGAAAAAAGGTAACCAATGTTTGGGAGAGAATCCAAAACTACATCTGTCATGACAGAACCTTACTTTTCTATAAGTAACAGCTTTCTTTCCTTACAATAAAGAAATATGATTTGGGGGAAAAACAAAACAAAACAAAACAAAAAAACCCCCACCAAAACAAAAATCCAAACCAAGCAACCAAAAAAACCCCGTATTTCAAGACTGTAACCAATCAAATAGCTGAAGACAGACATCCCATAATAAAACAGATGGTTACCACATGATACCTGCTGAATATTGAGAGAGCTGGAGATGAGAATTTCTAGAAGTTCAAACCTCTTCAGACTGCAGTTAAGATAGAAGTCTTCACTCTGTTCCCTCTAGTAAACAACAGGAGGAGACTTGATGGGTGCTTGGTGCCATGGTTTAGTTGTTTAGGTGGGTTGGATTGGTTGATAGGTTGGACGCGATGATCTTTAAGGTCTCCTCCAACCTGGTCTCATCCTCTCCTCTCCTCTCCTCTCCTCTCCTCGAGTCTCCTCGAGTCTCCTCGAGTCTCCTCTCCTCGAGTCTCCTCGAGTCTCCTCTCCTCGAGTCTCCTCGAGTCTCCTCTCCTCGAGTCTCCTCTCCTCTCCTCTCCTCATTAGGTCTGTAACAACTGCCCTTTTATGCCCTCTGTCACACTGGATATCATCACTCCAAAAGAAAGGAAATGTGATGACAGTTTCCAGAGCAGGAAATTGCCAGTTCTGCTTGACTGCAGATCTAATTTTTCTCATGCTTCTCTAGATAATAATAAAAATAAAACCAATAATAATAATAAATTTTCCTAAGTAACTAACTAAAATCAGCATTTAGAATGGACATTTTTGTATATGGAAGAAGATAATACTCCTTTGTTTGGCAAAGTCTAGTTTTAGAAATCCATGTTGTGAAAACCAATGTGCATATCATCCCCATTTTTGAACGTCTTGTTGTCAATAATAAAAATTAAGTTGAAGTAGTTTTACAGTATTTTCAATTATCCTTTACTCTCTTCCCTTAAAAAGAAATGCCTACCCAGTTGTCTCACCATTAAGTGAGACAAGGTGAAAATACCTGCTAGAGAGATCCAGTTTCTGGGAGTGTGGTGGCAGCATGGTTGCTGTCACATTCCAGCGCATGTGGTAATTAAGCCCTTGTAGTATGGTGACCAAGGGTCCAAGTACAAATATGGTGAGGCCTGGCAGATTGACTATATCACTCTACTTCATTCTCAATCTGGAAAGCAATATGTGCTTACTATGGTAGAGGCAAACCCTGATTGGTTGGAAACTTATCCAGTTCCACATGCAGCTGCACGTAACACCATTCTTGGTTTGGAGAGACAAATCTTGTGGAGACACAGAACTCCAGAGTGGATTGAGTCAGACAACAGAACTCATTTCAAAAACAATCTTGTAAAAAAATGGGCCAAAGAGAAAAGCATTGAGTGGATATTCCATATTCCCTACTATGCACCAACTTCAGGGAAGATTGAATGCTACAATGGTTTGTTGAAGACCACTCTGAAAGCCATGGGGGTGGATCTTTAAAAAACTGGGAGAAACATCCAGCACAAGCAGCCTGGCTGGTAAATAGTAGAGGTTTGGTGAATCAAGCTAGACCTGCAGACTCAGATTTGCTACAAAAAGTAGAAGGTGATAGAGTTCCTGTTGTTAGAGAAAATAATCTGTTGAGCAAAACTGTTTGGGTACTTTTTCCTTCAGGAGAGGCTAAACCCATCCGAGGGGTGGTTTCTGCTGAAGGTCCTGGTCACACTTACTGGGTAATGTAAGAGAATGGTGAAATTCAGTGTATTCTACAAAGAAATCTAACTTTAGCCTGGTGGATGTGGGGAGGCCTGTGGATGTAATCTAGCTGGACCTCAGCAAGGCTTTTGACACCGTCTCCCACAGCAAACTCCTGGCCCATGGCTTGGACGGGAGCACACTGCTTTGGCTTAGGAACTGGCTGGAGGGCTGAGCCCAGAGAGTGGTGGTGAATGGTGCCACATCCAGCTGGCAGCCAGCCCCAAAGATCAGTGCTGGACCCCATGCTTTTTAATATATTTATTGAGGATTTGAATGAGAACATTGAGTCCATCATCAGTAAATTTGCAGATGACACCAAGCTGGGGGCAGGAGTTGATCTGCTGGAGGGTAGAGAGGCTCTGCAGAGGGACCTCGACAGGCTGGACAGATGGGCAGTATCCAACGGCATGAGATTTAACACATCCAAGTGCTGCGTTCTGCACATTGGCCACAACAACCCCATGCAGAGCTACAGGCTGGGGTCAGAGTGGCTGGAGAGCAGCCAGGTAGAGAGGGACCTGGGGGTGTGCCCTGGTTGGACATGACTAGGAGCTGGGGGAGATAGACAAAAGAAATCATGTACCAATAAAAGGCCAGCCAAACCTGTTTGGCCAGTATCCTGACCACTCACCACTGTGCTGATGCCCAGAAGGTGATTGGCGAAGTTTCAAATTACTTTTCTGCCAGTGGTCAGTTTTGTTTCAAAACAGCAGTTAAATAGAGGGGTTCTTCAGTAACCTGGCCCCTTTTTTACTTCCTTTGGCCCTGGCTTGTCTCCTGCCAACGAGGTGTGTGTTACTCGCCCATCCCCCTCCACAAGGATCCACCACGTGTACTCCAGTTTCGCTTTCAGTGTTGGGCAACGTGCTTGGATCCTATTTTTTTCTTTTTATTTTTCCTTGGATTTACAAAATCATACCGAGAACAGAGTTCTGGATTACAAACTTCTCTAACCGCTGCTCTCAACATCACATCTTGGACTGAATATCGCTTCGTAAGTGATACTGATTATTGAATTCATAAAGCATATTGGACATTAATTTCCCTCCTACCCTCTGCCTTTGCTCCACCAGGGAGCAAAGGAGACCAAGTTTGTTACTGGATTAAGAATTGCAGCTCCTCGCTCTCCCTTCAATTGTGAGTTTGATATCAGGAGTGTAGTTACTCTAGATCCAACTAAAGTGTTCACAGCATTAGAATTACCAACATTTTGTGTAAGTTATTCCCCACCGGATACCTGAACCTAAACAAATTGTAAATAAGTTTATTAACGTTTAGCACGGAAAATTGTTATTAATAAATCGATCCCTTCTGTTAATTGATTATCCCGCTTATCAAGCGTTAGTAGCCTTATTTTTTGAACTAATTCAATTCAGGGTGCTGTTTGATGATAGGCTGAACATGAGCCTGCAGTGTGCCAAGGCAGCCAAGAGGGCCAATGGCATCCTGGTCTGCATCAAGAACAGTGTGGCCAGCAGGAGCAGGGAGGTCATTGTGCCCCTGTACACTGCACTGGTGTGGTAGGTTGAGAGAGGGCTTAGCTCTCCCTCCTCCACAGAGTAAGAAACCACAACTAGCCCAGTCAAAAGAGCAAGCTTTATATTTACAAGCATATATGGAAAGCAGGTTATATATAACACAATATATAGAGGTATTTACAATATATACACAGAAATATACAGCAAAGAGAAATAACACAACAAAAATCCCTCCCTGAGGGAGGGATCCCCTCCTTGGAACCCCCTCTCTTCCCCCCCCCCCCCACCTCCCTTTTTCCCCAAAAAGGGGTTAGAGAGAAAGTCAGGTTACTAAGGAAAAGAGTTGTTAGTAAGGTTCAAAAGCCCATGCAGGATTAGTTTTTGCTTATCTGAAGGCCAACTCCAGCAGTTCACAGAAGAAGCAGGCAGGGAGAACAGGCTGAAACTCCACACTCCCCCAACTCCCCAAACCGAACTGAACTGAGGAAAAAAAAAATTCCAACTGCTACACAATTTTGTCTATCCACCAATGAAATTCATTTAGAATATCAGAATGTTTTGGTTCTAGTACTGAAAGCATTTAGCCAGTGTGTTCCAGCAGTGTTTGTCCTTAAAGGCACAGTGTCAGATGGTCACAACTGGTTAGGCTGCACCTCAAGTACTGTGTCCAGTTCTGGGCTCCTCAATTTAGGAAGGATGTTGACTTGCTGGAGCATGTCCAGAGAAGGGCAATGAAGTTGGTAAGGGTTTTGGAACACAAGCCCTATGAGGAGAGGCTGAGGGAGCTGGAGTTGCTTAGCCTGGAGAAGAGGAGACTCAGGGGTGACCTTATTGCTCTCTACAACTTCCTGAAGGGAGGTTGTAGTCAGGCAGAGGTTAGTCTCTTCTCCCAGGCAACCAGTACCAGAACAAGAGGACACAGTCTCAGGCTGCACCAGGGGAGGTTTAGGTTTAGATTATTTAAGCAACTAATTCGGAGACCACCCTGGGTAAGAGCCTTTAAGAACAAAGGGGTCCAGGATGGTTGGACCTACTTCAAAAAGGAACTCCTGAAACGCAGGAACAGTCTGTGCCCATGTGCTGAAAGATGAGCCCCTGGGGGAGGCAACCAGCCTGGATGAGCAAGCATCTTTTGAATGAATTATGGGAAAAAAAGAGGGTGTATCACCTTTGGAAATGAGGGGAGGCAACTCCCAATACCTTTAAGGATGTTGTTGGATCATGTGGGAGAAAAAATACATAGGCAGAGGCCCAGTTAGAACTTAAACTGTCCACTTCTGTGAAAGAAAATGAAAAGCATTTCTGTAAATATATTAACACTAAAAAGAAGGGCAAGAAGCACCTCCATTCTTTACTGGAGCTGGAGGGGTACAATGTAACTAAAGATGAGGAAAAGGCTGAGGTTCTGAATACTTTCTTTACCTCAAATTTCTACAGTAAGGCAGGGGGACTTCAGGATAACTGGCCTCCTGAACGGGTAGATTGTGGGGGACTGTGATATATCTGTGAACCCTCGGAAGAGCTCTGGTGAGAAAATGTCACTGTGCTCCCATGGGAATCTGGAAACTCCCTGGACAGACTGAGTGGGAATGAGAAACCACAAGAGAAGATAGGAGGCCACTTGGACTAGCTTAACAAGTAACTATAGCAATGCTATCACTGACCCATGAGAATCTTGAAAAAAGTTCATTAACCAATTGCAGGCAGCCACACTAACAATACACACAATATATGAGTTGTGTGCTGGAATAAATCAGTCACCTTTGGCCTTCTATATTGCTCTGCTTGCGTTTGATTCTTGTTGCACAGACCATCACCTTACCCATACCCTGAGCCCTACACAGTGACAGTAGATGGGGTCAGGGAGTGGTGTAGTACCGCTGTGATGCAGGAGGAAGCAGTTAGAGACCTCCTTAGTCACTTGGATCCCCACAAGTCCATAGGACCAGATGGGATCCATCCTAGGGTGTTGAGAGAGCTGGCAGATGAGCTGGCCAAGCTGCTCTCCATTATTTACCACCAGTCCTGGCTCACTGGAGAGGTCCCAGATGACTGTAAGCTGGCCAACATGATGGAGTGTGGTAGATTGAGAGAGGGCTTAGCTCTCCCTCCTCCACAGAGTAAGAAACCACAGCTAACTCAGTCGAAGAGCAAAAGCAATATATTTACAAGCATATATGGAAAGCAGGTTATATATAACACAATATATACAGGTATTTACAATATATACACAGAAATACACAGCAAAGACAAATAACACAACAAAAATTCCCTCCCTCAGGGAGGGATCCCCTCTTTGGAACCCCCTCTCTCCCCCCCTTACCTCCCTTTTTCCCCAAAAAGGGGTTAGAGAGAGAGAAAGGCAAGTTACTAAGGAAAAGAGTTGTTAGCAAGCTTCAAAAGCCCATGCAGGATTAGTGTTTGCTTATCTGAAGGCCAAGTCCAGCAGTTCGCAGAAGAAGCAGGCAGGGAGAACAGGCTGAAACACCAAACTCCCCCAACTCCCAAACCGAACTGAACTGAGAAAAAAATTTTCCAACCGCTTCACAATCTAAAGCTGAATTTTTGTTTATCAACCAATGAAATTCGTTTAGAATATCAGAATGTTTTGGTTCTAGTACCAAAAACATTAGCCAGTGTGTTCCAGCAGTGTTTGTTCTTAAAGGCACAGCCTCAAACGACCACAGTCCACCCCTTTCTAAACAATTTCATTGGCTGTTCGTACTGTCCATCCAATCCAGAACAATATTTACAGTTCGTAAGTTAAGTTCGTCGTCCATTCCGGCTATACTCAGATGTAGATGATTCAGAAGTCCAAGAAAATCCAAAATCAAGAAAATGGAAAACAGTTTTGTCTCTCCGCAGACGAAGCGAAGAAAAAGGGAAACAGGGACTCAGGGACTCTCAGGGTTCTCAGGGTTCGTGCACCGTAGATTCCTCAGGGACTCTTTCCTTTGGACGCGCTGTAGCTGTACAACAGTCTGAAATTAAACTCTCTCAGCTAAAGTTAAATCTCTTTGTGGAATACACTGAATTTCACCATTCTCTTGCATTACCCAATAAGTGTGACCCGGACCTTCTGCTGAAACCACCCCTCGGACAGGTTTAGCCTCTCCTGAGGGCGAAAATACCCAAACAGTTTTACCTAACAGATTCTTTTCCCTAACAACAGGAACTCTATCACCTTCTACTTTCTGTAGCAGATCAGAATGTGCAGGTCCAGCTCGGTTCACTGAACCTCTACTGTTCACCAGCCAGGTTGCTTGTGCTAAATGTTTCTCCCAGTTTTTCAAAGATCCACCTCCCATGGCTTTGAGAGTGGTCTTCAACAAACCGTTGTAGCGTTCAATCTTCCCTGCAGCTGGTGCATAGTAAGGAATATGGAAAATCCACTCAATACCGTGCTCTTTTGCCCAGCTCTTTACAAGGTTGTTCTTGAAGTGAGTTCCGTTGTCTGACTCAATCCTCTCTGGAGTTCTGTGTCTCCACAGGATCTGTCTCTCCAGACCGAGAATGGTGTTGCGTGCAGTTGCATGTGGGACTGCGTAAGTTTCCAGCCATCCAGTGTTTGCCTCTACCATAGTAAGCACGTACTGCTTACCAGAACGAGAACGTGGTAGAGTGATGTAGTCAATCTGCCAAGCTTCACCATACCTGTATTTGGACCATCTGTCACCATACCACAAGGGCTTAATTCTCTTTGCCTGCTTAATAGCAGCACAAATGTCACAGTCATGGATGACTTGTGTGATGGCATCCATGGAAATGTCTATGGATCTGTCACGAGCCCATTGGTATGTTGCATCTCTGCCTTGATGTCCTGACGAATCGTGAGCCCACCGAGCTAAGAATATCTCACCTCGGTGTTTCCAGTCGAGATCAAGTTCAGAGTCCTTGTCTACTTGAGAAACTCTTGCAGCTAGATCTGCCTGATGGTTGTGCTGCTGTTCCTCAGTAGCTTTGCTCTTGGGAATGTGAGCATCAATGTGTCTCACTTTCACTGGAATTCTCTCGATTCGATCAGCAATGTCTTGCCACAGTTCAGCTGCCCAGATGGGTTTTCCTTTCCTCTGCCAGCCATTCTTTTTCCAGTTCTTTCGCCAACCCCATAGAGCATTGGCTACCATCCATGAGTCGGTGTAGAGATAAAGCTTTGGCCATCTCTCACGTTCAGCCACGTCGAGAGCTAGCTGGACAGCTTTTACCTCTGCAAACTGACTGGATTCTCCTTCTCCATCCTTCGCCTCTGCAACTCGGCGTGTTGGACTCCACACGGCAGACTTCCACCTTCGCTTGTTCCCGACGAGACAACAGGAACCGTCTGTGAACAAAGCATATTTCTTTTCATCATCAGAAAGGTCATTGTAAGGAGGAGCTTCCTCAGCACGAGTTACTCTCTCCTCTGGAGGTTTAGCACAGTTGGTATCTTCAGGCCAACTTGAGATCACCTCCACCAGACCAGGTCTTTCAAGATTTCCCATTCGAGCTCTCTGTGTTATCAGGGCCATCCACTTAGACCAGGTGGAATCTGTGGCATGATGTGGTGTGGAACCTTTGCCTTTGAACATCCAATTCAAAACTGGCAATCTGGGAGCTAAGAGAAGTTGTGACTCAGTTCCAATTACTTCAGAAGCTGCTTTCACTCCTTCATAGGCAGCTAGAATCTCTTTCTCTGTTGGAGTGTAATTAGCCTCTGAACCTCTGTAACCTCGACTCCAGAAACCAAGAGGTCGTCCACGTGTCTCACCTGGAGCTTTTTGCCACAAGCACCAGGTTGGACCATTGTCACCTGCAGCCGTGTACAAAATGTTCTTAATGTCTGGACCATCTCGCACAGGTCCCAGACCCACTGCTTGGACTACTTCTTGCTTTAACTGGTCAAAGGCTGCTTGTTGTTCAGGTCCCCAGTGGAAACTGTTCCTCTTTCGAGTCACATCATACAGAGGTTTCACAATCTGACTGTATCCAGGAATGTGTAGTCTCCAAAATCCCACTATCCCCAAGAAACGTAGAGTTTCTTGCTTGTTGGTGGGATTTGCCATGGTAGAGACTCTATTTACCACATCCACTGGAATGTGTCGGCGTCCATCCTGCCACTGCACTCCCAGAAACTGGATCTCTGTGGTAGGACCTTTCACTTTGTCTCTCTTGATGGCAAAACCTGCATTCAGGAGAATGTCCATGATTTTGTTACCTTTCTCGAAGACTTCCTCAGCAGTTTTACCCCAGACGATGATATCATCGATGAACTGGATGTGTTCTGGAGCACCACCTTCCTCCAGAGCATCATGGATTACTGCATGACAGATGCTGGAGCTGTGGATCCAGCCCATTGGCAGTCTGTTGAAAGTGTACTGGATTCCTCTCCAGGTGAAAGCAAACTGAGGCCTGCATTCCTCTGCTATGGGAATAGAGAAGAAGGCATTAGCAATGTCTATGGTAGCATACCATTTGGCCTCTTTGGATTCCAGCTCATACTGGAGTTCCATCATGTCTGGTACTGCTGCACTCATAGGCGGAGTTACTTCATTCAGGGCTCGGTAGTCCACTGTCAGACGCCAGTCTCCATTCGGCTTTCGCACAGGCCACACTGGACTGTTGAAAGGTGAATGAGTTTTGCTGATGACTTTCTGACTCTCCAACTGACGAATCAGATTCTGAATGGGCAACAAAGAGTCACGGTTGGTTCTGTATTGTCTGTGATGCACAGTCCGAGAAGCAACCGGCAACTTAATGTCCTGAATCTTGTGTTGTCCCACAACTGCAGATTCATCAGAAAGCTCAGGTCTAGCAGACAGCTTCAGTTTTTGTCCATCAATTTCTACAGAAGCTACTCCAAAGGCCCATTTGTAACCTTTAGGGTCTTTGAAACGCCCTTCTCTCAGAAAATCAATTCCCAAAATACAAGGTGCATCAGGTCCGGTCACAACTGTATGCTTTTTCCATTGTTTACCAGTTAAGCTTATATTAACCTCCACTTTACTTAACTCTTGAGATCCACCAGTGACTCCCAGAATAGTTATGGACTCTGATCCCTGATAATTTGATGGCAATATGGTGCACTGAGCTCCTGTGTCAACCAAGGCCCTGTACTTCTGAAAGTGTGAAGTGCCAGGCCACTGGATGTACACATCCCAATAGATTCTGTTATCTGTATTACCCCTCTCCTCCCCCTGGCGGGAGGCAGGGCACCCTAGTTATGGGGAACATGTCCACAGGTGCAACGAGCACACTGTGCAGTGTTAGAACTGGAGCCACTGTTGGAGCTACTAGAGTTGTCCTGGGGAACTGTAGAAGTAACAGCTACCCTTCTGGTATTGCTACCTCGGGTTCTGCCACTTTGCAGTTCTCTCAGTCTCCTGAAAAGATTAGAAGTTGGTTGACCATCCCACCTGTTCATGTTCTCACCAAACTGATCACGCAGGGTAATCCAAATAGTCCTACGTGACTGCCTTGGTGGTCTGTTTTGGTTTGATCTGTTTTGGAATTACCTCCTTGGAGGATGTCTATTCCTCACAGATGAAACCTGTACCCACCTGGAGGAAGAATTGGAATCATCACTTTGTGCCAATTGGGAGATGGTGTTTTTAAATTCATCCTTCAGCTCTTTCATGCAATTCTCCAGTTTTCCAGACAGAGTTTCAATGGCTGAAACCAAAGAAACACGTGTCATGCTATCATCCAATTGTCTCAATTGATCAGTGAATTGGCCAACCGTAAGAGGAGCTCCACCATAATTTCTTGCTACAATTCTGCTTGCCAGAATGTTTGCATAATTGGAAGGAGCAAGCTTGATGAGCTTTTTAGTAAGACCATTTCCTACAGGAACATCATCAGGATTCAGAGATTCATGTTCACCATAGAGTACCTCTCTAACAGCAAATTCTCTCAGACGCTTGATTCCCTCATCTATGGTAGTCCAGGGCTTAGGATTCCATGGAAGATCATCTCGGGAAGGGTATCTCATGAGAACCGCCATTAGAAGGCGTATCCACAGATTAACCTTACCGAGAGCCTTGCCTAAATGTCTATCTATTCCATTATCCTTTGAGAGAGTTCCTAGCTGGGCTGCTGACTTGTCTCCAACCATTAGAGCTGGAGCACCTGTATCATAGCATCTACCAAGCCAAGCGAGAACTGGCTCCTTATCTGCTCTGAGATAGTCTTTTCTTACATTTCTAAGCTCCTCACGTGGTGAAGAGCAGTCGGTTATGTCATCTTGTTCTTGCTCCTCTGCCTCCTGTTCCTCAACTTTTGGTCCCAACAACCTCTCAAGGATCCCTTTAAGCTGAGAAGCACCACCACTAGCTGCTGTCCTACCAAGAGATGCATCTCGATCCTCTGATGATCTCAATAACTCAGCTATATTTTTAAGACAGATTTTCTCTTCCTCCCCATCAGAAGAACCTTGCTGTGCATCCCCGTCAGCTCCTGAATCAGCTTTAGTCTTACCCTTCCTTGTTGTTAAAACTGCTACTTGCTTTACTGGAGCTGTGTTTGGGTTTCCAGCTGCCTTATTATCAGAAGCTGATAAGCTTTGAGACAGATTAGTTGCTTTGGAGGACGCTTCCGCTCCTGCCATGGAAGAAGGAGGAAATGACTTTGCCTCGTTAATGGTGGCTGCCTGGGACACAGGAGCCGCCATGTTTGGGGCTACTGTAGCCCCTGGCTGCTTGCCAGAATCATCACCATTGCTATTCAGAGCTGCCTTGCCGATTGACTTTTTAGCTTTATCTTTAACTGACACAGATTCTCCATTATCATCCTCACTGGATGTTCCTGAAACAGAGCTAGGGTGGTGTTTTCGTCTCTTTGTCCTCCGTCTAATAACAAAACATGCCTTATAAACTTTTCTCTCCCGGTACAGTGTCACTAGCAAATACACATTACTTATCACCAGCAGCAGGACTACACACATCAAGAAAATCAGCTTTGGATCCCAGCCATCACTTAAAATTACCCTTTCACCGAGCGGAATCTTAAACTCTTTTATCTCAATAGGGAGTGTGCTAGATGCAACATTCCTGTACTTTTTAACATAAAAGAATTCCAGGCACTGATCATACAGAAGCCGAATCTTGTACTTAAACCACAAATATAATTTTTGCATTATATATTTACCTATCTTATTACCCAGGCAATACTTGTAGATCAATACACCAAAGACCGAGAAGAACAGACGCTCAAAAAGCCAAAACACCTTCATGTTTGCTCGTTCGACTTAAGCAAGCAATAAATCAAACTAATTTGTCAGCAAGCCCCACGTTGGGCGCCAATAAATGTGGTAGATTGAGAGAGGGCTTAGCTCTCCCTCCTCCACAGAGTAAGAAACCACAGCTAACTCAGTCGAAGAGCAAAAGCAATATATTTACAAGCATATATGGAAAGCAGGTTATATATAACACAATATATACAGGTATTTACAATATATACACAGAAATACACAGCAAAGACAAATAACACAACAAAAATTCCCTCCCTCAGGGAGGGATCCCCTCTTTGGAACCCCCTCTCTCCCCCCCTTACCTCCCTTTTTCCCCAAAAAGGGGTTAGAGAGAGAGAAAGGCAAGTTACTAAGGAAAAGAGTTGTTAGCAAGCTTCAAAAGCCCATGCAGGATTAGTGTTTGCTTATCTGAAGGCCAAGTCCAGCAGTTCGCAGAAGAAGCAGGCAGGGAGAACAGGCTGAAACACCAAACTCCCCCAACTCCCAAACCGAACTGAACTGAGAAAAAAATTTTCCAACCGCTTCACAATCTAAAGCTGAATTTTTGTTTATCAACCAATGAAATTCATTTAGAATATCAGAATGTTTTGGTTCTAGTACCAAAAACATTAGCCAGTGTGTTCCAGCAGTGTTTGTTCTTAAAGGCACAGCCTCAAACGACCACATGGAGGAACCTGCAAACTACAGGCCTGTCAGCCTGATGTTGGTGCCAGGCAAGATTATGGAAGAGATCATCTTGGAGGCAATCACAGTGCACCTGCAGGACAGCCAAGGGTTCAGGCTCAGCCAACATGGATTTAGGAAGGGCAGGTCCTGTCTGACCAACCTGATCTCCTGCCTGGTGGATGTGGGGGAGGCTGGGGATGTGGTCTACCTGGACTTCAGCAAGGCCTTTGACACTGTCCCCCAAAGCAAACTCCTGGCCAACCTGTCAGCCCGTGGCTTGGACAGCAGCACTCTGTGCTGGGTTAGGCAGTGGCTGGAGGGCTGAGCCCAGAGAGTGGTGGTGAGTGCTGCCACATCCAGATGGAGGCCAGTCCCCAGTGGCGTCCCCCAGGGATCAGTGCTGGGCCTCATGCTCTTTAATATCTTCATTGATGATCGAGATGAGGGGATTGAGTCCACCATTAGTAAGTTTGTAGATGACACCAAGTTGGGAGAAGGTATTGATCTGTTAGAGGGTAGGAGGGCTCTCCAGAGGGACCTTGTCAAATTGGACAGATGGGCAGAGTCCAACATGATGGCGTTTAAGAAGTCCAAGTGCCGGGTGCTGCACTGTGGTTGTAACAACCCCATGCAGTGCTACAGGCTGGGATCAGAGTGGCTGGAGAGCAGCTAGGCAGAAAGGGACCTGCAGCTGTAAACCAGCCTGTAGCACACTGCAGCAGTGTGGCCAGCAGGAACAGGGAAGTCATTGTGCCCCTGTACTCAGCACTGGTTAGGCCACACCTTGAGTCCTGTGTCCAGTTCTGGGCCCCTCAATTTAAGAAGGATATTGAGACACTGGAACATGTCCAGAGGTGGGCAATGAGGGTGATGAAAGATCTCAATCACAAGCCCTACGAGGACAGGCTGAGGGAGCTGGGATTGTTTAGCCTGGAGTAGAGGAGGCTCAGGGGAGACCTTATTGCTCTCTACAACTACCTGAAAGAAGGTTGCAGCCAGGTGGGGGTTGGTCTCTTCTCCCAGGCAACCTGTGGCAGGACAAGGGGATACAGTCTCAAGCTGTGCCAGGGGAGGTTTAGGCTTAAGATGAGGAGAAATTTCTTCACAGGAGTTATTTGCCGTTGTAATATGCTGCCCAGGGAGGTGGTGGAGTCACAGATGTTCAAAAAAGGAGTGGGTGTGGCGCTTGAAGCTGTGGTTTAGTTGGTCATGAGCTGTTAGGTAATATGCTGGACATGGTGATCTCTGAGGTCTTTTCCAACCTTGTTGATTCTATGATTCTAGCAAATTACTCTCCACACTCTTAAAATGTGTTTCAGAGCTGTTCTCTTGGATCATTAATTTTGTCCTAAAAGCAGCATTCATCTGATTTTGCTTCTGCAACTATTGTTCCGGAGGAGTGTTTTCCCATGGACAAATTTAAAGGCACTAATGCAACTTTATCTGTCTGAGGTGGCCTCCTCTGTTACCAACATTCACTGAGCATGAGAATCTAAAATGTAGTGTTTTTTAGTAAGTACCAGTTAGTATTTATTTAGCTCTCAAAAGAGTGATACACTTCTGTCTCTCAACAATATCAAAGAAGATCCTTATGAGCAGCCAAAAAAAGAAAAAAGACGTCTCCAGTCTGCAGCCAGAAAACCAACAATGCATCTTATTTAAATACATCTCTGAATATGATCATGAAAAGACACATCCTAGAAAAAGGGCTTATTAGTAGTCTGCAAAACTCTTTCAGGCTCTGCCAGTATTTTGCTGCTTTGCTTACAGATGAGAATGCAGTAAGTATTGGGTATGAAGAAACAATTTATAGGATGGCATATATAAAAAAATCAATATTTGTATCTGGTTTATTGTAATCTTAAGGTTGGTCCCAAAGTTTGAAACAGAAGGTTAAACTTGCCTGTTATCACCAATAATAATTAGGTCTCTAACTTCAATGTAGTTAAGAGGGAAATAAGTGCTTTATAACTCTTTCCTCTACTGATCCCTTCTTTCTGGGCTGCTCTGCTGGATTTTTCATTTAATTCAATTTGCCTGTTCTTTGTGTTTCACAGATTTCTTCTATTTTGTTTATCTGTAGTCTGTTTCCATCTAAGGTCCACTCTACAATGCACCTTTCCTGTTATTTATCTCATAAGCATTTTATTTTGGGCAACTGTTCCACTTTCTAGGCAATGCTTTTTACTAAAAAGATGAGACATTCCATACATGTTCAAGAAAAAGCCTTGACTACATGAACCTGTTCTGGTATGGAGGAGTTTGACTAGGGACAGTTCATGTTTCTTTTCCCTAAGATACTTCTACCGTCTCTGGCTGAGTGAAACTCTTAAAAAGAATATGGCGGGTTCCATTTATTTTTATATACATTCATTTGACATATAGATTGATACAGTATCTGTAAAGATGCATAGAGTCCTTTTTTAGGCTAGTTCAAATCCTTTCCTGATATTCATGGAATAGCTGAGCACTCATCAATATCCAATTCATAATGCATTCCCAATCTGTCTTCTACTCTTTCCAGATGACATTCTCTTTAGACTTGGTTTTGGGATTTTACATGAAAATACAGTATGAAGTGGAGAAAGTAAGAGTAAGAAGGGTGAAGGTAATTCAATTATCCTCATTATTATGTGGTTGATTGTCTTAATTTTCTCTTAAACACCAAATTCAGTTAAAATTGTTCTTTCACTCAAGCCTTCCGCTCCTATACATGCATTAGCTTTTTAAATGCATAACTGCTATATTTGGGTGAGCATATTTTATACAGGATTAATTAAGTAGATTTGTAATCACTTTTTTTCACTTTTTATGCATTTGTTTATTTATTTAATCTAATTGTATTCTTCTGTTGTACACATGAGCTCACAAACTTCCACAAGAGGAAAGGGTGAGCTGTACAGCAGAAATGAGAAAGAGGGAGCAAAGAACACGAGATAGTTAAATAGAATTTCTTAAACAATATTTATCAAATGGAAACATAATGCTTTAATTAATTGGAAGGATCCACTGTACAAGAGATCCTGAATTTTGCCTCTTAACCCAGATAAAGACTTTCATTCATTTGTTCTCCTCACATGTATCTTACTGAAAAGTTCCATGTTCAGTAATGCACAATAAATACAGAGCTATAAAAAAGTCTCACTTTCCTCCTACTGGAAAGCAAATAAGATATCTTTTTACAAATATCTCAATAAAACATAACAAAGGACAGCAGAATAGAACACTAACACATAGTCAATGCAATTCTCACACAAACGTATAAGCCATGAGGATGAAGCACTGGGACACCCCAAGGGAATCAAGGGGGACTCACCCAAGAGGGTGGCACAGCCAGCCCAGCTGAAGTGCTTCTATGCAAATGCACATAGCTTGGGCAACAAACAGGATGAATTAAGGGCCACTGCACTGCTAGGATGCTATGACATAGTGGCTATCACTGAAACTTGGTGGGATGATTTCCATGACTGGAATGTAGGGATAGATGGGTACAAGCTTTTTAGGAAAGACAAGCAGGGTAGGAAAGGAGGAGATGTTGCTCTCTATATTAGTGACCAGAGAGAATCAGTGGACCTAGGCAAGAATGATGAGCTGGTTGAGAGAATATGGGTGAAAATAAAAGGGAAGACAGGGGAAGGTGATGTTACTGCAGGGGTCTGCTACAGGCCACCTGACCAGCAGAACCATGCAGATGAGGCACTCCATAGGCAAACAGAAGTGGCTTCATGTTCACAGGCCCTGGTCCTCATGGGGGATTTCAACCACCCTGACATCTGCTGGAGGGACAACACAGCTAGGTACCAGCATTCCCAGATATTCCTGGAATGCATAGATGACAACTTCCTCCTCTAAATGGTAGAGGAACCAATGAGAAAAGGTGCTATGCTGGACCTTATTCTCACCAATAGGGAAGGGCTGGTCACCAATGTGAGACTCAGGGATAACCTTGATCACAAAGCAATAGAATTAAAGATTTTCAGGGCAACTAGGAGAACATATGCAGGAGAAGGGCTGGTTTTGGATAGCTTTGGAAGACTATGGGGAAAATTTGCCTTTGCTCGAATTACAGAAGGTTATGTTTGGTCTCTGGCTTGGAAAAGAATGTAAACATCTTGTGACTGAGAAGAAATTGTGCAGTATTTGGTTGGGTGTGTAAAAATATAGTTTTGCTATTTTAGCCTATAGAATGCCTTAAGTACATGCATGCCAGTAGAAAATAACCAATTAAGATGTGACATGTGCCTTCTGATAGACTATGTAATCTTGCTGTAAAAAGTAATAAACATCTTTGCCTGCTTACATCTTGTCCTGGAAGCTGTGCTCAGGGTGATTAGAACACCTGTATTACAACAGATGTATTCCAAGCTTGCAACCCTGGATTTTAGGCATGCAGAACTTGATCATTTCAGGGATCTGCTGGCCAACGTATTGTGGGACAAAACCATAGAGGGAAGAGGGGCTGTGCTGGGTTGAGGCAGCCCCCTCTCTCCCCACCACGGGCAGGAATAAAACACTCAGACAAACGGATTGCAAAAGTGATGAAAGTTTAAATAGAAAGCAGTGAATGTTACAGAAAACCCAAAGCGCAGTGACAAAGAAAGATCCCAAAGCAGACCCAGAGGCATCCCATCCCCACCTGAGGGTACACCCGAGACCCTCAGGGCTCCTTCTTCCCCCTCCCTCTGCTGGGCTAGTCTCAGCTGGCCAGGCCTGAGACTGCCCATCCCCCTGTGGCCTTGGGCCTAGCCAGGCCCAAAGCCAGGAGACATCTCCCCCAGTTACCGGCTGGTGGAGGTGGAAGAAAAGAGAACGTGCTAGACTCCGCACTGAATCTTATAGTGGTGCAAAGAATTATGGTAGGAAATACACAATTTCCTGTGTCCATCCCTCTGGGCTGGACTTCTGGACACAGGAAGTGAACACACCAGGGGGGCACCCAGCTCAAACTGCAACATGCCACCCCTGTATTTCATACCATAATCTCTGCACCAAAACACATCATCAAATCAGAAATCTTCTGATGACATGTCCGGCGAAGTCCACATCTTCATCTGGGCGTCCACTCAACCAGTCTCACATTTAGGCTCAAGTGTCAGTCCATTCCAGTCCTTCTCCTCTCATTTAACGGAGCCTCCCGCGATGCAGAGTTCACTCTTCTGCGGTGCAAGCTCTTCATGGATCCGTTGGACATCCTGATCACCTGGAAAGAACCTCACAACTTCTCAACCAAACCTTCATTCCCATCTCTATCCACTCAGCGGCATATTTCCACCCCTGGTGCAAGTCAGCCAGAACAATCAGGCTCTGCTGCTTTTCCACCCCTCCAGGAAATAGCACACTGAGCCTCTCTCAACAGTGCACGGACCTATCCAAGCCCAGTGCTGACCGCTTCCAGCCGCGGCCCGAGGCTCCACAGACGCATGCCACAGGTACACCGCCCCTCCACTGGACGTTCGCGTACCGCAGATGTGGCAGCTCCAAGTACACAGCCCCACCCCGGGAGAGGGAGGGGCTGCTCCACAACCTGCTGAGAAGGGAGGTGGAGCCAGGTGCTAGGCGCCATTTTCGGAACTCGTCCGAAAACGTCGTGGAAGAGCATAGAACCGGTCCCTGCGGCACTCCAAGTGGATGACCCGGGCAGCCGCCGCGGCTCCGAGCGCACGGCCCGGCCCTCAGCCACCGCAGCCCAAGTGCACGGCCGGGGCCGCCATCGCCGCTCCGAGCGCACGCCCGGGCCCGCCGCCGCCGCAACCCAAGCATACTGCAGGGCTCCAGCCACCTCTACCACCGCAGTACAGAATCAAAATCGCCTCCACCCCTCGGGCATTCAAACGGCTCCTCCAGAGAAAGCCATAAAAGCGTCCCCAGGGCCTTTGAGAACAGCTTTCAAACTGGAGTTCCCATTCGCCCTTCCTGGGTATCGGGAGCTGGGCTCGCCCGCTCCGCCGCTGCTGGCCCTACCCCGCAGCGAGAACGGACCCGACTTTGATCTGCTCGCCGCTGCCCCTTCCCCCACTTCACCCCCCGCCGCTTCTGCCACTCCGCAGAGAGTAAAGGTGGAGGAGGGGCAGGTTCCGCATTCTCAAGCGATGCCCCAGTTCCGATGGTTAAGAGCCACCCCTGCTTGAAATAGCAGGAGGGGCTCCGTGCCACCGGCCACGCACCAAGTGTCCCCCGGCAATCCACGAGAACTCATACAATCGCCCCAACAACAACACTTTGAACCCCAACTGCCAGAACACCAGAACGATGCCCAGAACTAAATTTAAACTCTCTTATCTTTTGCAATCCGATCTGCAGAATGCACACAGTAACAAACTCCTCTCCTGGCTGGCTTGCCAAGAATGTGGTGGGTTTGGAGGCAGACCCCCTCCCCACAACAACCATCCTCTGCTACCAAGAATGTGCGGGATTGAGGCAGCCCCCTCTCTCCCCACCACGGGCAGGAATAAGACACTCAGACAAACGGATTGCAAAAGTGATGAAAGTTTAAATAGAAAGCAGTGAATGTTACAGAAAACCCAAAGTGCAGTGACAAAGAAAGATCCCAAAGCAAACCCAGAGGCATCCCATTCCCACCTGAGGGTACACCTGAGACCCTCAGGGCTCCTTCTTCCCCCTCCCTCTGCTGGGCTAGTCTCAGCTGGCCAGGCCTGAGACTGCCCATCCCCCCGTGGCCTTGGGCCTAGCCAGGCCCAAAGCCAGCAGACATCTCCCCCAGTTACCGGCTGGCGGAGGTGGAAGAAAAGAGAGAGTGCTAGACTCCGCACTGGATCTTATAGTGGTGCAAAGAATTATGGTAGGAAATACACACAATTTCCTGCGTCCATCCCTCTGGGCTGGACTTCTGGACACAGGAAATGAACACACCAGGGGGGCACCCAGCTCAAACTGCAACAGGGGCCTAGGACAAATAGTCAGTATTCAAGGATTACCTTCTCTGTGTCCAGGAGCAAAGTATACCCACAAAGAGGAAAGCAGGAAATAATGCTAGGAGGCCTGTCTGGATGAGCATGCATCTCCTGGACACAGTGGCACACAAAAAGAAACTCTACAAGGAGTGGGAGAAAGGAAAGCTAGAATGGGGGGGCATATAAGGAAGTTGCCTGAGTGGCAAGAGACGTGGATAGAAAAGCGAAAGAGAAGGCTGAGGTTCTCAATGACTTCTTTACCTCAGTCTTCACTGGCAAGGGCTCCATCCACACTCCCAGAATAATGGAAGATAATGCCAGGGACTGGAAGAAGGAACTGCCCAATGTGAGTGAAGATCAGGTTTGTGACCATCTGAAGAACCTGAAAGTGTTCAAGTCCATGGGACCCAATGGGATACATCCACAGGTGCTGAGGGAACTGGCGGATGAGGTTGCTAAACCACTCTCCATCATATTCCAAAAGTCATTGCAGTCTGAGGAGGTCCCCACTGACTGGAAAAGGGGAAACCTAACTCCCATTTTCAGAAAGGGAAAGAGAGATGACCCAAGGAACTATAGGCCAGCCAGTCTCACCTCTGTGCCCAGTAAGATCATGGAGCAGATTCTCCCAGAGGTACTGCTGAGGCACAAGAACAATGAAGAGGTGATTTAGCACAATCAACACACCTTCACCAAGGGTAAATCCTGCCTGACAAACCTGGTGGCCTTCTATAGCAAGGTTAATAGATGAAGGCCAAGCAACTGATGTCAGTTACCTGGACCTCAGCAAAGACTTTGACGCTGTCCCACATGACATCCTGGTCTCCAAACTGGTGCAGAATGGGTTTGATGGATGGACCATTCAATGGATAAAGAACTGGCTTGAGGGCCACACCCAAAGGGTGGCTGTTGATGGGTCCATGTCCCAGTGGAGGCCAGTGACAAGTGGAGTCCCTTAGAGATCAGTACTAGGACCAGTCTTCTTTGTTATCTTTGTTGGTGACATGGACAATGGCATTCAGTGCACCCATGGCAGGTTTGCTGGTGACATCAAGCCGTGTGGTGCAGCAGACATGCTGGAGGGAAGGGATGCCATCCAGAGGGACCTTGACAGGCTGGAGAGGTGGGCCCATGCCAATCTCATGAGGTTCAACAAGATCAAATGCAAGGCCCTGCATCTGGGCTGGGGCAATCCCAAGCACCAATATAAGGTGGGCAGCAACTGGCTTGAGAGCAGCCCTGAAGAAAAGGACCTGGTCATGTTGGTGAACAAGAAGCTCAACATGAACCAAAAGTGTGCATTTGCAGCCCAGAAAGGCAATCACATCCTGGGTTGCATCAAGAGAAGCACAGCCAGCAGGTTGAGGGAGGGGATTCTCCCCCTCTACTCCACCCTGTGTCCAGTTCTGGAGCCCCTATTACAGGAAGGACCTGGACATGCTGAAGCATGTCCAGAGAAGGGCCACAAGTATGATTAGAGGGCTGGAGCACCTCTCCAATGAAGACAGACAGAGGAAGTTGTGGCTATTCAGTCTGGAGAAGAGAAGGCTCTGAGGAGACTCAATTGTGGCCTTTCAGTATCTTAAGGGGGCCTTCAGAAAACCTGGGGAGGGACTTTTTAGAGTGTCAGCTAGTAATAGGACTAGGAGGAATGGAAAAAAATCCTAGAAATGGGTAGATTCACATTGGATGTTAGGAAGAAGTTCTTCACCATGAGGTTGGTGAGACACTGTAACAGGCTGCCCAGGGATGTCATAGTAGCCCCATCCCTGGAGGTTTTTAAGGCCAGACTGGATGAAGCTCTGGGCAACCTCATCTAGTGTGAGGAGTCCCTGCCCATGGCAGTGGGGTTGGAACTAAATGATCCTTGAGATCCCTTGTCCTGGACGAGGCATTAATAAGACAGTTAAATCTGTTTTGAGCCACTGCTCCTTTCTCCTCTGTCTCTGTTACAGGGTCCGGATTGAGGTCGAGGAGACTAATAGGTAGGTGCTGTTAAGCCTGCCTGAAGGGGAGTGGAAGCTGATCCCTGAGCCTCACATTTCAGAGAGGCGACTGCACGTGTCAGCCATCATGAGAGAAGGCGTATGCGGTTTACTCGCCACCTAAACATTTTGAATTGATTGGTGGGATTTGAATGGCTAATGTGCCATTGGGCCATACCGTTTTCAAAAAGGGAATTTATAGGGCTCACCTCCTATACTTATGCTCGCTCGTTGCTCATTACACTCATTGCTCTTTACACTCAAAGCTTTCATGCTCGTAACTCTCTCACTTCTCTCCCCCATTGGTTAATGGGATTCAAAGCAGTGATAAGCACCCTATTTGCTCCTATCTTCAGAGCAATTAGCTTCTTTGTTTTAGCGGTGTAGTGCTGTCTCGGTCCGGAGAGGGAAGGAGACTCAGTTCTTTTGAATATTCCCTTGTTGTGAAATCAGAGGCACAAATGAGGCCAAAATATCAACAGCTAGACTATTTATTACATAAATAAAATGGAAATAAGAAGGGGAGAGGGAGAAGATAGAGAGAGAGAAGAGGAAAGGAATTATATTACCACATCCCTCACCCCCACCCCAAGACAGTTTGAGTCTGTGGAGGAAAGGTGCTGCAGGAGATGCTGGGTTTGTAAAGAAACGGTGCTGAAGCTTTGGCTGGAGAAGAGATGTGGTCCCTCTGGGCAGCCTGGGTCATCTCCATGAGTTGCAATAGACAGGACTTAGGACACTGAGAGAGGGTTCAGTCTGCTTCCTTCCTTCTCAGCGGCATGGTCCTTCTTCTGCATTTTTCTTCTCCCTAAGCCAGTAGTGGTCAAGTCTTTTATACAGTTTTTAGTCCTTAGGTATGTGTCCAGGCATTCTCCCTCGGGAATTCAGGAGCCAGGAAATCCTCCTTAGGTAAATATCCAGGTATCGTTCCCCAGGAAATCTTTCTGTGTATTCCTGTGTGTTTAGGCAGGGGTCTAGATAGAGTCGGGGAGGGCCTCCACCTTCCCCTTCTCCATCTAACCTGCCCACACAACCACTACAACCATTGTCTCGCCATCTTCCGTTCCTGGAAATGATCTTGTCCTGAAGGTGTGATGGCTGGGTCCTTGGGCCATTGTTGTAGGCCAGCTGCTGTCAGTGTTATCACGATGCAATCGCAAGGTGATTTGCGTCCAGGATTGGTCTTTGCACCTTCTTTCCAGTGGCTCTGCCCAACAACATATTGTCTGGGCAAGCAGCAAGTGATTTTATCTTTGTTGAGTCATACAAGGAATTTAGACTCTCACAAGTGCTAAAGTTGGGCCTCCACTACAGCATGACCTCTCATTTCCTCTAAATTTGTGGATACTGCCCTTTGGACTGTAACTATGAACTCAAATACTTCTTTGTTCAGCAAAGGTTTCAGTAGTTAGCAGCTCAGCGGTTTGTGAGTAGAATACACATTTTACCTGGTTATTTCTGAGGTTTAGAGCTTGTTACCTCTTTCTTAGCTCCATTGTAAACTTGAGGTGGTTTGTCTATGCCACCCGAGGCAGTATTGCTGTTTAGTTTCACGTGCACAGGGAGATTCTAGTTTGTTCCTCTGTATTCCAAGTTCCGATTGTTCTAGACTGTTATTCTACTGTTTACTAGCCTTCTACCATGTGTAATCAGCCTGTTATTGACCGGGCAAATGAACCTGAATAAATTGGTGTGGGAAAACAATTTTTGATATTGAATAATTAATATTCATATTTTATCATATTTATTCATATTTCCCACCTTATAAACCACAACATCCCTTCCAACCCTAACAATTCTATGATTCTACGATAAGTGGTTCGATATTAATATGCTGTTCAGAACAAAGACACTTTGTACAAATATTAAAGTTCACACTTTGTTATAATTTTCTTTAAAATATCTTACTGACAAGTCTGCTTTATTTTTTTCCTCTTGCTTTTGTCCATTACAAATTTCTCTCTTGCACAGGGATTTTGCACATTCCACGTTAATTTTTATGCCTTGTTGAAATAAAATTTAAGAAATAATTTAACAGAAAAAGTAGACATGATCACTTCCTTTGTGTAACTGTATTTAAAATGGTTACAAAATCATCCTCGTGGACCTGAAACGTAAATTGGCAACACTTGAATATGTTGTGGTCTGCAAACTGGCTTTTAGCTGTGGCAGCTAAATGGGTTGCTATGCATCAATAAGAAGTATGGGATGAAGATCCTGGAACCATCAAGTTTAATATAAACACTGAAAATAAAGGAATTATTAAGTTAATAGACTGTTAATTTTGAGGTGACACAATGGCAAAGACTCTTCTTCTCTTTTCTCTTTTTCGTGACTTCTTTATAATCTTGGGTCTATCATCATCATCATCATAAAACAAACAAACAAACAAACAAAAAACTCACCCAAAAAAAAGTTTCAGTGCCAAGTGGGGAAATCCGTCACCTATTTAAAATCCATACTTAAGTTTTCTAGCAGCAATAAGAATGGTGCCTTCCACAGACTGGAATCTTTATGAATTCCTACTCGGCTGAACAAGAGAGGATGCTGTTTGTGATGGTTTAAGCCTTAACTGGGAGTTAAGAGCTCAGATGGGGGCAAGGCTGAGAATCTCTTCCCCGCTCTCCCCTCCTCCCTCCCAACAGAGAGGGGAAAAAAGGGAAAGGAGCAAATCCACCAAACAATAATTTAGAGTTGGCTTGGAAGTAGAGAGGTAAACAGTTTTTCTTTAAAAACGAAACAAATCAAAATATATATATATCAATAACAGGTAAGGTTCACAAGGGCAAGGAACAAGGATGGATGGGAGGGGGACAAAGAATAGTACAAAACCAGTCTCTCTCTGAAGAGGTGCGGAGGCAGCAGGGAGAAGGATCAGGCCCAACCATGTGGCAGAGGAGTAGAAGGGCAGCCGCAGTAGCTCTCATCCAGGAAAGGCAGGAGCCAAAAGGAGAACTAATGACCCCAATGCCTTCCCTTTTATACCCTAGCTGGGCAGGGAAGGGGGAGTGGAACAGTTTCCCAGGGGGAAAACACCCTGCAGGGAAGGCAAAGCACTTGCAAGCCCTCCCATCTTTGTTTTCTGAAAGAGCGTTAAGCCACCACACTGTTCCAACAGGATCTTGATACTTCTTTTCACAGAAAAGAAGTATCATTAGAAAGCAATAATGCTTTCTAATTTTTAAAAAAATTTAATTTAATTTAATTTAATTTAATTTTTAAATTTAATTTAATTTAATTTAATTTAAATTTTATTTTATTTTATTTTATTTTATTTTATTTTATTTTATTTTATTTTATTTCTGTTCATTTCTGTATATAAACCAAGAAACAGACAAGTGGGTTAATTTTTCTTGAGAAACAAGTGAGAAATGCATCTGTGAAGGATAAGATCTGTTGTCTCATAGGACAAATACTTCACATAGATCCATATTGGCTCCATTAGCCTCTGCTGAAAAGTACAATGGAGTAACGTTGCCCAGTTACTTTACTACTGACTTATTTATGTGTCATAGCACTTAGCAGAGCAGGATTGTCAGTGTGAGCAGGAGATAATATTCCTCAATATTGGTTATATATAGTTCTATAATGATAAGCAGTAAATGGGCAATTTTTTAAAAAGGCAAAACAAATTAAAAAACCCCCAAAAAACCCAAAACCCAACAAAACACAAAACCCCCAAACAAACAAAAAGCACCCCACAAACCTCACATGGATTCCTGTTTACCTCAGCATGCCTCTATAGACAGAGACTTCAGTAGTTGATTTGATATCATCCATATGAACAGGGTGAAAAAGGCTCCTGACAATAAACCTTGTATTTCTGTTGCAGCAGGCCCTGCCACATATCACACACCACATATCACATATCACTTCCTTTTCCAGCTTCCCCTCTCAGCTGATTTAGGCTGTGATCAAGAGCTTCAATCCAGCCTAGTCTTATTTTGGCCAGTTATACCAGCACAACATTATTGCCTGCTGGATTGCAACACATTCATTCACATCCTATTGCACATCAGATGGTATTTTACTGGTCAGAAATGTTTGCCTCTTTGATGTTTATATCCTTCTAATGCCCTTACTCTAAATCTGCATCTTGTTCTTAATAATGCTATCTTCCACTGATTTCAATCATAAAACCCCCAAAATCTCCTAACAAAAAGTCTCATTCTAATGTTGTTACAAGTCCACCTATATGTATGCCTCAATGTTTTCATATCTTTGTACAGCTAGTGTGCTTACTGGGAAGTTACACAGCAGGAATATAAAGAAAAGTAGAAGGATATTTAAGCATGTGTTTACTTTTAAACACATGAGTAATTTTAAATAATGGAACTGTTTATATGCTTAACGTTATACATAGTTTAACACCAAATTAGAAACTGTGAACTTCTGGAAGACCAGAATTACACATGATATTACGTATGAAGTGAAGTATTGTTATGTTTACATACATTTTATGTACATACATATATGTTATGTTTATATACATCTTCAAACATTCAGATATCTTAGCATCACTTTAATTTTAAGGAACAAGGAGTATAAACAGGTATCTCTTGCCCCTGTGGAGAGAGACTGAGATCCCTGGGGTTATTTTGTCTTGAGAAATGAAGGCTGAGAGGGAGTCTCATCAGTGTCCTCAATTATCTGAGGGATGGGTGTCAAGTGGATGGGGCCAAGCTCTTTTCGGTGGTGCACAGTAACAAGACAAGGAACAACAGGTTCAAACTTGAATATGAAAGATTTCAACTCAACATGAGGGGAAACTTCTTTACAGTGAGGGTGATGGAGCACAGGAACAGGCTGTCCAGGGAGGTTGTGGAATCCTGTCATGGGTTGAAGTTTCCCTCCAACACTAACTTATAGAATAGAATAGAATAGAATAGAATAGAATAGAATAGAATAGAATAGAATAGAATAGAATAGAATAGAATAGAATAGAATGGAATGGAATGGAATGGAATGGAATGGAATAGAATTAACCAGGTTGGAAAAGACCTTCAAGATCATCAATTCCAACCTACCACCCAACACCATCTAATCAAATAAACCATGGCAACAAGTGCCTCATCCAGTCTCTTCTTAAACACTTCCAGTGATGGAAATTCCACCACCTCCCTGGGCGGCCCATTCCAAGAGCAAATCAATCTTTCTGTGAAGAATTTCTTCCTAACATCTAGCTTAAACCTCCCATGGTGCAGCTTGAGACTCTGTCCACTTGTTCTGGTGCTGGCCAACCAGGAGAAGAGACCAACCCCCCCACCTGGCTACAACCTTCTTTCAGGTAGTTGTAGAGAGCAACTACCTGAAAGAGAGCCTCCTCTTCTCCAGGATAAAAACTGAATTTCATTGGTAGGTTGGTAGAATGCAGCTTTAAGTTTTAGTGCAGTTAGAATCTTGTTCAGTTCCTCTTTGCTTTCCCTTTCCAGCCTGTCTGCTTCTGGGCATCTAGCCAGAATGACCTTGGATAACAGATAAGCACTAATCCTCCTGCATGTGCTTGGAGGCCTGCTAAAATTTTCCTTCCTTAATAACTGCCTTTTTCTCTCTCTAACCCCTCTTTGGGAAAAAGGGAGGTAGGGGGAGAGAGGGGGGATAGAGGGGGAGATCCCTCCTCTGTCTGGAGGAGAGAATCTTGTTCCTGTATCTTTCTTTGCTGTATATTTCTGTATATATATTGTAAATACTGTATATATTGTACATATATATACCCTGCGTTTTCATATTGCTTGTAAATATAGCATTCCTTTGCTTTTCCGGCTGGGTTAACTGTGGGTTTTTTTTCTTCTTCATGGCCGGGGGGAAAGCTGGGCCTTTCCCTCAACCCACTGCATTCCTTTTTGGCGCCCAACATGGGGTCCGATAATCAGCCTCATTTATTGCTTGCCTGAGTCAGATTAGCAAACATGAAAGTGTTTTGGCTTTTAGAGCATCTGTTCTTTTCAGTTTTTGGGGTCCTGATCTACAAATATTGTTTGCGTTTACTTCTCTATCAAATAGGTAAATATCTAATGCATACAATTTATTTATGGTTTATGTATAATATCCAGCCTCTGTATGACCACTCTCTGGTGTTTTTTAGGCTTAGTAGATATGGAAACATAACTTCGACCACTCTGCCAATTGAGATAAGAGAGTTTAAGATTCCAGTAGGCAAAAGAGTAATTTTAAGTGATGGATGGGATCCAAAGGTGATTTATTTGATGTGTGTGAATCTGCTGATGATGATAGTGATTGCATATTTGCTGTATGTTTTATGCTGGGAGAGGAAAGTGTCTAAGGCCTGCTTCATTATTAAGCATAGCTCAAAGAAGAGGAGGCACACCTCTGGGTCTGCCCCAGAGACTTCTAGTGATGAGGAGAGTGGAGAATCTGTATCAGTTAAAGATAAAGCTAAAAAGTCTATTGGAAAAGCTGCTTTAAACGGTGCTGTTGCTGATTCTGGCAAGCAGCCAGGGGCGGCAGCAGGTCCCAACGTGGCGGCTCCCCCATCTCCAACAGCAGCCATTAACGAGGCAAGATCATTTCCATCTTTCTCAACAGCACCGGAAGTGTCCTCCGCAGCAACTAATCTGTCTCAAAACCTATCAGCCTCTGTGAAGGTGGCTGCAAATTCAAACACAGCTCCAATTAAGCAAGTAGCAGTTTTAAAAACAAGAAGAGGAAAAGCCAAAGCTGATCCAGGCGCTGATGGGGGAGAAGAGCAAGGTACTGATGCTGGTGAGGGAACTTCTGCTACAAAAGACCCTGCTGAGGAGGAAGAGAAGGTTTGTTTTAAAGATATAGCTGAGTTATTGAGATCATCACAGGATGGAAATGCAGCTAGGACAGCAGCTAGCAGTGGTGCTTCTCAGGTTAAAGAGATCCTTAGGAGAGTGACAGCAGGATTATGAGGACAACAAGTTCAGGAAGATGCGATAGATGGGGAAGAAGGTGATCTTCAGGGATATTCTTAACCACAGGAAGAACTTTGAAAGTGCATAAGGATTACCTCAGAGCAGATAAGGAGCCAGTTCTAGCTTGGCTTAGTAGGTGTTATGATACAGGTGCTCCAGCTCTAATGGTTGGAGACAAGTCAGCAGCTCAGCTAGGAACTCTCTCAAATGATAATGGAATAGATAGACATCTAGGCAAGGCTCTCAGTAAGGTTAATCTGTGGATACGCCTTTTATTTGCGGTTTTCCTGAGATGCCCTTCCCGAGATGATCTTCCATGGAATCCTAAGCCCTGGACTACCATAGATGAGGGAATTAAGAGTCTGAGAGAATTTGCTGTTAGAGAGGTACTCTATGGTGAACATGAATCTCTGAATCCTGATGATGTTCCTGTAGGAAATGGTCTTGCTAAAATGCTCATCAAGCTTGCTCCCTCTAATTATGCAAATATTCTGGCAAGCAGAATTGTAGCAAGAAATTATGGTGGAGCTCCTCCTACGGTTGGCCAATTCACTGATCAAATGAGACAATTGGATGATAGCATGACACGTGTTTCTTTGGTTTCAGCCATTGAAACTCTGTCTGGAAAATTGGAGAATTGCATGAAAGAGCTGAAAGAATCCATATGCCAATTGACACAAAAAGATAGTTCAAATTCTTCTTCCAGGTGGATACAGGTTTCATCTGTGAGGAACAGACGTCCTCCAAGGAGGTCATTCCAAAACAGATCAAACCAAAACAGACCACCAAGGCAATCACGTAGGACTATTTGGATAACTCTGCGTGATCAGTTTGGTGAGAACATGAACAGATGGGATGGCCAACCAACTTCTAATCTTTTCAGGAGACTGAGAGAACTGCAAAGTGGCAGAACCCGAGGTAGCAATACCAGAAGGGTAGCTGTTACTTCCACAGTTTCCCAGGACAACTCTAATAGCTCCAACAGTGGCTCCAGTTCTAACACTGCACAGTGTGCTCATTGCATGTTCCCCATAACTAGGGGTGCCCTGCCTCCCACCAGGGGGAGGAAAAGGATAATAGAGATAACAGAATCTATTGGGATGTGTATATCCAGCGGCCCGGCAATTCACACTTTTGGAAGTACAGGGCCTTGGCTGACACAGGAGCTCAGTGCACCATAATGCCATCAAATTATAAGGGATCAGAGTCTATAGCTATTCTGGGAGTCACTGGTGGATATCAAGAGTTAAGTAAGGTGGAGGTTAATATAAGTCTAACTGCTAAACAATGGAGGAAGCACACAGTTGTGACAAGACCTGATGCACCTTGTATTTTGGGAATTGATTTTCTGAGAGAAGGGCATTTCAAAGACCCTAGAGGTAACAAATGGGCTTTTGGAGTAGGTTCTGTAGAAATTGATGGACAAAAATTGAAGCTGTCAGACCTGAGCTTTCTGATGAATCTGCAGTTGTGGCACAACACAAGATTCAGGACATTAAATTGCCAGTTGCTTCTCAGCCTGTGCATCACAGACAATACAGAACCAACCGTGACTCTTTGTTGCCCATTCAGAATCTGGTTCATCAGTTGGAGAGTCAGAAAGTCATCAGCAAAACTCATTCACCTTTCAACAGTCCAGTGTGGCCTGTGTGAAAGCAGAATGGAGACTGGCGTCTGACAGTGGACTACTGAGTCCTGAATGAAGTAACTCCACCTATGATTGCAGCAGTACCAGACATGATGGAACTCCAGTATGAGCTGGAATCCAAAGAGGCCAAATGGTATGCTACCATAGACATTGCTAATGCCTTCTTCTCTATTCCCATAGCAGAGGAATGCAGGCCTCAGTTTGCTTTCACCTGGAGAGGAATCCAGTACATTTTCAAGAGATTGCTGATGGGCTGGATCCACAGCTCCAGCATCTGTCATGCAGTAATCCACGATGCTCTGGAGGAAGGTGGTGTTCCAGAACAAATCCAGTTCATCGATGATATCATCGTCTGGGGTAAAACTGCCAAGGAAGTCTTCGAGAAAGGTAACAAAATCATTGACATCCTTCTGAATGCAGGTTTCGCCATCAAGAGAGACAAGGTGAAAGGTCCTACCACAGAAATGCAGTTTCTGGGAGTGCAGTGGCAGGATGGACACCGCCACATTCTAGTGGATGTGGTAAATAGAATCTCCACCATCGCAAATCCCAAGAACAAGCAAGAAACCCTACGTTTCTTGGGGATAGTGGGATTTTGGAGACTGCACATTCCTGGATACAGTCAGATTGTGAAACCTCGGTATGATGTGACTTGAAAGAGGAACAATTTCCACTGGGGACCTGAACAGCAAGCAGCCTTTGACCAGATAAAGCAAGAGGTAGTTCAAGCAGTGGGTCTGGGACCTGTCCGAGATGGTCCAGACATTAAGAACATTTTGTACATGGCTGCAAGTGACAATGGTCCAACCTGGTGCTTGTGGCAAAAAGCTCCAGGTGAGACACATGGATGCCCACTTGGTTTCTACAGTTTTGGCTACAAAGGTTCAGAGACTAATTATACTCCAACAGAGAAAGAAATTCTAGCTGCCTATGAAGGAGTGAAAGTAGCTTCTGAAGTAATTGGAACTGAATCACAACTTCTCTTAGCTGCCAGATTACCAGTTTTGAATTGGATGTTCAAAGGCAATGGTTTCACACCACATCATGCCACAGATTCTACCTGGTCTAAGTGGATGGCTCTGATAACACAGAGAGCTCAAATGGGAAATCTTGAAAGACCTGGTCTGGTGGAGGTGATCTCAAGTGGGCCTGAAGATACCGACTGTGCTAAACCTCCAGAGGAGAGAGTAACTCGTGCTGAGGAAGCTCCTCCTTACAATGACCTTTCTGATGATGAAAATAAATATGCTTTGTTCACAAATGGTTCCTGTTGTCTCGTCGGGAACAAGCAAAGGTGGAAGTCTGCAGTGTGGAGTCCAACACGCCGAGTTGCAGAGGCAAAGGATGGAGAAGGAGAATCCAGTCAGTTTGCAGAGGTAAAAGCTGTCCAGCTAGCTCTGGACGTAGCTGACCTTCAGAGGTGGCCACATCTTTATCTCTGCACCTGTTCATGGATGGTAGCCAATACTCTGTGGGGTTGACTGAAGAACTGGAAAAAGAAATGTTGGCAGAGGAAAGGAAAACTTGTTTGGGCAGCTGACCTGTGGGAGGACATTGCTGATCGAATCGAGAGAATTCCAGTGAAGGTGAGACACATTGATGCTCACATTCCTAAGAGCAAAGCTACTGAGGAACAGCAACACAACCATCAGGCAGATTTAGCTGCAAGAGTTTCTCAAGTAGACATGGTCTCTGATCTTGATCTCAACTGGAAACACCGAGGTGAGAAAGTCTTAGCTCGGTGGGCTCACGATTCATCAGGACATCAAGGCAGAGATGCAACATACCAATGGGCTCGTGACAGATCCATAGACATTTCCATGGATTCTATCACACAAGTCATCCATGACTGTGACATTTGTGCTGCTATTAAGCAGGCAAGACGAATTAAGCCCTTGTGGTATGGTGACAGATGGTTCAAGTACAGATATGGTGAAGCTTGGCAGATTGACTATATCACTCTACCACATTCTTGTTCTGGTAAGCAATATGTGCTTACTATGGTAGAGGCAAACACTGGATGGCTGGAAACTTACCCAGTTCCACATGCAACTGCACGCAACATCATTCTCAGTCTGGAGAGACAGATCCTGTGGAGACATGTGTGAGAGTCTAAACTCCTTGTGTGACTCAACAAAGATAAAATCACTTGCTGCTTGCCCAGACAATATGTTGTTGGGCAGAGCCACTGGAAAGAAGGTGCAAAGACCAATCTTGGATGCAAATCACCTTGCGATTGCATCGTGATAACACTGGACTGAAGCTAGCCTACAACAATGGCCCAAGGACCCAGCCATCACACCTTCAGGACAAGATCATTTCCAGCTATCAGATAACCCCAGGAAGGGAGGATGACAAGACAATGGACTCACCACCTGTTTCCTGATGTGGAATGGGTGTGTGGGCAGGGTAGATGGAGATGAGGGGGTGGAGCACCCTACCCCCCCCCTCCATCTAGACTCCTGCCCAAACACACAGAAAGGCACAAAAAGATTTCCTGGGGAACGATACCTGGATATTTACCTAAGGAGGATTTCCTGGCTCCTGAATTCCTGAGGGAGAATGCCTGGACACATACCTAAGGACTAAAAACTGTATAAAAGACTTGACCACTACTGGCTTGGTAGACGAAAAAAACGCAGAAGAAGGACCATGCTGCTGAGAAGGAAGCAAGCAGACTGAACCCTCTCTCCGTGACCTAAGTCCTGTCTATTGCAACTCATGGAGCTGACCCAGGCTGCCCAGGGGACCACATCTCTTCTCCAGCCAAAGCCTCAGCACCGTTTCTTTACAAACCCAGCATCTTCCGCAGCACCTTTCCTCCATAGACTCAAACTGTCTTGGGGAGGGGGGTGAGTGGTGTGGTAATATAATTCCTTTCCTCTTCTCTCTCTCTTCTTTCTCTCCCTCTCGATCTTCTCCCTCTCCCCTTCTTATTTCCATTTTATTTATGTAATAAATAGTCTAGCTGTTGATATTTTGGCCTCGTTTGTGCCTCTAATTTCACAACATGGGAATATTCTAAAGAACTGAGTCTCTTTCCCTCTCTGGACCAAGACATGCATACAGTGTGGAGAACAAACACGAGGTATTAGAAATATGTATGCCTGGAGCGCTCTAATCTTATTGGTCGATGAGTATCTCAGTACAACTTGACAATGCAAATTTGCAGCACAGAAAACCAATGGTAACCTGGGGTGCATCAAAATTAACATGGCTGGCAAATCAAAGGAAGTCTTGTCCTCTATTTTAGTCTCACAAGACCCCTCCTGGAACACTGTTTTCAGCTCTGAGGCCCCCAGCATAAGAAGGATATGAACCTATTGCAGTGAATGCAGAAAATGGTCATAAAGATGATCAGAGAGCTGGAGCACCTCTCCTGTGAGGACGGGTTGAAAATGTTGAAGTTGTTCAATCTGGAGAAGACCATGGGAAAACTTTACAGAAGCCTTCTAGTACCTAAAGGTACTACACAAGAAAGCTGGAGAGGGACACTACCAGAGAACATAGAAATGGGACAAGAGATAATGATTTTAAATTGAAAGAAAATGGAACAGAACAGAACAGAACAGAATAGAATAGACCAGGTTGGAAGAGACCTTCAAGATCATCACGTCCAGCCTATCATCCAACCCACATAATCTACTAAACCATGTAACCAAGCACACCATCAAGTCTCCTCCTAAACACCTCCAATGATGGTGACTCCACCACCTCCCCAGGCAGTCTCTCTGGACCGAGACAACATGGAACTCCAGAGAGGATTGAGTCGGACAACAGGACTCATTTCAAAAACAATCTTGTAAAGAACTGGGCAAGACAGCACAATATTGAGTGGATATTCCACATTCCTTACTATGCACCAGCTGCAGGGAAGATTGAATGCTACAACGGTTTGTTGAAGACCACTCTTAAAGCCATGGGAGGTGGATCTTCGAAAAACTGGGAAAAACATTTAGCACAAGCAACCTGGCTGGTGAATAGTAGAGGTTCAGTGAATCGAGCTGGACCAGCACATTTGAATCTTCTACTGAAATTAGAAGGTGATAGAGTTCCTGTTGTTAGAGAAAAGAATCTCTTAGGTAGAACTGTTTGGGTATTTTCACCCTCAGGAGAGGCTAAACCTGTCCAAGAGGTGGTTTCAGCTGAAGGTCCGGGTCACACTTTTGGGTAATGCAAGAGAATGGTGAAATTCAGTGTATTCCACAAAGAAATTTAACTTTAGCTGAAAGAGTTTAATTTCAGACTGTTGTACAGCTACATCGCATCCAAAGGAAGAATCCCTGAGGAATCTACAGTGCATAAACCCTGAGAATCCTGAAAGCCTTGAATCAACTGAGAGTCCCTGTTTCCCTTTTCTTCGCTTCGTCTGCAGAGAGACAAACTGTTTTCCATTTTCTTATTTCCTGATTTTCTTGGACTTCTGAACCATCTACATCTGAGTATAACTGGAATGGACTATGAACTTTACTTACGAACTGTAAATATTGTTTCAGTTTGGATGGACAGTACAAACAGCCAATGAAATTGTTTAGAAGGGGTGGACTGTGATCGTTTGAGGCTGTGCCTTTAAGAAAGGGACAGTGCTGGGACAATCTGGCTGAATATTTTGTAAACATCAATATCCTAAACGAATGTCACTGGTAGATTGGTAGAATGCAGCTTTAAGTTTTAGTGCAGTTAGAATCTTGTTCAGTTTCTCTTTGCTTTCCCTTTCCAGCCTGTCTGCTTCTGGGCATCTAGCCAGAACAACCTTGGATAACAGATAAGGACTAATCCTCCTGCATGTGCTTGGAGGCCTACTAAATTTTTCCAAAACAATATTTTAACACATCCTGCCAAATTCTGCCCAGTTTCTCTCCTTCGGTTACAAGGTGTTTAAATTATTCTCAAAGACAAAACATAGCTTTCTCTAATTCGAGCAAAGGCAAATCTTCCATATAGCCTTCCAGAGCTATCTGAAAACAAGCTCTTCCCACACCTCACCGGCTTTGTTGCCCTTCTCTTGACACATTCCAGCAACTTAACGTGTTTCCTGAACTAAGGGGCCCAAAACTGGACACAGGACTCAAGGTGTGGCCTAACCAATGCAGAGTACAGGGGCACAATGACTTCCCTGCTCCTGCTGGCCACACAATTTTTGATGCAGGCCAGGATGCCATTGGCCTTCTTGGCCACCTGGGCACACTGCTGGCTCATTTTCAGCCAGATGTAAGCCAGTACCCCTAGGTCCCTCTCTGCCTGGCCGATCTCCAGCCACTCTCACCCCAGCCTGCAGCACTGCATGGGGTTGTTGTGGCCAAGCATTTGATGTGTTAAATCTCATGCCTTTGGACTCCACCCATCTGTCCAGCCTGTCAAGGTCCCTCTGGAGAGCCTTCCTACCCTCTAACAGATCAAAACCTGTCCCCAGCTTGGTGACATCTGCGAACTTACTGATGACAGACTCAATCCCCTCATCCAGATCATCAATGAAGATATTTAAGAGCACCACTCTTTGGGCTCAGCCTTCCATCCAGTTCCTAACCCAGCATCAGAATGCTGCTGTCCAAACCACGGGCTGAGAGCTTGGCCAGGAGTTTGCTGTGGGGGACAGTGTCAAAGGCCTTGCTGAAGTCCAGGTAGACTACATCCACAGCCTTCCCCACATCTACCAGGTGGGTCACCTGATCATAGAAGGAAATCAGTTTGGTCAGACAGGACCTGCCCTTCCTAAATCCATGATGACTGGGCCTGATCCCTTGGCCATCCTAGAAGTGCTGTGTGATTGCACTCAAGATGACCTCTTCCATAATCTCGCCTGGCACTGAGATCAGGCCTGGAATTCCCTGGCTCATCCAACCGGCCCTTCTGGACCACAGGGGAACTATGTTGCTCCCTGACTCCATCTGCCAGCTCAGGAGGCCAGTTGTCTGCTATTGTCTTGCTATTAAAATCTGAGGCAAAGAAAGTGTTAAGTACCTCTGCCTTTTCCTCATCTTTTGTTACTATATTCCCCTCCATGTCCACTAAGGAGTGAAGGTTGTTCTTGCCCCTCCTCTTGCTATTAATGTATTTGTAAAAGCATTTTTTATTGTCCTTCACAGAAGTGTCCAGTCTGAGCTCTAAATGAGCTTTTGCATCTCTAATTTTTTTCCTACGTGACCTAGCAACATCCTTAAACATTCCATGGATTACCTCTCCTTCCTTCCAAACATAATACACCCTCTTTTTTCCCCTTAATTTGCCCAGAAGTTCATGGCCAATCCAGGCCACCCTTCTACCCTGGCAGCTCATCTTCCTGCACATTGGCACAGCCTGTTCCTGTGCCTTCAAGATTTCTTTCTTGAAGTAGGTCCAGACCTCCTGGACCCCTTTGTTTTTAAGGGCTGTTTCCCAAGGTACCTTCTGAGTTAGTTCATTGAGTAACCTGAAGTCCACCCACTGGAAGGCCATAGTAGAGATTTTGTTGCTGCCCCTCTTAGCTTGAGTGCATATTGAAAACTCAATTATTTCATGGTCACTGGACCCCAGACAGCCTCCAACCACCAAATCTCCCACCAGCCCTTCTCTACTGCTAAAAAGAGGGTCAAGTAAAGCCTTATCCCTGGTAAGTTTACGCAGAAGCTGGCATAGTAAGCTATCCTACATACACTCGAAGAACCTTCTAGACTGCCTCCTCTCTGCTGTATTAAGTTCCCAGCAGATATCTGTCAGGTTAAAATCGACTATAAGAACAAGGTCTGGCAATCTTGAGACTGCCTCTAGCTGCCTATAAAATAATTCATCATCCTCTTCATCCTGTTTGGGTGGTCTATAACAGACTCAAACCAGGGTGTCAGCCTTTTTGGCTTTCCCTCTAGTTCCCACCAACAGGCACTCAGCTTGATTGTCCTTATCTCTAGTTCCATGGTGCCTAGAGCCTTCCTGAAGTACAAAGCCACCCCTTAACCCCTTGTCCTTCACCTGTCTCTTCTGAAGAGCCTGTAGCCATCAATTACAATGCTCCAGTCATGTAAGTCATCCCACCACTTTCCTGTGATGGCAACTACATCATAACTGTCCTGCTGTAACAAGGCTTCCAGCTTCTCTTGTTTGTTACTCATACTGTGTGCATTAGTGTACATGTACTTCAACTGGGCTGCTGGTTTCATCCCTGACTCCAGCTTACCATCCTCAGACTCCTGTCTGGGAGGACTGGTTTCAGCCTCTTCCCCTTTTGAATGTAGTTTAAAGCCTTGTCAATGAGACCTGCCAACTCCCTTCCTAGAACCATTTTCCCTCTGTGGGATAGGCTGTTTTCATGTGCTAGGATCTTTCTCCCCCTCTGAGAGGGATGTACTCCATCTGTTGCTAGCTGACATGGTACCATAGAATGTTCCCCAAGGTCGAAAAATCCAAAATTCTGTAGGTGGCACCAGCTTCCTGCCACTTCTTTTAAGCCAGACCAGCTCAGGTAGAAGTAAATGAAGCTGTATTTACAAGCAAAAACTGCACTCTACAATGGAATGCAATGAATATATACAAAATATACAGTATTTACAACATTATACAGATATTTACAATTAGCAAACAATACAGAAGCCCCCCTGGTCAAAAGACCAGGGAACCTGCTCCACTGTTCCCCCCCAAACCTCCCAAATGCCCATGTACCAAGAGAGAGAGAGGTGTTGAGAAAAAGCAGTGTTAGGCTTATCTCAAGGCCAGCCAGAAGTGCGTTATCTTCTCCCAAGCAAAGCAATAGCAGCCAAGATCAGAAAAGGAAAGAAAAGGAATGGGAATAGAAGTAAAATGTGAAGAAGAGTTATGATACATTTTTCCAATGAATTTGTTTGGAATAATCTTGTTTTCTTTTTTACACCCAACAGCGACTTATTTATATTTTTCTACTTTTCTGCTCAAAATCTGCAGCTCAATTTTCAAGGCATAGCCTAAAACTACCACAAGTCTCCTTATCTTCAGACTTTCAAAATCCACATGGATTCATTCCTGTGCAGATTACCATATGTGATCCTCTTTAGATTCATTCCTGTGCAGACTACATTGTGTGATCCTGCTCAGTGGGGTTGGACTCAATGATTTCTGGAGGTCTCTTCCAACCTCTAATATACTGTGATACTGTGATACTGTATTTTCAATGCTAATTTTAAGGAACCACAGCTCATGGTGAACAACATATTTTCTTAGGCAAACAAATAAAGCAAACAAATACAAAGCAAACAAAACAAACTATGGGGCAGAATCCTTTAGAAAAGCCTATAAAGTAAGCTTTATTACTAAAGATCTATGCTGATCCTGTGCTGCAGATATTTTTTCTGTAATGTGAGAGACACCACATTAAATAGGATTTCAAACTGTCATGAGGGTACAGTCTAATAAGTGTTTTAAACAAGAGATCTGACTAAACTTGATAGAAAAGCCTCATTTTGAGTTGGTTTTTGTGTGGGGTTTTTTTGTGTTTTTTTTTTTTTTTTGTCTGTTTCTTTGTTTGTTTTATTTCCCTGCCTTATGTAGCTGTGTGCCAGCTCTACAGAAAATTATTTGGGGGGGGTTTAGTGGTTTTTCTTTTGTTGTTGTTTGGTTGTTTGGTTCATTTTAAAAGTGATCTACAAAACTGGAGGAAAAACAGTTGGTCAGAACAAAGAAAGAGCAGGTCAATAAGTTTTCAGACTTGCATCATGAATGTAAAGGTCCACACATCAGCTAAAGCAGGACAATGCTTTTAGAAAACTACTCACAGTTTTACCAAGTTAGGAGTAATTGATCATTGTTAGTAGGATCCAAACCAAATGGAATTCTTGTACTTTCAATTAAAAAAACCAAACCAAACAAAACAAAAAAAAATCAACTTCCGTAAGTGAATTTTTGGGGAACAAATGAATGTACATTATAGATTTAGAGATTCATAGTTTCACAGAATGGTTTGGGTTAGATGCCACTTTAAAGATTATCTAGTTCCACCCCACCCTGCCATGGACAGGGCCATCTTTCACTAGACCAGACTGCTCAAGTACTCATCCAACCTAGGCTTCAACACCTCCAGTAAAAGGTCATCTGCATTATCCCTGGCAACCTGTTCCTGGGTCTCAGCACCCTTACTGTAAAGAAATTTTATAATACTCAGTCTAAATCTATCCTACTCAACCTTTAAACCCTTGTCTATCTTCCTATCACAACAAGTCCTTGTAAGAAGTCTCTTCTCAGCTTTCTTGTAGATCCCCTTCAGGTGATGGAAGGCTGCTTATAAGGTTTTCTGGGAGCTGCCTTTTCTCCATGCTGAACAGCCCCAGATTTCATATCCTGTCCCCATAAGGGAGAGGCTCCTCTCTACCCCCTACAACAGTTCAATGTCTTACACTGGCAGCACCAGAACTGGACTCCAGGTGGGGTTTCACAAAAAAACAACAACAAGAGTAGAGTGGTTGAATCACCTCCCACATCCTGCTGTCACACTTCTTTTAATGAAGCCTATGATACAGTTTGCCTTATGAGCTGCAAGCACACATTGACAGCTCATGCTGAGTTTTGTATTAACTGACATCCCCAAGTCTTTCTCCTTGTGACTGCTCTCGAGCTACTCCTCATCCACCGTATATTCATGCTTGGGATTGCCCCCACCCTGGTGTAGGACCTTGAATTTGGTCTTGTTGAACTTCATGAATTAGGCTTAGGCCCACTTCTCAAGCCTGTCTAAGTCCCTCTGGATGGCATGCCTTCCCTCCAGTGTGTCAAACCAAACCAAACCAAACCAAACATCTTGGTGTTATCCTCAAACTTCCTGAGGGTGCCACTGTTCATAACACTGACAAAGATATTAAATAACTCTGGTCCCAGCATTGCACCCTGAGGGACACCACCTGTTACCAGTCTCCATTTTGACACTGAGCTATTGACCACAACTTTCTGAGCACAGCCAGACAGGCAGTTCCTTATCCAGTGAGAGGCCCATCCCTAAAGTCTACATTTTTCCAATTTGGAGACCAGGATATTGTGCAGAAGTGTCAGATTACATCAGTTGCTCTCCAGGTAGATGATACTGGTTGCTCTCCTCTTATCCACTGATGCTGTAACTCCATAATAAAATGACACTAAGCTCATCAGGCACAATTTGACCTTGGTGAAATGTTGGTTACCACGAATAACCTCTTCTTAATTTTCCATATGCCACATCAAAACCTTCAGAAGGATCTGTTCCATGATCTTGCCAGGCACAGAGGTGAAACTGCCTGTACTTTCCACATGCAATTCTTTGTTCCACATTTCCACGCAAACAAATGTGAAGTATATTTGTCCACTTACGGTCTTCCTTTTTTGAGAAAGAGACTATTACAAGTCAAAAATGCTCATAATAGAGGCAGACTCAGGCATCCCTAATGGAAAAGGAAATACTTTCTCTTTCCCTTAAAAAAAAAAAAAAAGGAAATATATTCTTCTTGTTGGGACAGGTACTTTCCATTTTAAAATACCCTAATAGCAAACACAAAATACCCTAATAGCAAACACAAAAAATGGATTCCATTTTTTTTGTTGTTTGTTCTTGCTGCAGTCCCTTAGATTGAAAGGATTAGCAAAGAAGTTCCATAACAGAAAATGTAATAGGAAAATAAATTTAGAGAGCCTATTTTTCAGATGGAGGGTTTGTAAAGCCTCAGGAGGCTACTCATCTGGTGATGTCAAATTTTCATATCTACAGACTACAGGGATGATGGAGGGACCTAGTGGCTCAGGAAATGACATTTTCTACGTGCTGTTAAATGACTGTGAGACTGATGATTCCTGACCTAATCACTGGTCAAGCCATTAGGTACTGGGGGCCAGTACAGTTAGTATATTTAGTACCTATGCTATATGTTTTCATATATTTAGGAATGGTTTTGATCTTTATTTACTCTTTCAGTCTTGTGTTGACTTACATTGTTTTCCTAGTATCTTTTCTGGTGTGTTTGTGGAAAAACAACTAGTTCATTGCCCTGTATACTGCTGACAAATCACAGAGCACACTGGTGAATACCTCAACCCCAAGCATAAAAGCACAGAGCTGCTTTCATCAAAATGCACAAAAGATAACACCTTTTAGAGTAACCTCTGCTCTAAAGTGTATTTCCTTTTGCTGTCATACCTGTATCAGCTTTTAATCTCCCTGATCAACCCCAGGCTGTGGTGTTTGTTGCCTGTGACTGGAGTTGAAGATCATGAGAAAATAAAACCAGAAATTGCACAGGGAAGGTGGGGAGAACTCCTAAAGATAATTGGATAAAAATGGTTCTGTGATCCCTAAAAGGGAGGAAACACTTCAGTTGCTGCTGATTGGCAACAGAAGCAAACCTTCACCCTGAAAACAGAATTGAATCCAGCTGCCTAACAGACAGACTCATTTCCTTCATAGAAGAAAGGCAAATGGATTACCCAAGAGTTTTATGTTTATCAAGTAAAGCAGTCTAAAATTATTTGTTTTCCCATTTCTGTTTACATGTGACCAAGACATAGTGCTAGAAACACATTTATATAAGATAAATATTTGCATGTTCTGCAGTTTCAAAGGAGAGGCTTCTTTCTGTATCTTTTATTGCTATTACCTCTGTAAAGCAGGTATTAATAAACTGCTTGTAGAGTTATATTTTTTATTGCTGTATTTTTAATTAAGCATTTCAATTCCTCTTAATATTTGTGCAGCTGCAGGGTTTTTCATCCCTGTATGCACCCCTGAAACAGTTTGCCGTCATATTTACTCGTCATTAAGTAGAAGTTGTTTAAGTTTTTGCAGTCTTATTATTAGGCAGATGATTAATCTTAATTATGTAAATATACAGGGTGTTTTTCTTGACAGTCCACTATTTAGCTACTTGCATTTATTACTTTTTTTTTCCCCAAATAATAAGCTAATCAAAACAAAACCACCAAACCAAACACACACAAAAAAAACGAAACCCCACCCACACAACCCCAAACACCCACAATAAAAAATCCAGAAAATCTGACAAGAAACTACTCACATCAAGTAATACATGTAAGAAGATATTGCTGTGGATATTTTCCCTGATGTTAGTTTGTGAACACCTAATGCTGCAGTATAAGCATGAGTGCTCTCATAAATGACCACAGAAGCTTCTATCAGCAAGAGATAAATTCCCCACAGCTTGCTTTCCAGAGGTTAACCTACCTGCTTTGTACAAAAGAATACTGCTCTCTAGTGGAGTATGGGAAAAGATTCTAGGACCTCACATTTTACCTTCCTCTGCATTCTTAACTATTTGGAGATAAAAGACAGTTTAGCATTGTTCTAGAGCTGTACAATGCTGTAATATATGACTGCAGTTACTGTGAGATTATGCTGTAAAGTAGCTTTGCTTTTGTAGATTTTTTTTTCTTCAAAAATCCTTTATAAATTAAAATGTATGGGGTTTACCATATCCTTCCCTCCTATTCTTCTTTCCCTCCCTCCCTCCCTCCCTCCCTCCCTCCTTCCCTTCCTTCCTTCCTTCCTTCCTTCCTTCCTTCCTTCCTTCCTTCCTTCCTTCCTTCCTTCCTTCCTTCCTTCCTTCCTTCCTTCCTTCCTTCCTTCCTTCCTTCCTTCCTTCCTTCCTTCCTTCCTTCCTTCCTTCCTTCCTTCCTTCCTTCCTTCCTTCCTTCCTTCCTTTCTCTTTCACTCTCCTTCTTTCTTTTCCCTTCCCTTCCCTTCCCTTCCCTTCCCTTCCCTTCCCTTCCCTTCCCTTCCCTTCCCTTCCCTTCCCTTCCCTTCCCTTCCCTTCCCTTCCCTTCCCTTCCCTTCCCTTCCCTTCCCTTCCCTTCCCTTCCCTTCCCTTCCCTTCCCTTCCCTTCCCAAACCTTCCCTTCCCTTCCCTTCCCTTCCCTTCCCAAACCTTCCCTTCCCTTCCCTTCCCTTCCCTTCCCTTCCCAAACCTTCCCTTCCCTTCCCTTCCCTTCCCAAACCTTCCCTTCCCTTCCCAAACCTTCCCTTCCCTTCCCAAACCTTCCCTTCCCTTCCCTTCCCAAACCTTCCCTTCCCTTCCCAAACCTTCCCTTCCCTTCCCAAACCTTCCCTTCCCTTCCCTTCCCAAACCTTCCCTTCCCAAACCTTCCCTTCCCTTCCCTTCCCTTCCCAAACCTTCCCAAACCTTCCCAAACCTTCCCTTCCCTTCCCAAACCTTCCCTTCCCTTCCCAAACCTTCCCTTCCCTTCCCTTCCCAAACCTTCCCTTCCCTTCCCAAACCTTCCCTTCCCTTCCCTTCCCTTCCCTTCCCTTCCCTTCCCTTCCCTTCCCTTCCCTTCCCTTCCCTTCCCTTCCCTTCCCTTCCCTTCCCTTCCCTTCCCTTCCCTTCCCTTCCCTTCCCAAACCTTCCCTTCCCTTCCCAAACCTTCCCTTCCCTTCCCTTCCCAAACCTTCCCTTCCCTTCCCAAACCTTCCCAAACCTTCCCTTCCCTTCCCAAACCTTCCCAAACCTTCCCTTCCCTTCCCTTCCCAAACCTTCCCAAACCTTCCCTTCCCAAACCTTCCCTTCCCTTCCCTTCCCAAACCTTCCCTTCCCTTCCCAAACCTTCCCTTCCCAAACCTTCCCAAACCTTCCCAAACCTTCCCAAACCTTCCCTTCCCTTCCCTTCCCAAACCTTCCCTTCCCTTCCCTTCCCTTCCCAAACCTTCCCTTCCCAAACCTTCCCTTCCCAAACCTTCCCTTCCCTTCCCAAACCTTCCCTTCCCAAACCTTCCCTTCCCTTCCCAAACCTTCCCTTCCCTTCCCAAACCTTCCCTTCCCAAACCTTCCCAAACCTTCCCTTCCCTTCCCAAACCTTCCCTTCCCAAACCTTCCCTTCCCAAACCTTCCCTTCCCTTCCCAAACCTTCCCTTCCCAAACCTTCCCAAACCTTCCCAAACCTTCCCAAACCTTCCCTTCCCAAACCTTCCCTTCCCTTCCCAAACCTTCCCTTCCCAAACCTTCCCTTCCCAAACCTTCCCAAACCTTCCCTTCCCAAACCTTCCCTTCCCAAACCTTCCCAAACCTTCCCAAACCTTCCCTTCCCAAACCTTCCCAAACCTTCCCAAACCTTCCCAAACCTTCCCTTCCCAAACCTTCCCTTCCCAAACCTTCCCAAACCTTCCCAAACCTTCCCTTCCCAAACCTTCCCAAACCTTCCCAAACCTTCCCTTCCCAAACCTTCCCAAACCTTACCTTCCCTTCCCAAACCTTCCCAGACCTTCCCAAACCTTCCCTTCCCAAACCTTCCCAAACCTTACCTTCCCTTCCCAAACCTTCCCAGACCTTCCCTTTTCTCTTTCCTTGTTTCCTTCTTTTCTTTGTTTCTTGCTTTCTCTTTCTCATTTTCTTTCTTTCTCTTTCTTTTTCTTTCTTTCTTTCTTTCTTTCTTTCTTTCTTTCTTTCTTTCTTTCTTTCTTTCTTTCTTTCTTTCTTTCTTTCTTTCTTTCTTTCTTTCTTTCTTTCTTTCTCTCTTTCTTTCTCTCTTTCTTTCTCTCTTTCTTTCTCTCTTTCTTTCTCTCTTTCTTTCTCTCTTTCTTTCTCTCTTTCTTTCTCTCTTTCTTTCTCTCTTTCTCTCTTTCTCTCTTTCTCTTTCCCTTCTTTCTCCTCTTTCTCTTCCTTTGTTTCTTCCTTCCTTCCAAATTAATCCCCAATTCCTTTTGAATTCCTTCCTTCCAAATTTCTTTCTTCCTTCCAAATTCCTTCTGAATTTCTTCTAATTCCTTCATTTCTTCTGAATTTGTTCCTTCCCAATTCCTTCCTAATTCCTTCCAAAGTCCTTCCAAAGTCCTTCCTTCCTTCCTTTCAATTCAATATGCTGCCGTGGATACTAAGAATATTTCATTTACACAGGAACTCACAATAATTTAGCTTGCGCAATGTTAATTTGGAAGTGATTAATAGTTACATTTATACACCTAGAAAGTTTTATAATGTCTGCCTCTGGAATATGTAGTTGCAATATTTTATACTCAGTATTTGCTTTCTGTTGTTGTTGTTGCCTCCTTTAGAGTGGGAAAGGTTTGCTGAAGCAGGGACTGAGTTTTACAGATTATTCAATATATTCTTTCTGTCTCAGTGGGTGGGACACTATGAATATACATGCACAAAATGCGGTGCTTTCAGTTTTCTTCCTCCAGGGCTAGTTGTAGACCTTTCATCTGTTTGGCTAGACTTGATGGGATCATGGTTCCTTTGACAGCTTTAATCGCTATCACAACTCACAGCAAGCCTGTGAGCTAGTGAATTGACATGCTGGACATTCTCAAAATGGGCATGTAGTGTAGGACTGAAATGAACCTAGCCTGGAATGTGCTGTAAGTGTTCATTCAAAACAGGTGTGCACTGCTTTGAGGAACTGTAGTGTTAAACCTGCAGACAGATGTATTTTTAAGATTTATTTTCAATACACTCTGCCCCTTAGGTATTGGAAAGTAACTTAAAACATCATCAGCAAAAAAAGCTGATTATTCTTTGCCCACACTGCCTGGTTCTTGTTTTGCATCCTGCAAATGGAGGCAGTCATGCTAGGCTAATGCAGGAATTTTCTGAACAGTATCTCACAGAATACCTCTTTAAGGCACTTCCTTTTCAGATTGTGAATACTGGCACAGGAAAGATCTGTAACTAAACATGGGGGAGGGGGTTTGGTTGTTTTGTTTTGTTTTGTTTTGAATTTTTTAAAAGAAGTAAATAGCATCTGTAATCAAAAACTCCACAGTATGCTATCAAACAAACAAAAACTTCTGGATTTTAGAGTTAAGGACATTAAGCACAGGATGGTTCAAAAGGATTGTCATAATCAGAGGTTTTTCTCCTTTCTTATCTACAGATCATCTTCATCATCCATGTGAGGATTCTAATTTAAAAATTTCTATATTTCAGTTCCTAAATTCAGAGGATACTATGGTGAACAGCACCACACCACAAATAAACATTTTTGACTTTTCTGGCAGGTAGAAACTGTTCTCCATCACCATAATTTTCAACTGCTACATCTATGCTAGACTAGAATCAAGCTTAAAAACATTGGTGAATTTGAAATACAGGGGCATTAGAATGGAAATGGAATTAAGGTAGAAAGAGGTGAAGTGTTAAAATGACATAAGAGTTATGCTGGTGCTAGGAATAGAACCCAAATCTTTCATCTTCTACTCTTGTGCATTAACCAAAGTACTATGTTTCCTTCCTTGGAATATTTACAGTATTTCATTTCACTGGTAGTAGGAAGTTTTCCTAGAAGTGCAAGGAATGACTCCAAAAGAAGAATATCAATAAAAACTATCTGGAATAGAGGAAAATAGAAAACTAAATCACCTGGAAAATCTGGTAAAGTAATATAGAACAAATAATGAACATCTAGCATAGATCAGTTTTAATTAATTTTGAAGAACACACAGCAGAGCGGTCCCTTATAATTCTCTGATGCCTTTAGCACTTGAATTGCAGTTTGCAAAGCACAGAGGTCTGTTAATGTGACCTGAACATAATGTCATTCGAGTGATACCTTAAACGTTTCATTTTGCAGAGAATATTGACATTTTCTTATTAGCTTAGTAATTGACATTAATTAGTTAGGATCGATGTTTGTGGAGCACAGTAAACATAGTGAGTACTGTTTTAAACACTGAGTAATATTGTTATTGATTTACAGCACCTTTTGTATGCACCAGGGCTTTACAGAATTAGAAATACAATACCTAGTAGTACAGAACATGTTGGTTTTGATTTCAAACAACTTTGATCTTACATCTGTCTTCTATGGCCTTTCTTACAATTTCTTCACAGCATTTAATACACTGTCCTTAAAGAACATCTTGAGTATAAGTGTGACATCAGCAATGAAATGTAAATATTAAAAAAGTAATAGGCACTATATAGTTAATAGACAAGGTCTTTTATCTGGAATTATACCTCCAAGAATTCTGGAGTCTACACTAATGTTTTCAATTTGGGGAAAATTGGGTTATTTCAGCAGGTCTTGTTCTCTGAGTTCCTGAAAGTTTCCAGATCACAATGATAAGCTGGAGCCCTGTGCTAAATCCAATAGAAACATCAGGTCCATTATCAAAGGAAGCAGCCCCTGTTTGCCCCTTCATGATAATATCACCTTTGTTCTTATTATCAGTAAATTGGTGTCTTCTGTCCAGATTCTAAATACCATTTTTCTGAAAGGGAAGAAAAAAAGGAACACACAAGGAAAGCAATACAATAAAGGAAGTACTAAAACAATACAGGAATTAACTTGGAATCTCTTGTGTTTGTTGACCCTGGACAGTCTAGTTAAAGGCTAGATCTTTGGAATTAGTATAGCCATTCACACATTGTTTAGTGGTCATGTTGACCTGATGCATTGATTCTAAGATATACAAGGTAGAGCATTTGCTACAGTACAATGGAGGTCCTTCACATGTTACCAAGAGAAACTGCAGACATTGGTGTGATTGGTGGGAGACAAGGACTACTATTTCATAAATCCCTCAAAGTCCATTTCACAGCTGTTACTTAGGATGACAAGAATCTGATCCATTTTTTAATCTTTTTTCTTTTTTATTTTCTCTCAGCATCTCTAAGGATTCAGAGAGGAGGTAATGAGGTAGTGTGTTGTCAGTTCATACAAACCTATCTTCTATGAGTGTTAACCTCCTAAAACTCACTACTGTAAATGCAAAACAAGTTTGGGTGAAGCCAAATGTGATGGGTTAACGCCCATCCTGGAAGCACGGTGGGGAGGGCTTGAAAGTGCTTTGCCCTCCCTGCAGGACATTTTCCTCCTGGGAAACTCAGTCTTTTCCACTCCCCATTCCTGCCCAGCTAGGGTATAAAAGGGAGGACACTGCAGCCATTAGCTTTCTTTTTGGCTCCTGCCTTTCCTGGACGAGAGATACTGCAGCTGCCTTCCTGCTTCTCTTCCACATGGTCGGGCCTGATCATTCTTCCTGCTGCCTCCATGCCTCTTCAGAGAGACTAGTTTTGTATTGTTGGTTTTTGTTTTTCTTTGTTTTTTTTTCCCCATCCCATCCGTCCTTGTTCCTTATCCTTGTGAACCTTACCCATTATTGTTACATATATATCTATATATTTTTAAAAGAAAATCTCTTTACCTGTCTACTTCCAAGCCAACTCCAAATTATTTCTTGGTGAATTTGCTCCTTCCCTTTTATTTTCCTCTCTGTTGGGAGGGATTCTCAGCCTTGCCCCCATCTGAGCTCTTAAGTACCAGTTAAGGCTCAAACCACTACACTGAAAAAAAAGGAGAGAAGATTTGAAGCAGGCGGACTTTCAATGAGGAAATAAGAGAAAAATTAATCTAGGCATTTTTTGTGCTTTGTAATTTGGTAACCTCTTGGAGATGCAGTTAAATTAGAAGGTTTGTAGAACAAGACTAGTAAGTGCTGCAACTTCTTTATTATGTAATTCTTGACCAAATCCAAATATCTCTGCTGGATCTATGTTTGACTTTTGTTAGGATTATACACAAGTGAACAAACTGTATATCTTCATGTATGTTGATTTGACCTTTAAATCTGTGAACATTCCAAGCTCTCCACATATTAAAGAGAGTTCAAGCAGTTGAAGAATAATAACACCTCACATGTGGACAGTGTTCATCTAATCCTGGTTCCTTCAGACTGGACAGAGATCCAGAGAAGTATTTCTGACTGGAGTAGTCAGCAAAACAGAAGTCAAACTTTCCTCCTAAATGTTTTTACAATATTCACTATTAAAGTTTGCTATTGTGGAAAATTAATCAAAGCAATCATTGATCTGCTGTCAAAAGTCAAATTTACTTAATTCATTAACCATTTATAAATAATTATGGAAGTCAAATTTAAGATCCCATACTACGTAATAAGCTTTTTAGAAAGTCTTTGAGTTTCCTGGTGAAAATCAACACTCTGAAATTCATTTTTTTACCTTATTAAAAATATCAAAGTTTTTCTGAAAAAAAGGTTAGGAAAACTGTACAGATGATTAGCAGTCATCTATGGAGGCCAATACAGATATTTCTGCAAACAAGTCACATATGCACTGCCACATTTTGTACTATAATAAAAATAAACCGTAAGTAAATACACTTTTGGAATGTATGTTTTAAAAAATGCAATGTGTGCTGACTGATAATAGTGAGCTTTAGTAAACTTAACTGTTTTCCAAATTTCAGTCCACAGAATAATGATATTATGTAACAAGCAAGATACTTCCTTCACACTTTGCAAATATTGGAAAATTTTACAAAAGCAGCGTACACATTTTAAATAAGTAATTCCTCAAATCTGCTGCAGATATTTGATACCATGTCGCTGTCATGCCAACTTCAAAAATAAAATTCTGCCTGGAGCTTGAAGTTCAGATTATAACATGAGAAGATTTCTTTTCTGGTTGTATAATGTAGTGGGTTGAAATTTCCCACCCTCAAACATTAACTTTGCCAGACCAACACAGTTGGAAGCAAATGGAAGTTGTACTTTAAAACACAACTACAATCTACAAAGTTATACCATGAATATGTACAAAATATACAGTATTTTACAATATTTTCAGATACTTAAAATTAACAAACAAAATGAACCCCACCTCCCCCCTGGTCAAAAAACCCCATGGAAACTGTTGCAATCCCCAATCCCCTCTTCCTTCCCCACCTTCCCCCCCCCCCCCCCCCCCCCCCACCCCCCCCCCCCGCCGCCCCAGTCCACAAGGGAAAAAGGAACAGAGAGAAAGCAGTGGTTAGACTTAACCAAAATAATGCCACCAATGTTAGCCAAAAGCAGGTTAATCTTTCCCCAGTGAAGCAAGCAGACAAGATCAGAAAAGATAATTATTTTGCTACAACCAGTCTTATATTAGATATTTTCGCCAATGAACTAGTTTATAATTATCTTTAGTTTTCTTTTTTTACACCCAATAGTGATTTATTTATATTTTTCTACTTTTCTGCTCAAAATCTGTAACCAAATTTTAAAGTTATAGCCTAAACTCACTACAATCCGCCCCTTCTAAATAATTCCTTTGACTGCTAATTCTATCCATCTAATCTAAAACAGTATCTACAATAATGAGTAAATAATGTTCATAGTCCATTCTGGCTATATCCAATGTAGACAATTCAAAAATTAAACAAAACAAAACAAAACAAAACAAACAGGAAGATCAGAAAAGAGATAAAGAAAAGGAACAGGGACTTTCAGGTGACTCAGGGCTCTCAGGGTTCTTAGGGTTTGTGCACTGTGGATTCCTCATGGATTCTTCCTTTGGGTGAGGTGGTGTATCTGTACAACACTCTGAATTTAAACTCTCTCAGCTAAAGTTAGATTTCTATGTGGAATACACTGAATTTCACCATTCTCTTGCATTACCCAGTAAGTGTGACCAGGACCTTCAGCAGAAACCACCCCTCGGACGGGTTTAGCCTCTCCTGAAGGAAAAAAATACCCAAACAGTTTTGCCCAACAGATTCTTTTCTCTAACAACAGGAACTCTATCACCTTCTACTTTTTGTAGCAAATCTGAGTCTGCAGGTCCAGCTTGATTCACCAAACTTCTACTACTTACCAGCCAGGTTGCCTGTGCTGGATGTTTCTCCCAGTTTTTTAAAGATCTACTCCCCACGGCTTTCAGAGTGGTCTTCAACAAACCATTGTAGCATTCAATCTTCCCTGAAGCTGGTGCATAGTAGGGAATGTGGAATATCCACTCAATGCCTTGCTCTTTGGCCCATTTTTTTACAAGATTGTTTTTGAAATGAGTTCTGTTGTCTGACTCAATCCACTCTGGAGTTCTGTGTCTCCACAAGATTTGTCTCTCCAAACCAAGAATGGTGTTACATGCAGTTGCATGTAGAACTGGATCAGTTTCCAACCAACCTGGGTTTGTCTCTACCATAGTAAGCACATATTGTTTGCCAGATCGAGAATGAAGTAGAGTGATATAGTCAATCTGCCAGGCCTCACCATATTTGTACTTGGACCCTTGGTCACCATACCACAAGGGCTTAATTCACTTTGCCTGCTTAATAGCAGCACAAATGTCACAGTCATGGATGACTTGCGTGATAGCATCCATGGAAATATCAATGGATCTGTCACAAGCCTGCTGGTATGTTGCATCTCCACCTTGATGTCCTGACGAATCGTGAACCCACTGAGCTAAGAACCTCTCACCTCAGTGTTTCCAGTCAAGATCAAAATCAGAGTCCGTGTCTACTTGAGAAACTCTTGCAGCTAGATCTGCCTTATGGTTGTGTTGGTGTTCCTCAGTAGTTTTTCTCTTAGGAATGTGAGCATCAATGTCTCACCTTCACTGGAATTCTCTCGACTCAATCAGCAGCCCAAATAGGCTTTCTTTTTCTCTGCCAACCATTCTTTTCCCGGTCCTTGAGCCAACTCCACAGAGCATTGGCTGCCATCCATGAGTTAGTGTAGAGATAAAGCTTCGGCCATCTCTCATTTCATCTACATGAAGAGCTAGCTGGACAGCTTTTACCTCAGCAAACTGACTGGATTCTCCTCTGTCTTTTGTTTCTGCAATTTGGCGTGTTGGACTCCACAGAGACTTCCATATCTGCTTGTTTCCAACAAGATATGCTTTCTGTCTGGACCAGTTCATAGAGGTCCCAGACCCATTGTTTGGTCTCCTTCTTGCTTTATCTGGTCACAGGCTGCTTGTTGCTCAGGACGCCCCTGGAAACTGTTTCTCTTTTGAGTCACATCATACAGAGGTTTCACAATCTGACTGTATGCAGGAATGTGCAGTCTCCAAAGTCCCAATGCACCTAAAAAATGTATAGTTTCTTCCTTGTTGATGGGATTTGCCATAGTAGAGACCCTATTTACCAAATCCACTGGCATGTGACAGTGACCATCTTGCCACTGCACTCCCAGACACTGGATCTCTCTGGCAGGTCCTTTCACCTTGTCTCACTTAATAGCAAAACATGCTTTCAAGAGAATGTCAATTCTCTTGTTACCTTTCTTGAAGACTTCTTCAGCAATTTTACCTCAGACAATGACATAATTGATGAAATGAATGTTTTCTGGAGCTCCACATTTCTCCAAAGCATTATGGATCAATGCATGACAGATGTCTGAACTGTGAACCCAGCCCACAGACAAACGATTGAATGTGTACTGTATTCCTCTCCAGGTAAAGTCAAACTGAGGCCTGCATTCCTCTGCTATGGGACTAGAGAAGAAAGCATTAGCAATGTCTATGGTAGCATACTATTTGGCTTCTTTGGATTCCAGCTCACAGTAGTGTTCCATCATGTCTGGTACTGCTGCCCTCATAGGTGGAGTTACTTCATTCAGAGCACAGAAGTTGACTGTCAGATGCCAGTTTCCATTCTGCTTTCCCACAGGTCACACTGGAATGTTGAAAGGTGAATGAGTTTTGCTGACAGCATTCTGACTTTCCAAATGACAAATCAAGTTTTGAATGGGCATCAAAGAGTCATGGTTGGTTCTGTATTGTCTGTGATCCACAGTCTGAGAAGCAACCAGCAACTTTATATCCTCAATCTCATGTTGTCCCACAAGTGCAGATTCATCTGAAAGCTCAGATCTAATAGACAGCTTTAATTTTCCTCCACCAGTTTCTACAGTTCCTATTCCAAAATTCATTTGTAACTCTTAAGATCTTTGAAATGTCCTTCTCTCAGAAAACCAAGTCCCAGAATACAAGGTGCATCAGGTCCTGTTACAATAGTGTGTTTCTTCCACTCCTTCCCAGTTAAGCTTATGTCAGCCTGCAACTTAGTCAACTCTTGAGATCCACCAGTGACTCCCAGAATAGTTATAGGCTCTGATCCATGATAATTTGATGATATTATGGTGCACTAAGCTCCTGTGTCAACCAAGGCCCTGTACTTCTGAAATGTTGAGGTGCCAGGCCACTGAATGTACACATCCCAATAGACTCTGTTGTCTCCATTATCCCTCTCCTCCCCCTGGCGGGAGACAGGGCACCCCTTGTTATGGGGATTACATCCTCATTTGCAGTTGGCACAGTGTCTAGTGTCAGAGTTAGATTCACTGTTGGAGCTATTAGAGTTGTTCTGGGAAACTGAGGAAGTAACAGCTATCCTTCTGGTATTGCTACCTCTGTCTCTGCCACTCTGCAGTTCCTGTAATCTCCTGAAAAGATTAGAAGTTGGTTGACCATCCCATCTGTTCACATTCTCACCAAACTGATCATGCAGAGTTATCCAAATACTCCCACGTGATTGCCTGTGTTCTGGTTTGACCTGTTTTGGAATACCCTTCTTAGAGGATGTCTGCTTCTATCAGCTGAAACTTGTATCCATCTGGAAGAAGAACTAAAATCATCCCCCTTCACCAATTTTGATATGGAGGTTTTAAATTCCTCCTTCAACTCTTTCATGCAATTCTTTACCTCACCAGAAAGAGTTTCAGTGGCTGAGACCAAAGAAACACATGTGAGACTATCCTCCAATTGACTCATTTGGTCAGTGAAATGGCCAATAGTAGGAGGCATTCCCCCATAATGTCTTACCACAATTCTTCTTGCCAGAATAGTAGCATAATTAGGAGAAGCAAATTTTATGAGCTTTTTGGTAAAACCTGTTCCCACAGGAAATTCATTAGGATTCAGAGTACTATGGCCTCCATACAACATTTCTCTTACAGCAAGCACTCTCAAATGCTTAATTCCCTCATCCATAGTGTTCCAAGGCTTAGAGTTCCATGGAAGGTCATCTCTGTATGGGTACCTTAAGAGCTGCCAGTAATAGGTATGTCCACAGAGAAACCTTACCAAGGTACCTGCCTAGATGCCTATCTATCCCACTATCCTTTGAGAGAGTTCTAAGCTGCAATGCCCTGCCACCAAAGTGGGTGCTCCCATGTCACAACACCTCCCCAACCAACTCAGAATGGGCTCATTCATTCCTCTAATGTAATCTTTTCTTTCATACCTAATTTTCTGCCTGGGTACATTAGCAGATTGTATGCCATCCTCATCCTCATCCCCCTCATCTTCTTGAAACTGCTGTCCCCATGATCCTGCTAATATCCTCTATAGGACCTCTTTAAGTTCAGAAGCACCTCCATTAGCCCCTAACTTACCAGAACCCTTATCCTGTCCTGCATCTCCACTATCCACTGAAGGCCTCAGTAATTCAGCTATATCTCTAAGGCAGACTTTCTGTCCATTGTCAGAAGGATACTTTTTAACATAAGGTCCCTGATCAGCAGAAGGATCTCATTCTTCTGCATCTGCCTTGTGCCTGCTCCTTTTGTCCAAAACAGCAATCTGCTTAACTGGAGCTACTTTTAAATTCACAGCAGAATTGCTAGAAGTAGAAGGGGGTTACACAAAAATGGTGTCAGCCATTGGCCTTCAGGACCCTGTGGTTGATATGGGACTCACTTCTATTCCAGATGCTGCAGGCAGGAGAAACTTTGCCTGGGTAATGGCCACTGGCTGCAAAGCTGTGTCCACCATCTTAGGTACGGGTGAAGCATCCAACATCACTGAGGGCTGTGGTTGTCCCTCCTTCCCCCTCCCTCTCCTCCCCCCCCCCTCCAGCTGTCTCAGTGCCAGTGCTGCTGCTTTTGTCATTTAGAGCCACTTTCCCATTAACTCCTGTCTGCCTGCTACTGCACACTTGTTTTGTTTCTGTATCTTCCTCATCACTAGAAATTTCTGCATTAGAGTCAAACTTCCTAAGCCTAAAAGTAGACAAGTTATTAGCTGTACCCCTTTCTCAGTACAGTGCTATTAGCAGGCATACAACTACTATCACCAATAGCAAATTAACGCATAGCAAATAAATCATTTTGGGGTCCCAGCTGCTTATATAGGTCTCTGTAACTGGAATACTAAATTCATAAATTTCTACAGGAACTGTTACAGTTACATTGCTATATTTTCTTACCCAAACAAATCCTAGGCATTAATCACACAGCATTTTCAGCTTGTATTTAAACCAAAGAAATATTTTATATACCAAATATCTACCTATTTTATCAGCCATAGCCAACTCACACCACTTGTACAGCATTACAGTCAGAGCAGAGTACACCAAATGTCACAAAACCCAAAACATCTTCATTTTGCTTCCTTAATCTGAGCAGGAATTAATCAATCAAGTAATTACCCCACGCTGAATAGGCACCAATGATTTTTTTGTAATGTGGTGGGTTGAAATTCCCCCCCCCCAACATTAACTTCGCCAGACCAGCTCAGTTGGAAGCAAATGGAAGCTGTACTTAAAAGCAAAACTACAATCTACAATGGAGTGCAATGAATATGTACAGTATTTTAAAATATTTATAAATACTTACAATTAACAAACAACACAACCCCCCTCCCTGCCCTGGTCAAAAAGACCAGGGAAACTGTTCCACTGCCCCCCCCCCCGCACCCCCTGTCCAAAAGGGAGAAAGGAACAGAGAGAAGCACTGGTTAGACTTAACCTAAATAATGCAGCCAAGGTCAGCCAAATGCAGGCTAATGTCTCCCAAGTGAAGCAAGCAGACAAGAGATCAGAAAAGAGAAGGATTGTTTTGGTACAACTAGTCTTATACTGGATATTTTCCAGTATGAAATTGTTTAGAATTATCTTTAGTTTTCCTTTTTTACACCCAATAGTGATTTATTTATATTTATCTACTTTTCAGCTCAAAATCTGTAATAAAATTTTGAAGGCATAGCCTAAAACTACCACAGGTTGTTTCTTTCAGTGTATGGGGTGTTGGACTCTTCAGCTAGGATGGCTTGTGGGGTGTTTGGGTGGGGAAAACTGTTTTATCACTGCCTTTTGCTGCTGCTTCTGCATTTTGCTGCACTTTTCTGCAAATAGGTTGAAGTAATTGTGTATTGTATAATTTCCAGTAAAACTCTTTATCTCAACCCAGAGGGTACTTTTCTTTGTTGTTACTTTCTCTCCTTTCTGTGTGGGGAGAGACAGAAGTTTGTAAGAGCAGGCTGTGTTAGCCCGGGACAGTCTTTATTTTGAGTCCAAATATATGTCTCAAAAGTAGCTGTCGTAAATAAGACAGTTGATTTTGGTACAAGATAGGAGGGTTCAGATAATGAGAAGCAAGATAACAAGAGGATTCAATTAAGGTTTGAGGCTTGTTAGGGGAGTTTTATACATAAGGGTTTTTTGTTTGTTTATTTTTCCCATGGTGTGTTTACTATATTGATGCATTTTCTTTCCAGGAAAGCATGGGGCAGATGTGAAGGGGACCTGCATGTGCTCTCTGTGGTGCTGAGTGTTATCTTAGGGGAATCACTGAGAGCTGTGCTGTTGCTGTGCTGGTTATTGGCTTGCAAGGTTTTGTTCACAGTATCACAGTATCACAGCATCACCAAAGTTGGAAGAGACCTCAAATATCATCGAGTCCAACCTGTCACCACAGACCTCATGACTAGACCATGGCACCAAGTGCCATGTCCAATCCCCCTTTGAACACCTCCAGGGACAATGACTCCACCACCTCCCTGGGCAGCCCATTCCAATGACGAATGACCCGCTAGGTGAAGAACTTTCTCCTCACCTTGAGCCTACATCTCCCCTGACGCAGCTTGAGACTGTGTCCCCTTGTTCTGGTGCTGGTTGCCTGGGAGAAGAGACCAACCCCTTCCTGGCTACAACCACCTTTCAGGTAGTTGTAGAGAGCTATGAGGTCACCCCTGAGCCTCCTCTTCTCTAGGCTAAACAATCCCAGCACCCTCAGCCTCTCCTCATAGGGTTTGTGCTCAAGGCCTCTCGCTAGCCTCATTGCCCTTCTCTGGACACGTTCAAGTGTCTCGATGTCCTTCCTAAACTGAGGGGCCCAGAACTGGACACAGTACTCAAAGTGTGGCCTAACCAATGCAGAGTATAGGGGTACAATGACTTCCCTGCTCCTGCTGGCCACACCATTCTTAATGCAGGCCAGGATGCCAATGGCCTTTTTGGCCACCCGGGCATACTGCTGGCTCATTTTTAGGCAGCTGTCAACCAGCACCCCCAGGTCCCTTTCTGTCTGGGAGCTCTCCAGCCACTCCGACCCCAGCGTGTAGCTCTGCATGGGGTTGTTGTGGCCAAAGTGCAGCACCCAGCACTTGGATTTGTTGAATGCCATCCCATTGGACTCTGCCCATCTGTCCAGTCCCTCTGCGGAGCCCTTCCACCCTCTAACTGACCAACATCTGCTCCCAACCTGGTGTTATCTGCAAATTTGCTGATGACTGACTCAATCCCCTCATCCAGATCACCAATGAAGATATTGAAAAGGATGGGGCCCATTACTGATCCCTGGGGGAATGCCACTGGTGACTGGCCGCCAGCTGGATGTGGCACCATTCACCACCACTCCCTGGGCTCGGCCCTCCAGCCAGTTCCTAACCCAGCACAGAGTATTGCGGTCCAAGCCACGAGCTGACAGCTTAGCCAGCAGTTTGCTGTGGGGAACAGTGTCAAAGGCCTTGCTGAAGTCCAGGTAGATCACATCCACAGGCCTTCCCACATCCACCAGGCAGGTCACCTGATCATAGGAGATCAGGTTGGAGAGGCAGGACCTGCCCTTCCTAAATCCATGTTGGCTGGACCTGAGCCCTTGTATTGTTCAAAACAATACAGACCACTCCTGAGAATATCACCTAGAAATCTGTCCCAAGGCTGGAAAATTATGTGTGGCAGGGTGTGTGAGAGAGTATGGGCAAGTGCCAGTGGTCACCTCCAGTGTTTTAGAATTTCAGCCCTGAGCAAGTGAAAAATCCTGACAAGCTGGCAGAATATTTGGAAGAAATCTGTTCTCAGCTGAGAAGTTCCTGAGAGACTTTGTGTAGTGGTTTGAGCCTTAACTGGGCTTTAAGAGCTCAGATGGGAGCCAAGGCTGAGAATCCCTCCCTCCCACCTCCCTACACCCATCCCCCGCTCCACCATCCTCTCTCCCGATCAAGAGAGGAAAAAAAGAAAGGGAAGGAGTAAATCTACCAAGAAATAATTTGGAGTCAGTTTGGAAGTAGAGAGGTAAAAATTGTCTTTAAACTACATATATACACATATACATATATACACATATATATATACACACACATATATAACAGTAACAGGAAGGGTTCACAAGGGTAAGGAACAAAGATAGATGGGGAAAATATGTATACAAAACCAGTTCTTTGGAATCCTTTGGAGAGGCATGGATGAAGCAGGAAGGAGGACCAGGCCTGACCACGTGGCAGAGAAGCAGGAAGCCAGCACCAGTCCTCTCGTCCCAGCAAAGCAGAAGCCAAAGAGCTTCTTGTCCAGGCAAGGCAGAAGCCAAAGAGAGAAAATGGCTGCATTGTCTTCCTTTTTATAGGCTTGCTGGATAGGGAGGGGGAGTGGAGCAGACTGACTCAGTTCCCCAGGGAGAAAATACCTTCCAGGGAGAACAAGGCTCTCACAAGCCCCACTCCAGCCACTTTCGGCATGCGTGTAACCTATCACACTTTGCAATGTGTTGGGGCCTGAGCCATGTGTATCATGCCATTCTCATCGCTGTTCAGAATGCTCAGGGTCAAGAGAAGGACTCTGGGTCTACAGACAGAACAGGCATGGCAGATGCACCAGAGAACCAGTCTGTGGTGGTATCAGTTGCCCCTGTACAGAAAAGGAAACAGACAAGAGTAGCAGTTCATCTGGACTTGGAAGATGGGCAAGGGCAAATGGTGGATGAAACAACTAGCAGGTCTGGGCAATGTACGGGAAGTCTTTCTTCCTCTGTACAGGCCTGTGTTTTAGTTCAGAAGGAGCTATCCTCGGAGGTCAATCAGTTCAAAAAGAATTTGTTCTATTCTCTACCTCTATGGTTTCATGTTTCACCCATGAGGAACGGCTGTTCCCCTGTTTGAGGGACCAAATCTGGGAGGTCCACACCATGGTGTACCCTATGGTTTTACTTGCCGGAAGGCATGAGGAAGTGGGATGGAAAATTGTCTCAATCCACTATTGCACAGGAAAGGTTCTTTTATGGATTCCCTGAATGAAACCAAGAAGGAGCTGAGTACTTTGTTGGGAAAAGAAATTGAATTGCATTTTTCTTACATGTGGAGGGGGAAAGGTTAGAAATACAGAAGAGGAAAAATAGCAAGAGATAACAAAAACAAAGATAGCTACTACTGCCAGTCCAGATGATATCTTGCTGGTTCTGAAGGATTTGATGGGTGGGGGAACTCCAAACTTCTGTTACCTTTGTGGTTTTATGCCTTTTCCAATTCCATACATGGTCACAGTTCTTCATTCACTTGTCAGTTATAGCAGGACAACTAGTCTCATTCCCAGTCCCACAGTAAGTTACGGGTGTCAGCCCCAGCCCCATGCTATTCTGTATGCTCTTTTGCCTCTAAAATGCTGTGTCAGTCATTTCTGTGGGTCCTCTCCAACAAAGGACCCATAAAAGTGTCATAGTGAGCTCCAGCTTGTACCCCCACACTCTTGAATATGGAAACCATGCCCTTGTCAGTTACTAGCTTTTATAATAACAGAGCTTGTAGTTTTGTAGATTATCAGCTATCTTCCCAGGTGTCATGGTAGGGCCAAACAGGCACAGCACAAACCCAGACAGGTCCTGGGATGTCTAGACATGGTCTTCCTCTCCTATCTCCCTCCTGCAGGAACTGGGGTAATGTGGGAAAAGGGACAAAAGAATAGGCCTCAATATGTCTGGGTAAACAAGCCTCCTCCTGGAATAAGAGCACAGGTACTTGCCACTACTTTTTCCCCGACCAGGCCTGTTTCTGCCTTTTATGACCACAGCCTGGCAGAGTCCCTTTTCATTGGGTAACTGTTTGCTGGCTTCAGTTGCCCTATTGGCCCAATTGAATCTCAAGCAAGGTACATATACGGCCTGTTCTATAGTCGCTTTGTCTTGCCTGCTTGGACCTGCCTTGCTTTAATTTGCCTTGTCTGGACTGCCTTGCCTCAAGTAGCCTTGCCTCGAGTTTCCTGGTCCGAACCCTGGGATAGAAGCCATGAGCCTTCTCACTGCAAGCTTAAGAAGCCATGAGCCTTAGGATCCAAGCCTCAATTCCCCTTGCAACTAGAATTTTTGTTGTGCCTCAGTTTACTCAGGAAGATGAAAGAGCCCATCTCAAAAATCACGTTGTATCACTTGCCATCTTGCTGAAGCCAGACCAGCCATCACACACCATGTGACATTCCTGCAGGGCTACCAGCCATGCTTGGTGCAAGAGAGTGCCCCCAAGAGCCTCAACAGCTAATACCCAGTAGCAGCACACCCCTATTTGTGGTAGTATCTTTTGTGCGTAATTACTTCATTGCCTCTCTGGCCTAATAGTTCTTGTCGGGTCTCCCCGCTGTGGTCAAGTGCCAATTTGCACTGGTGAATTCTCTCTTTCCCTCTTATTCCTCCTGGTTTGCTAAAAAATGTTAAAATTGCTAAAATTGTTAAATTGCCTAAACACAATACATTCCCACTTGTCGTGGTTTGGGAGACCAATTCTCCCACCACAGGCAAAGAGAAACTCAGACAAAAACAGATTGCAAAAATGGTGCCTAGCACCTGGCTCTGCCTCCTGTCTTCTCAGCAAGTTGTGGTGCAGCCGCTCCCTCTTCCGGGGGGGGGGGTGCTGTGTAACCGGATGCTGTCATGCCTTGGTATGCAAACGCCCAATAGGGGGTTAATGTACCTGTGATGTGCATTTGTATAGCCTCAGACCGCAGCTGGAAGCGGTCAGCTGCAGCTCCCTGGAAGGATGAAAAAAAGCAGTCATGGAGCCTAATTGTTCTCACTGGCTTGCCCCAGGGGTGAAAAAGAGCCGCTGAGTAAATGTAAATGCAAATAAAGGCTTGGCTGAGAAGTTGTGAGGTTCTTCCAGGAGACCAGGGTGTCCCAATGAGTCCACAAAGAACTCACACTTCAGAAGACTGACTGCATCACTGGAAGGTTCCATCATATGAGGAAGAAGAACTGGAATGGACTAATACTTGAGCATGAATGAAAGACTGTGTGGAAGGATGCCCAGATGAAGACATGGACATTTCGCTAGACATGTCATCAGAAGAGTTCTAATTTGATGATATGTTTTGGGTGCAGGAATTATGGTATGAAATAAGGGGTGGCATGTGGTGGTTTAAGCTGGGTGCCGGCCCTGATGCCACTGCACAGGCCCCATGTGGGATGTTCCAAAGGGGGCCCAGCCCAGTGGGTGGTCACAGGAAACCAGGTATTTAATTTCCCATAATGCCCTGCTCCCATATAAAACATCAGCATGGGGTCCCCTCGCTCTCTTTCCTCCCTCACTGATGCCTAGGTAAAATGGTGTGAGCTGCCTCCCTTGGGCCTGCCCAGGCCGAGGGCTGAGCTGGGGGGGGGGGAAGAAAGAGCCCTGGGGGGGGGGTTGGGTGTACCCCCAGGTGGGGATGTGACATTCATGGGTATGTTTTGGGCTATATATCTCTCTTTGTCATGGTGCATGTGGTTTTCTGTAAAACTTTGTTTTTCCATTTACACTTTCCACCATCTTTTTGCAATCTATTTTGTCTGAGTCTTTCTTTGCCTGTGGTGGGAGAATTGGTCTCCCAACCCACTACACCACTGTAAATATACATTCCAACCATACATCAAACCTATTTAATACATTTGGGCAATTTTTCACATTAATAAAATGTTATTAATAGTCTAATTAATATTAATATTTGCCATATCATTAATTATAAATTCATGCATTCTATAACACCAAGAAAATGGTGTGAAACCATCTGAGAGCAAACAATGTTGAGGCAGATATGAGGAAAACAAACTTAACTCCATACAAAAGCCCAATTCGGTTCCAGCAGTGCAAGTACAAAAATAAGAAGGAAATTCTCCCTGGAAGAAAGCTGTCACAGTTTCTTATGGAAAGTCACCCAAAAATAGCAGACAAGCTGATACTGCTTCTAATACTCCTGAAATGACTCCTAAAGAATCTTTACAAGATACAAGTGATTCCAGTCAGAATTAGAGGGGCCCTGCCTCCAACCAGATGAAGAAAAGGGAAAATTTGACTTATTGGACTGTATGGAACCCATGGGTTGAACCCACAAGAGTGTAGCACTTTAATAGGTACATGTGTACAGTGCACCCTGGTGCCATCAAACTATGAGGGATGGAACCCTTCACTATTTCTGGTGTGGAAACACCAGCTGTTAATTGCTGCTGGGCATGACATATTGGGTAGAGTATAAGGAGTGGAGAATGTCGTGGGTTGAGTTTAATCTGCTGCTGATATTCAATACCATGTTGCTGTCATGCCTGCTTCGAAATGAGAGTCCTACCTGGAGCAAAGTATTATGGGGCTTGAAGTTCAGATTATAACATAAGAGGCTTCTTTTTCCAGTTGCTTCTTTCAGTTTATGGATTTGGGGTGTTTGTCTCTTCTGCTAGGCTGGCTTCTGCAGTGGTTGGGTGGGGGGACCGTTTTGCTGCACTTTTCTTCAAAGAGGCTGAGGTAATTGTGTATTGTATAATTTCACAGAACCACAGTAAAACTCTTTATCTCAACTCATTATTTCAACCCAGACTGTTTTCTTTGTGTTACTTTCTCTCTGTTCTGTGTGGGGAGACAGGGCAGTTTCTGAGAGTGGGCTGTATTAACCTAGGACAGGACCACATGTTTTAGAAAATGCAGTGTGTGCAGACTGATATTAGAGAGCTTCAATAAACATAATTGTTTTCCAGATTTCAGTCCACAGAGTGATTATATTACATAATAGGCAGGATACTTCCTTCACACTTTGCAAATATTGGAAAATTTTACAAAAGCAGTGTAAACATTCTTAAGTAATTTCTTATCATAGAATCATAGAATTGTTAGGGTTGGAACGGATCTCAAGGATCATTTAGTTCCAACCCCCCTGCCATGGGCAGGGACTTCTCACACTAGATCAGGCTGCTCACAGCCACATCCAGCCTGGCCTTAGAAAGCTCCAGGGATAGGGCCTCTACCGCCTTTCTGGGCAACCTGTTTCAGTGTCTCACCACCCTCATGGGGAAGTATTTCTTCCTAACATCCAATCTGAATCTACCCATTTCTACTTTTTTTCCCTTCCCCCCAGTCCTACCACTACCAGACATCTAAAAAGTCCCTCCCCAGCTTCCTCGTAGGCCCTTCAGATACTGGAAGGCCACAATAAGATCTCTTCAGAGCCTTCTCTTCTCCAGACTGAACAGCCCCAACTCCCTCAGTCTGTCCTCATATGAGAGGAGCTCCAGCCCTCTTATCATCCTTGTGGCCCTTTCCTGGATGAGCTCCAACATGTCCAGATCCTTCCTGTAATAGGGGCTCCACAACTGGATCCAGTACTCCAGGTGGGGTCGCACCAGAGTGGAGCAGAAGGGGAGAATCACCTCCCATGAATTGCTGGCTATGCTTCTCTTGATGCAGCCCAGGATGTGATTTGCTTTCTGGGCTGCAAGTGCACACTGGTTGTTCATGTTGAGCTTCTCAACACTATCTCTGTGATCACGTAATTGTTTCCTTTTTTCAGCTTCTTTAAATTCTAAAAATTGAATATGTCCTAGTATCTAACATCTATGAATTCCTGAAGGTATACAATGCCTAAGAGTCTGTACCATATTTACAGACAAAATTTTATTCCTGATCCATTCTGAAGTTCCTGTAGCATAATGGGAAAATGCGTAATTAACACTGAGTTTTTCATGGGGTATGTCTCAATCATTCTGCTTAACAGATGTTCTCAGTTTGTGGACACAATTATATGGATTTCTTGCATGCAACTTTCTTCCCCAAACATGTTTCCAGAGTATATTTCTATATGTTCAGTTTGCTGTTTCTTTGTATTTGCTACTTCCCAACTCTGACTTTACAGTGGACAATAGCATTGAAAATCTGCAAAATGAGCCAACACACAGCTTGTAAATCATCAAAACAGAAGCTTTTTGAATATCAGTACTCCAGTTTTGTTTATTTTCTCTGTTTATTTTTGTTTGTTTGGACAACTTTTTAACTATTTTGAAAATGACTTGGATTTCTTAGTCATTCTAATATGTCTAAAGTTCTATAGGTAAGACCATAAGGGTGAAAATGTATGAGTTGATAAATATACTGTGTATTTCTGAGCTATTTTAACATCTTGACACATAACCTGCACAGCTGACATTGTAATTCATTCAGTTAATGTAATTTCATTAAGGTCATAGATTAAGGATGAAATTCTAAAATTCTCAGGATGAACTTATCTGGAATGCACTGTTATGAACAGGATGGATCTTCACACATCCATAACAACATTGTAATTTACAATATGTTTCTAGTCCTAATTGAGTTCTGTTCCAGGTACTGTTACTGTTGCTCAGTATTGAGAAAAAAATAATCTTGGAAATGAATATATATCTGAGGAAGCAACTGTTAGCAGAGAACTAAGTGGATGCTTTGAAAAGCAACAGATATGTGTTCAAAGCTGAAAATGGGATAATTCTCTCAAACCTATGTTCCAATGAATTGTTTTATTTCTAAATAATGGAAATTTGCTCAGGTACTAAAATGCTGACAAGTCAATAATAGCAATAAGAAGAACATAGAAGCATTTAAGGAGCTTCTTTTGTCCAGGAACAAGAGGAATATGCTAGTATACAGGACAACGGTTTGGAATTAAGAACTAGCATTTCTTCTTGGATTTGCTAACAATTTACAAATACTAAGGAGATTACTGAATCATCAGCACCTCCCATCTATCATATTTGAATATTGTCTTCTATATCTTGTAATAAGATCTATGAATGTAAAGAGCAGGCAGGAGTCTGCGGGTGATAAGCTAGAGCCAGAGGTGAAACCGGCAGCCTGGCTGAAGTGCATGTGCACTAATGCACGAAGTATGGACAACAAACAAGAGGAGCTGGAAGCCTTGTTGCAGCAGGAAAGTTATGATGTAGTTGCTATCACAGAGACGTGGTGGGACGACTCACATGACTGGAGAAATGCAATTGATGGCTACAGACTCTTCAGGAGAGACAGGCAAGGAAGAAGGGGTGGAGGGGTGGCCCTGTACATCAGGGAGGCACTAGATGCCATTGAGCTGGAGATCAGGGATCATCAGGTTGAGTGCCTGTGGGTGAGAATTAGAGGGAAGGCCAACAGGGCTGACATCCTGGTTGGAGTCTGTTATAGACCACCCAACCAGCAGGAAGATGTTGATGAAGCATTCTATAGGCAGCTTAAGGCTGTCTAAACATCACCTGACCTTGTTCTCATGGGCGACTTCAACCTGCCTGACATCTGCTGGGCTCTTAACATAGCAGAGAGGGGGCAGTCTAGGAGGTTCTTAGAGTGCACGGAGGACAGCTTCTTATCCCAGGTGTTGTGAGAGCCTACCAGGTGTAAGGCTATGCTTGACCTCCTTTTCACCAAGAGGGAAGGACTGGTGGGTCGGAGGGTGTTTAGGGGCCAGTGACCATGAGATAATTGAATTTTCAGTATTTGGTCAAGCTAAGAGGGGCAGCAAGAAGACCTCCACTCTGGACTGCCAGAGGGCAGACTTCAGGCTACTCAAGGAACTAACTCAGAAAGTTCCTTGGGAAACAGCCCTTAAAAAACAAAGGGGTCCAGGAGAGCAGGGCCTACTTCAAGGAAGAACTCTTGAAGGCACAGGAACAGGCTGGACCAGTGTGCCAGAAGATGAGCCGCTGGGACAGATGGCCAGCCTGAACTAAGGGAAAAAAAGAGGGTATATCATCTTTGGAAGAAACGTGAGGCAACCCATGGAAAGTTTAAGGATGTTGCTAGGTCATGTAGGAAGAAAATTAGGGTGGCAAAAGCACATTTGGAACTTAGACTGGCCTCTGCTGTGAAGGACAACAAAAAGTCCTTCTATAAATACATTAATAGAAAGAGGAAGGACAAGGACAACCTCCACTCCTTGGTGGACATGGAGGGGAACGTTGTAACAAAGGATGAGGAAAAGGCAGAGTTACTTAACACCTTCTTTGCCTCAATTTTTACCAGCAGGACAGAATGTCTTCCAGACAGCTGGCCTGCAGAGCTGGCAGAAGGAGTCAGGAAGCAGCATAGTTTTCCTCTGTTCCAGAATGGGGTAGTTGGTGATCTGCTTAGCCGCTTGGATCCCCACAAGTCCATGGGACCAGATGAGATGCATCCTAGGGTGCTGAAAGAGCTGGCAGATGTGCTGGCCAAGCTGCTCTCCATCATTCTCCAGCAGTTCTGGCTCACTGGAGAGGTCCCAGAGGACTGGAAGCTGGCCAGCGTGGTGCCCATCCACAAGAAGGGCCGGTTGGATGAGCCAGGGAATTCCAGACTTGTCAGCCTGACCTCAGTGCCAGGCAAGATTATGGAACAGGTCACCTTGAGTGCACTCACACAGCACTTCCAGGATGGCCAAGGGATCAGGCCCAGCCAGCATGGATTTAGGAAGGGCAAGTCCTGCCTGACCAACCTGATCTCCTATGAGCAGGTGACCTGACTGGTGGATGTGGGGAGGCCTGTGGAAGTAGTCTACCTGGACCTCAGCAAGGCCTTTGACATCGTCCCCCACAACAAACTCCTGGCCAAGCTATTAGCCCATGGCTTGGATGGGAGCACACTGAGATGGGTTAGGAAGTGGCTGGAGAGCTGAGCCCAGAGAGTGGTGGTGAATGGTGCCACATCCAGCTGGCAGCCATTCACTAGTGGTGTGCCCCAAGGATCAGTGCTGGGCCCCATGCTCTTTAATATCTTTATTGATGATCTGGATGAGGGCATTGAGTCCATCATCAGTAAATTTGCAGATGACACCAAGCTGGGGGCAGGAGTTGATCTGCTGGAGGGTAGAGAGGCTCTGCAGAGGGACCTCGACAGGCTGGACAGATGGGCAGAGTCCAACGGCATGAGATTTAACACATCCAAGTGCCAGGTTCTGCACATGGGCCACAACAACCCCATGCAGTGCTACAGGCTGGGGTCAGAGTGGCTGGAGAGCAGCCAGGGGGAGAGGGACCTGGGGGTGCTGGTTGATGGTAGGCTGAACATGAGCCTGCAGTGTGCCAAGGCAGCCAAGAGGGCCAATGGCATCCTGGCCTGCATCAAGAACAGTGTGGCCAGCAGGAGCAGCAGTGCCCCTGTGCACTGCACTGGTTAGGCCACACCTCAAGTACTGTGTCCAGTTCTGGGATCCGCAGTTTAGGAAGGATGTTGACTTGCTGGAGTGTGTCCAGAGAAGGGCAGCAAAGTTGGTGAAGGGCTTGGAACACAAGCCCTATGAAGAGAGACTGAGGGAGCTGGGGTTGCTTAGACTGGAGAAGAGGAGACTCAGAGGTGACCTTATTGCTGTCTACAGCTACCTGAAGGGGGGTTGTAGTCAGGCAGAGGTTAGTCTCTTCACCCAGGCAACCAGTGCCAGAACAAGAGGACACAGTCTCAGGATGTGCCAGGGGATGTTTAGGCTGAAGGTTAGGAGGAAGTTTTACACAGAGAGAGTGATCGCCCATTGGAATGGGCTGCCTGAGGAGGTGGTGGGGTCACCATCGCTGGGGGTGTTCAGGAGGAGTCTTGACAGGATGCTTGGTTGCATGGTTTAGTTGATTAGGTGGTGTTGGATGATAGGTTGGACACGATGATCTTGAAGGTCTCTTCCAACCTGGTCTGTTCTATTCTATTCTATTCTATTCTATTCTATTCTATTCTATTCTATTCTATTCTATTCTATTCTATTCTATTCTATATAGGGATTCATATTCCGTTAAATGCTATACAAATTACCAAGGAGACCGTATTAATAGACTGTATTTTAAAAGTACCTCCTATTTTGAGATTTTTTCTTTCTGTGCAAAATATGACTCTTCCCCTCTTTGCCCCTTAAAACCCAGTTTTGATGTTCTCCAGTAAAAGTAATGTCTAATCACAAGTTGATATAAAACTGCTTCCCCATGCAATATTTTTTAAGATAAGCTTGATGCTGGAATATGTTTCTTTTTTTAGTCTATTTCCAAAAATCATTTCTATATATATGCACTATTTTATTATGTACTTAAGATTTTAACTTCTGCTTAATCTCTTACTGGTGTCACACAAGGATCACGAGACTAAAAATGGTTCATTTCACAGTGATTCCTTCTTATTTTTTCCCTTCTCCTCAGAGCCCTGTTTCTTACTGAATTTCAGGTTCTGTTTAGAATTATGCTAAAAATACAAAATTTAGTCACAATTGCTCAAGCCAGGTATATTTAGAAGGAACTGTTAGGAATGTGGTTTGGATTAGGTGCAATTATCTCATTGCCAGGTGTAAGAAGGCAGGAAATAAAGACATTGAAGAAAACAAATATTTTCACATTATGTGGAAGAGTCATCTATGAGGGGTTTTCAGCCCTTGTTCAAATTTCAGTATTGGACTAGGAAAGTGGGCACAGCTTCTTTTCCTTAGATACTGAAGCTCATACAAGTCATGTAAGTTCTCCCTTGAACCTGATTTTTTATTGTCAAATCATGTCCTGCCTTACAGATGGAGTTTGTGCCTCCTTAACTGTGATTGGTTTTTTTATTGTTATTTTTTGGGGGGTGTTTTGTTTTGCTCTGTTTTGTTTAGTTTTCCCCAGTCCTGTCCACATACAATGCTATGCATGCAAGGCCATCTGTCCTTCACTGCAGATACAGGGGGCTTGTGAAAATTAATTAGCTGAAATCCTGAAGTGTTTAGGTGACACTACCGTACTCAAAATGTATTAGGTCTGGCTTCACTACAACCTAGAAAATCCCAGCTTTGTCTGCATCATGACACAAGAATATCCTAGCTGGGGTCTGAACTTTCATCTCTCTGAAGCTTTGCATTAGAAACCTTTTGTTGTATGTATAGGTATCACATATATCTCTGACAGCAGAGACTGGTGACAGAGTACTAAAATCCATTGTTAAGAATTGTTCTAATCTGTGTTTCAACTATTAAATCTTTTCAATCACTTTTTAAGTGAAGAATGAGACACAGAAAAAAAACTTAGTCCAGATCTACAAGTAAAACTACTAAAGCTGTTCAGTCTGGGTTTTGTTGTTGTTCTTTTTTTCTTCTCTCTGTTTATAACAATGTAAAGTAGTTACCTTGGGTCTAAATTTAGTACTTAATCTCAGTCCAAATGATAAGAATTTTTGGAAGAGTTAATAAATATTTCCCAGACTCCTGTTGTGCTGGGTTTCTGGTAGGGCTGTGAGTCAAACACACAAAATTGACAAAACTACATTTATGTCTCTGGTTAGAAGTCACTCTACTTGGCTAGACGGGTGCTTCTTGATGAACTTTGTCTAACATGAAAGGAAAGTAATAACTGGGGGTTTACATTTCTTTCCCCCCTATTTCTTTTTATTAGAAAAGTAGATCCTGTCTAGACTGTTGAGACTCTAGTGTCTGGAACCTAATAAAGTTGCAATATATGACCTACTATAGAAGACATATAGCAGAACGGACCATAGGTCTTTCTAGCTTACAGCTTCTTGTCTGTAGAGTGTAGTGGTGGATCATAGGGAAATAATGCAGGAATTGAGAATGTGCAGAATATTTCCCTCAATTTGTCTTCCTAGATTCCAACAACCAAGATATAAGGACTTCCTGAGTCAGATTTGTTCTTAGAATGATCACCTAAAAGAGCTCCTGAGAGACAAAATTGTGAAACTGACTTGCAATAGATGACTAATAGGAGAGACAATTACAGAATCACAGAATTATTGAGGCTGGAAAAGACCTCTGAGATCATCAAGTCCAGCCTATGACCTATGACATCATGACATCAGGTAAACCATGTAATCAAGTGGCCACATACAATGTTTTCTTAGAGACCTCCAGTGATGATGATTCCTCCACCTCCCTGGGCAGTCCATTCCAGTGTCTAATCACCTTTCTGTGAGTAAATGCTTCCTAATAGCTAACCTAAATTTCCCCTGGTACAGCTTCATACTATGCCCTCTTTTCCTGTCACTGGCTGCCTGGGAAAAGAGCCTGACCCCCACCTGACTATGATTTCCTTTTAGGTAGTTGTAGAGAGTGACAAGATACCCTCTAAGTCTCCTTTTCTCCAAGCCAAATAGCCCCAGCTCCCTCAGCCTTTCCTCATATGACTTTCCATCTAGCACTCTCACCAGTCTCATTGCTGTCCTCAAGGTAAAGCCTCACCAGAGCAGAGTACAGGGGCAGAATTACATCCTTAGTCCTGCTGGCCACACTCTTCCTGATACAGGCCAAGATGCCTTTGGCCTTCCATGCCACCCAGGCATACTGCTGGTTCATGTTCAGTTGACTGTCAACCCGCAATCCCAGGTCCCTCCCAGCCGGGCTGCTCTTCAGCCACTCACCTCCAGTCTGTAGAGCTGCATGGGGTTATTGTGGCTGAACTGCACAACCCTGCACTTGACCTTGCTGAATCTCATACCACTGGCCTCAGCCCATTGATCCAGCCCATCCAGGTCTCTCTGCAGTATAGTCCTGCCCTCTCACACTCCCTCCCAACTTGGTGTCATCTGCATATTTACTAGCAGTTGATTCAATCCTCTTACCCAGATCATCAATTGTAGGAGAAGGGTTGTTTTCGGATAGCTTTAGAAGGCTATAGGGAAGATTTGCCTTTGCTCAAATTAGAGAAGGCTATGTTTAGGCTTTGACTCTGAAAAGAATGTAAATATCTGGTTACTGAAGGAGAGAAATTGGGCAGAATTTGCTTGGATATGTTAAAATTTTGTTTTGTTATTTTGACCTATTGTATGCCTTAATTACATGTATGCCAGTAGAAAATAACCAATTAAGATGAGACACGTGCCTTCTCATAGACTATATAACTTTGCTGTATAATGTAATAAAGGTCTTTGTCTGCTTACATCTTGTCCAGAAAGCATTGCTTGAGAAGAATAAAACATCTATATTGTAACAGATATTGACTCCTGAATGTGCACCTTGAACAACTATTCATTACAACTCCCACTTGCACCACCAACAAGAAATTTCACTTCCAAAGATTGTGGAGATGGTTGTGTTTGTCAGCATCACAAATGGCAGCCTTTAGATTAGTCTCTGTGAGATTAATCTACTGACTTTTATGCCAGTGGTGTTCCCTGATTTGCAGTAAAAAAAGGCACTAGAGATTATGAAGACAAAGGTGCAATAGACACCGAAGATAAAGGCACGAGAGAAGCCAAAGATAAAAGCATGACAGATGAAAAGGAAGGCTCAATAGATGCTGAAGATAATGGCGCAATAGACACTGAAGATAAAGGTGCAATAGATGCCAAAAATAAAGGCACGGAAGATGCCAAAGAAAGAAGAAAAGAATAAAGAAGACAATCAGCAAAACTGTGAAGCCAAGATGAGCAGTCGGGGAAATTAGGGGGTTCGAGCCTCCTTTTGGTGATCACATAATAGAGAATCAAGTCACAAAATAAAAGAAATCAATATTGGGAGTCATTACTCATATCTTCATAAAAAGAGTTTCAGACCCTGGTACTTGACCAGCAGCAACAGCAGCCCACTAACCCCCCCCACACACACACACACTCCACCCCACCCCACCCCACCCCCCGCTAGCCTCCCTACCGCTAACTCTTAAAAGTTCTCCGACATGTTTTAATTGTGGACAGAAGCACCAAGCATGACTTGGGAGAAGATAACGCTCATAGAATCCTGTAAGAAACTCTTTAAGCAACATGAGAGATCAGTGCCTCTGCTTTTCAGCAGATCCCTTTTTCAACCACTGACCACAGATCCTCTTTCACAAAAAGAATAGTATATGATCCAGGGATCTGGCATAAGATCAGAACTGAGTTTTGGGACTATGCTAAGAAAGAAATATGAGAAAAATTAAAGCAATGCCTACCTTAGAGAAGAAAATGAGAAACATTAATTTCCAGATAATTTTGTGTGGTTTGAGAAATGCTGCTCTAAGTGATGTGCTAACAGCCTTACGCATCAACATCCAGCAGAATGGACCGGAGAAGAAACAATGGTGTTTACCTTAACCAACTCAAGTTTCAGGCTCAAAAACATCAATTAAGTTCAAAATCACTGCCATCACCTCCCATGGAATTCTCTGTGACATCAATGAATCCTTCTTTTCAGATGGAAGCTACCTGAAAAGGCAGCTGCTGTGAATTCAGTGGCATTCTCCCCTCAACCCCTCCCAACTTCTTGGCTTCCCCCCTCCTTTTTTCCACCCCTCTTTGTAGCTACGATGGCTTTGCTGAGCCTTTCAGTTTCCCCTCTCCTTTCCCCCCCCCGCTTCTCTTTCTGATAAAACTCTCTTGTCTATGAAAGTTTTGTTCTGATTTAAAGCAACAGTGATAATTTTGTTATTTCTTTAAAGATTTATTATTTTGATGTTTTAGTAATTAAGTTTTCACAGTAAGCACAATGAATAGTGAGTATTCATTATAAGTATTTAGTAATTATAATAAGGTATATTCAATAATAAGTAATAATAATAATTATTATAAGCATATAATTATAATATACAATTATAATAGAATTGATAATTGATAATAATAAGATATAAGTAAAAATGGATATGTTTAAGTAGAATAAGTTATTCTACAACTGTGTGCCATGGCATTTCAAGAGATCTGTATGTAATACAGGTAAGAGTTGTAGTAAATAGGTTTTAATTTTAAAAAGCACTCTTTAGTTAATGCAACATCTTTTTTGTTTCTTTTTTAGATATTGATTTGATAATTTAATTTTAGCATAATTCCTTAAGTTTTTAGGGATAGCATAAGTTAAGAGTTTGATGTAAGTATATTACAGAATTTTTTTTTGGTCTTTTCTTTCTATTTATAATAGCTTTAAGATAAGGATTATAGAATAGAATAGAATAGAATAGAATAGAATAGAATAGAATAGAATAGAATAGAATATATATATTATTTTTATATAATATATATATTTATTTATATATATGTGTGTATATATATATGTGTGTGTGTGTGTGTATATAATTATAAAAAAATAAATAGGGATGCATATTTTATAACCTACAGATTTAGTGAGACCAGCAAGGAAAAGCCATGTCACGACCTGGAAACATCTATTTTGCAACTCAGTGCTGCAATCATCTCAGCAAACAACAGCACAAGAATCAAGAGGATGGGACAAACAGCATTTCCCATGAAAGTGAAAGTCACCAGACCTAACACCTGTCTCAATGACTGTTATAATAATCTGAAATCAAATATATCAATTAGAACAATGTACTAAAAAACATCTGAATTAGAACTGAATATCACAATTGTTTAATTTTTGTGTTATTAGTGAATATGTTCTTATGGATTTATATGGTAACTCATGAGTCTGTCATAGTTAAGTAATTATCCTAAGCAGTTTAATGGAAGTTCAAAATTAATTATAGCACAAAACCATTTTCATTTTAGGTTATAAATTAAAAAAAAAAAAAAAAAGATAATTCAGGTATTATGTCACAAAAAAAAAAAGAATAGTTAAAGAATGCTATGTTCTCAAATTTTCATTTTATATGTGGTTTTAAGTATGATTTAACAAAATTTATGGAGGATGTAAACATTTTGAAGGTTTTAGTTGGGAGAAATTTGAAAGAAAAAGAAACAACATTAGGCCAAAGTTAGTATTAATAGGACTCAGTACCTTTCCTTAGCAAAAACAGGGCATCAAGAGATCAATATATTAGGATGAATAAAAATGGATTATTGTGTTATGTTCAATTTTACATTGGGCAGAACCATGAATATTCAGGATGTCATCTCTGACCCAGAGAAGGACCTGTTTTACTCTTGCTGTTTACCTGCAAGTATTTTCTTTATCTGTGGAGATAGAGTCTGGCCAGTTCTACCCTTATATATCAAGGAGAATGTGGCTGGCGTTAAACAATTCTATGATTTTTGACCATCTTAGAAGAAAAAATAATAAAGGTGTAATATACCTTTGATGCAGATTGTAAAAGACAGTGCTGAAGATTGGGTTTACTCTATTTGTAGATCTTTGTATCTTGATCCTTGTGTACAATGTATTCAGGCTTAATCAAGTCTTCTTTATTAATAAGAAAAGGGAAATGTGCGTATTGAAACTAGTAAGATCTAAGCTCTCCTTTGAGAGACCAGACAAGTAACAAAAAAGTAAGTTCAGGGCTGTAGGATGAAACTTTCTGTCTGAAAGAAGCAACTGTTCTGTTTGTGTTCTGAATTTGAAAGATAAGTGGAAAGGAATGTGAGCTTGTTACTGAAATGAGCTGGAAGCTTTGTTATCTTTAACCATATATTATGCCAATTATGTCAGAATGAGCTAATTCGTACAACCTGAATATTGTGTCTTTTATGGGTTACATCAGTCTGTTAGACGTGCTGCGTTACAGAACTTTTGCTTTTCCTATATAGTTAATTTTACCTTGCTTCCTTCTATGTATGCAAATCATCCTACCACATTTCTGTGATGGCAGTTATAATGTGGTTTCCCTGGTGCACAATAGCTTCCAATTCCTCCTGTTTATTGCCCATGCTATGGGTGTTGTCATACATGCACTTGATTTGAAATACAGATATCTCCTCCAACACCTCTTCCACAGGCACTGGCATGTCACATTCAGGTTCCTTTCTAGTGACCCCAATTTCAACCCTGCCCCCCTTCATACCTAGTTTAAAGCTCTGAAAATTAGCCCTGCTAACTCCCTTCCTAAAACCCTTTTCACCCTGTGAGAAAGGTTATTCCTATCTGTTGCAACCAGACCTGGCCTCTTGTAAATCAAGCTGTGGTCAAAAAAACCAAACCCCTGCCAGTGATACCAGGCTCAGAGCCATGTATTAATCTGCTGGCATATCCTGCCTAATCCCACACCATGCCCCACAGCTGGAGGGAGGTGAACATGACCTGTGTTCCCGATCCCTTGACCAAATGTCCCAAGGCTCTGAAGTCCTTCTTCATTGTCCTTGGAGAAGTTCTTCCTATTTCATCACTGCCTACTTGAAACAACAAAAGAGGATAACAGTCTGATATCTGTACTAGGGACAGGAGCTTCTTCCTTATATCTTTAACTCAGACCCTCAGGAGGCAACACATCTCCCTGTGTAGTAGGTCCTGTCTGCATATTGGGTCTTCTGCTCCCTTAAGCAGTAGTCATCAATGACAATGACCTGTCTTTCACTCTTTACTGAGGAGGTTTTAACGCAGGGGCAGTTCAACTAGACTTTCATGACACCTCTAAGCTGGAAGACAGTCATCATCACCATTGTCGAGTTCGCCTTGCAGAGAACTGTACCTGTCCTTGCTTCCATCTTAATTCTTCTGGCTGTCAAGTCCCAAAGCCCCATACCTGTCATACAATGGCAACTGGGTAGGTGAGGGGGGCTGAGGAAGTTCTCACTTGCCTCTCTGAGCAGGAACCTCTTTCCATTCCTCCTTGCCTCTTATGTCTCCTCCTTGTGTCTGGTGACAGGAGGAGAGGGGGTCCTCCACTACTTGTACAGCCCCTTCCTGCTGCCTTAGCCTCAGACTGTGGCTCCACCAATCTATCTCACTTTTACTCTCTCATTTTTATAAATCTCTCTACCTCCTCTCTCAGTTCAACCACCTGCCTGGGCAGGTCATTTAATTGATCATCCTGTACACAAGCAGTGACTGATGCCTAGTTCAAGTGCCAGGCTCAGGCATTCACCAGACAGAGACCTGCATCTTTGTGCAGGAGCTTGGTCTGGGTTCCCATGTTCCTTTGCCCTGTGGCTCTTGGCCATGTTCTGACCATGATCTCTGCCTGGGAAGGAACCAACCACTGGTTGCTGCTTCCCACTCACCCTGCTCACTCACTCCCAGTGTGCTGCTTGCTGTGATCCGGTGAGACAGCTGGTCCTGGTGCTGCTGCCTCTCTGGAAAAGTGCTCTCAAGATGGCTTGCCTGCATTTGTATCTCACAGGTTCTGTCTTTCCCCAGCACGGGAAGTGCAGAAGAAGAACAAGTGCACTTTTTTGAAGCACTGTGCTGTGTTTAGGGTAGCAGGAAAGTTTACTAATTAACTAAGCAAAAACTGATTATGGAAGTTAAGTTTTTTGACTATGCTTAAAAAGAAACAAATAGAAAAATAATTGAGATGAAATTAATGTGAAAAATATTACCAAATCTTAATAACAGGTTCTGTAGCATTTGTGGAAATACATAAATTGGTACTTTTGTGCCATGCCATCAAGACTTTTAAGTGTTACAGTCTAGTCACATTAAAAATAGTTCCTGAAACACTGGCTGAAGTTTAACACTTGGAGTCAGTCTATAAGCTAATGTTCTTGTGTTTCTCATTGGCATCCTCAGCATTCTTTTTTTGACCTTCAGCTAAGGAAGATATTGTCAGTCTGGCTAAGTATTTTCGCAGTGAAGACATGTAGTACATCAGGAGAAAATAAAAGTCTGTAAGTTCAGCCTCCTATTTGCAAATTAAATATGAACATGAACAGCAGGAGGATGACTTTTAAAATATATAATTGTGGCCACAAATCTGTAGTATCATTCTTCTTCAAATCTCTTCATTTGCTTCCCTTACCTTCTGCGTCCAATTTAAACACTATACCTGTGGCAATGGTAGCAATAAGCAGTGTGAGCAATCTGGCAGTATAAGCTTAGAGCCTGACATGGTGGTAGGGCATGTTCAGCATAAGTGCAGAAGTAGCTAGCAGTTCAGCAAAACAGTGCTGTGCCTGCAGCATGTAACTAAAGGAGGATACTGGTAGCTATAAACACAGGGAGTTATCTTGGAATAACAGGATGCACGCCTGCATCAACAACCTCACATGTTATTAGCCATTTAACCAATAATCTATAATAGTGCAATGTGTGGTCACTCGTGGGGAACCAATGAAGCTATGTCAATGATTCTCTCTGAGTCTATATAAGCTGTAGAGGTTTCCTTAATAAACGAACAATACTAGATCATATTGGTCATTCGTATTGACTCCATTCTCCATCACTGAACTCTGGTGCTCGAACTATTGAATGGGATCCTCAGACTATGATGCTGCTCGACTCAGCATAAGAGGTACGCTCCAAGAGGTATGGAAAGCCAATCGCATCAGCACTGCCCCAGTGCTGAAAAAATAAGCAACGTGTGCACACAAAAGGAAGTGAATCTCACCAGGATCCGGTGAGCAGCTGGGGAGGACATGGGGTTGGTAGTGAAGAAGAAGAGGCTGTGCTAAAAGTCCTCCAAAGTATCCTTTCCATGAGAGGTATTACTTACGATTCTGGGACTTTAAAACAGCTGTTAACCTGGGCCTGGGATCAAGGTCTTATCCCCACAGTAAATGAAGCTTTTACTTCCAAATCCTGGGACAAAATTGGAGCCCAGCTGTGGGATGAGGTGTCTAAAGGCTCAAAAGGGGCTTTTTGCTGTAGAACTTTGTGGTGAACCGTCACTGATACACTGCAATCTATGAAAGAAGAAAAATCTGCCTTCGATTTGGCTGCTGCAGCATTGGTTGTAACCGGGATGAAAAAGGGAGATGTGGAAGGCTCTGCATCCTCCACCCCAGCCCTCCCTGCATTGTCTGCTGTTTTGTCAGCCTCGTCGCCATAATTCCTATTTCAACTACCCACCACCCCTCTTCCTGAACGAACTGTGGCCCCTCTATCACCACCTTATACCAAGAAAATATCCCTTGCTACTGTGTCAGTAGTGACAGAGGTAAATCCTGACCTGACTGAGGAGACTCCCACAGACAAAATGGAGGTCACTACGCATGAAGTTTCAGTGCAAGAAGACGCCATGTCTGCCATCTTGACGAACACACTGCGTTCAGCAGACACCACAGCTGCCGTTCATTCCAAGCAGAGGAAAAGCGATAAAAAGTCAGTGAAACCTGTGGTTCAGCATATTCGATCCCCATCATCGACATCTTCAAATACTGACAGTGACAGCTCGGATTCGGAGGATGAAAACACTGGTGCCAAGAAATCGAACAGCGCCGACTGTTGTGCAACTCCTCTTAGAAAAAGTGGAGTGCTTGGAGGCTTGTGGTTACAGAATTTTTATGACCGCACCCCTTCCACAAGCCCCAGCAGCCCCAGTGGCCCTGGCGGCCCCGGCGGCCCCAACAGAGGAGGCCTGGACCGATGCACCACTGACACCAGCACCACCAACCATAGTGGTGGCCCTGGTGGCCCTGGTGGCGGCCCCCATCCTGGCAGCCCTGGCGGTGGTCCCCATCCTGGCAGCCATCCCCATGGTGGTGGCCCCCACAGCGGGCTCAGCAGCAGCCACGGCAGCGGCCCCAGCAGCCCTAGTGGTGGTCCCCCCAGTGGTGGCCCCCCCCCAGCAGCTACAGCTGCGCTACCCTCCTCACCTCTTACATCCCAGACATTATCAGGAGATGATACCATCACAACAGAGTATCAAGTCAAATTCCGAAGGGACGATAGTGTATGGGATCTGGAGGTGGGAGGACAGGGAACCAATCCAGTGTTGAGTCAGTGCAGAGGTGTTGAGAATGAGGAAGCAATTCATAAGGTTGTCCTTGCATGGGTAGCTTGCCCTTATACTTAACAGGAGTCATCTCCAGAGGCTGTATGTCTGTTTCTTTTCCAATTCCTTTCTCAGTCTCTCAGTTTCTGGTGATGGGTCCAAATTTTTTGGTTTATTTCTTTCTAACAGCTGACTGTCAGTCTCATTATCCCAGCACTGTAGCAGCCAGACAACAATATGGTCTCCTGGCTGACGGCTGTAATCCTTATACATATCTGTAAGCTCTGCTGAGGTCAAGGACCAGGTAGTCTCTACTTCCTGCTTAATTTCACTCACTCCCTCTGATCTCCCAGTTGATGGACCAGCCCCTTGATCAGAATCTTCCTCCTCCCTTACTAATCTATGATAGGTACCTGTTGATCTTCTTGTCCACTGCTGCTTTTTCACCACTGGGACTATCACTCTGGTTGCTGTTTGCGTCCCCATCTCAACCATAGTATCCTCAGGTGACATTTGCGTGTCTGCCTCAGCCACAGTCCTCTTAGATACTGAACTGTAGCTTGGTGAACACAGGCCAGACTCCAACAGCAAGAAGTTGCTGATTTTCATTGGGGTAAGTGTGTGTGGTAATGAGAAAAGTTCAGTTCTCACCCCCACACACAAACCACAGCTAACTCAGTTGGAGAAGCAAATGGAAAGGCTACAAGCAGAACGAATTGCAATGAATATATACACAATATACAGTATTTACAGTATATACAGAAATATACAGGAAAAAATGTAACACAGAAAACTCCCTCCAGATGCAGGAGGGTTCCCCTCAAAACCCCTTTTCCCCAAGCCCAGAGAGTGGTGGTGAATGGTGCCACATCCAGCTGGTGGCCAGTCACCAGTGGCATCCCCCAGGGATCAGTGCTGGGCCCCATCCTCTTTAATATCTTCATTGATGATCAGGATGAGGGGATTGAGTCAGTCATCAGCAAATTTGCAGATGACACCAAGTTAGGAGCAGATGTTGGTCGGTTAGAGGGTGGAAGGGCTCTGCAGAGGGACCTCGACTGACTGAACAGATGGAATGAGTCCAACAGGATGGCATTCAACAAGTCCAAGTGCCGGGTGCTGCACTTTGGCTACAGTAACGCCATGCAGAGCTACACGCTGGGGTCGGAGTGGCTGGAGAGCTGCCAAATAGAAAGCAACCTGGGGGTGCTGATTGACACCTGCCTAAGCATGAGCCAGCAGTGTGCCCAGGTGGCAAAGAAGGCCAGTGGCATCCTGGCCTGCATCAAGAATAGTGTGGTCAGCAGGAGCAGGGAAGTCATTGTGCCCCTGTACTCTGCACTGATTAGGCCACACCTTGAGTACTGTGTCTGGTTCTGGGCCCCTCAGTTTAAGAAGGACATTGAGACACTTGAATGTGCCCAGAGAAGGGCAACGAGTCTGGTGAGAGGCCTTGAGCACAAGCCCTAAGAGGAGAGGCTGAGGAAGCTGGGATTGTTTATCCTGGAGAAGAGGTGGCTCAGGGAAGACCTTATTGCTGTATACAATAACTTGAAGGGAGGTTGTAGCCAGGAGGGGGTTGGTCTCTTCTCTCAGGCAACCAGCACCAAAACAAGGGGAAACAGTCTGAAACTGCACCAGGGGAAGTTTAGGCTCAAGGTGAGAAGAAAGTTCTTCACTGAGAGTGGTGTTTGCCATTGGAATGGGCTGCCCAGGGAGGTGGTGGAGTCACCATCCCTGGATGTGTTCAAGAGGGGGTTGGACATGGCACGTGGTGCCATGGTCTAGTCATGAGGTCTGTGGTGACAGGTTGGACTTGATGATCTTTGAGGTCTCTTCCAACCTTGGTGATAATGTGATTCTGTGATTCTCTAATTTCCTTAAGGTTGTGTTCCTTCATATTTCTGTTTACACAAATAGGTCATGATCTGAACTTCACCTGTCTTTGTTCTTGCAATCACTCATCTTTCAGTTGTATCAGTACAATCTCCTTCTGGCTCAAAGATCACTTCATGGATATTGCTGTAAACTTGTGAATATAGCATGAACATTTTTCTTTATTCATAGCTGACCTATAGTTCAGAAAGATTATTCTTGCTGTTTCATATAAAGATTGAACTATAGTGTGGAGAACAGATATGAAGTTGTGAGATCTAATTGTAGTTTGAAGATGTATTTTGTTTCCAGAATGCAGAGAGAGATTTTTTTAGAGGCTTCTGGAAACGTATTGTGGATTCTTTTCTAAAAATATGCACCTCCAAAATACTTTTTAAGTCTTTTGACACTATTTCCACTCCCTATGGAGTGACTGGTCAACAGAGTTTAATTACAGAATCCTTTTTCCAGAAAATAATGAATATCATCTTTTTTCAACACTGACTGGAATTTCAGCACTGTACTTTTCTAACCGGGTCAGCATCTCCTAGCATCAATTTATAGCAGCTGTGAATGCAATCTGCCATGACCTGTACTGGGTGGATGGATGGAGACATGGGTGAATGGATGGATGAATATGCAGCTTATCTAACTCCAGCATTTGTCTGCTTCTTAGTAGAGATTTATATTTTGTTTGGGTGTTTTGTTGTTTGTTTGTTATGTGTTTTTTTTATGTTTTTGTGTTTGGGAGGGTGAAAAGAATGGGAAGAGGCGTGAGATACAATGTGAAAAATCACTTGTGGTCTCTTATTGCACACTGACAAGACATCTAGCAGTCCATGTGTTTTAGTATCTAGCTGCTGGTTACTGAATAAGGAACAAGAAGCTGCCATTTATAAAACTCCAGTTTCTCTGGGAAGCAAGCTCTTGGTCTCCAGACACACAAATGAAGCAGTTCAGGATCCTTCACCATGTCAGGTAGTTGTAGGCACTTCGTCTGCAGCAGTATTATTTCTTGTATCTGAAAACCTCTTCGACAATGTCAGAAGTATGGATCATTTTTAGTAGTGGATATGGGCCTGAATGGAAGTAAAAATTCCTACTTCTGGTGAAAGAAGCTTGTGTGTCAGAGACGTACATTCCCCTTTGTATTTTAGCAGGTTTTTCATCTCTCTTACAGAAGAGGCTTTATCTGGATTAAGAACCACTGGTTGCATTCACTTACATGCTTGGATTGGCTCTTCAGCTGTATGAAATATGATTAAAAGAGGTTCTGCTTCAAGAATCACTCTTGAACTTGGGCCAACCTACATATGGCAAAGCAGAATATGTGTGTGCCTGTGTGTCTTACTCAGCTGCTTTAAGGTCTGTCTGATTGTAGTATAGCCCTTAAACTTTGGATTATTGAGTTGTCCTGTAAGAAAATTAAACTGATTGTATCTCTGTTCATACTATTAAAAACTGTATGTGTCTTTATTCATGTTTTACTGTGTTGGAAATATATGTTTGAGTTTCTGTATTAATCTCTTTCATGCACATGTATGTGTCCATATGTACATATTCATCTTCCTTAATCCAGAGGGTTTTTGTATGCTGCTTTCCCCTCATTTCTGTGTTGTAGGGAAAAGGCAGTGTGTGGTAGTTTTAGGCTATGCCTTTAAATTTATTTATTTTTTCACAGATCTTTAACGGGAAGTAGTCAAATGTAAATAAATCACTATTTGGCATATAAAGGAAAATAATGATAATTCTAAAGAATCCCATTGGAGAGACATCTACCATAAGATTTAGTTCCCAAAACAATTTTTCTCTCTTCTTGCTTCCTTGTGCTTGGAGATACAAACTTGCTTCTGCTTGCTTCTGCACTGTTTTGGTTAAGTCTAACTTCTCTGCTCCTTTCTCTTGCCCATTTTGTACAGGAGGGTAAGGGGGAGGCAGGGAGGGAGAAGCTAGTAGCTTCCCCTGATCCTTGGCCAGGGGAGTTCTTGTGGTGTTTATTAATTGTAAATATTGTAAATACTGTATATTTGGTACATATTCATTGCATTTCATTGTAGATTGTAGTCTTGCTTTTACATACAGCTTCCATTTGCTTCCACCTGAGTTGGTCTGGCAAATGTAATGTTGGGGAGGGGGCAAATTTCAACCCACCACATTACAAAATTAATTGGCACTGAAAGTGGGGCACTGCTTGACTGATTAATTCCTGATCAGATTAAAGAAGCCCAAATGATGCTGGTTTGGGTTTTTGTGGCCTTTGGTGTACTCTGTTTTAATGGTGATGCTATATAAATGGCTTGTTTCCACACTAATTGACCAAGTTGGCATAGTATATAAGCTAGTCCTTTGGTTTAAATACAAGTAAAGGAGTTTTGGTGACTACTGCCTTGGATTTGTTGGTTTGGGGGATATGGCAATGCAATTCTGAGTCCTTCCTGAGTTTTTTGAATTTAGTGTTCCTGTAACAGAGACTTATCTTGGTGGTTTGAATCTTAAAATGATCTGTTCATTATGCCTAAATTTGGTGGTGGTAATAATAGGTCTGTTAAAAGCATTATACTGGAAGGCAAGTACAACTGATTGCTCTGGGTCTAAGTGGGGAAGGAGTCATAAGAGATCTGCCTCTAATATAGAGAGTTCTAGTGCTGAGGAAGGCATAGAGACAGGAGAAGCTGCAGCAACAGGCAGTATCAGGCAGGAAGGAATTAATAGGAAAGATGTTTTGAATCACAGTGAATGCCACAGCTGCATTGTTTTGGCTAAGTCTAACTTCTCTGATCCTTTCTCTTGCCCATTTTGTACAAGAGGGTAAGGGGGAGACAGGGAGGGACAAGCTAGTAGCTTCCCCTAGTCCTTGGCCAGGGTGGTTCATGTTCTGTTTATTAATTGTAAATATCTGTAAATACTGCATATTTTATACATAGTCATTGGATTTTATTGTAGATTGTAGTTTTGCTTGTAAATACAGCTTCCATTTGCTTCCAACTGAGCTGGTCTGGCAAATGTTGGGAGGGGGGTGGTGGAATTTCAACCCATCACATTATAATTTCAACCCACAGCACAGTGTTAAACTAGCACATGTGGAAACCATGGAAGCCAGTTTCCAAGTTCTAGGCCCATTAGAGACAATTTAAGTGTTGGTGGCTGCAGGCACATGTTATCAGAGAAAGTTAAAGTTCACATCCTTTCCATTCAAGTCAAATAGTGGCAAACATTCCTTTTAGCTAAAGTCAAGTCCACAGACAGCTTTTCATTTTGTTATTTAAAAAAAAATATAGTTTTTTTAAAATAAATCTTTTACTTAAAAAGCCTAAGAAGAGATATGTTAAAACAACTTGTCAAAATATTTGTTGCGAAAAACTTTTCCCATTGCATTTTCTGAGCTTAAGTTTTCAAGCCTTTATTCAGTGCTAGAAAAATGCTGCATACATTAACTTGGCACTCTCTGTTTCTTGGTGTGTGAAATTCCTTGTAGAAGGGATAAAGTAAATTTTTAAGAAGAAGCTTGTCTTTATTAGCGATACTATCCTCAAAGAACAAATGAAAAGTGACAAAACCAGAAAGCTGATGCTATTTTTTTTATCCATGGGTTGCCACTCAGGCTTATTCACACAGCCAAGGAATTTACTTCTCACAAAATCTGAATTTGCTTCACAGAAACCTTGGGTTTATTGTATACATTAATGGAGAAAAAGCATCTTGTTGAATAAAAGAAACAGAATTTACTCTGAAGTAATAATTGTTAAGTGTCATGTAAGTACAATTTTATTAGGCTGCTGAGGGAGAAGAGTGGAATCAGATCTCTGTAATTTTTTATCTTTGCTGTAAGTTCTCCTGAAGGACTTATTAATTTCATTGGTTGCTTATTAGAAATTATTTCTGTCATCAGTATGCAGTTCAGAAAGGTGATACGTGTGAAATTCAATATTAGGACAGATTTTTTCTCAAGGAGGGTGGATCACCACTAAAACTGACTACCCCAAAAATTGTGGGTAACCAGTTTTTGGGTTGGTTAAAAATCAATTCCTAAGTTATCTCCATCCTTCAATATTTTCAAGACTTAACTAGAAGAAGTTGTTGCTAATTTCATCAAATACTGATAATAGCAGCAGATGACACTGGATGGTCTCTGATTTAAGCAACTTTTCTCAGACTGTGTGAAACCTCACAGCCAAAGGACACAGAGTATAAAGGGAAGCAATAAGGAGCCAAAAATTTTGCAGAAAGTGTCCATTAATCAGATTAGTTTTTTAAGGAGATAAGGTGCTTAAGAAAGTTCTTGCTAGTTCTGAGTGCTAGAGCCCCCACACAGAGGCAGAGATCAGCTCTTCATAGTCAAATAGTCTGTCAGAGTAGAGGTCTTCCTATGTAGCTATATTGTTTACTTAACTAATCTAAGAAGCAGGAAAACCAGAGTCTGTGAGAATCCTTATTTATTTGTATTTAATTTCACTAGATAAATTTAAATAATAAGTTATAAAAATGTTTTCCTTTCCCTGACACTAGTTTCCTGTTGCAGTGCTAGTACAGGACAGCATGTGGGAGAACTCACCGATTGCTTGGAATAGGTTTACATCTTGAGACTTAAGACTGAATTACTAATGTACCCTTACTGGTGATATTTTTTAAACTTACCATCTCTCCTATGGATTACATTTGTGTGTGACATACTTAAGAAAGGCAGACTGGTTTATCTATTTGCCATTGTGAAGGCAAAAAGGTACCTTTAAGTGAAGTTAGGGAATTAAACAGAGCAATATTCTCCAGAGTGCTTCAGACTCATTGTCTGTACTTTGTCCATGGACAGGTTTCAAACAAACATGTTGTTGGATTGGTTGATGGGTTGGACGCGGTGATCTTGAAGGTCTTTTCCAACCTGGTTTATTCTATGTATTCTATGTATTCTATGTATTCTAACAGAACCCTCACCTTGGGCTTCCGGAGGGCAAACTTCAGCTTGTTAAGGAAATTCATTCACAAATTTCCCTGGGTAGCAGCCCTCAAGAACCAAGGGGTCCAGGATACTTGGACCTACTTCAAACAGGAGCTCTTGAAGGCACAGGAACTGACAGTTCCCATGTGCCGAAAGATGAGCCTCTGGGGAAGGCGACCATCCTCGAAGAGCAAGAGCTCCTAAAGGAATCAAGAGAATAAAAGAGGGTGTATGGCCTTTGGAAGGAGGGGAAGGCTTCTCCTGATATGTTTAAAGATGTTGCTAGATTATGTAGGAGAAAAATTAGAGGCAAAGGCCTAGTCAGAACTGAGTTAGAGTTAGTGGCCCAGTTGGCCACTTTTGTGAAAGATAACAAAAAACTTTTTTACAAATATATTGACGCTAAAAAGAGGGGCAAGAAGAACCTCCATTCCTTATTGGACCTGGAGGGGAACATTATAACTGAAGATAAGGAAAAGGCTGAGGTCCTGAACACCTTCTTCTCCTCAATTTTCAACAGTAAGGCAGGAGGAGTTCAGGACAAGTGGCCTCCTGAGCTGGGTGATGGGGTCAGGGAGCAGTGTATTGCCCCAGAAATCCATGAGGAATTAGTTCAGGACCTGATGAGACACTTGGACACTCACAAGTCCTTAGGACTGGATGGGATCCATCCTGGAGAGCTGAGAGAGCTGGGAGATGAACTGGCCAAGCCGCTCTCCATCATTTTTCTATGGTCCTGGCTCAACGGAGAGGTCCCAGATGACTGGAAACTGGCCAATGTGATCCCCATCCACAAGAAGCATCGGATGGAGGAACCCGGAAACTAGAGGCCAGTCAGCCTGACCTCAGTGCCAGGGAAAATTATGGAGCAGATTATCCTGGCGGCAATAACTGCACACCTGAAGGATAGCCAAGGGCTCAGGTCCAGCCTACATGGATTTAGAAAGGGCAGGTCCTGCCTCTCCAACCTGATCTCCTATGATCAGGTGACTCGCCTGGTGGATGTGGGGAGGCCTGTGGATGTAGTCTACCTGGACTTCAGCAAGGCCTTTGACACCTTCTCCCACAGCAATCTGCTGGCCAGGCTGTCAGCTCATGGCTTGGACAGCCACACTGTGCTGGGTTAGGCAGTGGCTGGAGGGCCGAGCCCAGAGAGTGGTGGTGAATGGTGCCACATCCAGCTGGCAGCCAGTCACGAGTGGCATCCCCCAGGGACCAGTGCTACGCCCCATCTTCATTGATGATCTGGATGAGGAGATTGAGTCAGTCATCAGCAAATTTGTAGATGACACCAAGTTGGGAGCAGATGTTGGTCAATTAGAGAGTAGAAGGACTCTGCAGAGGGACCTTGACCGACTGGACAGATGGGCAGAGTCCAACAGGATGGCATTCAACAAATCCAAGTGTTGGGTGCTGTACTTTGGCCACAACAACCCCATGCAGAGCTACACGCTGGGGTCAGAGTGGCTGGAGAGCTCCCAAACAGAGAGGGACCTGGGGGTGCTGATTGACAGCCACCTAAACATGAGCCAGCAATGTGCCCAGGTGTCCAAGAAGGCCAATGGCATCCTGGCCTGCATCAAGAATAGTGTCGCCAGCACGAGCAGGGAGGTCATTGTGACCCTGTACTCTGCATTGGTTAGGCCACACCTTGAGTCCTGTGTCCAGTTCTGGGCTCCTCAGAAGGACATCGAGACACTTGAACATGTCCAGAGAAGGGCAACAAGGCTGGTGAGAGGCCTTGAGCACAAGCCCTATGAGGAGAGGCTGAGGGAGCTGGGATTGTTTAGCCTGGAGAAGAGGAGTCTCAGGGGAGACCTCATTGCTCTCTACAACTACCTGAAGGGTGGTTGTAGCCAGGAGGAGGTTGATCTCTTCTCCCAGGCAACCAGCACCAGAACAAGGGGATACAGTCTCAGGCTGTGCCAGGGGAAGTTTAGGCTCGAGGTGAGGAGAAAGTTCTTCACTGAGAGAGTTGTTCTTCATTGGAATGGGCTGCCCAGGGAGGTGGTTGAGTCACCATCCCTGGAGGTGTTCAAGAGGGAATTGGATGTGGCACTTGGTGCCATGGTCTAGTCATGAGGTCTGTGGTGACACTTTGGACTTGATGATCTTTGAGGTCTCTTCCAACCTTAGTGATACCATGATACTGTGACACTGTGAAATCCTGGTGCATTTTGGGAATAGATACAGAAATATTTCCTCCTCTGCAGGAACCTTTTGCTGCAATATGATCTTATGAACAAACAATTTTTCAGTAACTTCAAGAATCCGTATATGGAATTCAATAAGCAAAATATTTGTCATGCAAATGCATAGTACACTGGTTTCTTTTCCTTCATTTACTGCAATGGTTTAGCTTGACATAAAAAGAAAAAAAAAATTGAATTTGGCACAACTAAAATTGCAACTGATCCTTATGAAAATGCGCATTAACTGTACTATAAAATTGTGCTTTCCCACAGTATCTATTCTTCCTCTTTTGCTCTGATGTTGAGAACCACACCAAAACCCTAGTAGAAGTGCCAACTCAAATGGTTTTTCATCCACATCTAAAGAGGATATTTATCAATAATATTGCCATCAACTCTTCTGCTTACATGGCAGTGAAAGCAAGCCTCAGAAGGTAGGATTGTAAACACATCTACTTTGCAATGCTTCTTACTGGAATCTACTTTTTTTTTTTTTTTTTTTCATTAGAAACTGGATCCTAAGAATATGGTAATATTCTTAATGAAGTCAATGGACTGATTCAGTTTCAGTCTCTTACACAAAGCTGTTGTTAATGCAAAATTAATTTCATTTTATTGCATAGCAGTAGCCAAGTTCTCATCAACAAGAATGTTCTGTTTTTACTGGCAGATGATTATTATATCTGCCCATGAAAACAAAAAGGCCTTAGTATATTTTAAATATTAAATCACCATTCTGGAAAAGGTTGGTGCATGTTATTGCAAAGTTCATAGCTTACATTATTTACCAAAACTTCTCTTTTCAATGTGAAAGGAACCTCTTTCTTTTCAAACACCTACAGTGCACGGAGAACAAATAGTAACATAACATGATCCAAAAGACAAAATAAATACTCACTTAAGCAGAAGACAGTACTTTAGAGGAACTAGTAGTTTAAGATTCCAGAAGTCAGCTCACTCATGTACTGGGGTAGATCATCTTAATTTTAGATGACATTTTAGATGAATGACCCTAGTTTTCATGTCATTGAAAAATAAGTATTTGACATAAACATTTTTATCTCACAGCTGATTTCTTCATTCTTCAAATTTAATCCTCAAATGATGAAATAGGATGATAAAGGAAATCTGCACAATACATAATGCCAATTGGAGATTTTGAGCATTTAGCTCAAAATTTATCCTTACAAATGAGGATGGTCTGCAGTCTCTGTTATCTTTTATCTTGGATCATAACTCTTGTAGTTTTGAACTGCAAGTTTGCTGCATAATAGTTATGTTTTAATCCCACCCAGCTGGTACTAAACACCACACAGACACTTGTTCACTCCTACCTCCCTTTGGTCAGATGGGTAGTAGAAAATAAAATAGAGACAATACTGTGCCATTTTATGTGGTGTATATGGTGTAACCAAGAAATTGATCAGGTATTTATCATTGAAGGAAATAAAGGTAAATTTCTTGATCTAAGGTGAGATTCAGTAAAACTTGTAGGATGTTACCAAGTGACTTAAAATATCTTACGTATTAATACCTTACATTTAATAGCTGTAGGGATATGCTTTACAGAAAAGAAGCTTCTACTGGAATTGTAATTGCACTTTGGTATTGGAGATAGTCCTATTTGCACTTTTTATTAGAGAATGTCATGAGTAGGAAAAGGCTGATTTACAAAATGTAAAGATTAGGTAAGGGAAGAACTAGTATACAATATAATTCCAAAGTCATAATAAATATTTAAAGAAAATTACTTGGAAAGCAATTGTTACATTGTGATTATCTATGGAAAACATCTATGGAAAACACCTCCAGGAGTACAGAGAATGTGATTTGTTTGGAATCAAAGACTCAGGATTTCTCTTTCAAGAATTTTTAGGTGTCAAATTTAAAAACCCTGAAATGTGAGAATTAAAGTCTCTGTCCTTAACGAAGTATAGATAGATTTTCTGCAGATAGCTTTTTTTTTCCCAAGTAACCCACAAGAATGCTGAGATACAATATCTCCCCCTTGTTGTATTGTGTGTCATGGAAAAAAAAAAAAAGAGAAACAGATATAAACCTGATGATTCTAAACCAGGATTATTTTTCCTTACCTTCAATGAAGAATAGTTTTTTTAATGGCCAGGGCTTTTGCAGGGGTATTGAGACATAGTTGGTTTTGTTCCTCTGTGGAATGTAGTTTTGTTGGGAAAATATTACTGACAGCTTTCTGATTCCTAAAAGATGGGTGCCTTCTTTTCAAATCACCATGTAGTACCTTTGATTGAAGCAGCTCTCACTTATTTGCTTGATACTTTTTTGAGCCTCTTCATCTTACTAAACACACCCCAAAAAAAACCCAAACAAACTGAATCCCCACTTATTAAAAAAAAAAAAAAAGCATTTTTTCAACTGATAATAAAACATGTAATCACACAATAGTAACTTACTGAAACAGCTGTTGATATGAATATGGCCCCCTGAAGGAAAGCAGTAGCTGGCTGGTGCCCCCTAGGGAGCTGGCAGCTGCTCAGCACTGGGAATCACTGCATAGTGTTAGGAGTTCACCTAGGAGCTAAGGCCCTGTTCCTACTAAGAGAGCCCCTGGCAAGTCTGATGAGTCTACCCAGATGAATCTGGACAGGACAGTTTAGCAGGTAGGTTGCAGGGAGTGCCCAGATCTTCCCTTAAATTAGAGATTATCTAGACAAAATGGGCACCCACAAATCCATGGGCCCTGATGGGATGCTGAGAGAGCTGGCTAAGGTTATAGCTGAGATGCTCTCCATCATTTCTGAAAGGTCATGGAGAGAGGAGATGTTCCTGAGTCTGGACGAAAGCCAATGTCAGTCCAGTCTTCAAAAGATCAAGAAGGAAGTCCAAGGAAACTACAGGCCACTCAGCCTCACCTCCATCCCTAGAAGGGATCATCCAGTTCTGGGCCCCTCAGTTTAGGAAGGATGTTGACTTGCTGGAACGAGTCCAGAGAAGAGCAACAAAGTTGGTGAGGGGTATGGAACATAAGCCCTACGAGGAGAGGCTGAGGGAGCTGGGGTTGCTTAGCCTGGAGAAGAGGAGACTCAGGGGTGACCTTATTACTCTCTACAACTACCTGAAGGGAGGTTGTAGACAGACGGATGTTGGTCTCTTCTCCCAGGCAAGCAGTACCAGAACAAGAGGACACAGTCTCAGGCTGCGCCAGGGGAGGTTCAGGCTGGATGTTGGAAAGAAGTTCTATACAGAAAGAGTGATTGCACATTGGAATGGGCTGCCTGGGGAGGTGGTGGAGTCGCCATCACTGGAGGTTTTTAGGAGGGGACTTGACGGGGTGCTTGGTGCCGTGGGTCAGTTGTTTGGGCGGTGTTGGATTGGTTGATGGGTTGGACGCGATGATCTTGGAGGTCTCTTCCAACCTGGTTTATTCTATGTATTCTATGTATTCTAAAAGTGATGGAACAGCTCATTATGTAAGTAATCTCTAAGCATATGGGGCGAAATAAAATTATCAGGCATAGTCAGTGTGGTTTCATGAAAGAGAAACCATGCTTGACCAATCCGATAGTCTTTGGCAATTGTGTGACCAATTGGATAGATGAAGGGAATCTGCTGTATGTTGTGTACTTTGGCTTCAGCAAGGCTTCTTGCACTGTCTCCTATACCAGCCTCCTAGAAATGCTTAGGAAGTGTGGGTTAGATAAGTGGACAGTAAGGTGGATTGAGAACTTGCTGAATGACAGAGCACAGAGGGTTGTCATCAACAGTGCATCAACATATATATCAATGACCCTAATGAAGGAACTGAGAGTATTCTCAGCAAGCTAGCTGATCATACAAAATTGGGAGGAGTGACTGACATACCAGAAGATTGGGCTGCTGTTCAGCAGGACCTGGACAGTCTGTAAAGCTGGGTGGAGGGGACCCTCATGAAGTTCAACAAGAGGAAGTGTAGAGTCCTGCACCAATGGGTAGAATAACCCCATGTACCAGTACAAGATAAGGGTGGACCTACTGGAAAGCAAACATGCAGAGAAGGACCTTGGAGTCTTTGTGGACAACAAGCTCCCCATGAGCCAGCATTGTGCCTACAGGGTCAAGAAGGCCATTAGCATTCTGGGGTTCATTAAGAAGAGTGGGGCAAACAGGCCAAGGGATGTTCTCCTCTCCATCTACTCTGCTCTAGTGAGACCCCACCTAGAGTATTGTGTCAAGTTCTAGACTTGCCAGTTCAAGAGAGACAGGGAACTACTGGAGTGAGGCCATGAAGGTTATTAGAGCTCAGGATTAACTCTCTTACAAGGAGAGACCGAGAGATTTGGGGCTTTTTGGCCTGGAAAAGAGAAGGGTAAGAGGGCACTTTTTTAATCTTTATAAATGTCAAAAGGCTGGAGGTCAAGAGAATCAGGCTGGGTTCTTTTCAATAGTGGCCAGTGATAGGAGAAGTGGCAAAGGACATAAATTAGAATACAGGAGTTTTAACTTAAACATAAAGAGAAACCTTTTTACTTTGAGATCAGCAGAGCACTTGAAAAGGCTGCCCACAGAGGTTGTAGGACATACTTCTCTGGAGACTGGATGTATTCCTTTTCAAACTGATCTAGGATATCTGTGCCAGAAGAGGGGTTGGGCTAGATTATCTTCAAAGATTTTATGGTTTTGTAACACCTATCCCTGTGTTGGTTTAACTTTTGAAACATCTAGATGAAAGCGACAATCATAACTATAATTTCTATCAGCTATTAATGAAAAAAATTGGGGAAAAACTATCATGTATGTAGGTGTTGTGATGGCTTTTGAAACAAAGATATGGTAAGTAGCAAGAATGAAAAGTCAGGGGGGAAAAAGAGGTCCTATGACATTTCTCTGCATCTTTAATTTCCTTTAAAAGACAAAACTGTGGGCTACATGATTGTATCAGGCCATATTTTATGATGTTTTGAAAGGAATCTGATCTTTCATCATCCTTTAAATTGAACTTGATTTCACCCCCCCCATTCATACTTTTTGTGTTATTCTGATTCATGAAGTTGTTTAACAAGATGTATTTTTTTTAATATGAGTTTATTTGTTTAGGTACTGGGCCACCAAGAGTCAGTCACTGTCCTTAAACTATATCTTTATTACCTTTATCATTTTTGTTAACCGAATAAAAATGTAATTTTAAATGGAAAGTTCTCCAGTTTGTAGGAATAGTAAAGCACTGGAGAATGGTAGATTCATTAGGTAAAATAGTTTCAATTAAGCTGTGACACCATTCTATATTTTTTGTCTTCTGAACACTTCCTAGTTTTAAGCCAATGGAATTCCAGCGTCTGCTTTCAGATGTGATCAAATATCAGATTACTTTGTTTGACAGTTATGGAAGAAGTAACAGACTAATAAGGACAAATTCTTTTCTGGCATGTTTGCTAGCTCACTGGAGTTATTCCAGCAGGTCTTACAGCTATCTAGAAGTTTTAAAAAAAAAAAAAAAAAAGTTATTACCACTACCGAATCCTTTAGCTTTGCAGCTATAGCTTAAGCATGTATTATAATCCAAGGGATAATGCAGGATATGATACTAGTGTTACAGTGTGCTCCAAACCCTAACCCTTCCCCTTCCCCCATCTGTATCAGTGGAGGTTTGAATGAGGAAAGAAGACAAAGGCCTGAAATTGCCTTCCAAAGTGTGAAATTGCCTTCCCCTTGCCCTAGGGACATGTAAATGGTGTCCATTATACCTGCTGAGACGGAGGTCCCTCACAAGGTATTTACCCATGGGGGACGTCTGTTGGGTTTGGGATCTATGATTAAGAGGGGTGCTTCACACCCAGTATACATTTGCCTTGGACACATTGTCTAGAAACACCTTAAACAGAGTGACCAGAAAGCGATCAGGGCTCTTGCTCTCACCTTCATCTTGCTCACTCTCATTTTCTGTTCTCATCTGGGGTTTGCTTGGCATTTGCAAAGAAATTGGAGAAACCAGCACTTGGACCTGACTTCTCCCCGGACCTGCCTGCCCTGGGGTACTGTTCCCTGCCTGCCTTGGAGTGACCCTGCCTACTGTGAAACTGCCGCCTTCTTGCACTGCTCAGTGCTGCTACATGAGCTTCCCTCATGGCCATGTCTACGGACGCTGATTCTAGCGGGTCCCTTTCCTTTGGATTTGTGCCATGTTATCCACAAATTGGATTATAAAACCTGCAGTTCTGGAGCCTGCCACCGAAGAGAGACCTAGGGATTGTCACCAAATTCCTGTTTTGTCCTGAGTAAGATCAACTTTCCCTAAGGTTCCTGGCTTGCCTCTGATTTTATAAGTGGGGTGAAGCTATTTTGTGACTTAGCCTTTTCCATTTTCTGAATCTCTAAATTGTACTGAAGTTGCCCATAAGCATCCTGGTAGAAATCACAACCGAATAGAATCTGTAAGTAATCTAATAACATTTAAACTTATTTTTGGGGAAGGGTTTTGGGGAAAAATAAAGATAACTATATTTCTGTAATTTCTGCCTCATTCATTTAACCCAAATCAAATCAGCTACATAATGTGGGACTCCAGAAAAGAAAGCTAGAGCATTATTAACTAACATGCTAACATGTTTTCTTTGTCTATGCCTTTTCAAGGGTTGATGCTTAATATAAAGTCCTAAAACCTGAAGTGTATTTTTTAAAAGGCCAGGTGAATTTTTTTTAAATACCCACATAAATTTTCATTAAATAATGCTTGTTTTATAGCCACTGATTTCAGCCTACAGTTATAATCCTCACTTTGCAGGATGGGAGATGATCTTCAGCCTCTGCAGTTGCAGCCAAATCTTGGCAGATATGCATCACTTATTGTCTTCATGGAGATGAAGAATACAAAGTTAACAATACACAGCACTACACAGCAATGTGGTCAATATCTTACTTTTCAAGAAACCATGAAAAAGAGTTGGATTTCTGAGTAATTTGATTATGTTCACCAGACTTTTGCTGTGATGGTTACTTTCACATGCAATACCTCTCAAAGCATAGTGCAGGTTATCAGAATTTCTGACATGGAAGTATAAAAGTAACAGGACTAAGACAACTTTACAGAGAGAGTGATTGCCCGTTGGAATGGGCTGCCTGGAGAGGTGGTGGAGTCGCCGTCATTGGAGGTTTTCAGGAGGAGACTTGATGGGGTGCTTGGTGCCATGGGTTAGTTGTTTAGGTGGGTTGGATTGGTTGATGGGTTGGACATGATGATCTTGAAGGTTTCTTCCAACCTGGTCTATTCTATTCTATTCTATTCTATTCTATTCTATTCTATTCTATTCTATTCTATTCTATTCTATTTAATGAATGGACTTCTGCAGCAATAGGCTTGATGTCTAAGAAGAATGAAAATAATTGTTAGTACTTACCAGGCTCTGAAAACATGTTGTTTGGGGGGTTTTTTGTTTGTTTGTTTGTTTGTTTCAATGTTTTCTTTTTATTTTCATTCTTTATAAGTAGAAAAGTCTTGTAGTGGTTGTCCCTTTAATGAATAAATCTAGGAAAAGTGCACTTTTTCTTTTATGAGAAAGCTGAGGCAGTAGGAAGTAGGGTAGAAAGAAAATGGTATTTTCACAAGGAAAAATGCATCCTTCAAAAAGAATGCTTTAATTCTGTTTTAAAAATGGTTAAATGAAATGGTGAATTAGAGGAGTATTTTGTCTGTCAAGGCATACAGATAGGAACAGTAAGGATTTGGAGAATCTGGTGATAGTTCAGAGAGTATGTATTGTCAGCAAAAGCAATGGGTGTTGCACATCTGGGCGAAGGGTGATTTAAGTACCTGAAGGGGGCCTACAAGAAAGCTGGGAAGGGAGTTTCTATGAGGGCTTGTTGTAACAGGATGAGAAGGAATGATTTTAAACTTGAGAAGGTTAAATTTAGACTAGATATTAGGAAGAAATTCTTTACAGTGATGGTGGTGAAACACTAGAACAGTTTTCTCAGGGAGGTCATGGATGACCCTTCCCTGGATGAGCTCAAGGCCAAGTTAGATGACCTGATCTGGTGGAAGGTGTCCCTTGCCATGGCCATGGGGTTGGAACTAGATGATCTTTTATGTCCATCCCAACCTAAATCACTCTACAAATCTATGAAGTTTTGTCTGGAAAACAAAAACCCTCATCCAGTTCTTAGTTAAGTCAATGGAAATCTTACAGCTGTCTCTAAAGAGACTTGCACTGGGTCTCTAGGCTTTGGTAAAACAAAGTAGTGAAAAGAAACTATAATTGAAAAAAACTTTCCAAAAGCAGTCTTGAGTACTTTTACTGGCAAAAGCATAAAGAAACTGAGAAGGCATAATAAAGGAGAGCAAGGCTTAAACTCTATCTAGCTCCAAGAGTGTGCTTGGCGGGGGGGGGGGTGGGGGTGTTGTTGTTGTTTTTGTTTTGTTTCATTGTAGTTTGTTTGGGTTTGTGGGGGATTTTTAGGTGTTTTTGGCTTTTTTTTCCCTGTAGGAAACAGTAAAAGGAAACATGTCTAACACACCTGTATTTTAGCATGAAGAGCTGTACATATTTTCTTGTTTTATCATCAAGCTGACACAAGATATGAAGACTTAAAACATGTGCTATGTTCTTTTCATGGGAAAAAATCATTCAGGCAATATGGAAGACACTTTACTGTTAGAGATATTTTTTCTAAGAACATAACTACAGTAACAGTTCAGAAATTTCCCATTATCTTTTTAAGTGGCTTCATGTTCTTGTTTATATGTAAAAGTTATCTCAGACTCTATTGTTCTTTTGGTACAGGACAGTATTTTGTTGTAAGTTTCTATCTGAAAAGAAAAAAAAATGTTTATATAAGATCAAAACAATGTGTGGATTTGAATACTGAAAGTGATTTCTTATCAAACAATATATAAAATATGAAAGAGCACAATCTCAGTTTCAGTCAGTAAGGAAGTGCTGATGCATGACATGTAAGAATAAATCAGAACCCCAAATCACTGTCTTGATAATCACTTTTGAGATACAGTAGAGAGATTTATTCATAGATAAAAAAAAAATTTCCATTTCCAGTAAGGGACTGGAGAAGAAGAGACCTAATAGTGACCTTTCAGTACCTGAAGAGAAACTACAAGAAGGAAGGAGAGTGACTGTTTACAAAGGCCTCTCTTGATAGGATGAGGTGCAATGGTTTCAAAAGAGAGAAGAGTTGATTTAAATTAGATGTTAGAATCAAGTTCTTTACCCTGAGGTTGGTGGAAACTGGAACTGGTGACCCAGGGAGGTGGTTGAGTTCCCATCCCTGGAGATATTCAAGGTGAGGCTCAATAGGGCTCTGAGCCCTATTGATCTAGTTAAGCCTGATCTAGTTAAGGATGTTCCTGCTTAATGCAGAGGGGATTGGACTAAATGACATTTGTAGGTCCATTCCAACCTAAACCATTCTATGATCCATGATTCTATGATTCTACCATTCTATGACTTAAGAGACTATGAAGGCTGTCTGTCCTGTGTCTAGCTAGGTTTTAACATTTAACATTTTCATTAATTTTTGGCAGCACGTAACATGTTTGTAACTTTAGGATTTGCAGAGATTGCACTATAAGAGAGTTAAGAAAATTGTTTAAGGGACATTGCAAGATAAGCTCTTTTGTGTCTCTTTTTGGAATACTTTATTCTTAGGCCTTCTGTAGTTACACAAAATTTAGATATTAAATCTGTCAACAGCAATTCACTACTCAGTACCATCTTCTAATATGACAGGCACACTGTCTCTTGAAACACTGTCCTGCTAATCCATGCCTATAATCTGATTCTGAAATCTATTCTTTTCAAGTCACTAATTCACATGTAGTAAAACCAGAGATGCATACCTCACAGTCTGACAAAAGTAATGAATTCCAGATTAGATAAAAATATATGCATGGTCCAGACAAAGTAGAACACCACCATTCTGTAACACACTTTCCTGATCTTTGTTATAGCTGCCTCCCCTTCTAAACTTCTCTCTGTTTCTCCCTCTTGCTGGTAAACAGAGTGCTTAACTGCTGACACGAGCAAAACATTCTTCATCTCATATTTGCTTCTTTATACCTTCTCTTGTGAGTTCATCCTGAGTCACAGTATCACAGTACCACCAAGGTTGGTAGAGACCTCAACAATCATCAAGTCCAACCTGTCACCACAGACCTCATGACTAGACCATGGCACCAAGTGCCACATCCAATTCCCTCTTGAACACCCCCAGGGAGAGTGACTCCACCACCTCCCTGGGCAGCCCATTCCAATGGCGAACGACTCTCAGTGAAGAACTTTCTCCTCACCTCGAGTCTAAACTTCCCCTGGCACAGCTTGAGACTGTGACCTCTCGTTCTGGTGCTGGTTGCCTGAGAGAAGAGACCAACCCCCTCCTGGCTACAACCACCCTTCAGGTAGTTGTAGAGAGCAATAAGGTCTCCCCTGAGCCTCCTCTTCTCCAGGCTAAACAATCCCAGCTCCCTCAGCCTCTCCTCATAGGGCTTGTGCTCAAGGTATCTCACCAGCCTTGTTGTCCTTCTCTGGACATGTTCAAGTGTCTCGATGTCCTTCTGAGGAGCCCAGAACTGGACACAGGACTCAAGGTGTGGCCTAACCAATGCAGAGTACAGGGGCACAATGACCTTCCGGCTCCTCCTGGCCACACTATTCCTAATACAGGCCAGGATGCCATTGGCCTTCTTGGACACCTGGCCACATTGCTGGCTCATGTTGGGGTGGCTGTCAATCAGTACCCCCAGGTCTCTTTTTGTTTGGGAGCTCTCCAGCCACTCTGACCCCAGCATGTAGCTCTGCATGGGGTTGTTTTGGCAAAAGTGCAGCACTCGGCACTTGGATTTGTTGAATACCACCCTGTTGGACTCTGCCCATCTGTCCAGTCGGTTGAGGTCCCTCTGCAGAGCCCTTCCACCCTCTAACAGATCAACATCTGCTCCTAACTTGGTGTCATCTGCAAATCTGCTGAAGACTGACTCAATGGCGTGATGTTTTCTTGTTTCTTAAGACACAAGTTACTGACTGATCATTTTATTTTGTTTGTTAAAATAATTTGTCTCCTTCATACCACAGTCCTGTGGTGGTTTTAGGATATGCCTTTAAAATTTAGTTACAGATTTTGAGCAGGAAAGTAGAAAAATATAAATAAATCACTATTGGGTGTAAAAATGAAAACAAAAGATTATTCTAAATAAATTCATTGGGTAAATATATAGAATAAGAGGAGATGTAGTATAATAGTTCTGCCCTTTTCTGATCTCTGGCTGGTTTTGCTTCTCTTGGGAGAGATAATCTGCATGCTTTGGCTGGTCTTGGCTAAGTCTAACTTCTCTGCTCCTTTCTCTTGTCCCTTTGTACAGGATAGTAAGAGGGAATGGAGGAAGAAGCTAGTAGCTTCCTCTGGTCCTTGGCCATGGGGATCTTTGTGCTGTTTATTAATTGTAAAAATTTGTATAATGTTGTAAATACTGTATATGTTGTACATATTCATTGTATTCCATTGTACAGTGTAGATTTTGCTTGTAAATACAGATTCATTTCAGAGTTTCACAGTATAACTAAGGTTGGAAGAGACTTCGAGGATCATTGAGTCTAACCTGTCTCCACAGACCTCATGACTAGACCATGGCACCAAGTGCCACATCCAATCTCCTCTTGAACACCCCCAGGGACGGCGACTCCACCACCTCCCTGGGCAGCCCATTCCAATGATGAATGACTCGCTTGGTGAAGAACTTTCTCCTCACTTCGAGCCTAAACCTCCCCTGGCACAGCTTGAGACTGTGTCCCCTTGTTCTGGTGCTGGTTGCCTGGGAGAAGAGACCAACCCCTTCCTGACTACAACCACTTTTCAGGCAGTTGTAGAGGGCAATGAGGTCACCCCTGAGCCTCCTCTTCTCCAGGCTAAACAATCCCAGCTCCCTCAGCCTCTCCTCACAGGGCTTGTGCTCAAGGCCTCTCACCAGCCTTGTTGCCCTTCTCTGGACATATTCAAGTGTCTCAATGTCCTTCCTAAACTGAGGGGCTCATTTGCTTCTAACTGAGTTGGCCTGGCAAAGTTAATGTTGGGGGGAAAGTTCAACCCACCACAAATTCTCAAATAAAACTTAAAGAAAATTTTTACCAGCTAGTCCTCCTTGCATGTCCCTGCACGAATAGAAATATATTGGGACTTAATGTTTTTGAGATCCAAGTACATTGCAAATACTGGTTGCTATAAATGGAGAGACTTCTGAAATACAGGACTTTTCTAAAACTTGGCAAAATTAACTAATTGCAAATGTGGTTCCCCTTGTTGCTTAATTACATTTTATCTTAAGTTGTTCTACACATAGAATTAAAGCTTTTATATTTAAGCATTGAATTTTCTCCTCGATGAACTACTCATCAAACTACAAATTAAATGAGACATGGAAAATCCTCATCCTCACTAATAATGCTTTTTTCTCTTGGTCAGGAATTTAGATCTTTAGGATTTGGAGCTACAGCAGACCAGCATATTATGTGACCACCTTCTTTAATCTTGTAGTATTCACTATTTTATTAACAGCAATTTCTCGCTTATGAATGTTTCTTGATATCATAAAGGTTGATGTGACATCCTCATTTTGCACTGAAATTGTTCTAGCTGTTTGTTTTTTATGTCTTTTGTATAGTTAGTCCTCTAGCTACTTGGGATGCCAAGATAAGTGAATAACATAATTTTAGAGATGTGCACTCATTTGGACATAGAAAGGGCTAGGTAACAATGTACACAAAAATATTTTTAGCAAGAAGGTATTATGCCTTTCACTGACATTCTAGAGAAATACACAAGGAAAAATGGCATCTCAAGAACTGCACTGTTTAGGAAGAATGTTGTAATAACCTGCTAGGTCAAGAAAAAGGGTAACATACAATGCAGGTTGTATGCTGCATTCATTTCAAGAACACTGAAGCTCTACATTATGCTTGTCTGTCAAAATCTGTCTATCATCATTGTATAGTCAGCACACAACACTGTGTAATGGTAAAGGGTAATAGTCTTCCTAAAAAAAAAAAAAGAAAAAAGAAAAAAAAAGGAAGTCTCCAAAACCCAACCTAAATCCTAAATGCTCCAATCAAACTTACTCACAATGTCTAAAATGTTTCTTAAAGAGTTGGCCATTTTTACTCTAGTCACTGTTGATCAAAATCACTCCATTGTGTGTAAAGTACTAGATGAGGTAGTATCAGAGCCAGTGGCAGTGGCCATTGAGAACTTAAAGGGTATAAAGTTCACTAAAACCAAATAAAAGGCATCTATAATTAAAATGGGGCCTGCGGGTGGAGGAAGGATCCAGAGAATTGTAACTCTGATGTTTATGAATCATGCGCATGTAAAGAATGTATTTATGATATCTTTGCATTACAAATTCATGAGTAACAGTCAGCATGTATCTTCCTAAAGTAAATCATGCTGAAATATCTCCTAGTCATCCATGAGACTGTGACTGCCTTTCTGGAAAGAGAGGATGCCCTGACTGTAGTGATGGTTTTGATGTGATCTACAACTTTCTGGAAGAAGAAACTGAGAAAATGAGTATTACCAGAATCCAGAAAGAGGGTGAGCACTATGGAACTCTTTGTCAGTTCTGGCAGCTGTCAAAGTAAACATCAGTCCTGCACCTTCCAAGTGATTGTCTTCCCTTCAGGTCTATTATACTCCTCTCCACATCTCTCTTTTGTCTGTACTGAAAAAGTGAAAGAAACAGTCCTTCCTATATGATCAATCTCTTACCCACGCAGTGGAAAGCTGAACCTATTTTTCTGTGACTGAAGACACTCCTCATCTCATCTTTCCCTTTCCCCTGCCTTCTGAGTTGCATATAGGTCTGAAGGCTTTGTGTATGGCTGTCAAGATCAGGGAAATAGTCTGGGCAAAACCTTAATTTTTTAAAGTTTAAACTTTTTTAAAATTATCCCACATAATTCTAGACTGAATTTATTCTTTCATCCATTTTTTTTGTTTTGACCTTTAATATTTATGGGGACATGATTGTAGGAAAGGGCTGGAAGGGCTGAAAGGCTTTTTGGTATCATCAAAAGTCTTTGCGAAACTATACTGACAGGTTTTGAGAAGGCTTCGGACTAAAAGTTTAGGGAAAATGGAGATGGGGAGATTCAGTCCATAAACAATTTTTATAGAAGTTTATTAGTATCTTAATTAAAAAAAAAAAAAAGTTTACATTTTAAGTTTGATGCTTTTAATGTGTAATTAGCCAAATGTTTTCCAGTGGTAGTACTGAACTGAAAGTGGTTATTTTTGTTCATAACCATTTTCAGAATCTGAATGCTTAGTCTGTCTGTTAGGCCCTGATGACAGGTAATTTCAGGAAGGAAGAATGAAAAAAAAGAAAAAGTTACAATGAATATGGTACCAAATCGATGTTACTTACCTTCCTTACATTTCCAGACTTTCTGCAATTGCATACACACTTGAATGTAATATGCTACAGCCAATTCCCTTAGCCATCTTCTTCATGACTGTTGATTAGAAGTCCAGTGATGTCCCATGAGAAGTGGGATTTACCACATTGGACATTAACAGAGGAACCTTCAATCAGAGAATCTTTCAGAATAGAGTTTATAAAATTTTTGTTAACATTGAATGCATAGTTTTCTTAGATAACAAGGACCTGGCTGAGATTTTTAGTCTTACAGAAAAAAAATACATTTTTTTCCTGAACATCCTATATGCCAAAATGTAAATGGAATGTGCTATGTCTAACTTCTTTTTCCCTCATCTCCCTCCCTCTCCATAGGACAAAACTGTACAGAGACTCTGCCTAAGAGCATAATAAAAGAAAGAAATTTGCAAGAAAAGAAAGAAAATGTTATATAAAATCACTGATGTCCTGCTTCTACAGCCTGCAAGGAATACTGATAGTCAGATATGCAACATGTCTTCACCTAGGCTTTTAGAGCTTGTGGAATAAAATGCTTCAACCAATGATCTTTTAAAGCTTATATATAGCAAGAGTGTTTGAGTTATGGGAAAATAATCTAATAGTCCTTTTCTCTCTTCTAACCAATCATTTGTGCCTGCAGTACTAGCCAGAAAGTGAGCCATTGGTATTGTAATGAGACATTTTTTTGCTTTGAGGTGTTCTCATAGGAACAGAGAAGCAGACTTCACAGTTGAGTTCTCCAGAGTCAGGCTCTGGAGAACAAAAAATGGAGTGTGATGACTAAGTATCATTATATTCCTTGTAGGCACTGCTAGAGTTTTAGCACCATTCACTAGTGTGTGAGTGATCCATGTCTCATTTTGTTTAACACAGCATCTGGGTTGCAAGTACTGCAGCTTGGCTATTGCTAATAGTAGCAGCTGTGGCATCCAGGCATGATAGATATTCTGTTATACACACACTTGCCTGAGGTTAATCACATGCTGAAATTCATATTCCTGCGTCTTTGAACACAGTTCTTTTTTCAAAGTTTACCCAAGATATTTCATTACCAAATCCTTTCTGTGAATGTAAAACTACCAGATACGTCCTGGGTCATGGAGCTGCCCTGTTTTAAATGTTCATAAACAGATCAAGCTCCACCCTAAATCGCGGGCGGGCTGTGCGCGCGGCGCCAGTTTGGCTCGGTAGCCTGTCAGAACCGCTCCTTCGGGACAGCACCACTCACTTTGTGAGTTTCTGCTCGGCTTTTTGCCTTGCTTTCGGGGTTTAGCGGGTTGGGAGGACTCCTCGGGGGCAGGGATTGAGGTGGGCTCGTGCTCTCGCGAGCGTGCACGGGAGCTAGTGCCTGCGTCAGCCGTGGGAGATTTAAATCCCGGGCGGGCTGTGCGTGCGGCACCAGTTTGGCTCGGTAGCCGAGAGCCTTTCGGTTGCTTGGGAGGGAAAAAAAAAAAAATAATTTTTTTTTTTTGGTTTTCACTCATACGCTGCACCATGGTCATTACTCGGACCAAGGGTAGAAAAACAGCATCTACCCAGACAGAGTTGTTTCTCCAGCATGCTGGAGTCCAGGCTGCCAGCTGCAGAGAGTGCTTCAGCCTGGCAGTTGGAATAGAGGGAGAGGGAGAGGGTGAGGACACCTGTGTCAGGTGTGAACAGGTGAACTTTCTCCTCAGCCTGGTGGCTGAGCTGAAGGATGAAGTGGCCGAGCTGAAGGAGGAGGTGTCTAGGCTAAGGTCAATAAGGGAAAGCGAAAGGGAGTTAGACTTGTGGGAGAAGGCTCTGCAGATCTCCCCTGCTGAGGGACAGGCCCCTGAAAACGGAGAGGGATGGACACAGGTCCCTGCCAAGGGTGGCAAGAGAAATCCACCCCGGCCCTCTCCTCCTCCTCCGCTGCCCTTGCATAATAAGTATGAGGCCCTGCAGGCTGAGGGCGGTGGGGATGAGAGGGCTGAGGAGCAGCCATCCAGAGGGGAGACCAAAGCCAAGAGGTCCCCACCAGCTGTAACGACCAGCTCCAGGGAGCAGCCTACGGCCAAGCCTAAGGCCAAGCGGCCATCACCAGCTATAACAACCAGCTCCACAAAGAAAAGGAGAAGGGTTATAGTTGTTGGGGACTCTCTCCTGGGGGGTACTGAGGGACCCATGTGTCATCCCGACCCATCCCACAGGGTGGTCTGCTCTCTACCTGGGGCGCAGGTAAGGGACATTGCAAGGGGAATCCCCGAGCTCATCAGTCCCTCTGACTATTACCCTCTGCTGGTAATACAGGCTGGGAGTGATGAGATTGACAGGAAGGGCACCAGGGCAATTAAGAAGGAGTTCAGGGCCCTTGGACAATTGATTGATGGGGCAGGCGCACAAGTGGTGTTCTGCTCAATTCCCTCAGTGGCAGGGGAGTACACTGAGAGGAATGGGAGAACCCACACCATCAACAAGTGGCTCAGGGAATGGTGCCAGCGGAGGAACTTTGGTTTCTTTGATCATGGGGCTACTTTTACGGCACCCGACCTGCTGGGTCCTGATGGGGTGCATTTATCTAGAAGGGGCAAGAGAGTCCTAGCACTAGAGTTGGCAGGGCTCATTAGGAGGGCTTTAAACTAGGTCTGCAGGGGTTGGGTGAAGACATCGGTCCCTCTGCAGAGGTAAGAGTAGGGCACAAGGTAGGGCCAATTGAGAGGTCGGGAGCCCAGCTGCAGTGCATGTAAACAAATGCACGCAGCCTAGGCAATAAGCAAGATGAGCTGGAGGTCCTAATCCACCAGGGCAACTATGATATAGTTGCCATCTCAGAAACATGGTGGGACAACAGGCATGATTGGAGTGCTACACTGGGGGGCTACAGGCTCTTTAGGAGGGATAGGCGAGGGAGGAGAGGAGGAGGGGTGGCTTTGTATATTAGGGAGACACTTTCTGCCTCAGAACTTGAGGTGGAAGATGAGGGAATTGAGAGCCTGTGGGTTAAAATCAGACCACAGCCCAACAAATCTGACATCCTGGTTGCAGTCTGTTATAGACCACCCAACCAGGATGAGGAGGCTGATGAATTACTCTATAAACAACTGGAGGCTGTTTCAAGATCATCAGATCTTGTCCTCATGGGGGACTTCAACCTGCCAGATATCTGCTGGGAACTTAATTCAGCAGAGAGAAGGCAGTCCAGAAGATTCCTGGAGCGGATAGAAGATTGCTTCCTGACGCAGCTGTTAAGTGAGCCTACCAGGGGACAGGCTCTGCTTGACTTGCTCCTCTCCAATAGGGAAGGGCTAGTGGGAGATGTGACCATGGGAGGCTGCCTAGGGTGCAGTGACCACGAGATAGTGAAGTTTTCAATATGCAGGGAGATAGGGAGAAGTACCAACAGAACCTTCACCTTGGACTTCCGGAGGGCAAACTTCAGCCTCTTTAAGAAACTTATTTGTAAAGTTCCCTGGGTACCAACCCCCATGAACGGAGGGGTCCAGGAGGGTTGGACCTACTTCAAACAGGAGCTCTTGAAGGCACAGGAACTGGCGGTCCCCATGTGCCGAAAGATGAGCCGGCGGGGAAGGCGACCGGCCTGGATGGACAAGCAGCTCCTGAAGGATTTAAGGGAAAAAAAGAGGCTATATCACCTTTGGAAGGAGGGGAAGGCTTCTCAAGGTATGTTTAAGGAAGTGGTTAGACTATGTAGGAATAAAATTAGAGAGGCAAAGGCCCAGTTGGAACTGAAACTGGCCACCTCTGTGAAAGACAATAAAAAGCAATTTTACAAATATATCAACGCTAAAAAGAAGGGCAAGAAGAACCTCCACTCCTTACTGGACCTGGAGGGGAACATGGTGACCAAAGATGAGGAAAAGGCTGAGGTCCTGAACGCCTTCTTTGCCTCGATGTTTAACAGCAAGGTAGGAGTCCAGGATGAGTGGCCTCCTGAGCTGGGTAATAGGGTCAGGGAGCAGTGTAATGCCCCAGAAATCCATGAGGAATTAGTCCGGGACCTACTGAGCCACTTGGACACCCATAAGTCCATGGGACCGGATGGGATCCATCCTAGGGTGCTGAGAGAGCTGGCAGATGAGCTGGCCAAGCCGCTCTCCATCATTTTCCTCCAGTCCTGGCTCACTGGAGAGGTCCCAGATGACTGGAAACTGGCCAATGTGGTCCCCATCCACAAGAAGGGACGGATGGAGGAACCTGGAAACTACAGACCAGTCAGCCTGACCTCAGTGCCAGGGAAAGTGATGGAGCAGATTATCCTGGCGGCAATAACTGCGCACCTGAAGGATGGCCAAGGGCTCAGGTCCAGCCAACATGGATTTAGGAAGGGCAGGTCCTGCGTCTCCAACCTGATCTCCTTCTATGATCAGGTGACCCGTCTGGTGGAAGTGGGGAGGCCTGTGGATGTAGTCTACCTGGACTTCAGCAAGGCCTTTGACACCGTCCCCCACAGTAAACTGCTGGCTAAGCTGTCAGCTCGTGGTTTGGGCCGCAACACTCTGTGCTGGGTTAGGAACTGGCTGGAGGGCCGAGCCCAGAGAGTGGTGGTGAATGGTGCCACATCCGGCTGGCGGCCAGTCACCAGTGGCGTCCCGCAGGGATCAGTGCTGGGCCCCATCCCCTTTAACATCTTCATTGATGATCTGGATGAGGGGGTTGAGTCAGTCATCAGCAAGTTTGCAGATGACACCAAGTTGGGAACAGATGTTAGTCAGTTAGAGGAAAGAAAGGCTCTGCAGAGGGACCTCGACCGACTGGACAGATGGGCAGAGTCCAATGGGATGGCATTTAATAAGTCCAAGTGCCGGGAGCTGCACTTTGGCCACGGCAACCCCATGCGGAGCTACAGGCTGGGGTCAGAGTGGCTGGAGAGCTGCCAAACAGAGAGGCACTTGGGGGTGCTGATTGACACCCGCCTAAACCTGAGCCAGCAGTGTGCCCAGGTGGCCAAGAGGGCCAATGGCATCCTGGCCTGTATTAGGAATAGTGTGGCCAGCAGGAGCAGGGAGGTCATTGTGGCCCTGTACTCTGCATTGGTTAGGCCACACCTTGAGTACTGTGTCCAGTTCTGGGCCCCTCAGTTTAGGAAGGACATCGAGACACTTGAACGTGTCCAGAGAAGGGCAACAAGGCTGGTGAGAGGCCTTGAGCACAAGCCCTATGAGGAGAGGCTGAGGGAGCTGGGATTGTTTAGCCTGGAGAAGAGAAGGATCAGAGGTGACCTCATTGCCCTCTACAACTACCTGAAGGGTGGTTGTAGACAGGAAGGGGTTGGTCTCTTCTCCCAGGCAATCAGCACCAGAATAAGGGGACACAGTCTCAAGTTGTGCCAGGGGATGTTTAGACTCAAGGTGAGGAAAAAGTTCTTCACTGAGCGAGTCATTCGTCATTGGAATGGGCTGCCCAGGGAGGTGGTGGAGTCGCCGTCCCTGGAGGTGTTCAAGGGGAGATTGGACGTGGCACTTGGTGCCATGGTCTAGTAGTGAGGTCTGTTGGAACAGGTTGGACTTGATGATCCTTGGGGTCTCTTCCAACCTTAGTTACTGTGATACTGTGATAGTGTGATAAAGGGTGTGGGGACTTTGATTTAACAGTTAACTAGGAGTTTAATCTTCCTGGTGTTTAGGAATGCTGTACCTGTCCAAAATTACACACTTGTTTTGCTGTCAGCTACCTTTATCTTAAATATTTTATTTACCTATATATCTTTTTATATTTATGCATATTTATATGTGTTGTGTCTTCCTGGGATGTATTTGTAAATTGAAATCAAATACCCTCTCAAACTGTTTTTTTGCTTAACAAATCCATATCTTCTGGTGTTCACCATGATTATCTGGTAACTTCTTGATTGTCCTTGTGTTGTCTTATCACTCTTGGATATAACATACTGCTCTACAGGAAGTGCTACCCAGTCCTTATGTGATTACTCTGCAGTTCCCATTTCCAAAGGAAATATTTTGCTTATGCATAAATTAATAGAACTTCATGAATTCTAGACACAATTTGGATTGTGTTTTATTTAGTGGATGCAACACTCGTGTAGCTCTGCTTCCCTTATTTACAGTTTAAATTGTAGAGTAGGTACCTCAGGGCAAAATAAGCTTCTGTCAGTTTTTGTGTCTGCTGTTTACAAAGGAATCATAGCCTAATTACAATTCTATTGCTCCACAAGCCTCACTTCTATATTATTCAGCATAAGGCAATAACACAGAGGCTTTGATGTAGAGCTCTTAACATGAGACAATGCAAATGACATTTACTAGCAATTTTTTTCCCCATTAATGAACAGTACTTCAGGGAGTGTAAAGGCAAGAGGCATATCATTTCTGAACTATTTAAATTGCTAATTAGATCTGTACAGGAGGTGTATTCCTAATGCAGACAATTACAACAGCTCCTAAGTGTTTGCCTTACAGTTGCTAATTACTGCAGAAGCCAATTAATTGCTGTTGACTTTTTGTATTCTTTTGCATATCACCAGTTAATATTTACATTTATAATGAAGACAAAATTGGCAAACACTGTGTCATTTTGTAATGAATAATTCCAGTGTCTAAACAATGAGAACATTATCACATTTGTGCCTGAAGAGTACTGCTGATTAGCATATGTTCTGTGCATGCTAGAACAACATTGCTTTTTCTTTTAAAGAGTGAAAATACCATTTAGCTGATGCAAGTACAGGTGCAGTGCCTCTAAGGTGCTTACAAGTGTTCATCTTCATAAACTATTTAATAGCAAAACCAAACACCCCCCCCACTCCCCATTTATATCTAAGCAACTGGTTGCAAAAACACCAGCCCCTAAGTTCAATATATATGTTAAAGTATTGCAGACTGCTTTTGTTTTCATAGGCAGACCACCTGAGACCAAGAAGAATACAACACTTACAGTTGTGCTGCCCTGAGCAGACATTATTAAACCTGTTTTTGGATTACTTTATTTCACCGGTTATCATATTTAAATAAATAGAGGCAGAGCCAAGGATCCTCAAATTGTGTGTCCACAGTTTCCTACTGACATGAAATTAGGAGAGCCAAAGAGGAAGTAAACAATATTCTGGTGACCGTTCTCCACCCCATTGTGCCTGTAAGCATAGTGTTTGTCATTAGGAATAATACAGGTACTGTAATGGGGGAATAATTAAGACTGTCTTGCTTTGCCTTTTGTGTACTGTGTCTCAGACCATTAGAAACAAACATATTTTATGAACATAGTTTCCTGGGTAGCAAGAAAACTATTTATTCCCCTGATATATACCAACATCAATACTGTAGCCAGAGAATGGAGATCATTTCTGGAAATGTTATCTTCAACCACAGGGCTAAACTGTCCCTTATGGGATTAATATATGGAAAGGATGACAGTTGCAGGTGAAAAGTGTTAGCTGGTGAAGTCTGTATCACTATAATTAGAGGATTCCATGAGTCTCTTGTCATAATTCATTACCTAGAGTTTTTTCAGCAAATCTCATACTGATTTTTTATTTTTCCTCTATCCAGAATGGACTCCACTAATGACTCTGCCCTTTATGATTGAAGGCATATGGAAATTTATCTCAATTTATTTTCACCAAATCAAATAAACCGAAATTAATCATAGTAAATCTGACAGTTATAATTCCACAATGGTCTGTGAAGTACTCTTTGAATAGCAATTACATCAGAGGTAAGGTTAATACATTATTTTAAATGTCTATTATAATTATTTTTAATTTTGTATCTATTGTCAAGGTATTAATGGTAATGAGCTCTTTGGAGATTTTGGTGAATATTACATTATTTCCCTAGGCATTCCCAGTATAATACTGAATTGAGTAACCACTCATAACAGACCCTTGAAAAAATACAAACATGGGATGCTTTTTTGTTTTCTAAGGATTAACTACATGAGTAGTCAGAATATTCAGTGTTTATTTTAGACTAATAGAATGATGAAAAACAATTGGCAAGACTTCATGAGGCTGCTCTCTGCGGCCTGCTCTGAGATCCCAATGCCCCTGCCCTACATAGATCTTAGTCATATCTTGAAAACAAAGATAATGCAATTTTGCATCAGTCTCTTTTTATTAATATGTAATATTTTACTCATGAAGGGACAGTTTGTGACATTCATGTGGACAGCAACAACTAATTTCACTATAATTGCTACTGTTAGAGATGCAAGGAAATAAAAATGTCAAATAATAATAATTAAAAAAAGGGTGCTTTGGTTTTTTTGTTCCCAAGGAGAGACAAAAAAGGTCTGATGGTTTGCACTCCATACCTTTCACAATGTGACATCTCATTTTTTCTTTACCTTGTTTTTAAAGAATAAATATGGAATATTTAAGCACATGAGGGACTTGATTTCTCCTTTTCACTAATCTTACATGTTTTCCAAGTGGAAACACTATATTAATCTCTTCCTATTTGGTTAGATTTCCAATATTGCTTTGATTGCTTTCCCTGTGTTTTTGATGTTGCTTTTTCTTTTTTAATTACAATTACAATTACCGAGCCAGTTTGGCTCGGTAGCCGGTCAGAACCGCTCCTTCGGGACAGCACCTCTCGCTTTGTGAGTTTCTGCTCGGCTTTTTGCCTTGCTTTCGGGGTTTAGCGGGTTGGGAGGACTCCTCGGGGGCAGGGATTGAGGCGGGCTCGTGCTCTCGTGAGCGTGCACGGGAGCTAGTGCCTGACGTCAGCCGCCGGAGATTTAAATCCTGGGCGGGCTGTGCGTGCGGCGCCAGTTTGGCTTGGTAGCCGAGAGCCTTTCGGCTGCTTGGGAGGAAAAAAAAAAAAAAAAAAAAAAAATTTTTGGTTTTCACTCATACGCTGCACCATGGTCATTACTCGGACCAAGGGTAGAAAAACAGCATCTACCCAGACAGAGTTGTTTCTCCAGCATGCTGGAGTCCAGGCTGCCAGCTGCAGAGAGTGCTTCAGCCTGGCAGTTGGAATAGAGGGAGAGGGAGAGGGTGAGGACACCTGTGTCAGGTGTGAACAGGTGAACTTTCTCCTCAGCCTGGTGGCTGAGCTGAAGGATGAAGTGGCCGAGCTGAAGGAGGAGGTGTCTAGGCTAAGGTCAATAAGGGAAAGCGAAAGGGAGTTAGACTTGTGGGAGAAGGCTCTGCAGATCTCCCCTGCTGAGGGACGGGCCCCTGAAAACGGAGAGGGATGGACACAGGTCCCTGCCAAGGGTGGCAAGAGAAATCCACCCCGGCCCTCTCCTCCTCCTCCGCTGCCCTTGCATAATAAGTATGAGGCCCTGCAGGCTGAGGGTGGTGGGGATGAGAGGGCTGAGGAGCAGCCATCCAGAGGGGAGACCAAAGCCAAGAGGTCCCCACCAGCTGTAACGACCAGCTCCAGGGAGCAGCCTACGGCCAAGCCTAAGGCCAAGCGGCCATCACCAGCTATAATGACCAGCTCCACAAAGAAAAGGAGAAGGGTTATAGTTGTTGGGGACTCTCTCCTGGGGGGTACTGAGGGACCCAAATGTCGTCCAGACCCATCCCACAGGGTGGTCTGCTTTCTACCTGGGGCGCAGGTAAGGGACATTGCAAGGGGAATCCCCGAGCTCATCAGTCCCTCTGACTATTACCCTCTGCTGGTAATACAGGCTGGGAGTGATGAGATCGACAGGAAGGGCACCAGGGCAATTAAGAAGGAGTTCAGGGCCCTTGGACAATTGATTGATGGGGCAGGCGCACAAGTGGTGTTCTGCTCAGTTCCCTCAGTGGCAGGGGAGTACACTGAGAGGAACGGGAGAACCCACACCATCAACAAGTGGTTCAGGGAATGGTGCCAGCGGAGGAACTTTGGTTTCTTTGATCATGGGGCTACTTTTACGGCACCCGACCTGCTGGGTCCTGATAGGGTGCATTTATCTAGAAGGGGCAAGAGAGTCCTAGCACTAGAGTTGGCAGGGCTCATTAGGAGGGCTTTAAACTAGGTCTGAAGGGGGTGGGTGAAGACATCGGTCCCTCTGCAGAGGTAAGAATAGGGCACAAGGTAGGGTCAATTGAGAGGTCAGGAGCCCAGCTGCAGTGCATGTAAACAAATGCACGCAGCCTAGGCAATAAGCAAGATGAGCTGGAGGTCCTAATCCACCAGGGCAACTATGATATAGTTGCCATCTCAGAAACATGGTGGGACAACAGGCACGATTGGAGTGCTACACGGGGGGGCTACAGGCTCTTTAGGAGGGATAGGCGAGGGAGGAGAGGAGGAGGGGTGGCTTTGTATATTAGGGAGACACTTTCTGCCTCAGAACTTGAGGTGGAAAATGAGGGAATTGAGAGCCTGTGGTTAAAATCAGACCGCAGCCCAACAAATCTGACATCCTGGTTGGAGTCTGTTATAGACCACCCAACCAGGATGAGGAGGCTGATGAATTATTCTATAAACAACTGGAGGCTGTTTCAAGATCATCAGATCTTGTCCTTGTGGGGGACTTCAACCTGCCAGATATCTGCTGGGAACTTAATTCAGCAGAGAGAAGGCAGTCCAGAAGATTCCTGGAGCGGATAGAAGATTGCTTCCTGACGCAGCTGTTAAGTGAGCCTACCAGGGGACAGGCTCTGCTTGACTTGCTCCTCTCCAATAGGGAAGGGCTAGTGGGAGATGTGACCGTGGGAGGCTGCCTAGGGTGCAGTGACCACGAGATAGTGCAGTTTTCAATATGCAGGGAGGTAGGGAGGAGTACCAACAGAACCTAAACCTTGGACTTCCGGAGGGCAAACTTCAGCCTCTTTAAGAAACTTATTTGTAAAGTTCCCTGGGTACCAACCCTCATGAACGGAGGGGTCCAGGAGGGTTGGACCTACTTCAAACAGGAGCTCTTGAAGGCACAGGAACTGGCGGTCCCCATGTGCCGAAAGATGAGCCGGCGGGGAAGGCGACCGGCCTGGATGGACAAGCAGCTCCTGAAGGATTTAAGGGGAAAAAAGAGGCTGTATCACCTTTGGAAGGAGGGGAAGGCTTCTCAAGGTATGTTTAAGGAAGTGGTTAGACTATGTAGGAATAAAATTAGAGAGGCAAAGGCCCAGTTGGAACTGAAACTGGCCACCTCTGTGAAAGACAATAAAAAACAATTTTACAAATATATCAACGCTAAAAAGAAGGGCAAGAAGAACCTCCACTCCTTACTGGACCTGGAGGGGAACATGGTGACCAAAGATGAGGAAAAGGCTGAGGTCCTGAACGCCTTCTTTGCCTCGATGTTTAACAGCAAGGTAGGAGTCCAGGATGAGTGGCCTCCTGAGCTGGGTAATAGGGTCAGGGAGCAGTGCAATGCCCCAGAAATCCATGAGGAATTAGTCCGGGACCTGCTGAGCCACTTGGACACCTATCAGTCCACGGGACCGAATGGGATCCATCCTAGGGTGCTAAGAGAGCTGGCAGATGAGCTGGCCAAGCTGCTCTCCATCATTTTCCTCCAGTCCTGGCTCACTGGAGAGGTCCCAGATGACTGGAAACTGGCCAATGTGGTCCCCATCCACAAGAAGGGACGGATGGAGGAACCTGGAAACTACAGACCAGTCAGCCTGACCTCAGTGCCAGGGAAAGTGATGGAGCAGATTATCCTGGTGGCAATAACTGCGCACCTGAAGGATGGCCAAGGGCTCAGGTCCAGCCAACATGGATTTAGGAAGGGCAGGTCCTGCGTCTCCAACCTGATCTCCTTCTATGATCAGTTGACCCATCTGGTGGATGTGGGGAGGCCTGTGGATGTAGTCTACCTGGACTTCAGCAAGGCCTTTGACACCGTCCCCCACAGTAAACTGCTGGCTAAGCTGTCAGCTCGTGGTTTGGGCCGCAACACTCTGTGCTGGGTTAGGAACTGGCTGGAGGGCCGAGCCCAGAGAGTGGTGGTGAATGGTGCCACATCTGGCTGGCGGCCAGTCACCAGTGGCGTCCCGCAGGGATCAGTGCTGGGCCCCATCCCCTTTAACATCTTCATTGATGATCTGGATGAGGGGGTTGAGTCAGTCATCAGCAAGTTTGCAGATGACACCAAGTTGGGAACAGATGTTAGTCAGTTAGAGGAAAGAAAGGCTCTGCAGAGGGACCTCGACCGACTGGACAGATGGGCAGAGTCCAATGGGATGGCATTTAATAAGTCCAAGTGCCGGGTGCTGCACTTTGGCCACGGCAACCCCATGCAGAGCTACAGGCTGGGGTCAGAGTGGCTGGAGAGCTGCCAAACAGAGAGGGACCTGGGGGTGCTGATTGACACCCGCCTAAACCTGAGCCAGCAGTGTGCCCAGGTGGCCAAGAAGGCCAATGGCATCCTGGCCTGTATTAGGAATAGTGTGGCCAGCAGGAGCAGGGAGGTCATTGTGGCCCTGTACTCTGCATTGGTTAGGCCACACCTTGAGTACTGTGTCCAGTTCTGGGCCCCTCAGTTTAGGAAGGACATCGAGACACTTGAACGTGTCCAGAGAAGGGCAACAAGGCTGGTGAGAGGCCTTGAGCACAAGCCCTATGAGGAGAGGCTGAGGGAGCTGGGATTGTTTAGCCTGGAGAAGAGAAGGATCAGAGGTGACCTCATTGCCCTCTACAACTACCTGAAAGGTGGTTGTAGACAGGAGGGGGTTGGTCTCTTCTCCCAGGCAACCAGCACCAGAACAAGGGGACACAGTCTCAAGTTGTGCCAGGGGATGTTTAGACTTGAGGTGAGGAAAAAGTTCTTCACTGAGCGAGTCATTCGTCATTGGAATGGGCTGCCCAGGGAGGTGGTGGAGTCGCCGTCCCTGGAGGTGTTCAAGGGGAGATTGGACGTGGCACTTGGTGCCATGGCATAGTTGTGAGGTCTGTTGGAACAGGTTGGACTTGATGATCCTTGGGGTCTCTTCCAACCTTAGTTACTGTGATACTGTGATACTGTGATAAACCATGTAAGAGCTAATTCATACAGGTCAGAAAATTCAGCCTCAAGCTGCTTACAAATATTTGAGGTTTCATCCTAGGCTGCAGGAGTGATGTTGTAGCCATGAGTAGCTGTCATGTTAGGGGTAAGATCCCAAAGTATGCTCTGTCATAGTTCAGCACTCTTACTGGAACTGTTTGACAAAATAATGTTTGCATCTGCCTTTTTCCAGTGCATCAAAAAGGACTTGTGCTGACACAGGCTCAGAAAGAATGGCAGTTTGAGGCTGTGAGTGGCCTTAAGAGGATAACAGAGTTGAGACCTCAAGTGTCCAGACTGTCCAGCCCAGTGGGTAGACACAGAAAACAATGTATTTCTTCCCATCAATCCTGCATCCTTATAAAACTGGCTGCAAAATCAATTTTCTGCCTTTTCCTCTTCCTTTCTACTCCTGGGAAGATGTCCAGATTCTTATTTCCTGCAGAGCAGTGAGGCTTGCTTGTTGGCCTTGGTGATGCTGCCACATAGGCCTAGGAGACTTAACTGGGGCCTGGAGCTGGCTAGCTGAATTTATATTGTGTCACAAACCTTTGCAGTACGGAGAAAGGGAGCCTTGGTAGGGAGAGGGGCATGAAAGCCTGGGTCGGTTTGGTGTGGTGTAAAGGGATCATTTGTGTAAAGCTTTGGCTTAATGTCCCAGACTCTGTGTATTTTATGTGCTGTGATATGCTGCGATAGTTTTAGTCTATGCCTTTAAATTTTTTTCACAGATTTTGAACAGAAAGTAATATAATGTAAATAAATTACTCTTGGGTCTAAAAAGGAAAATAAAGATAGTTCTAAACAATCCCATTGGAAGAGAATAAGGAACTTAGATTAGTTGTACCAAAACAGTCTTTTCTCTCACTTCCCCAGGCTAGGAGATACTAACTTGCTTCTGCTTGACCTTGGCTGCACTGCTTTTGTTGTGACTGGTAATAAATTCTCTGCTTCTGTCTCTTTACCCTTTTGTACAAGGGGCTAAGGGGCAGACAGGGAGGGACAAGCTAGTAGGTTTCCCTGGTCCGTGGCATGGGTGGCGGGGGGTGGGTGGGAGTCAGGGGGTGGGTGTCTTATACTGTTCATTAATTGGAAATACCTGTAAATATTGTATATTTTGTATATATACATCACATTTCATTGTAGATTGTAGTTTTCCTTATAAATACAGCTTTCATTTGCTTCCAGCTGAGGTGATCTGGCATATTTAATGTTGGGGGGCAGAAATTTTAAGCCACCACATATGCTTGCCACCATGTAACTGTAGCATTGTAGTATGTGAATAGCTTTTCCATTTAAACTTTCCATCATTATCCAATCCAATTGTGTGAGTTATATTCTTTTGCCCCTTTTGGAGCAATAGAGCAATCTATCCACTCATTAAACCACCACAGAAAGTTGACAAAATTGTATTGTTTAATTTGTTAAAGCAACAGATACAACAGATTCAGAACTGCTGGTGATAACTGCAAGGTAAAATCCAACCAAGTCAGAGATGCAAATCTTTACAATAGTTCTAATATATAATAGAAATACAGCAAAAGTTATATGTTATATTGAAGGTGCAATCCCTACTGTTACAACAGGAGGGAAATAAGCTGAGATTCAAGCCAGGAAATTTATAAACAATATAAATTTTTGCTTTACTTATAATTATCTCTTCCTTCCTTGCAATATAATACAAAATTTATAAAGACCAGGGTGGGGGGAGGTGTTTCACCCTCAGGTTTCCTCCATCCCAGCAGGGTGGTGAAGGACTTTGGATGTACTGCCACGTCTACCTGGAAAGGGCATCTCTCTTTGGTGGAGGGAAAGGAAAACAGCCCATAAACTGTCCTCACTTCAGTCTTTCCTTCCAAAATGATTCAGCTGCAGATCTTGGGGTTGGCCCTTCTTCACCTCTTACTGCTGGCACTGATTCTGGTGGCAGTGCAGGTGCCAGAGGCAGTTACCAAAGAGATGTTTCTCTCGTGTTTTAAGCCCTCATCCCTGTTGTCTTTATCTTCTATGTGATGTTTAGTGTGATTTGGGTATTCTGTCCTTCAAATTTGTTTTGTGTTCAGTTCTGGGACCCTCACTTCAAGTGGGACATTGAGGTTGTGGAGCATGTCCAGAGAGCAAGAGAGGAGCAAGAGCTTGTGAAGGGCCTGGAATACATGACCTGCAAAGAGTATCTGAGGGAGCTAGGGTTAAGTCTGGAGAAGAGGAGGCTGAGGGAAGACCTCATCACGCTTTACAATTACCTGAAGGGAATTTGCAGTGAAGAAGCAGCCAGCCTCTTCCCCTTGATGTCAGGCAACAGGACTAGATGAAATGGTTTCAAGCTGGATGTTGGGAAATATTTCTTCGCTGAAAGAGTTATCAACCATTTGAATGGTCTGTGCAGGGCAGTGGTGGAGTTACCACCCATGGAGGTATTCAAGCAGCATGTGGGCCTTGTGCTTAGGGACACTGTTTAGTGTTGAACCTTTGGTGGTGAGTCAAGGGTTGGACTGAATGATCTTTGAGATATCTTCCAACCAGACATATTCTGTGACTGTGTGAAGTTGCATATTTATGGTATGTTGCTTCATCAGTTATTAGCCAAAAGAGGGCACAAGGTTCATTCCTTCAACTGCTTGGCCAGCCACATTTGTGGATGTTCACAGAATCACTGAGGCTGGAAAAGACCTTTAAGGTCATTGAGTCCAGCCACTTCCCAGCTGCCATGACCACTAAAGCATGCCTTGAAGCAATACATCTACTTGCTTCTTGAACACCACTAGGGATGGCAACTCCAGCACCTGCCCAGGAAATCTTCTTCAATGACTCACCACCCTCTCAGTAAAGAAGTTTTTTGCTAATGTCCACTCTAAACTTCCCCTGGCACAACTTAAGCTCATTTTGTCTCATTTTGTCACTAGTTACTTGGGGAAAAACATCAACATTGGCCTCACCACAACCTCCTTACAGATAGTTGTAGAGAACAGTAAGATGCCCTTTTAGTCTTTTCTCCAGACTAAACAATCCCTCTTCCTCAGTCACTCTGCATATGATGTGCCCTCCACGCATCTCACCAGTCTTGCTGCTCTTCTCTGGACATGCTCCATGTCATTCCTATACTGTGGAACCCAGAACTGAACACAGTATTCGAGCTGTAGCCTCATTATGTCTGAGTGCAGGGGCACAATCACTTCCCTACTCCTGCAGGCTACACTATTCCTGATACAAGCCAAGATGCCGTTGGCCTTCTTGGCCACCTAAGCACATTGATGGCTCAGGTTCAGCCAGTTGTGAAACATCACTTCTATATGTTTCTTGAACAACTCCAGGGACAGAGACTCCACCACCTTGCTAGGAAGCCTATTGCAATACCTTGTCACTCTTTCAGTAATTGATTTTTTCCTAATGCCCAATCTAAACTTCCTCTGACACAACTTAAACCCATTTCCTTTCATTCCTTCACTAGATACTTGGGAGAAGAGAACAACATCGGCCTCACTACAACCTCCCTGTAATTGTTATTGGTGACTCTCTCCTGAGGGGAACAGAGAGATCAATATGTCATCCTGACCCATCCCACAGGGAAGTCTGTGGCCTATCTCAGGCCCAGGTAAGGGACATCACCAGGAGACTGAACAGGTCACTGATGGAGTCAGGGAGCAGTATAGTCTCCCTGAAATCCATGAGGAAGTAGTTAGGGACTTGCTGAGACATTGGATACTCACAAGTCCATGGGACTAGATGGGATCCATCCTAGGGTGCTGAAAGAGCTGGCAGATGAGCTGGCCAAGCCACTCTCCATCATTACCACCAGTCCTGTTTCACCAGAGAGGTCCCAGATGACTGGAAACTGGCCAATGTGATCCCCATCCACAAGAAGGGATGGATGGAGGAACCTGGAAACTACAGGCCTGTCAGCCTGACCTCAGTGCCAGGCAAAATTATGGAACAGGTCATCCTGGGGGCAATCACAGTGCACCTGCAGGATAGCCAAGGGATCAGGCATAGCCAACATGGATTTAGGAAGGACAGGTCCTGCCTGATGAACCTAATCTCCTTCTGTGATAGGTGACCTGCCTGGTGGATGTGGGGAAGGCTGTGGATGTAGTCTACCTGGACTTCAATAAGGCCTTTGACACTGTCCCCTATAGCAAACTCCTGACCAAGCTGTCATCTTGTGGCTTGGACAGCAGCACTCTGGGCTGGATTGGGAACTGGCTGGAGGGCTGAGCCCAGAGAGTGGTGGTAAATAGTGTCACATCCAGATGGCAGACAGTCCCTAGTGGTGTCCCCCAGGGATCAGTTCTGGGCCCCATCATGTTCAATATTTTTCTTGATGATCTGGACAAGGGATTTGAGTCAGTCATCAGTAAATCTGTAGATGATACCAAGCTGGGGGCATTTAACAAGTCCAAGTGCCGGGTTCTAGAAATTGGCCACAACAACCCCATGCAGTGCTCCAGGCTGGGGTTGGAGTGGCTGGAGAGCTGCCAAACAGAAAGGGACCTGGGGGTGCTGGTTGATAATTTTTATCACAGTTAACCAGCTGAACATGAGCCAGCAGTGTGGCCAGGTGGCCAAGAAGGCCAGTGTCATCCCGGCCTGTATCAGGAATAATGTGGCCAGCAGGAGCAGCGAAGTCATTCTGCTCCTGTACTCATCACTGGTTAAGCCACACCTTGAGTCCTGTGTCCAGTTCTGGGCTCCTCAATTTAAGAAGGATATTGAGACACTAGAATGTGTCCAGAGAAGGGCAACAAGGCCGGTGAGAGGTCTGGAGCACAAGCCCTATGAGGAGAGGCTGAGGGAGCTGGGATTGTTTAGCCTGGAGAAGAGAAGTCTCAGGGGAGACCTTATTGCTGTCTGCAACTACCTGAAAGGAGGTTGCAGCCAGGTGGGGGTTGCTCTCTTCTCCCAGGCAACCTGTGGCAGAATAAGGGGATACAGTCTCAAGCTGTGCTAGGGAAAGTTTAGGCTGGAGGTGAGGAGAAAGTTCGTCACAGAAAGAGTGATTGCCCATTGGAATGGGCTGCCCAAGGAGGTGGTGGAGTCACTGTTGCTGGAGGTGTTCAAGAAAGGTTTGGACATAGTACTTGAAGACATGGTTTAGTTAGTCCTGAGGTGTTAGGTATCAGGTAATAGGCTGGACTTGATGATCTCTGAGGTCTTTTCCAACCTGGTTTATTCTATGATTCTATGATCTCTTTCAGGTAACTGTTGAGAACAGTAATATGTCCCCCTAGCCTTCTCCAAACTAAACAATCACAGTTCCTCAGTTGCTCCTCATATGACATGCTGTTCAAATGCCTTACCAGCCTTGCTGCTCTTCTCTGGACATGCTCCAGGACACCAATATCTTTCCTGTACTGTGGAACCCAGAGCTACACATAATGGTTAAGCTGTGGCCTTACCAGGGCTGACTACAGGGGCAATTCACTTCCCTACTCCTGTTGGACACACTGTTTTTGATACAGGCCAGGATGTCCCTGACCTTTTGGCCACCTGGGCACACTGCTGGCTCATGTTCAGCTATCTGTCCACCAGTACCCCAGTACCCGTTTTTTAATCCAGTGAAGAGTTCACCTGCCTATGCCATGGGCCTGAAGTTTCTCAAGGAGAAAGCTGTGTGATGTGGTTCATTTAACATAAATACTTCATGATTGTAACTGAGCCTGGCCCTGAGATGTGCTAAATTAACTTGCATTCCTGTCCTAGGATAAGATAGACAGTTATCCCACAGTAGCTCATGGGTACATAAAAGCTGACAGTTTCAGTATTGCAAAGAATGATAGTTTAAAGCTTAGGACATACAGCTTGGTCTCAACAAAGCTGAAGTTTAGTTTTGCCATTAATTTCTTCTCATGGCTCAGGAAAATCATTTAATCTATGCTTAATCTAGCTTTTGCATCACTTACATAAACTTCAGTGCACTAAATAATAACACTTGTCTCAAGGAAAGAATCTTCAAATGTTAGCTCTGTTAAGCTTTCTAACAAGTACTAGAAATCAAGTTATTTTATTGTTTCAGTAGTTAGCTATTGCTCAGTTCTGGGATTTCTGTGGAAATATGAAAGGCCTGCTTATGCTGATATGCTGCACTTTCCCTTTTACTTAGCACTTACAAAGATCAAGTAATACTGTTCTCTGTAACACTTGGCCATTTATTAAACAACTGACATCTAGGCAAATGCAATGCCTCATGTGGATAATAATAATAATAATAATAATAATAATAATAATAATAATAATAATAATAACAACAACCAGGTTGGAGGAGACCTTCAAGATCATCACGTTCACCCCCTCAACCAATCCAACCCACCTAAACAACTAAACCATGGCACCAAGCACCCCAACAAGTCTCCTCCTGAACACCTCCAATGATGATGACTCCACCACCTCCCCGGGCAGCCCATTCCAATGGGCAATCACTCTCTCTGTATAGAACTTCTTCTGAACATCCAACCTAAACCTCCCCTGGCTCAGCCTGAGACTCACATAAAAGTCTTGAAATAAAATACTGTTTCTGTGATTGTATAAACAATTGTAGTTATAAGAAATCCAGAATAATTGTTAATAATTTCTTGCTACTGTGTGCCTTCCAATTGTAATTTTTCAAAGTGTAAGAAAGAGGAAAAGATCTTTTCTGAAACTAATAGAACTGAGATGCCATCCTCTTGCTCACTGTCTTCTGCATAGCCCAGAAAAATTAATCTGTCCACTGGCTTATAACTTTTTCTAGCACAATGTGATGTGACTATAACAACACCAGTTTAAAGCATTGTGCTTTCCTAAAATTAAAAATAGTTGTGACTTCTATTGCTTAGGGCATCAGATGAATTGATTACAGCAACACATCCTTATTTTTTGCAAGTACTTTTCTTCAAAATTGTCCCATTTTTGGTCTGTAAAATATCAGAGCTTTGTATATTGGGCTAGACTTTCTCATCCTTATATATTTAATTGCATGTGTTTTAAATGTCAAAACTATCAGAAGTAATAAGTCTGGAGTCACATTACTTTATGCCTTTTGCAGAGCTGTGTGGAAAAAATGCATTTCTTTCTCCAAGGCCTTACATTCATCTTTCCTACATCAGCTCCTTGAAGCAAACAGACTGTGACAAACCAAGCTCCTCTGCAATTACAGGAAAAAGATGTGCAAATTCTGTTTTTTTGTGTATGTTTTCTTTGTTCTTCCTCCATCCCCAGCTATAAAAGTAAGCAGGAACTCATTAGCCACAACAACCCCATGAAATGTTACAGGCTGGGGTCAGAGTAGCTGGAGAGCAGCCAGGCAGAAAGAGACCTGGGGCTACTGGTTGACAGTAGGCTGAACATGAGCCAGTAGTGTGCCCAGGTGGCCCAAAAGGCCAATGGCATCCTGGCCTGTATCAGGAACAGGGTGGCCAGGAGGAGCAGGGAGGTCATTCTCACCCTGTACTCAGCACTGCTCAGGCCACACCTTGACTACTGTGTTCAGTTCTGGGCCCCTCAGTTCAGGAAAGGTATTGACTCGCTGGAACGTGTCCAGAGAAGGACAAGAAAGCTGGTGAGGGTTTTGGTGCACACGTCCTATGAGGAGAGGCTGAGGGACCCGGGGTTGTTTAGCCTGGAGAAGAGGGGGCTCAGAGACCTTAATGCTGTCTGCAACTACCTAAAGGGAGGTTGTAGCCAGGGGGGCGTTGGTCTGTTCTCCCAGGCAGCCTGTGGCAGAACAAGAGGACACAGTCTCAAGCTGTGCCAGGGGACGTTTAGGCTGGATGTTAGGAAGAAGTTCTTAATAGAAAGAGTGATTGGCTATTGGAATGGGCTGCCCAGGGAGGAGATGGAGTCACCATTACTGGATGTGTTTAAGAAGAGACTGGATGAGGCACTTGGTGCCAAGGTTTAGTTGATTAGATGGTGTTGGGTGATGAGTTGGACCTGATGATCTCAAAGGTCTTTTCCAACTTGGTTAATTCTATTCTATTCTATTCTATTCTATTCTATTCTATTCTATTCTATTCTATTCTATTCTATTCTATTCTATTCTATTCTTCCCTTATGTATTCTGTTCAGTTATTGGGCTATCCTGGTTTGGAACTGGGTCACAACTCTTGCCTCAATAACTACGTTCAAAAGAGAGTCAAAACAGAATTCTCATGCCAAAGCAGAATGCTTATCTCTTTAGGTAAGACATTTTAGCTCTTTCTGGCTGTAAGAGAAACCAGGAATAGTGTTCTGGAAGAAAGTGCTCAATGGTGCATAGGAAGGACTATACTACTTGCTAATTACCTTCAGTATGTACGCAGCATCTTTTTATCCTTCTTGTCTTTGACCTCTGTCCTCTCTCACACTATGAGTAGAAAACAAATGCCTTAATGTAGGAATAAACAATGGTTCTTTTGCTAATATTCAACAATCTAATTAAAAGCTAGGGCAGTGAGCTGGCTGCTAACTTAAATTATGTTCCTTATGAGTTGCTAGCTTGGAGTTCTGGTTATGTGATAAAGTCTCCCATTTTTCTAAGTGCTTTTGGCCTTATCTCCAGCCTAGCAAGCCCCCTGACATTTTGTCTGTGATTCATTCTCACAGAAAACACACTGTTTGATGTTGCTAGTGATGGATGAAAGTGGAATGAGAAAATAACCAACCAAAAACCCTAAAAATCATTCAGATAGACTGAACAAGAGAGGCTAAGAAGTGACTAGCTGGCTGGAATTTATTTGGCAGGGTTTAGCCAATGTAAGTAAACTTGCCAAGATTTAGTTTTCTGTTAGGTCATCTGTTTTGTTGTAACTAAACATACATTGGATATTTGCAGACTTGCATTAGAAATTATTATTCTTTACTATCTCCAGAACTTGTTATTTCTGGTATGTAAATCTCAGAATGACTGAGAGTAAGGAAAACTCTAATGTAATCTCCTGACACCAGATGGAAAAATGTGAAGGGAAAATGTTTTCTATTTTGCTTTTCCAGAGGAAAATGAAATTTAAGAACCTTCATCTTTCACATTGAGGAAAAAAAACAAAACACCAAACCACACAACAAACTTCCCAGAGAGATATTTCGTGCTGTTAAATGTTAATAGGTTATTATGCATTGCTGAACTCAGCTGTATAAAAAATATGTTGTGTCAGTACAGAAAAATTTGTAAAGGAGGAAGCTGCATGCTTTACTAGGGATGAAGAAATACATACCTAAGCACTACTTAAAGAAGAAAGACTGTAGTCTTGTTCTGTTCCAAATCTGCTAGTTAAATATGTTATGTTAACATGTTATTGTTTGTTCTGTTTTGTTGTTTTTTTTTACTGTGCTTATTCTTGTGGAACATTTGGGCTATTTGAAACACTTGGCTTTTTGTCCAGGTCCAGCTTCTAGTCTTTTATGAGCAGTGGTTCAATAAAGTAAGCAAGAATTTTGCCAATGAATTTGTTGGTTGTCAAATCAAGTTCATATATTGAATCATACCGGCTGTGGTTTATTAAGTTACACTGGGGATTTTTTTTACATTGTCTGTATTGGAGACTATTAAAAATTACCAAAAGATCCATCTAGAATTTTGTCATTCACATTGTTTTCAATAAAGATATAATTCATGTTTTCCTTTATTATTCTTCCCTCACAGCTCTCATGTTTACTGGTTTCTTTTTTTGGAGCACCTACACGGGAATCTTAGAAGTGCTGCCTTATCACAGTACCACAGTATCACCAAGGTTGGAAGAGACCTCAAAGATTGAGTCCAACCTGTCACCACAGACCTCATGACTAGACCATGGCACCAAGTGCCACATCCAATCCCCTCTTGAACACCTCCAGGGATGGTGACTCAACAACCTCCCTGGGCAGCCCATTCCAATGAAGAGCAACTCTCTCAGTGAAGAACTTTCTCCTCACCTTGAGCCTAAACTTCCCCTGGTGTAGCTTGAGACTGTATCCTCTTGTTCTGGTGCTGGTTGCCTGGGACAAGAGACCAACCCCTTCCTGGCTACAACCACCTTTCAGGTATATATCTTAATGTAAATTACATTCTTGCTGTGGTGTTGATTTTAAAGTTTCTCTCCATTTCTGTACAAGAGACAAACTGGGATAATACTGAAACCACTGTCTTTCCTATAGTAATTTATATTGCCAAGAATCAGAACGTCATATACCTGAAAAAAAGCTTTAATATACGAAGGCATATAGACAATTGTGCAGCTTTCCATCTTAGTGCTTTAGCATCTTGCAGGTAGACGTATATGAGCCTCAATTGAAGGACAGTTTCAAGCTGCTAAATCATTCTCAGACAAATTATCCCATCCATTAATCATCAAAAATACTGAAATTATAACCTAAATATAAAGTTGTAACAACTTTCTGACTTTCTTCTGGGTACTGGTCATTCATAACATATGTTTTGTATGTTTTTCAAAATGTGTAAAATGCTGCATTGTCTTTGCAAGAGGAGGGACAGCCAAAAGGGGACTATTAGGCCAAATATTTATCCTGAAAATGTTGCTACATCTCCCTCTTACAATCAGTTGAACTTGTGTGGTGGTTTAGGCTGGGTGCTGGCCCGGATGCCGCTGCACGGACTACACTTGGGAGGTACCAAAAGGGGGCTCAGCCCACTGGGTGGTCACAGGAAACCAGGTATTTCACCCATAATTCCCTCACTAAAACATCTGCATGGGGTCCTTACTTCCTCTTTCCTCCCTCACCGATGCCTAGGTAAAATGGTGTGAGCTGCCTCCCTTGGGCCTGCCCAGGCCCAAGGCTGGACTGGGGGGGAAGAAAGAGCCCTGGGGAGGGGGTGGGGTGTTGGGTGTACCCCCAGGTGGGGAAGGTTCGTTCTTGGGTATGTTTTGGGATATCTCTCTCTTTGTTATGGTTCTTGTGGTTTTCTGTAAAACTCTCATTGTTGTTCTAGTTAAACTTTCCACCATTTTTTTCAATCTGTTTGTCTGAGTCTTTCTTTTGCCTGTAGTGGGAGAATTGGTATCCCAAACTACTACAACTTGCTTAAGTTTTGGATAGTGGGTGACCATGCAAAATAGCAGAAGTCAAACTGAAAATACCTGAATCAAATATTCTGGTCAGTAAGGTCTTTCCTGCAAACTATCTCTTTACCAGTCTTGGAGCATCTTCTCTCTGATTTGTTCTCAGCACCACAAACATGCACAATGTTTCTGCATCAACAGACAGAACAGTGCATAAGACTGCACCTCTATTGATTGCTGTCCTTCTAGCCTCAGGACAACCACTTGTCACCTTGTACAGACTATGTTTACTGCTTGTGACACTTTAGGCTGGGTGCCTCCTATTGCTGCCACACAAGATACATCTCCTGTGTCCTGAGGATTCAGCCTAGTGGGTGGACACAGGAAATATCATACTCCATATGCTTAATATCCTGCTCCCTATAAATTCATCTGCAAAGTCTCTCACTTCCTCTTTCTTCCCTCTTTGCTCCCACGGGAGATGCTCCCTGTCCGGTAACAGTGGGGGGAGTTATCACAAGGCCTCTTAGGCCTGTCTAGGCTGAATGCCAGAAGGAGAAGGGGGAGGGGCAGTCAGATCTGGCCATCTGAGACTAGCCTAACAGGGGCGGGGGTGGGGGAAGGCAGGGGGGAAGAAAGAACCCTTTGGGTTTTTGGGTATACCCTCAGGCAGGGAGAAGGGAAGTGTGTGAGAGACTAAAAGCTTGTCTCTCCTGGTGTGACTCAACAAAAATAAAATCACTTGCTGCTTGCCCAGAAAATAGCTGATATGTGTTGGGCAGAGCCACTGGAATGACTCTTGGAAGGTGCAAAGATAACATTGCTCACAGGACCACAGTTGGCTTCACAACAATGGACCGAGGCCACCTTCAGGAATATGCATAAGACAAGATAATCTCCACCCATCAAATACCCTGGAAAGGGAGGATAGTGAGACAGTGGATTCACCAACTGGCCCCTGATTTCCTGAGGGACAATACTTGGACACATACCTAAGGACTAAAAACTGTATAAAAGACTTGAGCAACTACTGGCTCGGAAGAAGAAAAACAGAGAACCGAAAACACAGATGAAGGAAAACACAGGCCAATGCCACTGAGAAAGAAAGCACGAGAGATGGAAAAGCCCGGAACAATGCTGCTCCGAAGAAAAGAGGCCATGGAGCCTGGAAGAAGCAGACTGAACCTTCTCTCCATGTCCTAAGATCCGCCTGCTACAACTCATGGAGCTGAAGAGGCTGACCAGAGGACCACATCTCTTCTACAGCCAAAGTCTCAGCACCCTTTCTCTACAGACCCAATATCTCCTGCAGCACCTTTCCTCCACAGACTCCAACTGTCCTGGGGGGATGAGGGGTGTGGTAATATAATTCCTCTTTTCTCTCTCTTCTCTCTCTCTATTTTCTCTCTCTTTCCTTCTAATACATTCACTTTTTTTATGTAATAAATAGCCTAGCTGTTGATATTTTGGCCTCATTTGTGCCTCTAATTTCACAACACAGGAATATTCAAAAGAACTGAGTCTCTTTCCCTCTCCAGACCGAGACAAAGTGCTGGGAATTTTTTTGGGTATGCTTTGAGGGACTCTGTGTGCTTTGGGTTTCTTTTGTCATGATGGTTGTAGCTCTCTGTAAAGCACTAATTGCTTTTCCATTTAAACTTTCCATCACTTCTGCAATCCATTTGTGTATGTCTCATTCTTTTGCCCCTCTCAGGGAACAGGAGAGGATCTTCCTGGCCTCAAACAGGGATGCTGCTGCAGAGAAAAAAAAAATCTTAGTTATTGCAAAAGAATTTATATCAGGTTTCCATTGATATAAGGCTGCAGGATTCTAGCAGCTCCCTTTTAAATCAACTGCTGGGCTTTTTCCTCTGAATTTTTAGGACATGCTCCTGAATTACTGTTACACGGTGCAGACCCCTTCTCTTTACTATTTCCCCTTTTGTCAGCTTAGCCAGTGACAAAAAAGTCTTCTCCTGCTGCTGGAACACTGTTGCGGTTTCTGCCCAGTAAAGGCTATGGTCAGTCTTTGTGTGAATAACATGCAGGAAGCAGTCAGAAAGAGAAGTGGTGGTGTCTGTTTGTACAAGTGCCATTAAGTGCACCACCATTGAATCTGACTGTTTGTGACAAAGACTGAAATTTGAAAAGAGGAACACAATGATTCCCCCCCCAACCTAAGAAATGAGCAACAAAATATATACACTCCTTCCTGTTGTAAAAGTACAGTTCTGTGCTGGCAAACAAAAAATTCGTCTCCACCTTTGTCTCTCTCTAAGGAAAAGAAACATTACAAATTTGAGTAAGTAACTGGAGGTATTGTTAAGATACAGAAAACTGAAAACTTAGACTGTAGTAAAATTACAGACACAGGACAATTAGTAACAGCTTCTCCATGAATTAGTAGGACACTTCTTTTTCATTCGCGCAGCAGTGTTCACAAATAACAGCAAAGAAAAAAACCTGTGATTTATATATATGGACAGGTATACATGCACTCCTGCCCTCCGGCTGCCTTCTGCACTCTCAGCACCAGAAGTAATTCATGGAGACCAGTCTAAATAAACATCAAAGAGTTAAGGCCACAAACTGACAACAAGGAAATCAATGGCTCCAGAAACCAGCTACTAGGATCAATAAAAGAGATTAGGCCTCACAAGCTAGTGTAGGGCACTTACAGGTAATATGGCTTACACTTCATCTGACAAGGCTCCCTCAGCATCAGGATAAAAACTGCCATAGAAACAGAAGTACACTGAGTAGCCAATGGAAGATTCTCCACAACTGCAAACACTAAATGCTGACCTCTGAATGAAAGGGATTTATATTGAGGCCACAGGGAATTTCCAATTTCTTCTCTACACACCTGTGCCTTTGTCCATGGGAATTTTTTCAGATATGATTGGTTCTGATACAGCATGGTCAGGCCAACAGGCCTATAGTTCCCTGGATCCTACTTTTTTCCCTTTTTGTAGATCAGTGTCATGCTAGCAAGCCTCCAGCCAGATTGTCACCTGCCTTGTCAACCAGGACTGCTGATATGCCTGTATAAGCTTTTGTATCTGTTCTTTTTCCCAATCTTTTAGGATTGCTTGTAGATTAGTTTTCACTGCCCAGATTCAAATTTACATTATGCTTCAATATGCTTGCCATTTGGAAGGAAACATGTGCAAATTTCCTCTCTTAAGAAAAGTGACTTGACAAACATGCCCTCACATCTCTTAGCAGCATGTCAAACACAAGCTCTGTGAGACCAGTGTATCCATTCTTTCATACTAATAAAATCTTCAGTAGCCTCAATCTTCATCTTTACCTTAGATTCCAAGGGAAAAAAAAAACTCTTAAGAGAACAGAAAAGTATACATTCTTACTATGCTTTTGTATATCCATTGTGATTTGGTATGCCAGACAATGGACTTTTCAGTACTGTATTGAGCAGAGAGGTGATCAGATGTTTTAACCCTTATTTCTTCTACACACAGTCTCAGGCTGTGCCAGGGGAGGTTCAGGCTAGATGTTAGGAAAAAGTTCTATACAGAAAGAGTGATTGCCCATTGGAATGGGCTTCCTGGGGAGGTGGTGGAGTCATCATCATTGGAGGTGTTCAGGAGGAGACTTGATGGGGTGCTTGGTGCCATGGTTTAGTTGATTAGATGGTGTTGGATGATAGGTTGGATGCGATGATCTTGAAGGTCTCTTCCAACCTGGTTTATTCTATGTATTCTAAGAAAACAAACAACTATTGCCTGAGTTTACTTCTCTGTGAGGCTGAAGAAACTAATAATAATCACCAGATTATTCATCTGGGTTCATCTTCAGATGAAGCCCATCTGGGGAAAAAAATAATGAGAAAGGGATCTAAACAATAGTAGATCCCAGAGAGCCCGGTGAGGAGACTGTCCTTTCTCAGAGGATAACTCCAGGACAATCAGAGATCACCTTATTTTATGGAGCAGCCACCAGGACAACATCCCTGCTCTTCTCAGTTGCACCCTGTGATAGGACAAGGGGTAATAGATATAAACTCCAGCATAGCAGGTTCCACCTCAACATGAGGAGGAATTTCTTCACTGTGAGCGTCACAGAGCACTTAAACAGGCTCCTCGAGACTTTGTGAAGTCTTCGTCTCTGGAGACTTTCAAGAACCATCTGGATGTGTTCCTGTGTGACCTGTGCCTGATACCTCAAGAGGGAAATTCCAAGGCAGAAAAACAAGTTGTCCCTATCCGTCAGAAAATGAGCCAGCGGGGCAGAAGACCAGCCTGGCTAAGTAGAAAGCATTGGGTAGAATTCAGGAGGAAAAGCAAAGTCTGCTGGCTATGGAAAAAGGTGCACGCAACTCAGGAAGAGTACAAGACTCTTGCAAGGATATGTAGGGAGCAAATTACAAAGGCCAAATTTCAACTAGAACTCAATCTAGCCAGTGTTATTGCAACCCTTACCTTTCCTTGCACATTAGGCATGGGGCTCTGGAATTTGAGAGCCAGGTGAATGAGGATGTAAGGGAAGATCCATCCTGTGAGTCACCCAGGGCTGGTGGCTCAGCCCCATGCCTTAGGACTTCCACAACTAAGGAAAAAAGAAAAGTAATTGTAGTACATGACTCTTCCAAGGGGAGCAGAAGACTCCATTTGTCTACCAGACCTATCCCACAGGGTGCCTGCCCAGGGAAATTTGCTGCCTCCTTGGTGCTTGGGTAAGTATCACAGAATCATAGAAATATTAAGGTTGGAAAAGACCTTCAGGATCACCAAGTCCAACCAATAACCTGACTTTACAAAGTTCACCCCTAAAACATATTCCCAAGCACCACATCTAAATGTCCTTTAATCACATCTAGGGGTGGTGACTCAATTACTTCCCTGGCAGCACATTCCAATGCCTGACCAGTCTTTCTGTGAAGTTTTTTTTCTTAATGTCCAGTCTAAACCCACCCAGTCATAGGTTGAGGCCATTCCCTCTTGTTACAGTATCACAGTATAACTAAGGTTGGAAGAGACCCCAAGGATCATTGAGTCCAACCTGTTCCAACAGACCTCACAACTATGCCATGGCACCAAGTGCCATGTCCAATTCTCCTCTTGAACACCTCCAGGGATGGTGACTCCACCACCTCCCTGGGCAGCCTATTCCAATGATGAACGACTCGCTTGGTGAAGAACTTTCTCCTCACCTCGAGCCTAAACCTCCCCTGGTGCAGCCTGAGACTGTGTCCCCTTATTCTGGTGCTGGTTGCCTGGGAGAAGAGACCAACCTCTTCCTGGCCACAACCACCTTTCAGGTAGTTGTAGAGGACAATGAGGTCACCCCTGAGCCTCCTCTTCCCCAGGCTAAACAATCCCAGCTCCCTCAGCCTCTCCTCATAGGGCTTGTGCTCAAGGCCTCTCACCAGCCTTGTTGCCCTTGTCTGGACATGTTCAAGTATCTCGATGTCCTTCTTAAACTGAGGGGCCCAGAACTGGACACAGTACTCAAGGTGTGGCCTAACCAATGCAGAGTACAGGGGCACAATGACCTCCCTGCTCCTGCTGGCCACACTATTCCTAATGCAGGCCAGGATGCCATTGGCCTTCTTGGCCACCTGGGCACTGTTCTGCTACTAATTACCTATGAGAAGAGACCAGCACGAACCTCTCTACAACATCCTTTCAGGGAGTTGTACAGAGTGATGAGGTCTCCCCTCAGCCTCCTCTTTTCCAAACTAAACAGCCCCAGCTCTTTATTTTCCAGGCCCTTTACTTGCTTCATTGCCCTCATCTGCACTCACGCCAGCACCTCCACATCTCTCCTGTATCAAGGTGCACAAAAGTGGACACACTATTCAAGGTATGACCTCACCAGAGCTGAGTACAAGGAGACAATCACCTCCCTACTCCTACTGGACACAGTAATTTTGATAAAAGCCAGTATGCCATTGGCTTTCTTGGCCACTTGGGCACAGTACTTGCTATTATTCAGTTGCCTTTCAATTAGAATCCTCAGGTCCCTTTACAGTATCACAGTATCACAGTAACTAAGGTTGGAAGAGACCCCAAGGATCATCAAGTCCAACCTGTTCCAACAGACCTCACAACTAGATCATGGCACCAAGTGCCACGTCCAATCTCCCCTTGAACACCTCCAGGGACGGCGACTCCACCACCTCCCTGGGCAGCCCATTCCAATGACGAATGACTCGCTCAGTGAAGAACTTTTTCCTCACCTTGAGTCTAAACATCCCCTGGCACAACTTGAGACTGTGTCCCCTTGTTCTGGTGCTGGTTGCCTGGGAGAAGAGACCAACCCCCTCCTGGCTACAACCACCTTTCAGGTAGTTGTAGAGGGCAATGAGGTCACCTCTGATCCTTCTCTTCTCCAGGCTAAACAATCCCAGCTCCCTCAGCCTCTCCTCATAGGGCTTGTGCTCAAGGCCTCTCACCAGCCTTGTTGCCCTTCTCTGGACACGTTCAAGTGTCTCGATGTCCTTCCTAAACTGAGGGGCCCAGAACTGGACACAGTACTCAAGGTGTGGCCTAACCAATGCAGAGTACAGGGCCACAATGACCTCCCTGCTCCTGCTGGCCACACTATTCCTAATACAGGCCAGGATGCCATTGGCCTTCTTGGCCACCTGGGCACACTGCTGGCTCAGGTTTAGGCGGGTGTCAATCAGCACCCCCAGGTCCCTCTCTGTTTGGCAGCTCTCCAGCCACTCTGACCCCAGCCTGTAGCTCTGCATGGGGTTGCCGTGGCCAAAGTGCAGCACCCGGCACTTGGACTTATTAAATGCCATCCCATTGGACTCTGCCCATCTGTCCAGTCGGTCAAGGTCCCTCTGCAGAGCCTTTCTTTCCTCTAACTGACTAACATCTGTTCCCAACTTGGTGTCATCTGCAAACTTGCTGATGACTGACTCAACCCCCTCATCCAGATCATCAATGAAGATGTTAAAGAGGATGGGGCCCAGCACTGATCCCTGGGGGACGCCACTGGTGACTGGCCGCCAGCCGGATGTGGCACCATTCACCACCACTCTCTGGGCTCGGCCCTCCAGCCAGTTCCTAACCCAGCTCAGAGTGCTGCTGTCCAAGCCACGAGCTGACAGCTTAGCCAGCAGTTTACTGTGGGGGACGGTGTCAAAGGCCTTGCTGAAGTCCAGATAGACTACATCCACAGGCCTCCCCACATCCACCAGACGGGTCACCTGATCATAGAAGGAGATCAGGTTGGAGACGCAGGACCTGCCCTTCCTAAATCCATGTTGGCTGGACCTGAGCCCTTGGCCATCCTTCAGGTGCGCAGTTATTGCCGCCAGGATAATCTGCTCCATCACTGTCCCTGGCACTGAGGTCAGGCTGACTGGTCTGTAGTTTCCAGGTTCCTCCATCCGTCCCTTCTTGTGGATGGGGACCACATTGGCCAGTTTCCAGTCATCTGGGACCTCTCCAGTGAGCCAGGACTGGAGGAAAATGATGGAGAGCGGCTTGGCCAGCTCATCTGCCAGCTCTCTCAGCACCCTAGGATGGATCCCATCCGGTCCCATGGACTTATGGGTGTCCAAGTGGCTCAGCAGGTCCCGGACTAATTCCTCATGGATTTCTGGGGCATTACACTGCTCCCTGACCCTATTACCCAGCTCAGGAGGCCACTCATCCTGGACTCCTACCTTGCTGTTAAACATCGAGGCAAAGAAGGCGTTCAGGACCTCAGCCTTTTCCTCATCTTCGGTCACCATTTTCCCCTCCAGGTCCAGTAAGGAGTGGAGGTTCTTCTTGCCCTTCTTTTTAGCATTGATATATTCTGCCAGACAGCTCTCCAGCCACACTTCCTCAAGCCTGTAGTGTTGCTTGACGTTGTTGTGACCCAAGTGCAGGACCTGGCATTTGGTCTTGTTGAATCTCTTCCCATTTATGTTAGCCCATTCATCCAATCTATCCAAGTCACTCTGTAGAGCCTCCCTACCCTTATGAAGATCAACACTCCCACCTAACTTGGAGTCTTCTGTGAACTTACTGATGACACACTCTATGTCTTCATCTTAGAGATGTTAAAAGGATGCTCACTGGTCTGGTGCAGCCTTCTGATTATTTATTACCCTTTTTTGGTATTCAGGTTGGCAATGACAATGTTGCAGAAGGAAGGCCAAAGGCCTTCTAAAGACTTTCCAGGAATTGGGGTAAGTGGCTCAGGGCTCAGGTATGCAGGCAGTGTTTTCATCAGTCCCTCGAGTGGTAGGGAAAAATATTGGGAGAGCACACCTGATTAATATGTGACTCAGAGGCTGGTGCCACCATCAGAATTTTGGACTCTTTGATCATAGGGAATTTTATATGGTACTGAGTCTGCTGGTGACAGATGGAGTACATCTGCCTGGAAGAGGGAAAAGGATCCTGGCATATTAGTTGGCAGGGCTTGTTTAAAGATCTTTAAACTAGGCTTGAAGGGGAGAGGGATAAAACCAGGCTCACTAGAGATGAGCCTAGGGACAGCTTCTAGTCTGCTGTTTCACTTGAGGTAGGAGATAGTGACAATTGTATCAAAATTGTCTGTGACAAGTTGCAGGAAGACCCACCAGGGTTGGAAGTATGGGGTGATAGTAAGGGCTTTCAACCTGTTGCCCTGAAACGTGCTGTGAACACTGCAGTGAAGGAAAGGTCTTACAGAGGTGAGCCAGGGGTGCCTGTGGTAATAAGAAACAGGAGGGTATCTTTCATGAAATGCCCTGGGGGAATAAAAGGGTGTCCCTCTAAGAAGGTGATACGGCTGGCAGCACAGGTGAAGTGCCTCTACACCAATGCATGCTGCATGGGCAACAAACAGGAGGAGTTGGAAGCTACCCTGCTACAGGAATGCTATGACATAGTAGCAATTACAGAAACCTGGTGGGATGAATCCTATAACGGAAGTGTGGGTATTGATGGCTACAAGCTGTTCAGAAGGGACAGGAGAGGGAGAAGTGGTGGAGGTGGATAGATTGTGAAGAGTTGTTGCTAAAGAATAGCCATGAGCAGGTCAAAATCTTATGGGTAGGTATTAGGGATCAGGACAACAAAAGGAGCCTTGTGGTAGGAGTCTGCTACAGGCTGCCTGGCCAAGCGGAACCTATTGATGAAGCCTTCTTACTCCAGCACTAGGAGGTATCGTGATCCCTGGCTCTCATCCTTCTGGGGGATTTTAACCACCCCTACATCTGTTGGAAAAGCACCATGGCTGACTGCAGACAATCCAGGAGGCTCCTAGAGTATCTAGATGATAACTTTTTAAGACAAGAAATTAACAGCCCTACATAAGGAGATGCATTATTGGACTTGTTGGTCACAAATGCAAGTGAAGTCACCAGGGATGTCAAAGTTGAAGGCAGCCTGGGCTGCAGCGATCATGCACTAGTGCAGTTCGCTGTCCTGAGGAGTATGCCCATCAGAAGCATAGTCAGGACTCTAAATTTTAGGAAAACATTTCAGCTTTTCAAGGAGTTAGTAAATAAGGAGCACTGGGAAACAGCCCTCAGGGGCAAGGGAGTGGAATGGATCTGGGAAATCTTTAATGATGCTTTAATAAAGTGCAAGATATCTCAATCTGCAGGTGTAAGAAATTGGGCAAGGAAATCAAGAGACCACCATGGCTGAGCCAAGACCTGCTGGTTCAACTCAAAGGCAACATGTGCCTATACAGGAAATGGAAGGAGGGACAGGTATCCTGGGAAGAGTATAGGGACATTGCCTGGTTGTGTAGGGATGAGGTCAGGAAGGCCAAGGCACAGATGGAACTGAACTTGACAAGGGATAAAAAGAAAAACAAGAAAGGCTTCTATAGGTACATTAACCAGAAAAGGAAGTTTAAAGAATGTGTACCCACCGTGATGAGCAACAGTGGTGAACTAGTAACAATGGATGAGGAGAAGGCTGAGATTCTCATATTTTTTACCTCAGTCTTCACTGGTAATCCCTCTCCTCATGGCTGTCATGCTGATGGTCCACAAGCTAGAAATCAAGGAGACAAAAACCCTTCCACCACAATCAAAGATGAGGTGAGTGACCCTATCAAGAAGCTGAAGACATACAAGCCCATGGGACTTGATGATATACATCCTAGAGTTCTAAGGGAATTAGCTAATATAGTTGCGAAGCCACTTTCCATGATATTTGAAAAGTCCTGGCAGTCAGGTGAAGTCCCTGATGACTGGACCTACTTCAAACAGGAGCTCTTGAAGGCACAGGAACTGGCGGTCCCCATGTGCCGAAAGATGAGCCAGCGGGGAAGGCGACCGGCCTGGATGGACAAGCAGCTCCTGAAGGATTTAAGGGAAAAAAAGAGGCTGTATCACCTTTGGAAGGAGGGGAAGGCTTCTCAAGGTATGTTTAAGGAAGTGGTTAGACTATGTAGGAATAAAATTAGAGAGGCAAAGGCCCAGTTGGAACTGAAACTGGCCACCTCTGTGAAAGACAATAAAAAACAATTTTACAAATATATCAACGCTAAAAAGAAGGGCAAGAAGAACCTCCACTCCTTACTGGACCTGGAGGGGAACATGGTGACCAAAGATGAGGAAAAGGCTGAGGTCCTGAACGCCTTCTTTGCCTCGATGTTTAACAGCAAGGTAGGAGTCCAGGATGAGTGGCCTCCTGAGCTGGGTAATAGGGTCAGGGAGCAGTGTAATGCCCCAGAAATCCATGAGGAATTAGTCCGGGACCTGCTGAGCCACTTGGACACCCATAAGTCCATGGGACCGGATGGGATCCATCCTAGGGTGCTAAGAGAGCTGGCAGATGAGCTGGCCAAGCCGCTCTCCATCATTTTCCTCCAGTCCTGGCTCACTGGAGAGGTCCCAGATGACTGGAAACTGGCCAATGTGGTCCCCATCCACAAGAAGGGACGGATGGAGGAACCTGGAAACTACAGACCAGTCAGCCTGACCTCAGTGCCAGGGACAGTGATGGAGCAGATTATCCTGGCGGCAATAACTGCGCACCTGAAGGATGGCCAAGGGCTCAGGTCCAGCCAGCATGGATTTAGGAAGGGCAGGTCCTGCGTCTCCAACCTGATCTCCTTCTATGATCAGGTGACCCATCTGATGGATGTGGGGAGGCCTGTGGATGTAGTCTATCTGGACTTCAGCAAGGCCTTTGACACCGTCCCCCACAGTAAACTGCTGGCTAAGCTGTCAGCTCGTGGTTTGGGCCGCAACACTCTGTGCTGGGTTAGGAACTGGCTGGAGGGCCGAGCCCAGAGAGTGGTGGTGAATGGTGCCACATCCGGCTGGCGGCCAGTCACCAGTGGCGTCCCCCAGGGATCAGTGCTGGGCCCCATCCTCTTTAACATCTTCATTGATGATCTGGATGAGGGGGTTGAGTCAGTCATCAGCAAGTTTGCAGATGACACCAAGTTGGGAACAGATGTTAGTCAGTTAGAGGAAAGAAAGGCTCTGCAGAGGGACCTTGACCGACTGGACAGATGGGCAGAGTCCAATGGGATGGCATTTAATAAGTCCAAGTGCCGGGTGCTGCACTTTGGCCACGGCAACCCCATGCAGAGCTACAGGCTGGGGTCAGAGTGGCTGGAGAGCTGCCAAACAGAGAGGGACCTGGGGGTGCTGATTGACACCCGCCTAAACCTGAGCCAGCAGTGTGCCCAGGTGGCCAAGAAGGCCAATGGCATCCTGGCCTGTATTAGGAATAGTGTGGCCAGCAGGAGCAGGGAGGTCATTGTGGCCCTGTACTCTGCATTGGTTAGGCCACACCTTGAGTACTGTGTCCAGTTCTGGGCCCCTCAGTTTAGGAAGGACATCGAGACACTTGAACGTGTCCAGAGAAGGGCAACAAGGCTGGTGAGAGGCCTTGAGCACAAGCCCTATGAGGAGAGGCTGAGGGAGCTGGGATTGTTTAGCCTGGAGAAGAGAAGGCTCAGGGGTGACCTCATTGCCCTCTACAACTACCCGAAAGGTGGTTGTAGCCAGGAGGGGGTTGGTCTCTTCTCCCAGGCAACCAGCACCAGAACAAGGGGACACAGTCTCAAGCTGTGCCAGGGGAGGTTTAGACTCGAGGTGAGGAAAAAGTTCTTCACTGAGCGAGTCATTCGTCATTGGAATGGGCTGCCCAGGGAGGTGGTGGAGTCACCATCCCTGGAGGTGTTCAAGGGGAGATTGGACATGGCACTTGGTGCCATGGTCTAGTTGTGAGGTCTGTTGGAACAGGTTGGACTTGATGATCCTTGGGGTCTCTTCCAACCTTAGTTACTGTGATACTGTAGTACTGCTACTTGAAGAAAGGAAACATCACATCCATTTTTTAAAAAGATAGAAAGAACGACTCTAAGAACTACCAACCTGTCAGCCTTACCTCCATGCCTGGGAATATCATGGAACAGATCCTCCTTGATGTCATGCTGAGGCACATGAAGAACAGGCAGGTGATTTAAGACAATCAGCATGGCTTTACTAGGGGCAAATCCTGTGGCTTTCTATGATAAAGTGACTATGCCAGAAGATAAGGGATGACATATGGATGGGATGGATCTGGATGTCTGCAAGCCCTTTGATGTGGTCCCCTACAGCATGCAACTTGCTAAGTTGGAGAGATATGGATTTTACAGGTGGAAAAACAGTTGGCTGGACTGTTGCGTCTAGAAGGTAGTGGTTAACGGCTTGAAGTCCAAATGGAGAGTCCTGACAAATGATGTCCACCATGGCTCTGTAGTAGGACTGGTGTTTAATATTTTTATCAGTGCTACAGAAAGCAGAAGCAAGTGCATCAGCAGAAGCTGTGCACATGACACCAAGCTGAGTGGTTCTGTTGAAATGCCAGAGGGATGATAGGATGCCATCCAGAGGAAACTGGACAAGATGGAGAAGTGGACACAGGTGAACCTCATGAGGTTCAACAAGGGCAGGTGCAGAGTTTTGCACCTGTGTCAGAATGATCCTCACTGTCTATACAGGCTGGGCAATGAGGTGACAGAAAGCAGACATGCAGTAAAGGACTTGGGGGTGATTAGAATAGAATAGAATAGAATAGACCAGGTTGGAAGACACCTTCAAAATCACCACGTCTGTCTCGGTCCAGAGAGGGAAGGAGACTAGTTCTTTTGAATATTCCCGTGCTGTGAAATTAATCGGCACAAACGAGGCCAAAATATGAACAGCTAGACTATTTGTTACATAAGTAAAATGGAAATAAGAAGGGGAGAGGGAGAAGATAGAGAGGGAGAGAGAGAAGAGAGAGAAGAGGAAAGGAGTTATATTACCACACCCCTCACCCACGCCAAGACAGTCTGAGTCTGTGGAGGCAAGGTGCTGCATGAGGTGCTGGGTTTGTGCTGAGGCTTTGGCTGGAGATGCGATGTGATCCCTCTGGGCAACCTGGGTCTGAAGAGAAAGGGTGCTGAGGCTTTGGCTGGAGAATAGATGAGGTCCCTCTGGGCAGCATGGGTCAGCTCCATGAGTAGCAGCAAGCGGGACTTAGGACACGGAGAAAGGGTTCAGTCTGCTTCAGCGGCATGGTCCTCCTTCAGCGTTTTTCTCTCTCTGCGGTTTTCTTCCTCCGCGTTTTTCTTCCCACTGAGCCAGTAGTGGTCAAGTCTTTTATACAGCTTTTAGTCCTTAGGTATGTGTCCGAGCATTGTCCCTCAGGAATTCAGGAGCCAGGAAATCATAAGTATCCAGATATCGTTCCCCAGGAAGTCTTTCTGTGTATTCATTTGAGTTTGGACAGTGGTCTGGATGGAGGGGGGGGGGGGGGGGCCTCCGCCTCCTTCCTCTCCATCTCCCTGCCTACCCACTTATCACACATCAGGAGACAGGTGGAGAGTCCATTGACTCATCACCTTCCCTTCCTGGGGGTATCTGATAGCTGTCTTGAAGGCGTGATGGCTGGGTCCTTGGGTCATTGTTATAGGCCAGCTGCAGTCCAGTGTTATCACGATGCAATCACAAGGTGATTTGCATCCAGGATTGGTACTGTCTGGGCAAGCAGCAAGTGATTTTATCTTTGTTGAGTCACACCAGGAGTAGACTCTTACAACGTCCAACCTATCAACTAATCCAACCCACCTAATCAACTAAACCATGGCACCAAGCACCCTATCAAGTCTCCTCCTGAACACCTCCAATGATGGTGACTCCACCACCTCCCTGGGCAGCCCATTCCAATGGGCAATCACTCTCTCTGTGTAGAACTTCTTCCTAACATCCAGCCTAAACCTCCCCGGGCACAGGCTGAGACTGCGTCCTCTTGTTCTGGTACTGGTTGTCTGGGAGAAGAGACCAACCTCTGCCTGTCTACAACCTCCCTTAAGGTAGTTGTAGAGAGCAATAACGTCACCCCTGAGTCTCCTCTTCCCTAGGCTAAGCAACCCCAGCTCCCTCTGCCTCTCCTCATAGGGCTTGTGTTCCAAACCCCTCACCAACTTCGCTGCCCTTCTCTGGACTCATTCCAGCAAGTCAACATCCTTCCTAAACTGAGGGGCCCAGAACTGGACACAGGACTCAAGGTGTGGCCTAACCAGTGCAGTGTACAGGGGGAGAATGACCTCCCTGCTCCTGCTGGCCACACTGTTCCTGATACAGGCCAGGATGACATTGACAATCCTGACTGCCTGGGCACACTGCAAGTTCGCGTTCAGCCTACCATCCACCAGTACCCTAAGTCCCTCTCTACCGGCTGCTCTCCAGCCACTCTGACCCCAGCCTGTAGCACTGCATGGGATTGCTGTGGCCAATGTGCAGAACCCGGCACTTGGATATGTTAAATCTCATGCCGTTGGACTCCACCTATCTGTCCAGCCTGTTGAGGTCCCTCTACAAAGTCCCTCTTACTCTCCAGCAGATGAACTCCTGCCCCTAGATTGGTGTCATCTGCAAATTTACTGATGATAGACTCAATGCCCTCATCCAGATCATCAGCAAAGATGTTAAAGAGCATGGGGCCCAGCACTGATTGTTGGGGCACACCACTAGTGACTGGCTGCCAGCTGGATGTGGCCTGCACTGAGGTCAGGCTGACAGGCCTAGAATTCCCTGGCTCATACAACCGATCCTTCTTGTGGATGAGCATCACATTGGCCAGCTTTCAGTCTTCTGGGACCTCTTCAGTGAGCCAGGACTATTGAAAAATGATGGACAGTGGCCCAGCCAGCTCATCTGCCAGCTCTCTCAGCACCCTAGGATGGATCCCATCTGGTCCCATGGACTTGTGGGGATCCAAGCAGCTGAGGAGATCTCTAACTACCTCCTCCTGGAACAGAGGGGAACTATGCTGCTCCCTGGCTCCATCTGCCAGCTCTGGAGGCCAGCTGTCCAGAAAATATTCTGTCCTGCAGTAAAAGTTGAGTCAAAGAAGGTGTTAAGTACCTCTGCCTTCTCCTCATCTTTTGTTACAACATTCCCCTCTGTGTCCACTAAGGAGTGGAGGTTGTCATTGCTTCTCCTCTTTCTATTAATATATTTATAGAAGAATTTTCTGTTGTCCTTCACAGCAGAGGCCAGTCTAAGCTCTAAATGTGCTTTTTCCTCCCTAATTTTCTTCCTACATGACCTAGCAACACCCTTAAACATTCTATGGGTTGCCTCACCTTTCTTCCAAAGATGGTACACCCTCTTTTTTTCCCTTAGTTCTTTTAGAAGTTCATTTCCCATCCAGGCTGTCTGTCCCAGTGGCTCGTCTTCCGGCACATTGGCACAGCCTGTTAGTGCACCTTCAAGAGTTCTTTCTTGAAGCAGGTCCAGCTCTCCTGGACCCTTTTATTTTTAAGGGCTGTTTCCTAAGGAACTGTCTGAGTTAGTTCCTTGAGTTACCTGAAGTCTGCCCTCTGGAAGTCCAGAGTGGAGGTCTTCTTGCTGCCCCTCTTAGCTTTATTGAGTACTGAAAATTCAATTATTTTATGGTCACTGGACCCTAAACACCCTCCAACCACCACACGATGGACAAAAAGTTGGACATGAGCAGACCGTGTGCTCTTGCCGCCCAGAAGGCAAATTGCATCCTGGGCTGCATCAAAAGAATTGTGGGCAGCTGATTGAGAGAGGCGATTGTGCCACTTTACTCTGCTCTGGTGAGAACTCACCTGGAGTACTGCATCCAGCTTTGGAGCCTTCAGTACAGGAAGGACATGGACCTGATGGAGCAGGTCTGGAGGAGAGCCATGAAAATGATCAAGGTTTTGGAACTTCTCTCCTCCAAAGACACGCTAAGGGAGCCTAGGTTGTTCAGCCTGGAGAAGACAAGGCTCTGTGGAGACCTAATAGCAACTTTCCAATACCTGAAGGGAGCCTACAGGAAGCAGGGAGAGAGACTGTTTACAAAGGCCTGTAGTAAAAGGCACAGCACAATGGTCTCTAAATTGAGAAGAGTAGATTTAGATTGGATGTTACGAAAAAGTCCTTTACCATGAGGGTGGTTGAGGGCTAGAACAGGTTACCCAGGGAGGCATCATCCATGGAGATATTCAACATAAGGCTTGATGGGCCTGTGGGCAGCCTGATCTAGTTGAGGATGTCCCTGCTTACTGCAGAGGTGATTGGACTAGATGACCTATGTAGGTCCATTCCAATCCAAACTATTCTATTCTATTCTATGATAACAAAAAGTGCTTTTATAAATATGATAACAGTAAAAGAAGAACAAGGGAGAATGTTCACCCACTACTGGGTGTAGGAGGAAACCTGGTTACCAAAGACAAGGAAAAGGCTGAGCTGCTGAATGGCTATTCTTCTTCAGCATTTGTCAGTGACATCATCTGCTCCTTGAGGGTTTAACTCCTTGAAATGGAAAACAGGACAAGGAGCAGAAATCTATCCACACAATCTATGAGTAAATGATCAATGACCTCATTGTGCCACTTAGATGTGCACAAGTCTATGGGACCAGACTTGTCTATGGAATCCACTCAAGGGTATTTATGGAGTTGGCAGATGTGCTCACCAACACAATCACCATTATTTGTCAGCAGACCTGGCTAACTGGGGAGGTCCCAGTTGACTAGAGGCTAGAAATGTGATGCCCAACTACAATAAGGGCCTAAAGGATGACTGAGGGAACTTCAGGGCTATCAGTCTGACCTTGGTTCCAGGAAAGGTTATGGAGCATGTCATCCTGAGTGCCGTCACATGGCACGTGCAAGACAACCAGTCAATCAGGCCCAGTTAGCATGCATTTATAAAAGGCAGGGCCCACTTGATGAAGGTGGGCTTCCAACCATACATATTCTGTGATATTCTGTGATTCTGATTCTGTGACTATAGGAGATGTTTACAAACTGTGCCAGAGAAGATTTGGGCTATGTGAAATATTTATTCACAGAAAGGATTATCAAACATTGGAATGATCTACCCAGGGCAGTGGTGGAGTCACCATGCTGGAGGGTTTTCAAGCAGCATGTAGCCCTGGACCTTAGGGACGTGGTTTAGTGATGACCCCTCATTTCTGGGTTGAAGGTGGGACTTCATGATCTTTGAGGTCTCTCTCAATCATCTCTATTCTGCATGATATTCTGTGATTCTGTGTTGGCTCAGATGTATTCTGGATCAATTTCACTGGGCCTTCAATTCATACTTGGCAGTGAGTAGGTGACTGTGGTAGATTGAGAGAGGGCCTAGCTCTCTCTCCTCCACAGAGTGAGAAACCACAGCTAACCCAGTCAGAGGAGCAAAGCTATATATTTACAAGCATACATGGAAAGCAGGTTATATATAACACAATATATACAGGTATTTTACAATATATACACAGAAATATACAGCAAAGAGAAATAACACAACAAAAATCCCTCCCCAAGGAGGGATCCCCTCCCTATAACCCCCTTTCTGCCCCCCTACCTCCCTTTTTCCCCAAAAAGGGGTTAGAGAGAAAGAAAGACAAGTTATTAAGGAAAAGAGTTGTTAGTAAGCTTCAAAAGCCCATGCAGGATTAGTTTTTGCTTATCTGAAGGCCAGCTCCAGCTAGTTTGCAGAGAAGCAGGCAGGGAGAACAGGCTGAAACCCAGACTCCCCAACTCCCAAACCAAACTACTGAGAGAAAAAAAATCCAACTGCTCTACAATTTAAAGTAGCATTTTATCCATCCACCAATGAAATTTGTTTAGAATATCAGAATGTTTTTGTTCTAGTACTGAAAACATTTAGCCAGAGTGTCCCAGCACTGTTTGTCTTAAAGGCACAGCCTCAAACGATCACAGTGACCTTAACACTATCCCACTTAACAGGACATTATTCATTCCTAGTGCTGGAAGTCAATTGGATTTTGCTCATTTTATGTAATACACAACTGGTTTATTTGTGAGGAGTTGTTCCCCATAATCCCAGACCTTGAAGTTTGGGTCAACTCCAAAGCTGACCAGTGTGTCTGAGCTTAAATTTAAAATTCAGGGAAAGTATTTGACTCAGATCTGTTTTCTTTTAAACACTATTACCCTCTATTTTAATTTTTGTTTAAGCCCACATTGCTGACAAAGATAGAGATTTTCCTTTTTCCTGTCAATGATTGCCTACTCCTGTCATCATGCGCCTCCCTCACCTGTGTGAGTACAAATATTGCTCTAGTTATCAGGTACACTCTTTCAGAGCATTGATCCACACTAAAACTAAACCTTTGTTTTGCTGGATTACTTTTAAACTGTGCCGGTTTCCAAAGTCACAGGATGTCTGAAGAATATGAATAGACTGTCCCACAGTCTAACACTTTTTTGTGGATCCTCCATTCTTCTATTTTTCAGTTTCTTCACTAATGCAGACGTTATCAAAGTTGTTTACTTTTGGGATGTGAGGTTGACAGACATTTGTGATTTGATGAAATATCTACATTTTGACAAATACATCAAAAACTGGAAATAGCCAAGGCATTTCATATATAAGAAACTAATATCCACAAAAGGTTGCAATTACATCTTCTGTGCAACACTTTTCTCTCCAAATGCCTCTGAAGAAAGCTATAAATCAGGATGATCTCATTAAAGAAACTTCACTTGATTTCAAATAAATGAGGAGTATTCTCTAAGTTAATTAATATCCATTTAAAAAGTGCAAAGACTGAGACCGAATTAGGAAAGTAACACCAAGGATATACATTGAAAGTGACATAAGTGTTTAAAGCAGGAATTGCTGTGGATCAGATCTCATCTAAGTTTGGTATCCATTTGTGTTTGCACATTGTAGCAGGGAGGAAAAAAATTGCCTCCAAACATTCAGCTGTATGACTACCAGAAATTCAATAACAATACCTTCAAAGTATCTCTCAACTTTGGTCATCTCAATGGCATTGGAAGAGGACTTTACAGTCCTAAAGTCCTAGATTTCTTGACCTTGCTGGAACTATTTTAGGCAGTTATAATGTCAGTGGGACAGAACAGAAGGATCAGAAAGATGGAGTACTAGTAAGGGCTCTCAACTTGTTGCCCTGAGGCAAGCCAGGGAAAATGCACCAAGATACCTCAAGGGAATCAAAGGGGACCTAAGAAGGTGACAGAGCCAGCCCAGTTGAAGTGCCTCTATATTAATGCATGCAACATGGGCAACAAGCAGGAAGAATTAAGGACCACTGTGCTGCTGGAAAGCCTGAATGTAATGGCTATTACTGAAACTTGGTGGGATGATTCCCATGACTGGAATGTAGGGATAGATGTCAGCCCATGGCTTGGATGGGAGCACACTGCGATGGGTTAGGAACTGGCTGGAGGGCCGAGCCCAGAGAGTGGTGGTGAACAGTGCCACATCCAGCTGGCAGCCAGTCACTAGTGATGTGCCCCAAGGATCAGTACTGGGCCCCATGCTCTTTAACATCTTTATTGATGATCTGGACGAGGGCATTGAGTCCATCATCAGTAAATTTGCTGACGACACCAAGCTGGGGGCAGAAGTTGATCTGCTGGAGGGTAGAGAGGCTTTGCAGACGGACCTCGACAGGCTGGACAGATGGGCAGAATCCAACGGCATGAGATTTAACACATCCAAGTGCCAGTTTCTGCACATTGGCCACAACAACCCCATGCAGAGCTACAAGCTGGGGTCAGAGTGGCTGGAGAGCAGTCAGGCAGAGAGGGACCTGGGGATGCTGATTGACGGTAGACTGAACATGAGCCTGCAGTGTGCCCAGGCAGCCAAGAGGGCCAATGGCATCCTGGCCTGCATCAGGAACAGTGTGGCCAGCAGGAGCAGGGAGGTCATTCTGCCCCTGTACACTGCACTGGTTAGGCTGCACCTTGAGTCCTGTGTCCAGTTCTGGGCTCCTCAGTTTAGGAAGGATGTTGACTTGCTGGAACGAGTCCAGAGAAGAGCAACAGAGTTGGTGAGGGGTTTGGAACATAAGCCCTATGAGGAGAGGCTGAGGGAGCTGGGGTTGCTTAGCCTGGAGAAGAGGAGACTCAGGGGTGACCTTATTACTCTCTATAACTACCTGAGGGGAGGTTGTAGACAGACGGATGTTGGTCTCTTCTCCCAGGTGGCCAGTACCAGAACAAGAGGACACAGTCTCAGGCTGCGCTAGGGGAGGTTCAGGCTAGATGTCAGGAAAAAGTTCTATACAGAAAGAGTGATTCCCCATTGGAATGGGCTGCCTGGGGAGGTAGTGGAGTCGTCATCATTGGAGGTTTTCAGGAGAAGACTTGATGGGGTGCTTGGTGCCGTGGGTTAGATGTTTGGGTGGTGTTGGATTGGTTGATGGGTTGAACGCGATGATCTTGAAGTTCTCTTCCAACCTGGTTTATTCTATATATTCTATGTATTCTAAGAAGGGTACAAGATCTTTAGGAAGGACAGGCAGGGCAGGAGGGGAGGAGATAGACTAGACTAGACTAGAATACAATAGAATTAACCAGGTTGGAAGAGACCTTTGAGATCATCGAGTCCAACTGATCATCCAACAGTACTTAATCAACTAAACCATGGCAACAAACGCCCCATCCATTCTCTTCCTAAACATCTCCAGTGACAGTGACTCCACCACCTCCTTGGGCAGCCCATTCCAATAGCCAATCACTCTTTCCATAAAGAACTTCTTCCTAACATCCAGACTAAACGTCCCCTAGCACATCTTGAGACTGTGTCCTCTTGTTCTGTCACAGGCAGCCTGGAAGAAGAGACTAACCCCCACCTGATTGCAACCTCCCTTCAGGTAGTTGTAGACAGCAATAAGGACTCCCCTAAGCCTCCAGGCTAAGCAACCCCAGGTCCCTCAGCCTCTCCTCATAGGACGTGTGCTCCAAAACCCTCACCAGCTTTCTTGTCCTTCTCTGGACACGTTCCAGCGAGTCAATACCTTTCCTGAACTGAGGGGCCCAGAACTGGACACAGTAGTCAAGGTGTGGCCTGAGCAGTGCTGAGTACAGGGTGAGAATGACCTCCCTGCTCCTGTTGGCCACCCTGTTCCTGATACAGGCCAGGATGCTATTGGCCTTTTTGGCTACCTGGGCACACTGCTGGCTCATGTTCAGCTTACTGTCAACCATTACTCCCAGCTCCCTTTCTGCCTGGCTGCTCTCCAGCCACTCTGACCCCAGCCTGTAGCACTGCATGGGATTGCTGTGGCCAATGTGCAGAACCTGGCACTTAGATATGTTAAATCTCACGCCCTTGGAATCTGCCCATCTGTCCAGCCTGTCAAGGTCCCCCTGCAGAGCTCTCCTATCCTCCAGCAGATCAACTCCTACCCCCAGCTTGGTGTCATCTGCAAATTTACTGATGATGGACTCAATACCCTCATCTAGATCATTGATAAAGATATTGAACAGGATGGGGCCCAGAAGTGATTCCTGGGGGACACCATTAGTGAGTGGCCGCCAGCTGGATGTGGCACCATTCACCACCACTCTCTGGGCTCAGCCCTCCAGCCACTTCCTAACCCAGCACAGAGTGTTACTGTCCAAGCCACAAGCTGACAGCTTGGTCAGGAGATTGTTGTGGGGGACAGTGTTAAAGGCCTTGCTGAAGTTCAGATAGACTACATCCATAGCCTGCCCCACATCCACCAGGCGGGTCACCTGATGATAGAAGGAGATCAGGTTGATCAGGCAGGACCTGTCCTTCCTAAATCCATGCTGGCTGGACCTGATCCCTTGGCCATCCTGGAAGTGCTGTGTGATTGCACTCAAGATGACCTGTTCCATAATCTTGCCTGGCACTGAGGTCAGGCTGACAGGCCTGGAATTCCCTGGCTCATCCAACCAGCCCTTCCTGTGGATGGGCATCACTTTGGCCAGCTTCCAGTCATCTGGGACCTCTCTAGTGAGCCAGGACTGTTGAAAAATAATGGAGAGTGGCTTGGTGAGCTCATCTAGTGACTAGCTGGGATCAGTGGATCTCTGCCTGGGGAAGGATGCTGAGCTGGTGAAGAGCATATGAGTAAAGTTTAAACGGGAGTTAGGGGAAGGTGATGTTACAGTAGGGCTCTGTTACAGGCCACCTGACCAGCAGAACAATGCAGATGAGGCACTCCACAGGGAAATAGAAGTGGCTTCATGTTCACAGGCCCTGGTTCTCATGGGGGATTTCAGTCACCCTGACATCTGCTGGAGGGACAACACATAACAAGCCACCAGCTATCCTGGATATTCCTGGAATGCATAGATGACAACTTTTTAATCCAAATTGGTGAAGGAACTGACAAGACAAGTTACTATGCTGGACCTTGTTCTCATAAACAGGGAAGGGCTGGTGAACAATATGTGTCTCGGGGACAGCCTTGGATGCAGTGACCATGATGCATTACAATTTAAGATCCTCAGGGCATGTAGGAAGATGTACCCCAAGCTTACAACCCTGGACTTTAGGCATGCAGACTTTCATCACTTCTGGGATCTGATGGCCAAAGTATCATGGAACAAAAGCTTAGAGGGAGGGGAAGCCCAGGACAGCTGATTCATCTTCAAGGATCACCTTCTCTGTGCCCAGAAGCAAAGTATACTGACAATGAGTAAGGCAGGAAAGAATGTTAGGATGAGCCTGGATGAGCAAGGAGCTCCTAGGCACACTGTCACATAAAAAGAAATTATACAGGGAATGGAAGAAAGGGCAGCTAGAATGGGGGGCATATAAGAAAGCTGTCTGAGTGCCAAGAGACCCAGTTAGAAAAGCTAAAGGTCAGTTTGAACTAAATCTGGCCAGGGAGATCAAGGGAATAGCAAAGTTTCTGTAAGTACACTAATGGCCAAAGGAAGAGTCAGGAAGGTATAGGCCCTCTCAGAAAGGAAAGGGGACAACTAGTGACAAGTGATGTGGATGACTTTTTTACTTCAGTCTTCACTGGCAAAGGCTTCAGCCACACTCCCAAAATCACAGAATATAATGGCAGGGGATGGAGGAAGGAACTGTCCATTGTAAGTGAAGATCATTGTTTGTGACCATCAGAAGAACCTGAGAGTGCTCAAGTCCATGGGACACAATGATTTGCATCAAGGGGTTGTGATGGATTGAGAGAAGGCCCAGCTATCCCTCCCCCATAGAGAAAGAAATTCCACAGCTAGCTCAGTTGGAGAAGCAAAGGAATGCTATATTTACAAGCATATATGGAATGCAGGTTATATATATACACAATATATACAGTATTTACAATATATAGAGAAATATACAGCAAAGAAAAAATACAGGAACAATACTCCCTCCTCCGGACAGAGGAGGTCCCCCCCCCCATACCTCCTCTCTCCCCCTACTTCCCTTTTTCCCAAAAAGGGGTTAGAGAGAGACAAAAGGCAGTTATTAAGGAAGAGAGTTCTTATTAGGCTTCACAGCGCATGCAGGGATTAATTTTGCTTATCTCAAGATCATTCTGGCTAGTTTGCTCAGAAGCAGACAGGCTGGAAAGGCAGAACAGGCTGGAACTCAGAAAAATTCTCACTACACTAAAACTTAAAGCTGCATTCTACCAATCTACCAATGAAATTCATTTAGAATATTGATGTTTTCATTGTCTTCCCCAAAACATTCAGCCAGAGTGCTCCAACACTGTCTCTTTCTTAAAGGCACAGCCTCAAACAGTCACAGGGGTACTGAGGGAATTGTCAGATGAGATCACTAAACTGCTTTCTATTATATTCTAAAAGTCATGACAGTCCAGTGAAGTCCCCACTGACTGGAAAAGGGGAAACATAATTCCATTTTCAAAAAGGGAAAGAAGGATGACCCAGGGAACGATAAGCCAGTCAGTCTCACCTCTGTGCCCAGTAAGATCATGCCGCGGATCCTTCTGGGGACACTACTGAGGCAGAAGAATAACAAAGAGGTGATTAAGTACAATCAACATGGCTTCACCAAGGGCAAATTATGCCTGATTGTGGTGGATTGAGAGCGGGCCTAGCTCTCCCTCCCCCACAGAGAAACCACAGCTAAACTCAGTTGGAGAAGCAAGCTATATTTACAAGCATATATGGAATGCAGGTTATATATAACACAATTTATACAGTATTTACAAAACATACACAGAAATATACAGCAAAGAAAAAAAATAACACAACAAAATTCCCTCCTCAAGAGGAGGGTTTTCCTCCCTGTAACCCCCTCTCTCCCCCCCTACCTCCTTTTTTTTCACCAAAAAAGGGGTTAGAGAGAGAAAGAAAGGCAGTTATTAAGGAAAAGAGATGTTATTAGGTTTCAAAAGCACATGCAGGCATTAGTTTTGCTTATCTCAAGGTCAGCTGCGGCTAGTTTGCTAAGAAGCAGACAGATTGAGAAGCAGAACAGGCTGGAACAGCGGAACAGGCTGAAACTCCGAAAAATTCCAACTGCCCTAAAACTTAGAGTTGCATTCTGCCCATCTACCAATGAAACTCATTTAGAATATCATGTTTTCATTTTGATACAGAAACATTCAGCCAGAGTGTTCCCAACACTGTTTCTTTCTTAAAAGCACAGCCTCAAACAGTCACATTGATGAATCTGGTGGCTTTCTATGACAAGGTCACAACATTAACAGACAAGGGAAGAGCAACCAATATAATTTACCTGGACTTGAGCAAAGGCTTCAACACCATCCCTCATGACATCCTGGTCTCCAAGCTGGTGCACTTAGAGTTTTATGGATTGTGGTGAAGGCACATTGTGCCGAGACATTGAATCTTGCCCCAGCATGTGGGCAAGCTCCCCCTCCCTCAAGAGGAAGACAAAAGCCAGGCTAGCATGCTGCTGGTGCATGCTGTGCTCGTGCATTCTCCAAATATGGAAGAATTCTAGCTTCATGCTTTCCCATAGGCTGAAGCCAGTTGTTTATGAGAATGCCCATTGGTCAAACCCAGCCTCGAGGTATTCTATAAGTATTACCCCAGTGAGTAAACAAGTGCTTTTCCTGCCTTCCTGCCTTCCTCCTCCATTTCTGTCTCTGTGCTAGCTCGAGAGTTAAGTCCGAGCCACTGCCTCTGCAACCGAGTTTATTGTTTAGCTTCTGTTACATACATGCACGCATATCAAGGCATCTGCATGTGAGAAGCGACTGGAGGAATTATTTCCATAGAGGAAGGATACCAGGCTGAGCTGACAAGCCAGCGTTGTCACAGCCAGTCCCACTGACCAGGAGAGGAACACCCCCCCCCCGGTCGCTACTGCATGGACTGGATCAACCCCTGAGGGTAAGACCTGCCTAATTATCGGGGAGAAGGGACTTGACCGTGCCAGGTCCCCGCGCAATTGTTTAACCCCACTACAGTGGAGAGAAGAGCGCCACGTGCTGCTCCGAGCCCTGTTAACTCCAGGGATTACTCAGCAGCATTCGTGCTTACACTGCACTGAACTCCCCCCGGACCGCTCCGGGTATCCTGCTGTTGTTTTAAGCCCAGCAGACGAGAAGCTGCTGCCTGAGGACTTGCCGCGCCAGGCCGACTGCCCCTGCCAACCCGCGTACCGCCGCGTCCCCCAGGCAAGTTTGCCGGCGATCGCCGTCCCGCCGTGTGGTGCGGATCAACTCTGAGGACCAGCTCGTCTCCGGACCAGCCCTACCAGCCCGTCCTCTCGTGCAAGCCAGCTCTGCAAGACCCCAGTCTCGAACCGGCGGCACACAGAGACAGAGCTCCGTCTGAGCTCGACCAGAAGCCGCGCACGTCCCGTCGAGTCGCCATCTAGTGGCCAAGCGGCGGAACTGCACCCTTCTTGCATATAAATATAGAAATAGCTTGTAATTAGCTCAAATAAGTTCTAATCATAATACTAAGTCAGTTATGGGATATATTTCACGAACGTGCACTAGAACATGTATATAAGTTGGTGATTCATTGGTTATTGACAATTTTATAATAATAATAAAAAATTAATTTTCATAAATCATAAGTCATAAGTAATAAAGCAATAACCTCCCTCTTCACCACATGGATGGACCATTCAGTGGATAAAGAACTAGCTTGATGATTGTACCCAAAGAGTGGCTGTCAATGGGTCTGTGTACAAGTGGAGGAAAGTGACAAGTGGAGTCCCTCAGGGACCAGTACTCGGACCAGTCTTGTTTAACATCTTTGTTGGAGACATGGACAGTGCAGCAGATGTGCTGGAAGGAAGGGAGGCCATCCAGAGGGACCTTGACAGGCTGGAGAGGTGGGCCCAGGACAACCTCATGAGGTTCAACCATGGTTCAGACCAAATGCAAGGTCCTGCATCTGTGTTGGGGCAATCCCAGGCACCAATATAGGCTGGGCAGTGACTGGCTTGAGAGCAGCCCTGAAGACAAGGACTTGAGGGTGCTGGTTGATGAGAAGCTCAATATGAGCCACCAGCGTACACTTGCAGCCCAGAAAGTCAATCACATCCTGGGCTGCATCAAGAGAAGTGTGGACAGCATGTTGAGAAAGCTGATTCTCCCCCTCTACACTGCTCTTGTGAGACCCCATCTGGAGTACTGTGTGGAACCCCTATCACAAGAAAGATTTAGACACATGGGGATGTGTCCAGAGAAGGGCCACAAGGGTGATCAGAGGGCCGAAGCTCCTCTGCTATGAAGACAGGCTGAGTGAGTTGGGGTTGTTCAGTTTGGAGAAGAGAAGGCTCTGAGGAGACTTATTGCAGCCTTCCAGTATCTGAAGAGGGCCTACAAGACAGTTGGTGAGGGACTTTTTAGGATGTCAGGTAGTGATAAGACTAGGGGGAATGGTTCCATGCTAGAGGAGGGTAGATTTAGATGAGATGTTTTTATTTTTTTGTTCTTGGACTTCAGTGTAGGTTATGTATTCTGAGAGATAGGAGTGTTTGTGCTGAAAGTCCCCTCTATCTGCATGTGTTTGGTTATGTATTTCTGGGGCTTTGATGTTGGTTTTATCTCTATATCTGTCTCTAAAGTGGACATTGTGTAACAGATGAATCACCTTTACAGTTCCATTATGCAGCAAAATACAATGGCCACATATTTATTACACAGCAAATATGAAACCACTTCAGGGTTGTCACCTGTGAAAGCTCTAGTCCTGTACAAGTTCATCTGACAAAAGTAACCCAGTTTCAATTATTGCTTGGAAAACACCTGGTTTGAAATGGTTCTCAACATCCAAGAGGCTGGATGTGGCAGCATACTGGGAGCACTAAGAGCATTCCCACAATTATAAAAATGCTGCTGTGCCACAGTTCTGAAACTTGTGCTGGAAACTGATTGAAAATGTGCAATTCAGTGCAGCTTTGCAACTAGTTAAAGCAAGTGAAGCATGGTTACTTCAAGGCACCTTTACTGTAAAAGGGAAACTACCTTCCTTACTCCAGCGGAAGGGAGCTGAAGTTTGGCTGCATTTGATGCAGAAAGAGATGCCACCTTCAGCAAGGATGCTGACACCCTACACCCTCTTGAAACCTTTACAGCATCCAGTTCATTTTTCCACAGCCCTAGTATAAGGTATAGGGTGATGATTTTTTTCTGGACCCTGAATTTTGCAGACATATGCCACTGCCTCCTTATCTCAAACATAGAGCTTGTACCTAGAGCCAGAAAGGTAGTCCTATTTTAACTTCTCTTTTCTTCCTTCCTGCCTTTGAGAGAGATTTGTTTCCCAGGATAAGCTTGGGAATTACTTTTTCAGAAGCAAGCAGTCTGTAAACACACACCTCAGCAGCAGGAAAGCAAATGATCAACATGAAGGGAGAAAACAATGGGAATCTTGACCAAAAAAGAGCAGACAACACAAAATACTGTAGTGCTTAGGATTCCTAAGAAGATCTGTCAGGCGCAACCCCTTTTCCCTCCAACATGCATCATTGGCTGCACATTTGTAATATAACGAAGTTGGAGTAGGAGGTTTTCCATGTCAGCCCCTCAGGGCAGCTGATTATAGGTTTGACCTTTTGAGAGTGTGTGTATTTCCCAATTAATCAGTGTTGGAATGGGTTACTGCTAAGTAGGATCTATGGGAATCCTGTGGGAAAAGCAAAGCCATCTAAGAATAATGAGCCTACTTCCCCCTCCCTGCTCTCCTCTAATTTTCAGCTATATAAGGCCATGATAACAGTCTTAATCTAGGCTACACAAAAGTATAATGTGGCATATGATGCTATTCTGTTGAGATAAAGTGGTCTGGGAAGAGTTTTTGGCATCCTGGAATGAAAATGAAACTTTAAAACATGCATGTTGAAACAGGCTTAATTTCCCCCTACCTTTTCTGAAAAAAATCTTTTTCATAGTAAGATTTGTTTCATTGAGCTAAACCCAATACCTAAGGGTCTGACAGAGTAATTGGTTATCCCTTGGCTGGGCAATAATACAAAATTGGAACCATCTCCATTTTATCTTGTTAAAGTAACACATTGTAGTTTAGATAATTCTCACATAGTAGTAATTTTAATCATTAGTTCATTTCTCAATAGTTGCAGCCTGTGAGCCTTCGTTTCTTCTTCTTCTCCTCCCTCTCCCCCTTGCTCCAGTCTCCCTCCTCCCCTCAAAAACCATTCCTGAAACTTAACAGCATAATAGATGTAATTAGACCTTCTGTAATAGGACTGAATGCTGCAAGCAATGAGACTCCTTGGGAAGCAATCAGTGCATTAGGTCCCAAGGACTGAAACTGCATTTAACAAGGTTTGGGGCTTAGGGATTTTCAGTCTAGAATTCTGGTGCCTCCCCAAGAGAAAGCTATACCCAGGATGCAAATCTTCATTTACTATTGCTAGAGAAGGGTGGAAAAGAGCATAAGCCACATTATTACACACATAATGAAGAGAACCATATCTTGACCTTTTTTTTTTGACTCAGCAGTAAACCAACGGTTCACAAGTGTTATTGATTATGAATATATATTTCTTCTGTGTTTTCAAGCCATTTCCTGGGTTTTCCTCATCTGTCCTTGGATGGAGAAATCTTCAAATGATGTCGAATTCAAATACATCAAACTGACACTAGCATGTTTCAGTGACTGGTTGATTTCTGCTTATAACTGGTTAGGCTGATGTTCACATTAAAACAAAACAAGTAAAAGCAAAACAAAGCAAAGCTAAGCAAAGCAAAGCAAAGCAAAACAAAACAAAACAAAACAAAACCTGAGACAGGTCATCCTTGGTGGAACCTCTGGCCTTTGTGGCACTTTTGGCCTTTGTGAGCCCTTGCCCTTGCTTGCAAACAGTTCCTTCTGCAAAGCCTCATACCTCATGTTCTGCAAGGGCACTGTGGGTGGTGTGCTTCTTAAAGCAGCACATTTGCTCCATTTGTACCATTTGTTTCATTGTGTAGCTTCCTGTTCCCACTTACCCTGCACATGTGAGTTACTGCAGGAAGGCTGGGGGGCTACCTGATGAGAGGATACCGAATCCTTTGCTCCACTAAGAGATGACTCCTGTTCTGTATTTGTAAAGATCAGTTTGTGAAAGTTATCAATTTCCTTCTTACTCTCCCTGATGCTTCTTAACCTACTCACCTGTTCCCTGAGCTCCATCACTTTATCCTAGAGCTGTGCCAACTGACTAAGCAGGTCAAAAATCTGCTCATACTGGACACACCCATAGTCAGTGTTGCCTCCTGTTGCCAGTGAAAGGTTGTGACATTCCTCACAGCCTGTGGCCTGGATGCCAGTATCCTCTTCTGAGTAGCCACCATCATGACTTCATTAAGACTGAATCACCTTGTGTCCTGCCCACACACCCTGCTTGTGCCAACTACTGAGCTAATTCAAAAGGAGACCCTGGGGAACACTCAGTCACTGTTTGCACTCCCTGTGCCTGTTAGCCTGCCTGCACCAATGGCCAGGCACTTACAGCTGTCTGACCACGCCCACTGCCTCTCATGCCCCCACTCGCTGGATTCCAACTTGCAAGAAGGCTGTTGCCTCACAGCTCGCACTCTGAGAGCCCCTGAAGGTGTCACCAAGATTAAATCTCCCATGGCTTCTCCAGGAATGCCTCCAGCTACATCATCCTCTCAGGCAACCTTGTGAGAGACTCCAAGTATCACAGTATAACAGTATCACAGTATTGCCAAGGTTGGAAGAGACCTTGAGGATCATCAAGTCCAACCTGTCTCCACAGACCTCATGACTAGACCATGGCACCAAGTGCCATGTCCAATCTCCTCTTGAACACCTCCAGGGATGGTGACTCCACCACCTCCCTGGGCAGCCCATTCCAATGACAAACGACTTGCTTGGTGAAGAACTTTCTCCTCACCTTGAGCCTAAACCTCCCTTGGTGCAGCCTGAGACTGTGTCTCCTTGTTCTGGTGCTGGTTGCCTGGGAGAAGAGACCAACCCCTTCCTGGTCACAACCACCTTTCAGGTAGTTGTAGAGGACAATGAGGTCACCCCTGAGCCTCCTCTTCTCAAGGCTAAACAATCCCAGCTCCCTCAGCCTCTCCTCACAGGGCTTGTGCTCAAGGACTCTCACCAGCCTTGTTGCCCTTTTCTGGACACATTCAAGAGTCTCAATGTCCTTCTTAAACTGAGGGGCCCAGAAATGGACACAGTACTCAAGGTGCAGCCTGAGCAGTGCAGAGTACAGGGGCACAATGCCTTCCCTGCTCCTGCTGGCCACACTATTCCCAATGCAGGCCAGGATGCCATTGGCCTTCTTGGCCACCTGGGCACACTGCTGGCTCATGTTTAGGTGGCTGTTGATCAGCAAGTAGGGTCGGGTCACCTCTCCCCTTCTCTCTCTCAGGCTCCCTGTTTCTGGGAGCCCTCTTTTCTCTACTAAAGATCTTGTCACAGCACAGAGATAGCTCAGCACAGTGCTGATGCAGTTGCCTTGCAGCTTGCACCCTGCCTGTTGCCAGCAGGCTTAGTGTCCTATAGACCAACCCATGATGAAAGAACTCAAAGTCCTGCTAGTGACACTGGGGTTGGAACCAGGCATGAATCTTTAGGCTCCTCCTGTTTATTCTTCCAATACTCCCCACAAAGAGTAGAAGAGAAGAGAAGAGAAGACGATAGAAGAGAACATTATTTGTGCTTCTGATCCCTTAACCCATTGTCCCAAAGCCCTGAAGCCTCTCTTCATTGTCTTTAGATGTCTTACTATTTCTTCATCACTGCTTATGTGAAAGATCAACAGTGGACAGTAGTAGTTAGAGGGCTGTACTAGGGGAGGAAGTTTTTTTCTTACATCATTGGGCCCCAGAGAGGCAGCAGAATTCCTGAAAACACGGGTGTGCTCTGCATTTTGGGAATATCTCTCCCTTCAGAAGTCAGTCACCTATGACAATGACCCATCTTTTACCCTTTACTGAAGAAATTTTAATGCAGGTTAGAGATTGACTAAGCTTTAGCAAATCCTCTAATCTGGATATCCATCATTTTATTGTTATTTTCTCCCCCTTTCACAGCATTGTATCTTCTATTTCACATGATCATCTGGGTGATGGGTTTGTTACTGGTGAGATATACCTTTGGTGCCTGGCCCATTGAGGAGGAACTTGCTGCCATTGCCCACAATATTCTGAGTCACCACATTGAGTCAGATGATGGGAGGATGGGGATCTCTCCATGATGTGATCTCTGTCTGGCTCTTGGGTTTGTCTCACAGGTAGTAGGTGTGACTCCAAGAGTCTGTCTTTCTCACACATTTCCTGATCATTCTCAATCTCATCACAAAACAGAGGAGGTCCTCTAACTGAATACACCTCCAACAAACATCCTTATAGCTCCCATCCAACACTGGCATAAAAGTGGGGCACACTCTTGTCCTGAAGGGACAAAAAGCCTCAGAAATGCTCTGAATCAGACAATGGGGCAGGAGCCATGAGGTCTGTTTTTTTAAAGAAAGTCCCCACATTGCCCAGGTTTGTCTGAATGTGCCCTGGAGTCAAAGTGGTCCAAGTGTGTGTGCCTTTGGCTGCATTTGGAGAAAACTCATTCTATAGGTTGAAGTGTCAGGTCTTTATCTCTTAATCTTTGTTATCATTGGCCATCTGTAGTAGGTTGAGAGAGGGCCTAGCTCTCTCTCCCCCACAGAGTGAGAAACCACAGCCAACTCAGTTGGAGAAAAGCAGACTATATTTACAAGCATATATGGAAAGCAGGTTATTTATAACACAATATATACAGATATTCACAATATATACACAGAAATATACAGCAAAGAAAAATAACACAACAAATCCCCGAGGAGGGATTCCCTCCCTGTAACCCCCTCTCTCCCCCCCTACCTCCCTTTTTCCCCAAAAAGGGGTTAGAGAGAAAGAAAGGCAAGTTATTAAGGAAAAGAATCGTTATAAAGCTTTCAAAAGCCCATGCAGGATTAGTTTTTGCTTATCTCAAGGCCAACTCCAGCTAGTTTGCGGAGAAGCAGGCAGGGAGAACAGGCTGAAACCCAAACTCCCAAACTCCCAAACCAAACTCAGAAAAAATTCCAACTGCCCTACAATTTAAAGTTGCATTTTGTCCATCCACCAATGAAATTCATTTAGAATATCAGAATGTTTTTGTTCTAGTACCGAAAACATTCAGCCAGAGTGTCCCAGCACTGTTTGTCTTAAAAGCACAGCCTCAAACGGTCACACCATCATTGTCTTGGGGAATCTATAAATACCAGCCCAAAGAGTCAGCGCTTTGCCTTGCAATTGTCCAAGCTCTCGGAGATGTCACAAGCCTTGCTTGGAATCCAAACTGTGCTTCAGTTTACCCAGACAAGACTGCAAGACTCCTCGCTGTATAAATTAGAATTAGACTTAACCAGGTTGGAAGAGACTGTTGAGATTATCGACAACCTATCATCCAACACTGTCTAATCAACTAAACCATGGCACCAAGCACCCCATCCAATCTGTTCCTAAACACCTTCAGTAATGGTGACTCCCTGGGCAGCCCATTCCAATGGCCAATCATGCTTTTGTAGGAAACTTGTCTACGAATCCTGGATGCAAATCACCTTGTGATTACATCATGAATCAAGATGTGCCCCAACAAAGGATAACCGGACTGCAGCTGACCTACAACAATGGCGCAAGGACCCAGCCATCACACCTTCAGGACAAGATCATTTCCAGCTATCAGATACCCCCAAGAAGGGAGGATGGTGAGACAATGGACTCTCCACCTGTTTCCTGATGTGTAATGAGTGTGTGGGCATGGAGATGGAAAGGGAGGAGGCGGAGGCCCCCCCCACCTCCATCCAGACTGCTGCCCAAACTCACATGAATACACAGAAAGACTTCCTGGGGAACGATACCTGGATACTTATGATTTCCTGGAAAGATTTCATGGGCGACAATACCTGGATACTTACCTAAGGATGATTTCCTAGAATGATGTCCTGGGGACCAACACCTGGACACTTGCCTAAGGACTGAAAAACTGTATAAAAAGACCTGAGCTACACTGTCAAAGTAGAAGAAAGAAGACAGCACCACACGCTGGAAACATCACAACGGATCTTGGACTCTGAAAACCCTCTCTCCACCTCTGACTGTTGGTAATATAATCCCTTTCCTACTTTCTTCTTCTTGTCCCTATTCCTTCTCTCTAATTCCTTTCCTCTTCTCTCTCTCCCTCTCTATTTCCTCCCTCCCCCCTTCTTATTTCCACTTTGTTTATGTAATAAATAGTCTAGCTGTTGAAATTTTGCCTCACTTGTGCCTCTAATTTCACAACACAGGAATATTCAAAAGAACTGAGCCTCTTTCCCTCTCTGGTCTGAGACAGCTTTCTATGAAGAACTTCTTCCTAACATCCAGCCTAAACCTCCCCTGGTGCAGCTCAAGACTGTGTCCTCTTGTTCTGGTGCTGGTTGCCTGGGAGAAGAGACCAGCCCCCACCTGATTGCAACCTCCATTCAGGTAGTTGTAGAAAACAATAAGGTCTCCCCTGAGCCTCCTCTTCTCCAGGCTAAGCAGCCCCAGATCTTTCAGCCTCTCCTCAGAGGGCTTGTGCTCAAACCCCTCACCAGCTTTGTTGCCCTTCTCTGGACACGTTCCAGCAAGTCAACATCTTTCCTAAACTGAGGGGCCCAGAACTGGACATAGTACTCAAAATGTGACCTGAGCAATGCTGAGTACAGGGTGAGAATGACCTCCCTGCTCCTGCTGGCCACGCTGTTTCTGATACAGGCCAGGATGCCATTGGCCTTCTTGGTCACCTGGGCACACTGCTGGCTCATATAGCATTGTAAAGCCCAGGAGAAGAACTGACATATCTTGCCTGGATGAGAGATGAAACCCAGGAGGAGCTGAGTGCCCCGGAACAGTTTCATTTTATTGGAAGAAGCAATGAGCACCACTAAGAAGATTGCAGCTGAAGAACCTCTTCAAATATGCAAAGCTACAAAGCCAACAAACCTTGCAAGCCTCGGCAGCAATCTCTATTCTACAAAGCTTCCAGCTACATAGCCTTTGGAGCTAAACCCTGTATGCACTACAGCAATAAGCTGCAGAAGCCAACAGGAAATGAAACTGTGTTCCTGCAGTTTTCACATGGTTGATGCCATTTTGGTTTTGTTTAAATTCCCATGCATGCTGTGTAATACTACAATCAGTGAGTAATAATGAAATTGGAGTTTTTATAAGCATCTGTTAGAGGTCTGCTGCCCTAGAGAATTCTAGAGTTTCCCCGCCTCCCGCCTCATTGTAGGCGATCTCCAGCTCTGTTACTGATATTCTTTTTTTTTTTTTTTTTCCATTTAAATTGTTATTTGTTTTTTTCTGGATTTTTGCTCATATTATTTAAATTTCAGTCATCAGCAAGTTTGCAGATGACACCAAGTTGGGAACAGATGTTAGTCAGTTAGAGGAAAGAAAGGCTCTGCAGAGGGACCTCGACCGACTGGACAGATGGGCAGAGTCCAATGGGATGGCATTTAATAAGTCCAAGTGCCGGGTGCTGCACTTTGGCCACGGCAACCCCATGCAGAGCTACAGGCTGGGGTCAGAGTGGCTGGAGAGCTGCCAAACAGAGAGGGACCTGGGGGTGCTGATTGACACCCGCCTAAACCTGAGCCAGCAGTGTGCCCAGGTGGCCAAGGAGGCCAATGGCATCCTGGCCTGTATTAGGAATAGTGTGGCCAGCAGGAGCAGGGAGGTCATTGTGCCCCTGTACTCTGCATTGGTTAGGCCACACCTTGAGTACTGTGTCCAGTTCTGGGCCCCTCAGTTTAGGAAGGACATTGAGACACTTGAACGTGTCCAGAGAAGGGCAACAAGGCTGGTGAGAGGCCTTGAGCACAAGCCCTATGAGGAGAGGCTGAGGGAGCTGGGATTGTTTAGCCTGGAGAAGAGAAGGATCAGAGGCGACCTCATTGCCCTCTACAACTACCTGAAAGGTGGTTGTAGACAGGAGGGGGTTGGTCTCTTCTCCCAGGCAACCAGCACCAGAACAAGGGGACACAGTCTCAAGTTGTGCCAGGGGAGGTTTAGACTCGAGGTGAGGAAAAAGTTCTTCACTGAGTGAGTCATTCGTCATTGGAATGGGCTGCCCAGGGAGGTGGTGGAGTCGCCGTCCCTGGAGGTGTTCAAGGGGAGATTGGACGTGGCACTTGGTGCCATGATCTAGTTGTGAGGTCTGTTGGAACAGGTTGGACTTGATGATCCTTGGGGACTCTTCCAACCTTAGTTACTGTGATACTGTGAAATTGTTAAATGCTCCTGATGATGTGAGATATGTTCCACATCCAAATATTTTGAACCACTAAATAGGTTTTATTAATATTTTCCACAGGATTTTAAAAAAATTAATAAAGTTATTAATATTTTAATTAATCATTCTACCTATTGAATATTAATAACCTCCTTACGATCATAACAACTCTGAAGTCCAATAACCTGGGTGGCAGTGTATTTCCAACAAAGATTCATCTAAGATGCAGCACCTGGTCGGTGCAGGCCTCAAGGATGCCATGTGCTTCCACTGGGTGGATACTATGACTCCCTGGTAGACAGAGAAGTCAAGAGTGAAATTGAGCCAAGAAAGATAGGTGGGCTGGGGAGAAGGTTTTTTTGAGATTTGTTTTTGTAGCGTTGGAACTAAATGATCCTTGAGGTCCCTTCTAACCCTAACAATTCCATGATTATAACAGATGGGATACACCTGTCTCAAATGGAGAAAAGGATCCTAGCACAGGAGCTTGCAGGACTCATTGAAAGTGCTTTAAACCATCTTGTAAAGGGAAAAGGACACAAAACCAGGCTTGATAGAAATAAGCCCTGGGACAGCACACCAATATTTGAAGGAGTCAAAGTGGGGAAAGGAGACCCATGTGACAGCGAAGACACTAGGGTCACTGGTCACTGGCAGATTGGCAGCCACAAGGGGAACCTGTGAACAGCAGGCAGAAATTAGGATTTCTTCCTACAAAAAGGTAGCAAGACCTTTAGATTAACAGAAGTGTATCTATATTAATGCGCACAGCATGGGAAACAAACAGGAGGATCTGGAAGCCATTGTGTATCAGGAAAACTGATAGAGTTGCCACTACAGAAATGTGGTGGGATGTTTTACATGACCGGCGTGTCACAATCAATGACTACAGAAGGGATGGGCAAGGAAGAAGAGGCAGTGATGTGAATGCGTCTGTTAAGTAGTGTTCTGACTGTACTGAGGTTAATGATGATGGGGTTGAGTGTTTATGGGTAAGAGTCAGGGGAAGGCCAACAAGGCGGATATCCTGGTGGGTGTCTGTTACAGACCACCCAATCAGGATGAAGTGATAGATGAAATATTCTTTAGGCATCTGGGAGAAGTGTCATAATTGTTAGCCCCTAATCTTTTGGGGGACTTCAACTTCCCTGATGTCTGCTGGAAATGCAACACAGCAGAGATGGAGCAGTTCTGGAACTATGATTATAACAACATGAACATCCTTAACATCTATAAAAAGTGATCCACATGGAAATACAGAATTATATCATATGTCAGATACTGTAAATGTAAAAATATATTAAAGGGGTGTTTATAACAAATTAAATGAATAAGCATAGCCCACCTTTGCACAACAATGGTACATTCATAATTCGCATGGAAGACAAAATATAATCCAGCTGTTCACATACAGACTCTGTCCCACACAAGCTAAAATGAGTCTCCTTTTCATCATTATACTCAACATTAGGATTAGATTATTGTTTTTGGAAGCATACTTTTATTACTTAATTTTTTACAAAGACAGAAACAGGAATTTAATCCAGGTACAAAAAATTCATGGGAAGGCTAAAAGTGGGAAGGTAGAGAAAGTCTCAGCTGTACATTAGTTGACCCATCTCTGATTGCAACAAAGCTACAGGCAATTCTGTTATTGTCAGCTGATAGTTCAGTGGCTCAGAGGACCACCTACAATGAAGTTTCCCAAGTTCCTTATGTATATGATATTAGATGTCAAGGGACAAAAGGTGAACTATTGATTTTAATTAATATAAAAATACTTGAAGCTTTAACTAAACTTTATTCAGTACTTGAACATTTTGTAATGTTTGAGAACTTGCTCCACCACAATGTATTATTAATCTGGAAGGCATTTATCTCCTGATCCTGCAAATACTAGTTTCAACAGCTCTGGGCTGAAGTACCCATTCCAGAAAGTAGGGGGAAGAGCAAAGGTTTGGCAGTATTTGGGGCAGGGGGGTGTTGGGACAAGTTTGGGCCATATTTGGGGCATAATTCTTGTCATAAGCTGCCTTCACCAGTCTGATGATATGGGACTGAAATTTTTCAAGTTTCATGAGCCTTTTTTGCTTCTCCCAGTCTGTGTACAGGGACTTCAGAAACATCAGTCAAGTTTTTGATTCAATTGACTTTATCCCTTACTTCTTATGTCTGTGCCAGGTCATGCCGACTATCTGACCCTGAGTAAGGGCTGAACTCTCCATACTTTCCATATATGCTAAGGTTTTGGTAACAGAAATGAAGAAGCACAAGGTGTACAAATGACAATTAAGAAAAACATATGAGAATACATACCACATTTTGTTGTGGAAGGGAAAGTGGTTGAAGGAAGGTGTCCTGGTTTAGAGCCAGACAGATCCTCTGTTGACCCAAGAGGGACAAATGGAACGACACTCACACAAATGGATTGGAAAGTGATGGAAAGTTTAAATGGAAAAGCAATTATTGTTTTACAGAAAACTACAAATTATAGTGACAAAGATAACCCAAAGCATACAGAATCCCTTACACCACACCCAAAGGCCTCCCTACACTTCCCTTCTCCCCACCTTAGGGTCTACCAAAAAAACCCAAACACCCAGTGCTCTTTCTTCCCACCCCACTGTTAGGCTAGTCTCAGGCTGGCCAGGTCTGAGCCTGCCCCATGACCTCCTTCCTGTCATTAGGCCTAGACAGGCTTAAGAGGCTTGAAATACTCCCCCACCATTACCCAATAGGGAGCAGCTCCCTTGGGAGCACAAAAAGAAGAAAGAGAAAGGGAATGACTTTGCAGGCACATTTATAAGGTGCAGGATTTATGGGTTGAAATATGATGTTTCACATGTCCACCTTACTGGGTTGAACACTGAGGACACCGCAGGTGTAACCTATGAGGCAGTAACAAGAGGCTCCCAGCCCAAAGTGCCACAGTATTTTAATTGGATAGGTATAAAATTAGAAACATGAAAGCATTTTTTTTCAGAGGTTGGGGGTTGGGTTTGGGGGTTTTGTTGTTGGTTTTGTTTTGTTTTGCTTTGCTTTGCTTTGCTTTGTTTTGCTTTTACTTGTTTTGTTTTCATGTGAACATCAGCCTAACCAGTTATAAGCAGAAATCAACCAGTCATTGAAACATGCTAGTGTCAGTTTGATGTATTTGAATTTGACATCATTTGAAGATTTCTCCTTCCAAGGACAGATGAGGAAAACCCAGGAAATGGCTTGAAAACACAGAAGAAATATATATTCATAATCAATAACACTTGTGAACCGTTGGTTTACTGCTGAGTCAAAAAAAAAAAGGTCAGGATATGGTTCTCTTCATTATGTGTGTAATAATGTGGCTTATGCTCTTTTCCACCCTTCTCTAGCAATAGTAAATGAAGATTTGCATCCTGGGTATAGCTTTCTCTTGGGGAGGCACCAGAATTCTAGACTGACAATCCCTAAGGCCCAAATCTTGTTAAATGCAGTTTCAGTCCTTGGGACCTAATGCACTGATTGCTTCCCAAGAAGCAACTTAAATCAAGTTATGACCATGAGTTATGACTCCGGACATAACAGGAACCTTATAAACCACAAGTTTACAATACCACTTGGGCTAAAATGCAGGGATTTTAAATAGAACCAAAACTGGTATTAAGCACGTGGCTATTGTGACAGTTTATGCTGTGCCTTTAAGAAAGGATAGCCGCAGAATTATCTAGCTGAATGTTTGGGTATAAAATGAAAACAAAGATGAATTCTAAACTAATTTCATTGGTCAGATGTGAGATTTACCATAACAAATATCTCTCACATTTTTTTCTCTCACTCATTCCAGCCTCAGTCTGTCTTTTGTTTCTTGTCCAGAATGCGTGCTGCTGACCCTGGACTGAAACTGATAAGATAAGCAGCTAACTTAATAACTGCTTTGAGCTAACAAATTTCCCTTAATAACTTTTTCTCTTTCTCCTTTTTCATCTAATTAACTGGCCAGAAAGGGAAGGGGGAGAGAGGCTGGGAGGAACCCGAGGTATAAATGCTCCTTGGGAGGATCTGTGTTGTGTCCTTTCCTGTAAATTCTTGTATGAATATATTGTAAATACTGTATATTTTGTATATATTCATTGCATTTCATTATTGCTTGAAAAATACAGCTTTCCATTTGCTTCTCCAGATGAGTTTAGCTATGCTTTATGTTGGTGGGTGGATTAAACCATCAAACCACTACATAAATAACTGATGCACAACGTGTGGCTCGGAATAATTTCTTTCCAGACGCAGGGCAAGATTTGCTTGATTTACTTCTGCTCAGATCAGGGATGCGAACATGAGGGCCCTGTGGATTTTAGACATCTGATCTTTTAAATTTTCAGCTTTGTTGTTTATAAGTAGTTGGCCGGACTACTTTGTGATCGTTTAGGGAGATACCTCATGTATAAATTATACTTGTGGTTTAAGTATAAAATTCAGCTTCTCTACAATTGGTTTTTGTATTCTTTTGGTTTAAGAGATACGGGAATGTGACTGCTATGACACTGCCTATTGAAATATATGAGTTTAAAATCCCAGTGGGTGAGTGAGTAATTCTAAATGATGGCTGGGATCCAAAAGTGATTTATTTGCTGTGTGTGAATCTGCTGTTGGTGATAGTGGTTGTGTACTTGTTAATTGAGCTGTACCGGGAGAAGAAGGTATCTAAGACCTGTTTCATTTTTAAGCATAGACCTAGGTGGAAAAGAAATACCTCAAACTCAAGTCCAGAGATTTCTAGTGATGAGGAGATTGGAGAATCTGAATCAGTTAAGAACAGGAAGGGACAGGCTAACAGTAAGGCTGTTTTGAATGGTGATTCTGGCAATCAACAAGGGGCAGAGGCAGCTCCTAAGATGGCAGCCGCAATGTCCTCACCAGCCATTAGAGAGGCAAAATAATTTCCTTCTTCATCAGCAGGACCAGAAGTGTCCTCTGCAGCAGCGTGCTTTGTCTCAAAACCTGTCAGCTTCAGTCAAACCTGCTATGAATCCAACTTTAGCTTCAATTAAGCAAGTAGCAACTTTGGATAGAAGGGGAAGGCGCAGAGCTCATCCAACAGCTGACGGTGGAGGGCAGCAAGATTCTGCTGCTGATAAGGGACCTTCTGTTAAAACAGATCCTGCTGAGGAAGAGGAGAAGGTTTGTCTGAAAGATATAGCTGAGTTATTGAGACCATCACTGGATGGAGATGCAGGGCAGAATACAGGTTCTGGTAAGACAGCAGCTAATGGAGGTGCTTCTGAGCTTAAAGAGATTTTTAGAAGACTAGCAGCATGAACATAGGTACAGCTACTACAGGTAGATGAGGCAGAGGAGGAGTCAAATAATGACAATCAGGATACTAGCACTCCCCCCCCCCCCCAGGAGATAAGGCATATGAGGCAGGAATACATCAGAGCAGAGAATGAGTCAATTCTAACTTAGCTTGGCAGATGTTTCAATACAGGTGCACCACATCTAATAGTGGGAGACAAGTCAGCATCTCAGCTAGGAACTCTCTCAAAGGACAGTGTAATAGATAGACATCTAGGCAGGTGTCTTAGTATGGTTTCTCTGTGGGTATGCCTTTTATTGGCAGCTCTCATGAGATAAGCATCTCAAGATGACCTTCCATGGAATCCTAAACCCTGGAACACCATGGATGAGGGAATTAAACATCTGAGAGAATTTGCCGTTAGGGAAGTGGTATATGGTAATCATGGCAATCTGAATCCTGATGAAATGCCTGTGGGAACTGGTTTAGCTAAAAAGCTCATCAAACCTGTTCCTCCTAATTATGTTACTATTTTGGCAAGCAGAATTGTGACAAGAAAATACAGTGGAGCTCCTCCTATGGTTGGACAGTTCACTGAACAAATGAGACAACTGGAGGATAGTCTCACACATGTTTATTTGGTTCCAGCCAATGAAACTCATTCTGGTGAGATAAAGAATTGCCTGAAACAGCTGAAGGAGGAATTTAAAAATTCCATATCCCAACTGACACAAGAAGACAATTCAAATTCTTCCTTCAGTTGGATACAAGTTTCAGCTGTTAGAAACAGACATCCTCCAAGGAGGTAATTCCAAAACAGACCAAATCAAAACAGAACACAGAGGAAATTAGTCGAGTATTTGGATAACTTTGCATGATCAGTTTGGAATGGTCAACCAACTTCTGATCTTTTCAGGAGACTAAGGGAACTGCAGAGTGGAAGAGCCACAGGTATCAATACCAGAAGAGTAGCTGTTACTTCCACAGTTTCCCAGAACAAGTCCAATAGCTCCAACAGTGATTCCAATTCTAACACTGGACGCTATGCTAATTGCACATGTGGACATATTCCCCATAATAAGGGGTGCCCTGCCTCCCACCAGGGGGAGGAGGAGGATAATTGAGATAACAGAATCTACTGGGATGTGTATATCCAGTGGCCTGGCACTTCACAATTTTGGAAGTACAGGGCCTTGGTTGACACAGGAGCTCAGTGCACCATAATACCATCAAATTATCAGGGATCAGAGCCTATAACTATTCTGGGAGTCACTGGAGGATCTCAAGAGTTAACTAAAATAGAAGTTGATATAAGTTTAACTGGTAAACAATGGAAGAAGCATATTGTTGTGACAGGACCTGACACACCTTGTATTTTGGGAATTGATTTCCTGAGAGAAGGGCATTTCAAAGACCCTAAAGGTTATAAATGGGCTTGTGGAGTGGCATCTGAAGAAGCTGATGGAAAAAACCTGAAGTTGTCTGTAAGACCTGAGCTTTCTGATGAATTTGCAGTTGTGGGACAACATGAGATACAGGACATTAAGTCGACGGTTGTTTCTTAGCCTGTGCATCACAGACAATGCAGAACCAACCGTGACTCTCTGTTGCCCATTTAGAATCTGATTCGTCAGTTGGAGAGTCAGAAAGTCATCAGCAAAACTCATTCACCTTTCAACAGTCCAGTGTGGCCTGTGCGAAAGCCGAATAGAGACTGGCATCTGACATTCAACTTCCATGCCCTGAATGAAGTAACTCCACCCATGAGTGTAGCAGTACCACACAAGATGGAACTCCAGTATGAGCTGGAATCCAAAGAGGCCAAATGGTATGCTACCATAGACATCTCTAATGCTTTCTTCACTATTCCCATAGCAGAGGAATGCAGACCTCAGTTTGCTTTCACCTGGAGAGGAATCCAGTACATTTTCAACAGGTTGCCAATGGGCTGGATCCACAGCTCAAGCATCTGTCTTGCAGTGATCCATGATACTCTGGAGGAAGGTGGTGCTGCAGAACACATCCAGTTCATTGATGATATCATTGTCTGGGGTAAAACTGCTGAAGAAGTCTTCAAGAAAGGTAACAAAATCATTGACATTCTTTTCAAAGCTAATTTTGTCATTAAGCAAGACAAGGTGAAAGGACCTGCCAGAGAGATTCAGTTTCTGGGAGTGTGGTGGCACGATGGACACCAACACATTCCAGTGGATGAGATAAACAGAGTCTCTACCATGGCAAATCCCATGAACATGAAAGAAACTCTACATTTCTTGGGGATAGTGGGATTTTGGAGACTGCACATTCCTGGATACAGTTAGATTGTGAAACCTCTCTATGATATGACTCAAAAGAGAAAGAGTTTCCACTGGGGACCTGAACAACAAGCAGCCTTTGACCAGACAAAGTAAGCAGTAGTTCAAGCAATGGGTCTGGGACCTGTCTGAGATGGTCCAGACATTAAGAACATTTTGTACATGTCTGCAAGTGACAATGGTCCAATCTGGTGCTTGTGGCAAAGAGCTCCAGGTGAGACACATGGACAGTGCAAAATAAGGTCTTATATATCATCTCAAGAGCTATTATGCAACAGGTGTAGGGCAACCAGGTGATCAGGCTGGATCAGCTTGGGTTGATAAAGGCAGTTCCTGCTTGATGAACCTGATGTTCTATGACAAGGTACCCTGCTTAGTGGATGAGGGGAAAACTATAGATGTTTACCTGGACATCAGTAAAACATTTTACACTGTGTCTCACAGGATCCATCTGTAAACAAAGCATAACACTTTTCATCTTCAGATAACTCATTGTATGGTGGTGCCTCCAGGGCACAAACCACTTCCTCAGGCAACACTCCGAAATCTCTGCCTTCTGACCAGTCCATACTTTCTTCCCAAATTCCTGGGTGGTTGACATTCCCCAGCTGAGCTCACTGCATAATCCATGCTACCCACTTACCCTGTGTAGCTCTGGTCACATGATGGTGTCTCGTTTCAGAGAGGGAAAGAGACTCAGTTCTTTTGAATATTCCTGTGTTATAAAATTAGAGGCACAAACAAGGCCAAAATATCAACAGCAAGGCTATTTAGTAACAGAATAACATAAGGAGGAAGACAGAGAGAAAAGAAATAGAAACAGGGAGAAATGGGGAAAAAGCAGGAAAAGAATTACATTACCAATGGTCAGAGGTGGAGAGAGGTTTTTTGGAGTCCAAGATCTGTTGTGTTGCCCTGTGTTGCTTCCAGTGTGTGGTGTCATCTTCTTTCTTCTGTCTTGCCAGTATCGCTCAAATCTTTTCATAGTTTTTTAGCCCTTAGGTTTGTGTCCAGGTATTGTTCCCCAGGAAATCTTCCTGTGTATTCTTTGTGTTTGGACAGGGTGTAAGAGTCAAAACTCCTGGTGTGACTCAACAAAGATAAAATCACTTGCTGCTTGCCCAGACAATATGTTGTTGGGCAGAGCAAAGACCAATCCTGGATGCAAATCACCTTGTGATTGCATCGTGATAACACTGGACTGCAGCTGGCCCAAGGACCCAGCCATCACGCCTTCAGGACAAGATCATTTCCAGGAAGGGAGGGTGGCGAGACAATGGACTCACCACCTGTTTCTGGAAGTGTAATGGGTGTGTGGGCAGGTTAAATGGAGAAGGGGAAGGCGGAGGCCCTCCCCCCTCTCCATCTAGACCCCTGCCTAAACACACAGGATTACACAGAAAGATTTCCTGGGGAACGATACCTGGATATTTACCTAAGGAGGACTTTCTGGCTCCTGAATTCCTGAGGCACAATGCTCGGACACATACCTAAGGACTAAAAACTGTATAAAAGGCTTGACCACTACTGGCTTAGCAGGAGGAAAAACGCAGGGGAAGAAAAATGCAGAGAGAAAAACGCTGAAGGAGGACCATGCCACTGAGAAGGAAGGAAGCAGACTGAACCCTCTCTCCGTGTCCTAAGTCCCGCTTGCTGCCACTCATGGAGCTGACCCATGCTGCCCAGAGGGACCTCATCTATTCTCCCCAAAGCCTCAGCACCCTTTCTTTACAGACCCAGGCTGCCCAGAGGGATCACATCGCATCTCCAGCCAAAGCCTCAGCACAAACCCACCACCTCCTGCAGCACCTTTCCTCCACAGACTCAGACTACCTTGGGGGGGGGGTGGGGGGAGGGGTGAGGGGTGTGGTAATATGATTCCTTTCCTCTTCTCTCTCTCTCTTCTCTCTCTCCCTATCTTCTCCCTCTCCCCTTCTTATTTCCATTTTATTTATGTAATAAATAGTCTAGCTGTTAATATTTTGGCCTCGCTTGTGCCGTTAATTTCACAACATGGGAATATTCAAAAGAACAGTGTCTCCTTCCCTCTCCGGACCGAGACACAGGGGTCTGAAGGAAGAGGGGGCCTCCACCTCCTCCTCTTCCATTTACCTGCCCACACACCCAATACATATCAGGGGCCAGGTGGTGAATCCATTGTCTCACCATCCTCACTTTGATGTACCTGATGGGTGGAGATGATCTTGTCTTATGCATATTCCCAAAGGTGTCAATAGCAGTAGCCTCGGCCCATTGTTATCAAGCCAGCTGTAGTACAGTGAGCAATCTTTATGCTTTGTTGGGGCACATCTCAGTTCATGATACAATCACAAGGTGATTTGCATCCTACAGGATTCCTACAGGTGTGTAGAGGGAATGTTAGCTCTGAACATCCAGGGCAGCATAGGCAACCTGACTGCTAAAAGGAGAAGTGCTTCTGTACCCACTACTTCTGAAGCAACTTGAATGCCTTCATAGGCTGCTAAGATCCCCTTCTCAGTTGGTATAGGGTGGGTTTCTGATCCTTAATATCCTCTACTCCAAAATCCTAATGGACAGCTTTGGGTTTTACCTGATGTCTTCTGCTAGAGACTCCAAGTGAGACCATGCTCCCCAGCTATGGTGCAGAGGACGTTTTGCACCCATGGTGCTGTTTGGATAAACCCAAGTACTACTGCATGAGCTGTCTGCTGTTTTATCTGTTTGAAGGCTTGCTGCTGCTCAGTTCCCCACTCAAAACGATTCTTCTTTTGGGTCACTCAATAGAGAGGACTCACAAACTGACTATGACTGGAACATGCTTTCTCCAGAACTGAACAAGGCCTAGAAAAGCCTGTGTCTCCTTCCTGATAGATGGTGGAGACATGGTTGCTATCTGGTTGACTACATCCATAGGCACATGATGGAATCCACCCTGTCATTTTATTCCCAGGAACTGAATTTCCTGTCTAGGTCCTTTGACCTTGCTTTTCCTTATGGCAAATTCAGCCTTCAGAAGAATCTGAATGATCTTTTCTCCCTTCTTAAACACTTCTTCTGCTTTGTTGCCCCATACAATTACATCATGAATGTACTGAGGATGTTCAGGGGCATCATCCTATTGAAGTGCAGTGTGGATTATTCTGTGACAAATGTTGGAGCTATGCTTCTACCCCTGGGGCAGTTGATTCTAGGTGTATTGTATACCATTCTATGTGAAAGCAAATTGTGGCATGCAGTCTTCTGCCAAAAGAATCAAGAAGAATGCATTAGTGGTATTGATAGAAGACTACCACTTGTCTGCCTTCAGCTCCAGCTCATACTGGAGCTCCAGAATGTGTGGTACAGTGGTGGTGTCACTTTATTCAGGCCACAATAATTCACTGTTAATCTCCACCCTCCATCAGATTTCTGCACTGGCCATATGGGACTATTGAAAGGAGAGTGTGTCTTGCTGATCACTCCCTGGATCTCCAGCTGACAAATCAACTCATGGATGGTGTGATAGTTTCAGGCTATGCCTTTAAAAATTTGTTACAGATTTTGAGCAGAAAAGTAGAAAAATGTAAATAAATCACTATTGGATGCGAAAAAGAAAATAAAGAAAATTCTAACCAATTTAGAGAGATATCTACCATAAGACTGGTACCAAAACAATTCTCGGGCTTCTCATGTTTTTCCTTCTCTCTTCATTGCTCTGGAGAGAATACTAACCTGCTTCTGCTTGACCTTGGCTGCATTGTTTTGGTTAAGCCTAGCAGCAACTTTCGTTGGTCCTTTCTCCCTTTCGGATGGGGGGTGGGGCAAGAGACAGCTTCCCTGGTCTCTTGACTTGGAGGTTTCTTGTGTTGTTTGTAAATGGTAAATATCTGTAAATAGTGTATATTTGTACATATTTATTGCATTCTATTGTGGATTGCAGTTTTGCCTGTAAATACAGCTTTCATTTGCTTCCAACTGAGTTAATCTGGCAAAGATAATGTTGGGAGGGAGAATTTCAGCCCACCACAGATGGGAACAAGGGTGTGTTGATTTGTGCAATATTTCCAATGGTGCACCATCCTGGTAGCAACTGGCACTTGTTTTCCCCCAACCTGCAGCAATCCCACGACAAAGGGATTCTCTGAAAGGCCAGGCAGGCTAGACAGCTGTCTGATCTTTTCTGTATTCACTGTGGCCACCCTAAAAACTCATTGATAGCCCTTTGGATCCATGAAACAGCCTCTCTTGACATAATCTATACCCAGAATACAAATGGCCTCTGGGCAAGTCTGTTCTAGTGAGCTTGTTTTGATGAGGAATTAATCAATTACATGTACCACAGGTGCCAATAGGTATGGCTTTATTTAATATAGAAGGAGGACGAGGCTGCACCAAGGCACAAACCCCAGGTGAAGTGCGGCATAACCCTGCAAGCTACCTGGTAAACCTAAAAGCATAACCCAATCCCCAGTGAAACGCAGCTAACTTATCCTAAACACCCTATAAGAAACACAATGGTACTGAGGATCACAAAGTGGCAGAGCTGACCGTCTCCCATCCGGGCAGGTGTCCCTGCAAGAACAAGTCTTGTCTTGTTGAATTGGAGAAGTGGCACTCACCCCAGTAGCAATTGTCAGGTTTTTTAAGGGTTCCAAGTCCTGTGACACCAGGCCAGAGCATCACAGAAGGCTGGGTCTTGGAGCGAAAGCCCTGCCACTACTTCACAATCATGTTATGTAACTTCTCACCCTACTGCTCAGGCACACAGCTCACTCAGGGGGTCACACACCCCCTTCCCAGCAATAGCCTTCCTTGTCTTCATCTCTCTCACATCTATGAGCAGTCGAGTGAGAGCGTGAACATCTTCTGCTGTCATCCCAGGATGTCAACACATTCCCATTCCCCCCTCAGTTTCATAAACACAGGGGCTTACAGATACATGTTATCCATTACCCTTGTCATGCACCTGGGAGCTTCCGGGTTCCCACCAAGCATTCCCAGACACCCCCAGGCAGCTGGGTACAAACACCAATTATTCCCAGGCAGCCTTTGGCAGCTGACTATTTCTAATCAAACTCCAATTAATTCTCCCCTGCTACATAGTCATAATGGGATGCTTTTTCCACTTGTTGCCTGTTAGGCTCACATCAGCTTGTAATACAGATAACTCTTGGCAGCCTCTTGTTACTCCAGAAATTCAGATGGATTCAGCATCTTCCATGCTCTGATAGCATCAATGTGCACTGTGCACCCATGTTTACCAATGTGCCAGGCTATCTAATCCACACAGTCCAGTCTAGTCTGTCATCCCTTTCCTCCTCCTGGCTGAAGGCAGGGACCCTCTGCTCCTAGTCTTCATCAAAGTATTTACTGTCTGATCTTGCCTGGTTGTGACTGACCAGAGGTCCCCTCATCAGGATCAAGGGATGTAACTTCAGTTCTTCTTTGCCTGAGAGGTTATTGATTGCCCTCTTGGCAATCTACAGTAGCTACCTTTGCTGCCTTCCTAGATCTTCCCTTCTTAACCACTGTTTCCCTCTCAGTTCACATACATGAGTTTCCAGTTTAAAAGTAGGCTCACCATCCCACTTCCTCATGTCTTCCCCTGGTCATGTAAGAAAAAACTGAATATTCCATGTGGCATGCATCTGGGGCTCCCCTTCCCTCTGACTGGGGTAGGACAGGACAGATTTCTTGGGGTATTCCTGACAGATGAGCACTGGCTCATGGGAATGAGTTGGTATAGAGGTTATCCTCAAAATTCTGGGGCCAGGCCAACACTACCTCCACAGACTGTGTCCTCATCCAGATAATACATCAGTGCTAAACTGTTCAGGTATGATGCTGGAGCACCTTGGATCACTTTCCTCCACATGGTCCGTGTGCATGGAAAATCCTCTGCGTCTGAGGAGACATGCTGATCATCTAGGTCACCATAGATAACTTCCAGCACTGCTAGATCTCTTAGGCATTGGATGCCTTCATCTGCAGTGTTCCAATTCCCTGGAAGGTTCACAAGATTCCCTGGGAAACTTACAAGGTCCTCCTTGCATGGTGCCCTGAATGGGCATAAAAGCCTCAAAATTGCTCTGAACCAGACAATGAGGCAAAAGCTAGTAGACCTGGTTCTTTAGGCTTTCCTGAACATGTTTCAGAGCCAGAATGAGCCAGGTGGGTGTGCTTTTGGCCACATTTGGAAATAAGGCTTTTTTCTTTTTTTCCATTTCAGCGGGAAGCTTGTTTGAGAACACACCACAACCAGCTGCCCCAGAGAGCACTAACTGCTTTCCTTTTCAACCTACTGGAACAACAGGACCACCGCAGTCTCTGAGCACTCAGCTAGAATTGGCGCTTGCTGTTCTCCACATGCTTGCTGCTCTGGATTGCTCAGGCTCCCTGAATCACCGGCGGCACTTTTAAAAGCTGGTAGCACCTCGTGGCAGCTTCTGTTTCAGCCCATGGCTCCTCACTCAGCTGCAGCCAGACGCGCACGCTGCTGCACTTTTTCTAAATCTTTGTCCAACAGGTCACGTGGGCAGGGCTGGCCATGGTGGTAACTCATCACAATAACTCCTTTAAAAAATTGGTCTCGACTCAGACTGAGGGGGAATATAAGCAGGTAGGTAGGTGTCATAAGCAAGAGGTAGGTGTCCAGGCATCTGGCTGCAGAGAGTGCTGGAGCCTGGCTCTTGAGATGCAGGGTAGTGGGGACAACTCTTGCATAAGGTGTGAGCAGATTGACTATCTGCTTAATCTGGTGACCAGACTGAAGGACGAGGTTGCTAGTCTTAGAGATGTAAGGGAATGTAGGAAAGAGATGAACCAGAGTAAGCAAGTTCTGCAGGCTCCCCCAGGCAGAAGCTGGTTATCCAAAAAGCAGAGGGGAATGGACACAGGTTTCTCTCAAAAGACACAAAGTAAAACCTCCTTGCCTCTCCTCACCTTCCCCGCTGCCCTTGGAAAACAGGTATGGGGCACTGGAGGTCGAGGGTGAGGTGCTTCTGATGCCAGAGGACACACCATCTGGGGTTTTCCCTGAGGCAAAACAGCCTAAGGTTAAACAGCCTAAGGTTAAACAGCCTTCCCCTGGCATCAGGACTTGCTCCCTGAAAAAAAAAAAATGAGGAGGGTAATTGTTCTTGATAATTCCCTCATGAGGGGAACAGAGGGCCCCATATGTTGGGCAGACTCTTCTCACAGAGGAGTTTGTTGCCTCCCAGGAGCTCAAGTTAGAGATGTTACCAGAAGGCTGCCTAGTCTGACTACTCTGACTACTATCCCTTAATAGTTATGCAGTTAGGGAATGATGATGTTGCAACCAGAACTCCCAGGGCTAACAAAAATGACTTCAAGGCCCTGGGGGATCTGGTTGAGGGGTGAGGTACACAAATAATTTTTTCATCTATACCCTTAGTTGCAGGAGGGAATACAAGAAGGAACAGGTCAGCAGCTACAGTCAACAAGTGGCTTAGAGGCTGGTGTAGTCAAAAGAATGTTGGGTTTTTTGATCTTGAAAAACTTTCTACTGCACCAGGTCAGCTGGCAGCAGATGGAGTACATCTGTCCCAGAGGAGGGGAAAATTCAAGAGTGTATGAGAATGGCCTATCTCTCATAGGGAAAAAGATTCTAGGAAGGGAATTGGCAGGTCTCATTGATAGGGCTTTAAACTAGACCTGAAGGGGGAAGGGGTTGGAATCAGTCCCTCCAGACAGGAGACTGAGGGTGGTAAGCTGGAGTCAGGGGTGAAACCGCCAGCCCAGCATGTACACTAATGCACAAAGTATGGGCAACAAAAAAGAGGAGCTGGAAGCCTTGCTGCAGCAGGAAAGTTATGATGTAGTTGCCATCACAGAGACGTGGTGGGACAACTCACATGACTGGAGAAATGCAATTGATGGCTACAGACTCTTCAGAAGAGACAGGCAAGGAAGAAGGGGTGGAGGGGTGGCCCTGTACATCAGGGAGGCACTAGATGCCATTGAGCTGGAGATCAGGGACAATCGGGTTGAGTGCTTGTGGGTAAGAATTAGAGGGAAGGCCAACAGGGCTGACATCCTGGTTGGAGTCTGTTATAGACCACCCAACCAGCAGGAAGATGTTGATGAGTCATTCTATAGGCAGGTTAAGGCTGTCCCAAGATCACCTGGCCTTGTTCTCATGGGTGACTTCAACCTGCCTGATATCTGCTGGGATCTCAACACAGCAGAGAGGAGACAGTCTAGGAGGTTCTTAGAGTGCATGGAGGACAGCTTCTTATCCCAGGTGCTGTGTGAGCCTACCAGGGGTAAGGCTCTGTTTGACCTCCTCTTCATCAATAGGGAAGGGCTGGTGGGTGATGTGGTGCTTGGAGGGTGTTTAGGGGCCAGCAACCATGAGATAATTGAATTTTTGGTTTTCAGTCAAGCTAAGAGGGACAGCAAGAAGACCTCCACTCTGGACTTCCAGAGGGCAGACTTCAGACTACTCAAGGAACTAACTCAGAAGGTTCCTTGGGAAACAGCCCTTAAAAACAAGGGGTCCAATAGAGATGGGCCGACTTCAAGGAAGAACTCTTGAAGGTGCAGGAACAGGTTGTGCCAATGTGCCGGAAGATGAGCCACCAGGACAGACGGCCAGCCTGGATGGGTAATGAACTTCTAAAAGAACTAAGGGAAAAAAAGAGGGCGTATCGTCTTTGGAAGAAAGGGGAGGCAACCCTTGAAAAGTTTAAGGATGTTGCTAGGTCTTGTAGGAAGAAAATTAGGGTGGCAAAAGTACATTTGGAGCTTAGACTGGCCTCTGCTGTGAAGGACAACAAGAAGTCCTTCTATAAATACATTAATAGCAAGAGGAAAGGCAAGGACAACCTCCACTCCTTGGTGGACATGGAGGGGAACGTTGTAACAAAGGATGAGGAAAAGGCAGAGTTACTTAACACCTTCTTTGCCTCAATTTTTAACCAGCAGGACAGAATGTCTTCCAGAGAGCTGGCCTGCAGAGCTGGAAGAAGGAGTCAGGGAGCAGCATAGTTTTCCTCTGTTCCAAAATGGGGTTAGTTGGTGATCTGCTTAGCCACTTGGATCCCCACAAGTCCATGGGACCAGATGGGATCCATTCTAGGGTGCTGAAAGACCTGGCGGATGTGCTGGCCAAGCCACTCTCCATCATTTTTCAGCAGTCCTGGCTCATTGGAGACCTCCCAGAGGACTGGAAGCTGGCCAATGTGGTACTCATCCACAAGAAGGGCTGGTTGGATGAGCCAGGGAATTCCAGGCCTGTCAGCCTGACCTCAGTGCCAGGCAAGATTATGGAACAGGTCACCTTGAGTGCAGTCATACAAAACTTACAGGATGGCCAAGGGATCAGGCCCAGCCAGCATAGGTTTAGGAAGGGCAGGTCCTGCCTGACCAACCTGATCTCCTTCTATGATCAGGTGACCCGACTGGTGGATGTGGAAAGGCCTGTGGATGTAGTCTACCTGGCCTTTGACACCATCCTCCACAGCAAACTCCTGGCCAAGCTGTCAGCCCATGGCTTGGATGGGAGCACACTACGATGGGTTAGGAACTGGCTGGAGGGAAATGCAGTAATGAGCTAACAAAAAACAAACAAACAAACAATAGGGATTTACTTTTACTTCAGATGTAATATTTAGTTTAATATTGCAAGTAGCATATTCAGCTACAAAGTGAACAGAGGGTTCCCCTGCAACTACATAATTATAATCACAGAATTCCAGAGTTCCCCTAAATCTAAATGAGGTCTGATACTTGTAATTACACCCTCAGAGCCGAGCCCAGAGAGTGGTGGTGAATGGTGCCACATCCAGCTGGTGGACAGTCACTAGTGGTGTGCCCCAGGGATCAGTCCTGGGCCTCTGTGGTGAAGGCACATCGTGCTGAGACATTGAATCTTGCCCCAGCATGTGGGCAAGCTCCCCCTCCCTCAGGAGGAAGACAAAAGCCAGGCTAGCACCCTGCTGGTGCATGCTGTGCTCGTGCATTCTCTAAATATGGAAGAATTCTAGCTTCATGCTTTCCCATAGGCTGAAGCCAGTTGTTTATGAGAATGCCCATTGGTCAAACCCAGCCTCGAGGTATTCTATAAATATTACCCCAGTGAGTAAACAAGTGCTTTTCCCTGCCTTCCTCCTCCATTTCTGTCTCTGTGCTAGCTCGAGAGTTAAGTCCGAGCCACAGCCTCTGCAGCTGAGTTTATTGTTTAGCTTCTGTTACATACATGCACGCATATCAAGGCATCTGCATGTGAGAAGCGACTGGAGGAATTATTTCCATAGAAGAAGGATACCACGCTGAGCTGAGAAGCTAGCGTTGCCACAGCCAGTCCCACCGACCGGGAGAGGAACCCCCCCCCCCCCCGTCGCTACTGCATGGACTGGATCAACCCCCGAGGGTAAGATCTGCCTAATTATCGGGGAGAAGGGACTTGACCGTGCCAGGTCCCCGCGTAATTGCTTAACCCCACTACAGTGGAGAGAAGAGCGCCACGTGCCGCTCCGAGCCCTGTTAACTCCAGGGATTACTCAGCAGCATTCGTGCTTACACTGCACTGAACTCCCCCTGGACCGCTCCGGGTATCCTGCTGTTGCTCTAAGTGGCAGCGAACGAGAAGTCGCTGCCTGAGAACTTGCCGAGCCGGGCCGACCCCTGTCGGGCCTGCCCCGCCGATATTCCTCACTCCCGGGGCCTCCCCTGCAGACCCGCGTACCGTCGCGTCCCCCGGGCACGCCTGCCGGCGATCGCCGTCCCGCCGCATGGTACGGATCAACTCCGAGGACCAGCTCGTCTTCGGACCAGCCCTGCCAGCCTGTCCTCTCGTGCAAGCCAGCTCTGTGAGACCCCAGCCTCGAACCGGCGGCACACAGGACAGAGCTCCGTCTGAGCTCGACCAGAAGCCGCGCACGTCCCGTCGAGTCGCCATCTAGTGGCCAAGCGGCGGAACTGCACCCTTCTTGCATATAAATAGAGAAATAGCTTGTAATTAGCTCAAATAAGTTCTAATCATAATACTAAGCCAGTTATGGGATATATTTCACGAACGTGCACTAGAACATGTATATAAGTTGGTGATTCATCGGTTATTGACAATTTTATAATAATAATTTAAAAAATTAATTTTCATAAATTATAAGTCATAAGTAATAAAGTAATAACCTCCCTCTTCACCACAGCCTCATGCTCTTTAATATCTTTATTGACGATCTGGATGAGGGCATTGAGTCCATCATCAGTAAATTTGCAGATGACACCAAGCTGGGGGCAGGAGTTGATCTGCTGGAGGGTAGAGAGGCTCTGCAGAGGGACCTTGACAGGCTGGACAGATGGGCAGAGTCCAATGGCATGAGATTTAACACATCCAAGTGCTGGGTTCTGCACATTGGCCAAAACAACCACATGCAGTGCTACAGGCTGGGGTCAGAGTGGTCACAGTGATCAATTCCCTTATAATTTTGAGCAAAGCTGTCAAGTAATTATGATGTATTTTTAAAAATATAAAACTGAACTATGTGATGAGCAGAACTCTTAGCAGCAGCATATTAAATATTTTCTTGTTACTGAACAGCCTTCAGCTAGAATGAGGGCTGCTCTTGCAGATTACATGTGAAAATTGCATGAAATGCTTATTTGAGTATTTATGTTCAGTTGCATCAAGATAAGGAAGATTCTGATCAAGGAGGTCATCCATCAACTAGGACATCAGAGGGAGTGAGTGAGATCAAGCAAGCAAAGACTACTCAGTCCTTAACCTCAGCAGAGCTGAGAGACATGCACAAGGATTACAACTGCCATCCAGGAGAGGGGCTTGTTGCTTGGCTGCATTCTTGGGGTGAGAATGACCACCCTGTTCCTGCTGGCCATACTGTTCCTGATGCAGGCCAGGATACCATTGGCCCTCCTGGCTGCTGGGCACACTGCAGGCTCATGTTCAGCCTACCATCAACTAGCACCCCCAGGTCCCTCTCTGCCTGGCCGCTCTCCAGCCACTCTGACTCCAGCCTGTACCACTGCATGGGGTTGCTGTGGCCAATGTGCAGAACGCAGCACTTGGATGTGTTCAATCTCATGCCGCTGGACTCTGCCCATCTGTCCAGCCTGTCAAGGTCCCTCTGCAAAGCCTCTCTACCCTCCAGCAGATAACTCCTGCCCCCAGCTTGTTGTCGTCTGCAAATTTACTGATGATGGACTCAATGCCCTCATCCAGATCATCAATAAATATGTTAAAGAGCATGGGGCCCAGCACTGATCCCTGGGGCACACCACTAGTGACTGTCCGCCAGCTGGATGTGGCACCATTCACCACCACTCTCTGGGTTCAGCCCTCCAGCCAGTTCCTAACCCATCGCAGTGTGCTCCCATCCAAGCCATGGGCTGATAGCATGGCTGGGAGTTTGCTGTGGGGGACAATGTCAAAGGCCTTGCTGAAATCCAGGTAGACTACATCCACAGCCTTCAACACATCTACCAGGTGGATCACCTGATCATAGGAGATCAGGTTGGTCAGGCAGGACCTGCCTTTCCTAAACCTATGCTGGCTGGGCCTGATCCCTTGGCCATCCTCTAAGTGCTGTGTGATTGCACTCAAGATGACCTCTTCAATAATCTTGCCTGGTACTGAGGTTAGGCTGACAGGTCTGTAATTCCCTGGCTCATCCAACTGGCCCTTCTTGTGGATGGGCACCACGCTGGCCAGCTGCCAGTCTTCTGGGACCTCTCTAGTGAGCAGGAACCTACTGGTTAGATGGGTCTATGTGAGAGATAAAGTGTATAAAAATCAAATACTTTAGGCAATAGATATTCAGTCAGGGAATTACATTAGAGATTTCATCTAGGGCTTCGGCTTGGCAATACAGCTAGGGATGTACTTGGGACTTCTACTTCTGTTAGCTACTTTGTCTGTTAACGATTTAGAATCATAGAATCAATAAGGTTGGAAAAGACCTCAGAGATCATGAAGTCCAACCTATCACCCAGCTCCTTGTGACTAACTAAACCATGGTTTCAAGTGCCACATCCACTCCTTTTTTTAATACCTCCAGAGACAGTGATTCCACAGCCTCCCTGGGCAGCTTATTCCAAGTTCTGTGAAGAACTTTCTCCTCACCTCCAGCCTAAACCTCCCCTGGCACAGGTTGAGACTGTATCCTCTTGTTCTGCCACAGAATGCCTGGGAGAAGAGACCAACCCCCACCTAGCTGCAACCTCCTTTCAGGTAGTTGTAGAAAGCAATAAGGTCTCCCCTGAGCTTCCTCTTCTCCAGGCTAAACAATCCTAGCTCCGTCAGCCTCTCCTTACAGGGCTTGTGCTCCAGACCTCTCACCAGCCTCGTTACCCTTCTCTGGACACATTCCAGTGTGTCAATATTCTTCATAAATTGAGGGGCCCAGAACTGGACACAGGACTCAAGGTGTGGCCTAACCAGTGCTGAGTACAGGGGCAGAATGACTTCCCTGCCTCTGTGGCCACATCATTTCTGATACAAGGCAGGATGTCATTAGCCTTCTTGGCCACCTGGGCACACTACTTACTTCTGGGACTTTATCTAGTAACTGGGACCTATCCTGTAACTGGAGGATGCCAGAACAATGCAAAATCTCAGTTTTGTTCTGATTCTGGGGTGGTTTGGGCTTTTTGTTTGTTTTGGGTTTTTTTGGGGTTTTGTTTGTTTGTTTGTTTGTTTGTTTGTTTGTTGGTGTGTGGGTTTTTTTTAATAGATATGGACATAATTTTTAGAATTACATTTCTTCTGGAAAGGACTTTTTATTTTTCTTTCCCTCTAAGGTAAGTGATATTAAAAGTTCCTTTTAATTTTATTTGTATAAGATGGGGTGCTGCTAAAACTGAATAGAATTACTGTAAATAAATAATATTTGTTGTAAATATAGACTGGTTTGCTGGTTTGGGTGTGTTGGTTTTTTGGTGGGTTTTGTTGGTGGTGGTTGGTTGGTTTTTCAAGAGCACATCACTCCAAACTAGGCTTTCCAATTGTTATTTGCAAAACCTGACAACTTTGAATAAAACTCTTAACAACTTTGAATAAATAGTTCATCTTTATCAAACATTCATATGTCTCTGAAATTGTTTGTGGAGCTTTATTTCCCAGTTCAAATCAAACCTGAAAAAAAAAAAAAAGAAAAAAAAGATTAATTTTGCAGTTTTGGAATGCTGTTGATGTGAAGTCAGTTCTGTTCACAAAAATTTTCAGAGGCTTCAAGTGAACTACCCTTCTCTACACTTCTGCATCAATCATTATCTGAGCCATTTGTTCTTTGAGCTGTTCATAGAGATGTGCATGCTATATGGTCTCTGATATCTCAATTATAGCAAGATTTCTTATTCACCTATACTATATTATCAAAACATATTTTGTGTTTCAGAAGAGTTGGGGGAATTCCATTAGCATATTTACTCATACCTCTTCAGAGCTACAAAAATATAGTATTTGTGACAAAGCATGTATTATGGTTTTAAAATGCAAATCCATATTTTAGATATGACTTCAACCTTGACCTCAGAGTTAAATCCAGTGTTTTATCAATTTGCTCTCTGAAGCCTGAAACAGGATGTGCATGTGAAATAGGTATTTAGAAGTAGTTTTGTCTGATTTGCATACTGCTATATTTGTAATTGTTTTTGTCTGACATGGTATAACTTTAACTAGCATAAAATCAAAGGCAGTAAACCAATAAATTGTTTTCCTGCTTGCCTGTTAGCAGCATGCTAAGAATGCTGGACTACGTCATATTGCAAACTAACCAGAATTTTAAGCCCCAAGTCTGAAAAAAAAATTCTTTATTTCCTCCCCCTCCTCTTTTACTTTATAATGTAGACTCCTATTTGAAATCAGTTTATCCTATTTAATATACTTTTTAAATGGTTTGTTAGCTTTTCAAAAGTTTTGTAAGGCATGGATAAAAAGACAGGCTTCCTGGCTTCTGGAACAATTAACAGAATCACAGTTCACCTATTTATTGCCCCATTTTCTCAGTCCAGCCACCAGTGCAATTACACACATTGGAGACATTTTCTTGTAAACTTAAAATTCACTCCAGGAAATATCACTGCTTGGTTTTACTGTTTCCTGATAGGACATTCCCAAGACTATCAGGAAAAGTAATTTCTGCCAGAGCTTTGAAAGACTTACTTATCTTCATAGTCCTGGAGAAACTCAGGAGTGGTGTTTAGCATTGCACTTTTCAATTTTTAAGCTGCTTGTCCACAACTAATAAAAAGTTGAAATATTATTCTTCCAGCATATGTTGATAGGTTTTTGTGTAGACAGATGTTAACATTCATGGGATTTTAGTCAAATTGTCTCTTAATTTTAATATGTACTCCCCTAGTATATGTTTCCACCGTTATCACTGTAGCACTGTCTTAGCTTCACTGCACACAAAAATAGCCTTCTGTGCTGCGTAGACATGACAGTCTCTTTAGATTAGCTTTTTAGACCTTGTTTTTCTCCAACTGTAGTACATCAGCTAGAGAAAAGACTTAGAGAGCAGAAAGTAAATGAAATTTTTCATTGTTCCTAATAATGGAATGCAACAAACTTGTGAGCAGCTTCATAGTAATTTGGTGGTTATGCAATTTTCACTTCATTTAACAAGCTTGATGCTAAAGTTTTAAATGAAGACTACACATAAATCAGATTGAAGATTATTATAGTATTTCCAATAACTGTTGCTGGGTTTTCCAGATTTTTTTTTCTTAAGTGAGACAATAAATTTTAAACAGTAGCAATTATTTACTTAAAAACAAACAAACAAACAAACAAGCAAGCAAGCAAACAAAAACCTGGACAGTTACAGAAGGGAGTAGAGCTAACTGCTCAACCCTTTGCTTTTTTAAATATTAAGCCCCTTTTTCTCACTGAAGATGAAAAGTGTCAGTGTTTACCTATGTCCAGGCTAGACCAGTTTTCTATCACCTAATGACCCCTCCCCAGCAGAGAAGGAAAATCAGGAAGACTCACATCTTAAAATGAAAATGCCAAACTAATATCAATGCTAATATAAAGCATACAAGGTTATACTTAACTCATGACTATGTCCTTGTGGAGTTTGTTCCAGTGACTGACCACACTCTTAGTGAAGAATCTTCCTAATATCCTATCTGAACTACCAAATCATTTGTATATTGTCTCCTCTTCTGTTTCTATGCCTGTGTTGGTAGAGACGCTTGTGAAATAGATAATGAGACAATTGAAAGACTGGAGAGAACTGAGGGATTACTTCACAGGTAAACTGGTCCATTGAGTCAGTCTGCGTTGATGCAGGATCTCTGCAAGGGGAAACAAACATTTTGTTCATGATTTCTCCCAAATGTGCAATAGCATTCAATCTTAATAGTGATACTCCTTGGTCAAGGGTGGTTTTGTTTCATGACAACTACAGATGTACTCTCTTCTCTTCTTCACTGTGTGACATTGTGAAGACGTCTTTTCAGTGAACCCTTGAGCAAAGTTTATTTATTTATTTATCCAGAGGGAAGTACCTCTGTTACGGGTTTACTGCCTTTTTATGAGACTTTGAAGCTGTAGAACTTATATCTTCCTGTAATGGGTTGGGGCAAACCCCCTCCCCACCACATGCAGAAATAACAACTCAGACAAACTGATTGCAAAAGTAATGAAGAGTGAGGGTGCACAAAAAGGAAACATGGTGACAAGGACGAATCCAAATTAAACCCAGAAAGACCCCAAACCCCACCTGAGGGTGCACCCAAAACCCCCAGGGCTCCTCCTTCCCCCTCCCCCCCCCCCCCCCCCCCCCCCTATTAGGCTGGTCTCAGCCAGCCAGATCTGAGACTGCCCATCCCCCAGTGGCCTTGGGCCCAATCAGGCCCATGGCCAGGAGATCTCTCCCCTGGTTACCAAGTCTCGGAGAGGGAAGGAAAGAGGAAGTGCCAGACCCCACCGCAAAATTTATAGTGGTGCAAGGGATTATGGTAGAAATACATAATTTCCTGTGTCCACCCACTGGGCTGGACTTCTGGACACAGGAAACACCCCTGTAGCAGAGGACACCCAGCCCAAACTACGACACTTCCTAAACAAGTAATTAGTCAGGAAAAGGTAAGAAATTGATTCTAAATTTTATCAGGTCTATCTCTGAAAATAGTCAGAAAATCCTTTGGCTACAGATTGACCAGGTATTCCTGCCTTTTCACTTTGTGTATTTTCTATAGTTCATAACAATTTCTTAAATATCACTCCTTTTATATTATTCACCTTATTTGGAACAATTTAGAATCATGTGTGTGGCTGCCTCACATCTCTGAGGATTCTGCTGTAATAAATGTTACCTATCCATTTTGGATTAGAACTGCAATACTGACAAACTTTCTTCCTCTTCTCTAATTTGCTTTATTGATTTATGAAAAATGAAGCATCCCTGTAACATTTTATCAACAACAGGGAACACCAGATAAAGACACAGTCTTAATATTCTGGTAGCACTTTCTTCTGCAAAATATTTGTCTTACAAAACAACACAGTCTCCCTGATGTTTACAGGTAATTAAATATTTCTATCTTATCTTCTACACATTTTTCTCTGCTGAACACTCCGATTTCACATCTGATGTACTTTACAACTGTTACTCTGTGTAGCTTTTCCAGATATTTTGCCTGGCACATCCTTTTGTTGCATTCAGTCTTTTTTTTTTTTTTCCCTGTTCTTTTTTTCATTTTTAGTCTCTGAAATAAAGGATTTCTTTGACATAATTTGAAAGATGAAATCCACCCTACATACTAATGTAAACAAAAGAGCTCACATAAATGTGTCTTTAAAAAATAAGATAACAAGTTCGTACATATTTCTTTATAAAGTTTTCTATATTGAGAAACTCAGGAACATGTTCTTCCTTTCTTGGTTTAGCAGAAGATTTGTGTGTTTCAAAGACATTGAAAGGTGTGCTTGGAAGATTTTACTGAAAATAAATTAAAATAGAGTGGTGTGGTAGTGATAAAAGGTTCAGTTCTCCCCCCCCACAAAAAAAACCACAGCTAACTCAGTTGGAGAAGCAAAAAAAAAAAAAAGGATAAGCTATATTTACAAGCAGGATGACATGCAGATGACTAGATACACAATATACAGTATTTACAATATATACAAAAATATACAGCAAAGAACGTAACACAGCAATCCTGCCCTCCTCCAAGGACGGTCACCCCCAAATCCCCCTTATCCCCCTTCCTCCTTTGTTTCCCAAAAAGGGTGAGAGAGAGAAAAGGTAATTATTAAGGAGCACAAAGCATATGCAAGAATTTGTTTCTTATCTGGTTAGTTGAAAGGTCAGCACCTGCCAGCACAGACAGAAGACAGCTGTCCAGAGAGACTGAAAACAACAGACTGAACTGACTGAGATTCAAACTGAACTAAAGCTAAAAATTTAAAGTTCCATTCCACCAACCTACCAATGAAATTAATTTAGAATTATATTTGTTTTCATTCTTACACCAAAACATTCAGCCAGAGTGTTCCAGTAACTGCCCCTTTCTTAAAGGCACAGCCTAAAACTGTCACAATCCACTCCTTCTAAACAATTTCATTGGCTGTTAGTACTGTCCATCCAATCTAAAACAATATCTACAATTTGTAAGTAAAGTTCATAGTCTATTCTGGCTATTCTCAGATGTAGATGATTCAGAAGTCCAAGAAAATCAGGAAACAGGAAAACAGAAAACAGATTGTCTCCTCACAGACAAAGTGAAGGAAGGGAAATAGGGAAACAGGGACTCTCAGTTGACTCAGGGCTCTCAGGGTTCTCAGGGTTCGTGCACCGTAGAATCCTCGTGGATTCTTCCTTTGGGTGAGATCTATCTGTACAACACTCTGAAATTAAACTCTCTCAGCTAAAGTTAAATTTCTTTGTGGAATATATTGAATTTCACCATTCTCTTGCATTACCCAATAGGTGTGACCAGGACCATCAGCTGAAACCACCCTTCGGACAGGTTTAGCCTCTCCTGAGGGAGAAAATACCCAAACAGTTTTACCTAACAGATTCTTTTCTCTTTGGCCCAGTTCCTTACAAGGTTGTTTTTGAAATGAGTACCATTGTCTGACTCAATCCTCTCTGGAGTTCCGTGTCTCCACAGCATTTGTCTCTCCAGACCAAGAATTGTGTTGCATGCAGTTGCAAGTTTCCAACCATCCAGTGTTTGCTTCTACCATAGTAAGCATATATTGCTTACCAGAATGAGAATGAGGCAGAGTGATGTGGTCAATCTGCCAAGCTTCACCAAACTTGTACTTGCACCATCTGTCACCACACCACAAGGGCTTAATTCGCTTTGCCTGTTTAATAGCAGCACAAATGTCACAGTCATGGATGACTTGGGTGATAGCATCCATGGAAAAGTCTATGGATCTGTCACAAGCCCATTGGTAGATTGCATCTCTGCCTTGATGTCCTGATGAATCGTGAGCCCACTGAGCTAAGAATATCTCACCTCGGTGTTTCCAATCAAGATCAAGATCAGAGACCATGTCTACTTGAGAAACTCTTGCAGCTAAATCTGCCTGATGGTTGTGTTGCTGTTCCTCAGTAGTTTTGCTTTTAGGAATGTGAGCATCAATGTGTCTCACCTTCACTGGAATTGTTGATTTGATCAGCAATGTCTTGCCACAGGTAAGCTGCCCAAATAGGTTTTCCTTTTCTCTGCCACCCATTCTTTTCCCAGTCCTTTAGCCAACCGCACAGAGCATTGGCTACCATCCATGAGTTGGTGTAGAGATAAAGCTTTGGCCATCTCTCAAGTTCAGATACATGAAGAGCATGCTGCACAGCTTTTACCTCTGCAAATTGACTGGATTCTCTTTCTCCATCCATTTCTTCTGCAACTCGGCGTATTGGATTCCACACTGCAGACTTCCACCTTTGCTTTTTTCCAACAAGACAACAGGAACCGTCTGTGAACAAAGCATATTTCTTTCCATCATCAGTAAATTTGCTGACAACACCAAGCTGGGGGCAGGAGTTAATCTGCTGGAGGGTAGAGAGGCTCTGCAGAGGGACCTTGACAGGCTGGACAGATGAGCAGAGTCCAACGACATGAGATTTAACACATCCAAGTGCCAGGTTCTGCACATTGGCCACAACAACCCCATGCAGTGCTACAGGCTGGAGTCAGAGTGGCTGGAGAGTGGCCAGGCAGAGAGGGACCTGGGGGTACTGGTCAATGGTAGGCTGAACATGAGTGTGCAGTGTGCCCAGCAGCCAGGAGGGCCAATGGTATCCTGGCCTGCATCAAGAACAGTATGGACAGCAGGAGCAGGGAGGTCATTCTGCCCCTGTACACTGCACTGGTTAGGCCGCACCTCAAGTACTGTGTCCAGTTCTTGGCCCCCCAGTTTAGGAAGGATGTTGACTTTCAGGAGTGTGTCCAGAGAAGGGCAACAAAGTTCATGAGGGGCTTGGAACACAAGCCCTATGAGGAGAGACTGAGGGAGCTGGGGTTGCTTAGCCTGGAGGAGACTCAGGGGTGACCTTATTGCTCTCTACAACTGCCTGAAGGGAGGTTGTAGACAGGCGGATGTTGGTCTCTTCTTCCAGGCAGCCAGCACCAGAACAAGAGGTCACAGTCTCAGGCTGCACCAGGGCAGGTTTAGTTTGGATATTAGGAAGAAGTTCTATACAGAGGGAGTGATTGCCCATTGGAATGGGCTGCCCAAGGAAGTGGTGGAGTCACCATCATTGGAGGTGCTCAGGAGGAGGCTTGATGGGGTGCTTGGTGCCATGGTTTAGTTGATTAGGTGGGTTGGATTGGTTGATGGGTTGGAAGCGATGATCTTCAAGGTCTCTTCCAACCTGGTTTATTCTATGTATTCTATAGGTCATTGTAAGGAGGAGCTTCCTCAGCATTAGTTACTCTCTCCTCTCTCTGGAGATTTGGTACAGTTGGTGCCTTCTGGCCAGCTTGTCATCACCTCCACCAGACCAGGACTTTCAAGATTTCCCATTTGAGCTCTCTGTGTTATCAGAGCCATCCACTTAGACCAGGTGGAGTCTGTGGCACGATGTGGTGTAGAACCTTTGCCTTTGAACATCAAATTTAAAACTGGGAATCTGGGAGCTAAGAGAAGTTGTGATTCAGTTCCAATCACTTCAGAAGCTGCTTTTACTCCTTCATAGGCAGCTGGAATCTCTTTCTCTCTTGGAGTATAATTAGCCTCTGAACCTCTGTAACCTCGACTCCAAAAACCAAGAGGTCATCCTTATGTCTCACCTGGAACTCTTTGGCATAAGTACCGAGTTGGACCATTGTCACTTGCAGCCGTGTACAAAATGTTCTTAATGTCTGGACCGTCTTGGACAGGTCTCAGACCCATTGCTTGAACTACTTCTTGCTTTATCTGGTCAAAGGCTGCTTGTTGTTCAGGTCCCCAGTGGAAACTCTTTCTCTCTCAAGTCGTGTGTAATGGGTTGGGGCAGACCCCCTCCCCACCACAGGCAGAAATAACGACTCAGACAAACGGATTGCAAAAGTGATGAAAGTTTAAATAGAAAGCGGTGAATGTTACAGAAAACCCAAAGCGCAGTGACAAAGAGAGATCCCATCCCCACCTGAGGGTGCATCCAAAACCCCCAGGGCTCCTTCTTCCCCCTCCTTCTGCTGGGCTAGTCTCAGCTGGCCAGGCCTGAGACTGCCCATCCCCCTGTGGCCTTGGGCCTAATCAGGCCCATGGCCGGGAGATCTCTCCCCCAGTTACCAAGTCTCGGAGAGGGAAGGAAAGAGGAAGTGGCAGACCCCACCACAAAATTTATAGTGGTGCAAGGGATTATGGTAGAAATACCTAATTTCCTGAGTCCACCCACTGGGCTGGACTTCTGGACACAGGAAACACCCCTGTAGCAGAGGGCACCCAGCCCAAACTACGACAGGAGCCACCCCTTATTTCATACCATAATCCCTGCATCCAAACACATCATCAGATCAGAAAACTTCTGATGACATGTCCGGCGGAGTCCATATCTTCATCTGGTCATCCACTCAAACAGTCTCTCATTCAGGCTCAAGCATCAGTCCATTCCAGTTGTTCTTCCTCATGTGATGGAACCTCCCAGCGACGCAATCCTTCTCCTGCAGCGTGAATTCCTTGTGGACTCCTTGGGACATCCTGGTCACCTGGAAATACCTCACAACTTCTCAGCTAAGCCTTTACTCTCATATTCAGCGGCAAATTCTCCACCCCTGGGGCAGGCCAGTCGGAACAATCCGGCTCCACGACTGCCTTTTTCAATCCATCCAGGGTGCCGCAGCCAACCGCTTTCACGCGGACCAAAGCTACACGGATGCATGTCAGAGGCACTCTGCACCCCCCACTGGGCGCTCGCGTACCGAGGCAGGACAGCATCCAGCTGCACAACCTCCACCCCCGGAAGAGGGAGGAGCTGCGCCACAGCCCACTGAAGAAGCAGGGAGGCGGAGCCAGGTGCTCAGCGCCATTTTCGGAACACGTCCGAAAACACCAGGGAAAGATTTACAGCTGCCGCCGCCGCCTGAACGCAGCCCGGCTTGGGCGGTGCCGCCGCCGCCGCCGCTTGAACACGGCCCGGCCCGGCCCCCGCCGTCTCTGTCGCCGCGATGCAGAGTCCAAGTCACCTCCAGCAGTCGCTTGCCTGCTCGCCGCGGGTGTCCGCTCCCCACAGCGGCTGCAGGCCGACTACGCTCTGCTTACCGCTGCCCCTCCTCCGCTCCCTGCTGCTCCGCAGAGAACGAGGAGAAGGCAGGTCTCACCTTCTTAGGCTACACGAGCATTCTTAAGATACCCTGGGCAGAAAGTCACAGAAAGAACCACCCCTCGCTGTTCCCAAGCAACAGGAGGGACTTCCATGCCATCAGCCATGCACCAGGTATCCTTCTGCAGTCCATAGGAGTTCACACAGTCGCCCCGGTAACACAAAACCTGAGCCCCAACTTCCCAAACCCAAACCGACGCCCAGAACTAAATTTAAACTCTCCATCTTTTGCAATCCGAGCTGCAGTTGGCCCCACATTGGCGCGCCAAAAATGTAATGGGTTGGGGCAGACCCCCTCCCCACCACAGGCAGAAATAATGACTCAGACAAACGGATTGCAAAAGTGATGAAAGTTTAAATAGAAAGTGGTGAATGTTACAGAAAACCCAAAGCGCAGTGACAAAGAAAGATCCCATCCCCACCTGAGGGTGCATGCAAAACCCCCAGGGCTCCTTCTTCCCCCTCCCTCTGCTGGGCTAGTCTCAGCTGGCCAGGCCTGAGACTGCCCATCCCCCTGTGGCCTTGGGCCTAATCAGGCCCATGGCCGGGAGATCTCTCCCCCAGTTACCAAGTCTCGGAGAGGGAAGGAAAGAGGAAGTGGCAGACCCCACTGCAAAATTTATAGTGGTGCAAGGGATTATGGTAGAAATACCTAACTTCCTGAGTCCACCCACTGGGCTGGACTTCTGGACACAGGAAACACCCCTGTAGCAGAGGGCAATCAGCCCAAGCTACGACATCGTGTCATACAGAGGTTTCACAATCTGACTGTATCCAGGAATGTGCAGTCTCCAAAATCCCACTATCCCCAAGAAATGTAGGGTTTCTTGCTTGTTCATGGAATTTTCCGTGATAGAGACTCTATTTACCACATCCACTGGAATGTGTCAGCATCCATCCTGCCACCGCACTCCTAGAAACTGAATGTCTCTGGCAGGTCCTTTCACCTTGTCTTGCTTGATGGCAAAACCTGCTTCCAGGAGAATGTAATTGATTTTGTTACCTTTCTTGAAGGCTTCCTCAGCAATTTTACCCCAGACAGTGACATCATCAATGAACTGGATGTGTTCTGGAGCACCACCTTCCTCCAGAGCATCATGGATCACTGTATGACAGATGCTGGAGCTGTGGATCCAGCCCCATTGGCAATCTGTCGAATGTGTACCGGATTCCTCTCCAGGTGAAAGCAAAGTGAGGCCTGCATTCCTCTGCCATGGGAATAGAGAAGAAGGCATTAGTAATGCCTGTGGTAGCATACCATTTGGCCTCTATGGATTCCAGCTCATACTGGAGTTCCATCATGTCTGGTACTGCTGCACTCATAGGTGGAGTTACCACCTATGAGGAGGATCCACCTCCCATGGCTTTGAGAGTAGTCTTCAACAAACCATTGTAGCGTTCAATCTTCCCTGCCGCTGGTGCATAGTAAGGAATGTGGAATATCCACTCAATACCGTGCTCTTTTGCCCAGCTCTTTACAAGGTTGTTCTTGAAATGAGTTCCGTTGTCTGACTCAATCCTCTCTGGAGTTCCGTGTCTCCACAGGATCTGTCTCTCCAGACCAAGAATGGTGTTGCGTGCAGTTGTGTGTGGAACTGCATAAGTTTCCAGCCATCCGGTGTTTGCCTCTACCATAGTAAGCACGTATTGCTTACCAGAACGAGAACGTGGTAGAGTGATGTAGTCAATCTGCCAGGCTTCACCATACTTCTACTTGGACCATCTGTCACCATACCACAAGGGCTTAATTCGCTTTGCCTGCTTAATATCAGCACAAATGTCACAGTCATGGATGACTTGTGTGATAGCATCCATGGAAATGTCTATGGATCTGTCACGAGCCCACTGGTATGTTGCATCTCTGCCTTGATGTCCTGATGAATCATGAGCCCACCGAGCTAAGAATATCTCACCTCGGTGTTTCCAGTCGAGATCAAGTTCAGAGTCCTTGTCTACTTGAGAAACTCTTTCAGCTAAATCTGCCTGATGGTTGTGCTGCTGTTCCTCAGTAGCTTTGCTCTTAGGAATGTGAGCATCAATGTGTCTCACTTTCACTGGAATTCTCTCAATTCGATCAGCAATGTCTTGCCACAGTTCAGCTGCCCAGATGGGTTTCCCTTTCCTCTGCCAGCCATTCTTCTTCCAGTTCTTTAGCCAACCCCATAGAGCATTGGCTACCATCCAGGAGTCGGTGTAGAGATAAAGCTTTGGCCATCTCTCACGTTCAGCTACGTCGAGAGCTAGCTGCACAGCTTTTACCTCTGCAAACTGACTGGATTCTCCTTCTCCATCCTTCGCCTCTGAAACTCTGCGTGTTGGACTCCACACGGCAGACTTCCACCTTCGCTTGTTCCCGACGAGACGACAGGAACCATCTGTGAACAAAGCATACTTCTTTTCATCATCTGAAAGGTCATTGTAAGGAGGAGCTTCCTCAGCACGAGTTACTCTCTCCTCTGGAGGTTTAGCACAGTTGGTACCTTCAGGCCAACTTGAGATCACCTCCACCAGACCAGGTCTTTCAAGATTTCCCATTCGAGCTCTCTGTGTTATCAGAGCCATCCACTTGGACCAGGTGGAATCTGTAGCATGATGTGGTGTGGAACCCTTGCCTTTGAACATCCAATTCAAAACTGGTAATCTGGGAGCTAAGAGAAGTTGTGATTCAGTTGCAATCACTTCAGAAGCTGCTTTCACTCCTTCATAGGCAGCTAGAATTTCTTTCTCTGTTGGAGTGTAATTTGCCTCTGAACCTCTGTAACCTCGACTCCAGAAACCAAGAGGTCGTCCACGTTTCTCACCTGGAGCTTTTTGCCACAAGCACCAGGTTGGACCATTGTCACCTGCAGCCGTGTACAAAATGTTCTTGATGTCTGGACCATCTCGGACAGGTCCCAGACCCACTGCTTGTACCACTTCTTGCTTTATCTGGTCAAAGGCTGCTTGTTGTTCAGGTCCCCAGTGGAAACTGTTTCTCTTTCGAGTCACATCATACAGAGGTTTCACAATCTGACTGTATCCAGGAATGTGTAGTCTCCAAAATCCCACTATCCCCAAGAAACGTAGAGTTTCTTGCTTGTTCGTGGGATTTGCCATGTTAGAGACTCTATTTACCACATCCACTGGAATGTGTCGGCATCCATCCTGCCACTGCACTCCCAGAAACTGGATCTCTGTGGTAGGACCTTTCACTTTGTCTCTCTTGATGGCAAAACCTGCATTCAGAAGAATGTCCATGATTTTGTTGCCTTTCTCGTAGACTTCCTCAGCAGTTTTACCCCAGATGATGATATCATCGATGTACTGGATGTGTTCTGGAGCACCACCTTCCTCCAGAGCATCGTGGATTACTGCATGACAGATGCTGGAGCTGTGGATCCAGCCCATTGGCAGTCTGTTGAAAGTGTACTGGATTCCTCTCCAGGTGAAAGCAAACTGAGGCCTGCATTCCTCTGCTATGGGAATAGAGAAGAATGCATTAGCAATGTCTATGGTAGCATACCATTTGGCCTCTTTGGATTCCTGCTCATACTGGAGTTCCATCATTTCTGGTACTGCTGCAATCATAGGTGGAGTTACTTCATTCAGGGCTCGGTAGTCCACTGTCAGACGCCAGTCTCCATTCGGCTTTTGCACAGGCCACACTGGACTGTTGAAAGGTGAATGAGTTTTGCTGGTGACTTTCTGACTCTCCAACTGACGAATCAGATTCTGAATGGGCAACAAAGAGTCACGGTTGGTTCTGTATTGTCTGTGATGCACAGGCTGAGAAGCAACCGGCAACTTAATGTTCTGAATCTTGTGTTGTCCCACAACTGCAGATTCATCAGAAAGCTCAGGTCTAGCAGACAGCTTCAGTTTTTGTCCATCAATTTCTACAGAAGCTACTCCAAAAGCCCATTTGTAACCTTTAGGGTCCTTGAAACGCCCTTCTCTCAGAAAATCAATTCCCAAAATACAAGGTGCATCAGGTCCGGTCACAACCGTATGCTTCTTCCACTGTTTACCAGTTAGACTTATATTATCCTCTACCTTACTTAACTCTTGAGATCCACCAGTGACTCCCAGAATAGTTATAGACTCTGATCCCTGATAATTTGATGGCAATATGGTACACTGAGCTCCTGTGTCAACCAAGGCCCTGTACTTCCGAAAGTGTGAAGTGCCAGGCCACTGGATGTAGACATCCCAATAGATTCTGTTATCTCCATTATCCCTCTCCTCCCCCTGGCGGGAGGCAGGGCACCCCTAATTATGGGGAACATTTCCACAGGTGCAACGAGCACACTGTGCAGTGTTAGAACTGGAGCCACTGTTGGAGCTGTCATTGTTGTCCTGGGGAACTGTGGAAGTAACAGCTACCCTTCTGGTATTGCTACCCTGGGTTCTGCCACTTTGCAGTTCCCTCAGTCTCCTGAAAAGATTAGAAGTTGGTTGACCATCCCACCTGTTCATGTGTGGTGAAGGCACATTGTGCCGAGACATTGAATCTTGCCCCAGCATGTGGGCAAGCTCCCCCTCCCTCAGGAGGAAGACAAAAGCCAGGCTAGCACGCTGCTGGTGCATGCTGTGCTCGTGCATTCTCCAAATATGGAAGAATTCTAGCTTCATGCTTTCCCATAGGCTGAAGCCAGTTGTCTATGAGAATGCCCATTGGTCAAACCCAGCCTCGAGGTATTCTATAAGTATTACCCCAGTGAGTAAACAAGTGCTTTTCCTGCCTTCCTGCCTTCCTCCTCCATTTCTGTCTCTGCTAGCTCGAGAGTTAAGTCCGAGCCACTGCCTCTGCAACTGAGTTTATTGTTTAGCTTCTGTTACATACATGCATGCATATCAAGGCATTTGCATGTGAGAAGCGACTGGAGGAATTATTTCCATAGAGGAAGGATACCACGCTAAGCTGAGAAGCTAGCGTCACAGCCAGTCACACGACCGGGAGAGGAACCCCCCCGTCGCTACTGCATGGACTGGATCAACCCCCGAGGGTAAGATCTGCCTAATTATCGGGGAGAAGGGACTTGACCGTGCCAGGTCCCCGCGCAATTGCTTAACCCCACTACAGTGGAGAGAAGAGCGCCACGTGCCGCTCCGAGCCCTGTTAACTCCAGGGATTACTCAGCAGCATTCGTGCTTACACTGCACTGAACTCCCCCCCGGACCGCTCCGGGTATCCTGCTGTTGCTTTGAGCCCAGCAGACGAGAAGCGAGAGCATTTGCCGAGCTGGGTCCGCCCCGCCGATATTCCTCGTTCCCGGGGCCGCCCCTGCAGATCCGCGTACCGCCGCGTCCCCCAGGCAAGTCTGCCGGCGATCGCCGTCCCGCCGTGTGGTGCGGATCAACTCTGAGGACCAGCTCGTCTCCGGACCAGCCCTACCAGCCCGTCCTCTCGTGCAAGCCAGCTCTGCGAGACCCCAGTCTCGAACCAGCGGCACACAGGACAGAGCTCCGTCTGAGCTCGACCCGAAGCCGCGCACGTCCCGTCGAGTCGCCATCTAGTGGCCAAGCGGCGGAACTGCACCCTTCTTGCATATAAATAGAGAAATAGCTTGTAATTAGCTCAAATAAGTTCTAATCATAATACTAAGCCAGTTATGGGATATATTTCACGAACATGCACTAGAACATGTATATAAGTTGGTGATTCATCGGTTATTGACAATTTTATAATAATAATAAAAAATTAATTTTCATAAATCATAAGTCATAAGTAATAAAGTAATAACCTCCCTCTTCACCACATCATGTTCTCACCAAACTGATCACGTAGAGTTATCCAAATGGTCCTAGGTGATTGCCTTGGTGGTCTGTTTTGGTTTGGCCTGTTTTGGAATGACCTCCTTGGAGGACGTCTATTCCTCACAGCTGAAACCTGCACCCACCTGGAGGAAGAATTGGAATTATCTCTTTGTGCCAATTGGGATATGGAATCTTTCAGCTCTTTCATGCAATTCTCAATTTTTCCAGACAGCGTTTCAATGGCTGAAACCAAAGAAACACGTGTCATGCTATCATCCAATTGTCTTAGTTGATCAGTGAATTGGCCAACCGTAGGAGGATCTCCACCATAATTTCTTGCCACAATTCTGCTTGCCAAAATATTTGCATAATTGGAAGGAGCAAGTTTGATGAGCTTTTTAGCAAGACCAGCTGCCACAGGAATATCGTCAGGATTCAGAGTATCACGGTCACCGTAGAGTATCTCTCTAATGGCAAACTCTCTCAGACGCTTAATTCCCTCATCTATGGTAGTCCAGGGCTTAGGATTCCATGGAAGATCATCTCTGGAAGGGTATCTCAGGGAAATTGCCATTAAGAGGCGTATCCACAGATTAACCTTACCGAGAATCCTGGCTAGATGTCTATCTATTCCATTATCCTTTGAGAGAGTTCCTAGCTGAGCTGCTGACTTGTCTCCAACTATTAGAGCTGGAGCACCTGTATCATAACACCTAGCAAGCCAAGATAGGATGGGTTCCTTATCTGCTCTGAGGTAATCTTTGCGGACATTGTGAATCTCCTCCCTTGGTGACGAGCATTCGGTGATGTCATCTTGCTCTCCATCTATCACATCTTCCTGAACCTTTTGTCCCCATAATCCTGCTGTCACTCTCCTAAGGACCTCTTTAAGCTGAAAAGCGCCACTGCCAGCTGCTGTCTTAGCTGCATCTCCATCCTGTGATGATCTCAATAACTCAGCTATATCTCTAAGACAAATCTTCTCCTCATCTTCAGCAGGCACTTTCCTAGCAGAGGTTCCCTCACCAGGATCAGTCTGTCTAGTAGAGGTTCCCTCACCGGGATTGGTCTCCTGCTCTTCTCCTCCATTAGCTCCACTAGCTCCTGGATTAGCTTTGGCCTTTCCACCTCTGGTCTTTAAGACTGCTACTTGTTTAACTGGAGCTGTGTTTGAATTTACAGCCATCCTGATAGAAGCTGACAGGTCCTGATCTAAACCAGCCGCCGTGGGGGCCCCTTCCGGTCCTGTCATGGCGGACGGAAATGACCTTGCCTCACTACCGGTTGCCATCTTGGGAATGGGAGCCGCCCCTGGCTGCTTGCCAAAGTCATAGAGTGGAGCATTTAAGGCTGCTTTGCCAATAGGTTTTGCTATTTTTCTAACTGACGCAGCCCCTTCCTCGTCACTCGAGGACTCTGGGGCAGACTTAGAGGAACGCCTACGCTTTCTAGATTTTTGTTTAATCACAAAACATGGTCAAGAAACCTTTTTCTCTCTATGCAGAGCCCACAGCAGACACACAATAATTATCAGCAACAGCAGGATTACACCCGTCAAATAAATCACCTTAAGATCCCAGCCAGCACTTAAAGTTACTCTTTGACCTCCTGAAGCGTTAAACTCCCTTATCTCGATCGGCAAAGTGGAAGACGTTCTATTGCCGTAATTAGTGAGCCGAAAAAAACACAAACAGTGTTTATACAACAGCTGGATCCTATGCATAAACCACAAATAGATTTTACGCATTAAATACCTATCTGGTCTAACATCAACCCGATGCAGTACCGGTAGACCAATATAGAACACACGGAAAACAGCAACTGCTTAAAAACCCACAACATCTTAATTTCGTTTCTCCGGCTGAGACAAGCAATAAATCAACTTAATTACTTAATTGCCCGGCCCCACGTTGGCGAGCCAATAAAAAGAGTGTGGTGGTTTGAAAGGAAAGGCTCTGCTTTCCCTCCCCCACTGAGAAAGAGACCATGGCTAAACCCAGTCGGAGAAATGAGAGTATATTTTACAAGGAAACAGATTCTGTGTAACACAACAAATACAGGTATTTTACAATATATACAGGAATATACAGCAAATGAACTCAACCAGAAACCAGACCCCCCACAGAGGGGGCTTCCCCCTGTGCCCCCTTCACCCCCCTACTTCCCTTCTCCCCCAAAAGAGGTAGAAGAAGAGACGAGGATGGTTAGCAGGACAGGGGAAGAAGCAGACAGGCCTGTTACGGGGAGAGAGTTAGTTCTTATCTCTTGGCAAGAAGCCCAGAAGCAGATCCAGCCGAAAGGGACAGCGAAGGAAGGAAGACTGAGAGAAAGTTCCCAACTCCCCTGGGTCCAATCTCTCCTCCCACAATCCTACCAATGAAATTCGTTTAGAATACCAAAATATTTTACAAACATTTAGCCAGTGTGCCCCTTCCTTAAAGGCACAGCGTCAAACGGCCACATCTATCTATTCCATTATCCTTTGAGAGAGTTCCTAGCTGAGCTGCTTACTTGTCTCCAACCATTAGAGCTGGTGCACCTGTATCAAAACATCTACCAAGCCAAGCTAGAACTGGCTCATTCTCTGCTCTGATATAATCCTTCCGCACATGTCTAAGTTCTTCCCTTGGCACTGAGGAATGCTGAATATCATCATCCTCCTCCTCTGCCTCATTTTCCTGTAGTTGTTTTCCCTATAATCCTCCTGACACTCTTAAGGATCTCTTTAAGCTCAGAAGCACCTCCACTAGCTGCTGCCCTACCAGGACCTGCAATTTGCCCTGCTGAATCTCGATCCTGTGAGCGTCTTAATAACTCAGCTATATCTTTAAGACAAACCCTTTCTTCCTCCTCAGCAGTCTTTTTTAGCAGACGTTCCCTCATCAGCAGCAGTATTTTGCTGTTCTCCCCCATCAGCCCCTGGATCAGCTTTGTGCCTTCCACTACTACTTGCTTAATTGGAGCTCTGTTTGAATTCACAGCCACTTTAACAGAAGCTGACAGGTTTGAGTTGGTCCACTGCTGTGGAGGACACTTCCAGTCCTGCTAAAGAAGAAGGATATGGCTTTGCCTCTCTAATGGCCACCAAGGACATGGAAGCTGCCATGTTAGGAGCTGCTATGTTAGGAGCTGCCGCTGCCGCAGCAGCTGGCAGATTGCCAGAATCACCAACAGCACTGTTCAAAGCAGCCTTTCTGATAGCCTGTTTAGCTCTATTCTTAACTGATCCAGATTGTCCATTCTCCTCATCACTAGAAATCTCTGGGGTCTAATTAGAACTCTGCTTTCTTCTCTTTGGTCTACTCTTGAAAACGAAACAAGTTTTGGATACCTTCTTCTCCCATATCAGAGCTACTAACAAGCACACATTAATCACCACCAGCAGCCCAATTACACACATCAACTAAATCACCTTTGGATCCTAGCCAACACTTAAAATTACTCTTTCACCTACTGGCATCTTAAACTCCCGTATCTCAATGGGTAGAGTGGTAGCTGTTAACATTTCCATACTGATTAAGCCAAAAGAATCCCAGACACCGGTCATAGAGTAGCTGAATCTTATACTTAAACCATAAATATAATTTATATATTAAGTATCTGCCTAAACAATCACAAATTATTGACATAAATCTGCTGGCAACATATCTCCTATGTTGAATTTGAGCAATAATCCAAGTACTTCCTTATAAAGGCATTACTTTGTATGCATAGCTACATGTGAACACAAAACCAGGTATTGAATCTTACATGACTTGCAATCCCTAAATATCAACTCAGTATGAAAGATTTTTAATTCAATGTATCAAAAGAAATGAAACATAAACCCATATTTTGAAAAGTGTGTTATAACCTTCAGGTTATCCAGGATATGAAATAATTTTTTACTTATGTTGAAAACAATTTGACTATTCTTGTCTTAGCCAAAAGTAATATCAAAAATGCAAGTAGGTAAATCCATGAGTTAAATAGTGTTTTAATGATCTTGGTTCTATCAGAGTTCAGTTGACTTTCCTTCTCCTAGCACTACTACCTGGAATCTGAAAGTATTGCATAACTCTGGGAACAACAATAAATGCCACCACAAAGTGTTCTGATACGAGTGAGAACAACGTTAAAGCCCACCTGAAAACAATATTGATTTAAGATCCCTTAGCAATAAGTGAAAGGTTTCTAATTTCACATTTCTTCTGTGCGTATACTTCTGTGTGTGCGTATATGTGTTGCATGTTTGTAGTACATGTATGTAATTTGTTGTGTGGCAGTTGTTCATTGTTTTCATGATCTTAAACAAAAGGTGCAGTAGAAAGGATTAATGTAAATAAAAATGTACAGAAGATTCCTGAAATAAACAGAAATTATTAACATTTTTTATTTTATACAGAAACTTTCTTTTTCCTCAGTGTGCTCTTGAGTTAATGCAGAGGGTTAGAGCCAAAACACCACACAGCAGTCAAATCTCATCACCTTCAGCAGGAATAATTTATGGTTTAATCTTACATCCAAGCATATTAAATTAGTATTACTCATCAGAACTCACTTATTAATAAAACAAGCTGAATTAGCCACCAGAGAATCACATTTGGAAATTCAATGACAATTTTGCATTTTTAATAAAGTCTCAGAAATATTATTGCAGAGCAGGTGGTATGCAGAAATGTGGTCAAATTTGACATTCATTAATAATTGAAGGGTGGAACGTGACAAAAGTGAAAACTGATATTGATTTCTTCCCTTCTAACATTAAGATGAGTTCAGGAAAGTAAATAAAATGAGATAACAAGACATATCAAGTCACCCAGATTTCTTTGATCACCCCTCCCTGTATGCACACATATATCTCACTATTTTTCCTAACATGTTTTTGAATAATTCAATACCCATAGTCTTTCTCGTTCAATGCATTATAAAACACATTCAAGCTGTGTTTCAATCATATTAGACTGAAAGCTGAATTTTTTATGAAGGATTATTTAAAACATAATGTGTCTTGAGCCTTACAGTCTCTGAAACCAAACAATCCTGAGAGTTCAGTGAAGAAATGTCAACAATACGGAGGATTTTTTGATTCAAAAAATGAAAGGTATCCCGTTTGATGTATATTAACTATATCAATATTAACAACCTTCTGTTTGATTTCAGAAGTGATATGAGTGGAAGTATTACCAGGCTTGTATTTTAACTATTTGTGAGAGCTCTGAAATATTTGTAGCCAAGTTGAACTCAGTGATTTCAGTAATGCCAGTCTGGAAGCTCAGTTAAGGTTTGCTTCTCTAGCTTCATTGCACACTAGGCATGCAAGACCACTAGCTTGTGCTGACCAAATTTTAGTTTCCTGTCTTTTTGGGGTGTTTTCTGCAGGATTTATATGGCTATTAGAGGCCTGCAGTAATCTCCATCATGCATGTGAGTTGAAGCATTTCTCAGCTCTTTCTGATGTCACACTGAATAGACCTATGGTGAGTATCTTCCTTATAAGAGAGGTCTCAGTTTACACTCCTAATCTAGTTGAATGACTGGTTTCTTCTTTCGTGGTCCAACATTGGTGATAGCAACAGGGAAAACTGACTGAAAATGAGCTGGAACCTTCCATTCCTATGTGTAAAAAAATTACTTGCTTCTCGAGGAAATAATCTGCTCATGCATTCTGGCTGTGGGTGCAAATGGAAAAAAACCCTGACTTTCTCTTAGGTTCACTGTCAAGGAGCCTCAGAGAACCTCAGTATGTCTTCAATAGGAAACTTTAACATAGCTACATAAATATTGATACATCAGGTTCTTTGCAGTTTCACCCTCCTTCCATGTGTACAGTCTCTTTTAAGTTTGCCTAGAAGTATGGAAAATCCTACTCTCATGGACTTTTCTGTTTTCTGGATTGTATGCTATACAGCTTATCCAGAAAATCAGACCACAGGGTATTGTTCAATAGATTTAACAGCTTCTTCTCAGAATTATCTCTCTAGAGTTAATCTGTGGGGTAGGCAGAGATCAAGGATACTTCTCTTACATTGCCTGTAAAAGAAAAAAATGAAGGCAGATATAAAAATGCCAAAGCAGCAGAACATTCAGAAAAAAAGAAAAAAAAAAGAAAAGCAGCAATCAGGAGTTAAGAAGAAAGGAGTTTGCAGAAAAGTTCAAAAGCAGGAGAGAGAAAATTTGTCAATTAATTAGCTTTTTTTTTTTTTTTAAGGATGTTTTTATGTTTTGAGATGAGCATCTTTGTTCCAAGATATTGAGCGCATACGGTATTGATTGACTGCAGTTATTTCATGGTCTCATGTCTTTCGTATACTACAGAACAAGCAACTGTTTGCAGGTTCTGTTGACTATGTTAGCAGAGTACATGGATAGTAGTTTAGGTTGACCTCAATACCAAAATTAATGAAATCTCGTCAAGTAACTGAAAAGGTATTCTACAAGGTATTTTCTTTTAATTAATGCCATATATTAATGTTAGAATCATAATTAAAAATCACAGAATTGTCAGGGTTGGAAAAAACCTCAAGGATCACCTAGTTCCAACTTCCCTGCCATGGGCAGGGCCTCTTTCCTCTAGATCAGGTTGCCCGGAGCCACATCCATCTTGGCCTTAAAAAACTCCAGGGATGGGGCTTCCACCATGCCTTTGGGCAACCTGTTCCAGTCTCACCACCCTTATGGTGAAGAACCTAACATCTAATCTAAATCTAATTGCCTCTAGCTTGGATCTATTTCCCCTAGTCATATCACTACCTGACACCCCAAAAAGTCCCTCACTAGCTTTCTTGTAGGCCCCCTTTGGATAATGGAAGGCCGCAATAAGGTCACATTGGAATCTTCTCCAAACTGAACAATCACAACTCTGTCCTCACAGGAGAAGAGCTCCAGCCCTCTGATTGTTCTCATGGCCCTTCTCTGGACACACTCCAGCACATCCAGATCTTCCTTGTAATAGGTGTTCCAGAACTGGACACAGTACTCCAGGTGGGGTCTCACAAGAGTGGCGTAGCAAATCACCTCTCTCGACCTGCTGGCCACACCTCTCTTGATGCAACCCAGGATACATTTGGCTTTCTGGGCTGCAAGTGCACATTGGCAACTCATATTGAGTTTCTAATCCACTAGCACCCCCAACTTCTTTTCACAAGGGCTGTTCTGAAGCCAGTCACTGGGCAACCTATACCAGTGCCTGGCATTGCTCCAATTCAGGACCCTGCGCTTGGTCTTGTTGAACCTAATGAGGTTGGTATGGGTCCACCTCTCCAGCCTGTCAGAATCATAGAATCATAGAATGGTCTGGGTTGGAAGAGACCTCTGAAGGTCATCTGGTCCAAACTCCTCTGCACTAAACAGAGACATCCTAAACTAGATCAGGCTGCCCTGTTGAGCCTCACTTTGAATATCTTCAGGGATGAGGCCTTAACCACTCCACTGGACAACCTGGTCCAGCATTCTACCACCCTCATAGTAAAGAACCTGTTCCTAACATCCAATCTAAATCTGCTCTTCTCCAGTTTGAAGCAGCTGCCTCCTGTCCTATCCCTACAGGCTTTTGTAAGCAGTCTCTCTCCATCCTTCTGTCTTGGTCTGGAGAGGGGAAGCGACTCGGTTCTTTTTGAACATTTCCATGTTATGAAATTAGAGGCACAAATGAGGCCAAAATATCAACAACAAGGCTATTTATTAACAGAGTAAGTGGACAGAACAGAAAAAGGGAGAGAAAAAGAGGGAAAAAGAGAGAGAGACAGAGAGCGAGAGAGAGAGAAGAGGAAAGGAATTATATTACCACACCTCCCATGCCCCAAAGATGGTTTGGATCTGAGGAAGGGTGCTGCCGCTTTGGCTTGGAGGAGATGTCATCCTTGTTGGCTTCTGCTATCCTCCTTGGAGGAGAGGATGGAGATATCCCAAGTCCTTCTCTGACCAACATGTGGTGTCTTCATCTCCTAGAATTGCAGGAGGCAGAACTTAGGACAGAGAGAGAGAGTTCCTTCTGGTCTGCTGCCTCCAGGTCTGTTGCCTTTTCTCTCTTTGTATTTGTTTCTCCTGAGCAGGCATTGCTCAGGTGTTTTATACAGGTTTTAGTCACAGGGTTATTCTAGGTGTGTGTGCTTTTCACCATCTTCCCTTTCCCATGCAGCTGATGGGTAGAGATGATCTTGTCTACACACATTGCAGAGAGTTGTTATCCAGTGGCACACTACACTTTTCTGTTGCCAGAGGACTTTTTCACCATCCCCTCCCTTGGCAGCTATTGTCTGGGAGAGGAGCAAAAGGGATTTTATCTTTGTTGATTCACATCAAGAGAGACAAGATTTAGTCTCTTACATCTTCTTGTAGGCTCCCTTCAGGTGCTGGAGGACCTCTACTTGGTTTTCCCAGAGCCTCCTTTTCTCCAGGATGAAAAACCCTAGCTCCTTCATCCCATCATTGTAGTAGAAGTGTTCCAACCCCCTGCTTATTTTTACACAGTATAACAAAGTATCACACAGTACCACTAAGGTTGGAAGAGACCTCAAAGATCATGGAGTCCAACCTGTCACCACAGACCTCATGACTAGACCATGGCACCAAGTTCCACATCCAATCCCCTCTTGAACACCTCCAAGGACGGTGACTCCACCACCTCCCTGGGCAGCCCATTCCAATGACGAATGACTCTCTCCGTGAAAAACTTTCTCTTCACCTTGACCCTACATCTCCCCTGGTGCAGCTTGAGACTGTGTCCTCTTGTTCTGGTGCTGGTTGCCTGGGAGAAGAGACCAACCCCTTCCTGGCTACAACCACCTTTCAGGTAGTTGTAGAGAGCAATAAGGCCACCCCTGAGCCTCCTCTTTTCCAGGCTAAACAATCCCAGCTCCCTCAGCCTCTCCTCACAGGGCTTGTGCTCAAGGCCTCTCACCAGCCTTGTTGCCCTTCTCTGGACACGTTCAAGTGTCTTGGCGTCACTCTTAAATTGAGGGGCCCAGAACTGGACACAAGACGCAAGGTGTGGCCTAACCAGTGGTGAGTACAGGGGCACAATGACTTCCTTGCTCCTGCTGGCCACATCATTCTTAATGCAGGCCAGGATGCCATTGGCCTTCTTGGCCACCTGGGCACACTGCTGGCTCATGTTTAGGTGGGTGTCAATCAGCACCCCCAGGTACCTTTCTGTTTGGCAGCAATCCAGCCGCTCTGACCCCAGCCTATAGATCTGCATGGGGTTGTTGTGGCCAAAGCGCAGCACCTGGCACTTGGATTTGTTGAATGATATCCCGTTGGACTCTGCTCATCTGTCCAGTCGGTCGAGGTCCCTCTGCAGAGCCCTTCTGCCCTCTAACTGACCAACATCTGCTCCTAACTTGGTGTTATCTGCAAATTTGCTGATGACTGACTCAATCCCCTCATCCAGATCATCAATGAAGATATTAAAGAGGATGGGGCCCAGCACTGATACCTGGGGGACACCACTGGTGACTGGCCTCCAGCTGGATGTGGCGCCATTCACCACCACTCTCTGGGCTTGGCCCTCCAGCCAGTTCCTAACTCAGCACAGAGTGTTGCGGTCCAAGCCACAAGCTGACAGCTTAGTCAGCACTTTGCCGTGAGGGACAGTGTCCTCCCATGGACCTGCTCCATCAGGTCCATGTCTTTCCTATATTGAGGGCTCCAGACCTGGACACCGTACTCCAGGTGAGGTCTCATGAGAGCAGAGTGGCAGAATCACCTCTCTACATCTACTGGCAACAAATCTTTTGCTGCAGCCCAGGATGTGATTTGCCTTCTGGGCTGCAGGCACACACTGCCTGCTCATGTCCAGCTTCTCATCTGTCAGCATTCCAAGTCCTTCTCCTCAGGACCTGTTTTCTGTCACCCTGCACTTGCTCTTGTTGAACCTCAGGAGGCTCACCTGGGCCCACCTATCCAGCTTGTCCAGGTCCCTCTGGATGACATCTCATCCCTCTGGAGTATCGACACCACCACTCAGCTTGGTGTTGTCTGCAAACTTGCTTATGGTGCACTAAATCCCACTATGTCATTGATAAAAATATTAAACAGTACAGGACCCTTGAGGGACACCACTTGTCACTGTTCCCTATCTAGATTTCAAGCCATTGAGCAACACCCTCTGGATGCAACCATCCAGCCAATTCCTTATCCACTGAACAGTCCACTCATCAAATCCATATCTCTCCAAACTGGCAAGTAGGATGTTGTGAGGAACTGTGTCAAAGGCCTTGCAGAAGTGCAGATAGATCACATCCATAGGTTGACCCCTATCCACTGACACAGTCACTGTATCACAGAAAGCCACTACGTTGGTCAGGCAGGATTTGCCCATAGTAAAGCTATGCTGCCTCTCTTGAATCACCTGCTTGTCTCTCATGTGTCTTAACATGTTGTCTAGGAGTGTTCGACACACACAGGTGAGGCTGAGATGTGGGTAGTTCCCAGGGTCCTTCTTTCTACCCATTTAAAAAATGAGTGTAATCTTTCCTTTCTTCAAGTCACCAGGTCCTTTGAGGAGCAAAATGTTAATATTATTTTCACCTGGTGATAGATAATGCAAGTAGGAAGACCAGATAATGCAAGTACAGACATGATCTATAGCTCTTTATACTGTATTTCAGATAACATAATCTAAAATTGTCATGGCAAGAAAGAGTTATTTTACATGGCAATCAGAACACCACACAGATCTGTCTTTTGTATAAAGAAGAAAAGGTTAGAAATAACAGTTTCTAAAACATCAAAATAAAAAACACAAAATCATAGATGTGTTGTCTGTGCCCATACATATTTTTATGATTCCTATGATATCAGTGACTTGATTAACTCATGTCAAAAAGTGATCTTCCTTAATGTAGTCAAAGTTGCTAACTACTGATATGTAAACAGACTTGTTAGAGTGATAATGGTAAGACCTGTTTTTGGTTTTTTGTGTATATAACAGCAAGGGCTGCAGGGACTTCTCTTGTAGTGTCAATTTCTTTTTCCCTTTTGCCAACTGTGCATTATTTGTTATTACAAAACATGTATGCATATGAAAAACATATTGAAAAGTGAATAATAAACATTATGTAAAAATATAAAAGAACATTGATTAAGTAGTGACTCCAATAAAAACAGAAATTTCTATGTAATGTAACAGACTAAGACAAAGCAGAAGACTTTATGAACTGCACTCTAAGACTTTTCACTGTCTGGAACAATTTTAATGGCAGAGAGGCAGATCTTGACGAGTTTCCCATCTTGTGATAAATGCTTCCTTTCTCCTAACAGGCAGTGTGACTACAGAGAGCATTGTTGTATCATCAAACAGAAGAGAGTGGGCTTTGGCATATCTGGGAGTATCTTGAACAAAAAAATTATATCACTGATTTGCATGTCTAAACTTGAATTGTGTATATATAGAAACAACTGAGAGATGGACGGAGGGGCGGGGGGAGACAGGAAGGAGACCATTCTTTATCTACTCCTTTATATTTTCTTGGAGAGGTCAAGGCCCTTTCTCACAACAGTTCATAATTTTGTTCCACTCGCATACGTTCCTAGTCTTGCTGTCACTGAATGAATTGATTTTCATTCTCTCTTTCAAGGCAATCAACCTATGTTTTTGTAATCTATTTTTACAAAAAAATTACCTGCGCTGGGTCAGATCAAAAGTCTACCTGCTGTAGCATTCTACTGCTGACAGTAGGCCTAGAGAAGAGGATAAATGTACAATAATAATTCCCTGGAATAGTCTTCTTCCTTTAGGGATTTTTAATGCAGAGACCAGAGCCAAAGGTGGCATATTTATATGCACTTGTGTATATATTTAAATTCCATGAGTTTTTTGGTTCATTTTATGATGTTTGTCACAGGCAAAATCACAGAATACTGAAGACCTCTTCTCTTCTCCTGGAGCATCGCTGTTTATCTCATGTGTTCATCCTACTCACTTGTATAGAAAAGAGAGATGACAGCTCTGCTGCCAGCACCTCAGAATGAGAAACAAAATAGAAATCAGCAAAAGACATTTCACAATGTGATGTAGGCAGTTGTAATGGGTTGGGGCAGACCCCCTCCCCACCACGTGCAGAAATAACGACTCAGACAAACTGATTGCAAAAGTAGTGGAGAGTTTAAATAGAGAACAGTGAGTGTGCACAAAAGGAAACATAGTGACAAGAAAGGAACCAAAGTAAACCCAGAAAGACTCCAAACCCCACCTGAGGGTGCATCCAAAACCCCCAGGGCTCCTTCTTCCCCCTCCTTCTGCTGGGCTAGTCTCAGCTGGCCAGGCCTGAGACTGCCCATCCCCCTGTGGCCTCGGGCCCAATCAGGCCCATGGCCGGGAGATCTCCCCCCCAGTTACCAAGTCTTGGAGAGGGAAGGAAAGAGGAAGTGGCAGACCCCACTGCAAAATTTATAGTGGTGCAAGGGATTATGGTAGAAATACATAATTTCCTGAGTCCACCCACTGGGATGGACTTCTGGACACAGGAAACACCCCTGTAGCAGAGGGCACCCAGCCCAAACTACAACAGCAGTGGACTGCTGTTATCAAAAGTGGAGCTGTTTATCTTCATATGTAGAAGAATCTGCACATGTGTGGTTGGGACCCTTATTCCTAGTTGTCTCACATGTAAAATGGAAGTAATAGCTCCTCTTCTTTTCAACAGGATTTTTGTGTGGACAAATATATCAGAGAATACTATGTACATAGCCAGTATGTTTGTATTACTGTAATAGTGAAAATCAGTTTTCCCAAAATTCCATCATTTCCACAAGAAATTTTATCCAGGAAGATATACAAAGAATAAATCATATTAAATTAAAAAAACAAACAAACAAATAAACAAAGCCCCCCCCCCCCCAAAAAAAAAAAAAACCACCAAAAATATAGTGTTAAAGTAAGGGTGATAAATGGTGTTGGAAGGGAAAATGGTAAATACACTTTTTTTGCTCTTTTGGTTCATTTTACTTTGCTTGTTTCTTTTAAATCCATGATACCTAGTTGAATAATCATTTCCCTTTGTAGGGCTATGTGTGAAAATAATGGTCATGTCATGGCAATATATTTCTGGAATTTATATGAAAATATACACAGCATATATATTCTGAATAAATTCCTATTCTCTATAATTTATCAAATTCTACATGGCCTGCATGTGAGACTGGTTTTGCTTTACATAAACACTTGTTTATTTGCCATACTCCAAATTCTTTCTTGCCCAACACATTGTTTGTTATTCTAATGCAGTTAGTTAAAAATGTAATTTGAAATAGTCTGTACTATCCTGACTTCCAGGTTTTCTCTAAATAAGTGAAAATATACATACCCATACATTTGTATTTATGTTGTTAAATATGCATTTTGCACCTCATTAATCATCATTATGAATAAAATAATTTTTCATTTGATTTGAAATTTATCATATTTTAGTGTAGAGCTAACAGGCCCCTGCACTGTTGTATAGCTGATGGTATATTTCATAGTATCATAGTATCAGTCAGGATTGGAAGGGACCACAAGGATCATCTAGTTCCAACCCCCCTGCCATGGGCAGGGACACCCCACACCAGATCAGGCTGGCCAGAGCCTCATCCAGCCTGTTCTTAAACACCTGAACACATTTCAATATTGCTCCCCAGAAAGCACTTCTTTCAAAGCATCAATTGTCTTCCAAGTGTTGTTTCCTTTCACCTGATGCATATGAGATAATTTTCCTCTCTTTCCCTAAATTATACGTAATATTTTCTCCTCTTCTTTGACCCACTGACTGGAATAAGAACATTCTTGTCTTACTCTTTGTAATTTTGGAATTTCACTGTAATTGAGTTATGATGTAATTTTTAAGTATTCTTTACATTGAGTCAGCAATTTGTTGTGAGAGAACCTTTTCTTCTTTTGTCATTAACCTGTCCTTGAAGGGTCCTCATCTCTCAATCCTTTATTTCTAGCTTACAGTAGCTAGCAGATGAGGCTGTGAAATCTTCTGAAGGTAGATAACTAAAGGAAAGTCTAGGAATGCAGGGCACTTTGCAAGAAGGAAGTCATAAAGGCACAGGAACAGAATATCTCCACATGCTGAAAGGTGAGTCAGTGGGGAGGAAGGCCTGACTGAATAGATCAGATTGCAATTCAGGTTAAAAAAGGAAAGCTTAAGGTCTTTTGAAGAAGGAGCAGCTCACTCAGTAGGACTATGAAATTGTTGTGTGGCTATGCAGGGAGAAAATTAGAAGGGCAAGAACCCTGCTGGAGATTAATTTGACATTGTTTGTTAAAGAGAACAGGAAATCCTTCTATAAATATATTATAAAGAAAAGGACTAAAGAAAAACTGTCATTTGTTGGATACATTGGGAAACACAGTTGTCAAGGATGAGGAAAAGGCTGATGTACCTTCTTTGCCTCAGTCTTCAGTAGTAAGAATTATAGAATCATAGAATGGTCTGGGTTAGAAGGGACCTCCAAAGGTCATCTAGTCCAATGCCCTTTACAGTAAGCAGGAGCATACTCAACTAGATGAGGTTGCTGAGAGCCCTATTGAGCCTCACCTTGAACATCTACAGGGGTGGGGCCTGGGTAGCCGTCTCCAAAGTCCCATCATCCCTATAGTAAAGAACTTGTTCTTAACAGCCAATCTAAATCTACTCTATTAAGTTGCTCACTGGATGCCTAGCCCTCTGAGCTAGAAGATAGTGATGGAAAGAAGAATGAAACCCCCATAATCCAAGAGGATATAAGTGACCTGCTGCACTGCTTAGACATGCACATATGTATGACATAAGTGGTCACCAAGCCATTTTCCATCACTTGGCCATTTGCTGCAGAGATCAGCTTCATTGCAGGTAAGGCTGTGCTTGGCAGGGGATCTGAGGCCAAAAGAGACATCAAAAAGGTCTTTTTAGTGCTGTTTTGAAGACAGGAAAAGCAGCTTTACTATTCTGGGGCTGGCAGCTTGTGGACAGGCTGCTGAGCTGGAGTGGGCAGAACCAGTACGTCCTGATAAATCTAAAAACGTCATTAACACAGAAAATGGCTGTCTGCTGCAGAGATCAGCAACACCCACTCACGTAGACAGAACCTATACCACCCATCCTTGATCAGGAGAAGAAGTCGTCTCTGGGAAGGCAGTGACTAATCACAGCACAGGGTGATCAAACAGTGATTGTGGGTGCTCCAGGGGGTTACCACAGTTGTTCATCATGTTTACGACCAGGCTGAGGGCAGTTGTCAGTAGAACTGTGGGTACCCAGACGGAGGTTCTGAGCAGACATGTAGGTGTCCAGACCTCTGCTGTGGTGAGTACCTGAGCCTGGAACTTGCAATGGAGAGTTGCAGAGACAGCACATGTATTTGATGTGAGTAGCTGAATGATCTGCTCGTCCTGGTGACTAAGCTGAAGGAGGATGTTGTGAAGCTAAGGACTATGAGGGGATATGAAGAAGAGATGGATTTGTGGAGTTGTACTCTGACATCCCTGGGCGAGGTTTAGGGTTAGGGTGTGGATGGATCAAGAGTCAGGGGATCCCATGCCATCTTGTCACACAGATAAAGAAACACACCTAAGAGATGGGGAGACAAGCAAGACAGGAGAGGCAGACAAGTTCCCTCCTAATTCCCCCAGTCTTCCCAGTTGCCCACACACAACAGGTATGGGGGTCTTGAAACAGATTGCTGGATAAGCGAGAATGGAGATGAATGTTCACACATGAAGCTACCCAGGACTTGTCTGCTAATCGCACGACTTAGGACTAGTGCAAAAAAGAAAAAAAGAAAGGTGGTAGTAGTAAGGGATTCCCTTCTTATGGGAACTGTGGGCCTGAATTGCAGGCATGATCCATCATAGAATCATAGAATCAACAAGGTTAGAAAAGACCTCAAAGATCATCAAGTCCAACCTGTCATCCAAGACCTCATGACTACTAGACCATGGCACCAAGTGCCACGTCCAGTCCCCTCTTGAACACCTCCAGGGATGGTGACTCCACCACCTCCCTGGGCAGCCCATGCCAATGGCTAGCAAGTCTCACTGTGAAGAACTTTCTCCTCACCTCAAGCCTAAACCTCCCCTGGTGCAGCTTGAGACTGTGTCCTCTTGTCCTCATGCTGGTTGCCTGGGAGAAGAGACCAACCCCCACCTGGCTGCAACCTCCCTTCAGGTAGCTGTAGACTGCAATAAGCTCTCCCCTGAGCCTCCTGTTCTCCAGGGTAAACAACCCCAGCTCCCTCAGCCTCTCCTCAGAGTGCTTGTGCTCGAGACCTTTCCCCAGCCTCGTTGCCCTTATCTGGACACGTTCAAGCATCTCAATGTCCTTCTTAAACTGTGCCCCTAACTGGACACAGTACTCAAGGTGAAAGTGAAGTAGTTACTCCACAGGGGCATCTGCTGCCTGCCTGGGGCATAGGTTAGGGACATTTCTAAGAGACTCCCCATGGCTGGTTATGCAGTCTGACCTTGGTACCAGAGAAGTTCATTGAGCAGATCATCTCAAGCACTATTACATGACATATAGAGAACAACGAGAGAATCAGGTCCAGTCGCCATGGCTTTATGAAGGGCAGGTCCTGCCTGACCAGCCTGATTTCCTTCTATGACAGGGTGATCCAGCTATTGGATGAGGGAAAGGCTGTGGTTATTGTCTGCCTAGACTTTCGAAAAGCCTATAACATCATTGTCTCGGTCCAGAGAGGGAAAGAGACTAGTTCTTTTGAATATTCCCATGTTGTGAAATTAATAGGCACAAATGAGGCCAAAATATCAACAGCTAGACTATTTATTACATAAATAAAATGGGAATAAGAAGGGGAGAGGGAGAAAATAAAGAGAGAGAGAGAGAGAGAGAAGAGAGAGAGAAGAGGAAAGGAATTATATTACCACACCCCTCACCCACCCCAAGACAGTTTGAGTCTGTGGAGGAAAGGTGCTGGGTTTGTAGAGAAAGGGTGCTGAGGCTTTGGCTTGAGATGCGATGTGATCCCTCTGGGCAGCCTGGGTCTGTAGAGAAAGGGTGCTGAGGCTTTGGCTGGAGAATAGATGAGGTCCCTCTGGGCAGTGTGGGTCAGCTCCATGAGTGGCAGCAAGTGGGACTTAGGACACAGAGAGAGGGTTCAGTCTGCTTCCTTCCTTCTCAGCGGCATGGTCCTCCTTCAGCGTTTTTCTCTCTGTGTTTTTCTTCCCCTGCGTTTTTCTTCCTCCTGAGCCAGTAGTGGTCAAGTCTTTTATACAGTTTTTAGTCCTTAGGTATGTGTCCAAGCATTGTCCCTCAGGAATTCAGGAGCCAGGAAATCCTCCTGTAAATATCCAGGTATCGTTCCCCAGGAAATCTTTCTGTGTAATCCTGTGTGTTTAGGCAGGGGTCTAGATGGAGGGGGGGAAGGGCCTCCACCTTCCCCTTTCTCCATCTACCCTGCCCACACACCCATTCCACATCAGGAAACAGGTGGTGAGTCCATTGTCTCGCCACCCTCCCTTCCTGGGGGTATCTGATAGCTAGGAAATGATAGGCGTGATGGCTGGGTCCTTGGGCCAGCTGCAGTCCAGTGTTATCACGATGCAATCACAAGGTGGTTTGCATCCAGGATTGGTACCGTCTGGGCAAGCAGCAAGTGATTTTATTTTTGTTGAGTCATACAAGGAATTTAGACTCTCACAATCATTTCCCACAGAATTCTTCTGGACAAACTGGCTGCTCATAGCTTGGATGAGCACACGCTCTGCTGGATAAACCAGTGGCTGTACACAGTGTTAGTCAATGGAGTTAAATCCAGCTGTCAGCCAGTCACAAGTGGTGCTCCTCAGGGCTCAGTCTTGGGACCACTTCTTTATTGATGACCTTGAAGAAGACAGAGTGTGTCATCGGTAAGTTTAGAGATGACACCAAGTTAGGTGGGAGTGTTGACCTGCACAAGGGTAGGGAGGCTGTACAGGGGGACTTGAATAGTTTGGATTGATGGGCCAATGTTAATGGGAAGAGATTCAACAAGGCCAAATGCCAGGTCCTTCTTTTGGGTCACAATAACCCCAAGCAACACTACAAGCTGGGGGAAGTGTGGCTGGAAAGCTGTCTGGCAGAAAGAGACCTGGGGTTCCAATCAACAAGCTGCTGAATATGAGCAAGCAGTGTGCCCAGGTGGCCAAGAAAGCCAGTGGCATCCTGGTCTGTGTTAGAAATGCTGTGTCCAGAAGTAGTAGGTGTGGTTTTCCCTTGAGCATGTTGAGCAGTATGTTGATCCTGGGCTAGGAAGCCTCAACACAGAGAGCAGAAATGTGTCTGACAGACCAGCTGTGAGGAGGTGACCACTGCCACAGCGTGGGAGAAATGGCCCAGACCTGTGCAGCCAGTGGCTATGTACTGAGACATACTTAAATATTACAGTTCCACTTTCCTACAGCCTGCCTTACTAAGCCCACTGAATTATGTTTAACAGATACCTTTCTCTGCAGTTGCCTTCCCATCCATTTCTAAGAGGCAGTACTTTGTTATTTTATACTCTCATTCTTTGCTCACATGTTTTGGAAGTACAACATCCCTTATCACCTCCAGGGTCTCACAGATATGAAGGCCATCTACACATTCCATTATTATTCCCTTTTTGGGTTCCCACAGTAGGGAGGTGATTGTCTCCTTGTACTCGGCTCTGGTGAGGCCACACCTTGAGTTTTGTGTCCAGTTTTGGGCACCTCAGTACAAGAGAGATGTTGAGGTGCTGGAGCAAGTGCATTGGAGAGCAACAAAGCTGGTGAAAAGCCTGGAGAATAAATCTTATATGAAAGCATGTTGTGGGGAGGCTGGTGCTGGTCTCTTCTGACAGGTAATTAGTCATAGAACAAGGGGGGATGGCCTCAAGCTGCAACTGTGTAGTTTTAGACTGGACACTAGGATACTTTTTTCATAGAAAGAATGGTCAAGCATTGGAATGTGCTGTCCAGGGAGGTGGTTGAGTCACCATCCCTGGATGTGTTTAAGGGTTATTTGGATGTGGTGCTTGAGGATATGATTTAGGGGTGAACCTTGTACAGTAGGGTTATTGGTTGAACTTGGTGGTCCTGGGGGTCTTTTCCAATCAGAATATGTAATTTTGTGATTTATCATCAATTCTGGCAAAATGGGAAGGTCCCAGTTGAATTGATATTGGCAAATGAGATGTCCATCTACAAGAAGCATAATGGGAACTACTGACCTTGATGCCAGGGAAGTTCATGGAAAAGATCATCTTGCATCTGCCATTATGCAGCATGTGTGGGGCAATGTGGTGATTAGGCCCAGTCAGCACTGGTTCATGAAGTGCAGATCCTGCTTTATGAACCTGATCTCCACCTATGACAAGGTGACTCACTTTAGTGGATGAGGGAAAGGCTGTGGATGGCCATCCACACAAGGATGTTGTTTACCTGGACATAAGTATTCCATTTGACAGTGCCCCCAACAGCATTCTCCTGGAGAAAGTGGCTCCTCACGGCTTAAATGGGCGGAAGTTTCATGGGGTAAAAAATACAAGAGTGGTGGTGAATGGGGTTAAATCCAGCTGGCAACCAGTCACAAGTGTTCATCCCTAGGGCTCAGGTTTGGGGCCAGTTCTCTTTAATATCTTTGTCAATGATCTGAATGAGGGGTTGTGGCCATTTAGGCTGGGTTCCTCTGGAGTCTCCAGCCCCATGGGTGGACACAAGAAATAGTGTATTTCTGCATATAAATACTGCACCCTTATAAATGTGGCTGCAAAGTTACTGTCTCTCTCTTTCTTCCCTTTCTGCTCCCATGGAAGAGAGATGCTCTCTTATCTGGTAATAGTAGGGGAGTATAACAGGCCTCTTTGGCCTGAGTAATTTTTTTTCTGTGCAATATTTGCCTGTTTAGGCCTAAAGTGAGGGTAAAAAGGGGGGGCAGTTCAGGGAGTGTTGGGGTTTTGATCTGATGTGAAGGAACTTCTGTGTTAAGTTTAGACTGGGGATTTCTTTGAACTTTATGTGCTTTGCTATGCTCACCACTATACTTTGTAGTTTTTGTCATTTTGTAATATATGAACCGCTTTTTCCATTTAAACTTTTCCTTACTATTTAATCCACTTATTTGTGATTCTTTTGCCCCTTTTGGAGCAATAGAGCAATTTATCCTGTCCTAAACTAGGAAGGGAGTATGAATTTATCCTCAGTTTGAATGCAGCCTCTTTAAGTTTGCAGATAGCACCAAGCTGAGCAGTGCAGTTGATAGGCCAGAGAGATGGGATGTCAACCAGACAAGTCAGCCCAGGTGAACCTCATGAGGTTCAATAAGGCCAAGTGCAAGGTCCCATATCTGGGTCAGGACAAACATTATTATCAATACAGGCTGTGGAACGATGTCATAGAGAGCAACCTGTGGAAAAAGCACTTGTGGGTACCAGAGGACCAAAAGCTGGACATAAGCCAACAATGTGCACTTGCAGGCTAGAAGGCAAATCACATCCTGGGCTGCATAAAAAAATGTGGCCAGCAGATTAAGAGAGGTGATTCTGCCACTTTGCCCTGGTGAGTACTCACCTGGAGTACTGCATCCATCACTTGGTCCCTCAACATAAGACTGACATAGATCTGATGGGGAGGGCGTAGAGGAGTGCCACAAAAATGATGGTGGACTAGAGCACTTCTACAAAACCAGATTGAGACAGCTGGGGTTGTTCAGGCTGGAGAAGGAAAGGCTCTTGGGACTCTTTTATTTACCACTAAAATTTTTAATAAATCTAGATGTCATTAACATTATAAGAGTGCAAGTTACTGACAGCATCGTATTATTCATCCTACTTTATGTTGGAAATAATGCCATTAACAGCATGAAAATTGTCTTTTACATGTCATGCTCTTACATGAGTTTAAATACTTTAACACTGATGTCGCCTTAATACTGCAAGTTGTATCTTATCTCAAGTAGCTCAAGTATGAGTGCCAAACCATTTAACTCCATTAACATTTTATTCTTTTCAGATTAACAAGAATAGGAAATGGGGAAAAAATCAATATTGTTTGCATTTCCTTATGCTATACAGAAATTTAAATGAAACTGCAGAAATAATATATTATCTAATTTTGAGAAAGTGTAGGTGCCTGTGTAAATATGTGTAGACTTATTCATGATACAAGCCATATGTTCAACTGGTGTAGATCAGTGTAGCTCTGTTGATGTCAGTGGTATTATGATAACTTAAAATCTCTGCAAACATAAATACCTGTTGTGTTGTTTGTGTTGCTGTCCATACCTATTTTCTCAGACTCTTTGGAGGTGGCTCCCAAAGCAAGGCTAGTGAAATATATGGGTATTGTAATGCTTCATACAAGGCTCTCATCACCTAGGTAAAACTTTATTCATCTTTTTGAGAACTCTACCTTACAGATTCTAGTAAAGCAATGTTATTCAGATTATGTCCAGGAATGCACTTAATTTGTGATGCATGAGCTTTGTTTACTTGTTATTTCTCCTGCCCCCCACTGCTGTTAGTCCATACCAGTAAGCAGATGTGCAATAATGACTGCGAAGACACTGGCAAAGTGAATATCTGACTAACAACCCCAAGACCCTTATAGTATATGAGAATGCAATACTCTATACGGAGTCATATATTCAGATCCAACAGGAAGTCAGAAAACCTGGTTTGTGTTCTAAATGTTTATATCTTTTCTTTAATGATGTGTTTGGGTGGCACAAGAAATATTGAAGCTATACGCTGATAATTTTTCACCTTCTTTTTTCATTTGCAGATTATTAATACAAGAGAATCAGACTCTGGATTGATGACAGTTCACAAAATGCATGAATATCTCAGATTATTGTTTATCTTTTTTGACCTGTCCTCCATTGTCATGTCTTTACCTTTGTCCCTTACTATAAGTGATACAGAATGATGTGAATCAAACTACTAGCACTTCAAACTTGCTAACTAGTAGACTATCCAGAGTGCAGATCAATAGAGAATTACCTTTCATCTCCTGCTCAAAATTTTGGAAGCTAAACTAATATGTGAAAAAAGCTGACAAAAAAACCGCAACAAAACACACACACACACACACACAAACCCAACAACAACAACACAAAAACACCACAAAACAAAAACAAACAAACAAACAAAACAAACAAACAAAACCCCTGCAGTCACCATAGCATGGAAGGACAGTAATACCAAAATACTGTGCAAGATATGATTCATATTAAAAGCACAATTTGTAGTCTGTTTACTGTCATTATAAATAAATGTTATTAGATACAAATTTCAAATTTACTTCAATCCAGAAAATAATTGGACAGTGCTGTACTAGTTCAAGGAGACAGTGACCACCTACTAGTATTTTCTGCAATAAAGCTTCCTATTATACTCTGAATGCATATGTAAGAGTCAATAAGTTCTATTTATGATTCAGCTTAAATGTTCCTTATTCTGGTGCTCTCATTTATTTGGTTCTCTTCAATCAAAAAAAAGGCTGAGAAGATGCACAGAAGATGCAAATGTAAGTATACACAAGCACATACAGACATGGTCTGAATTCATGCAAATGTGCAACATGCTGGGATGTACCATATATGTTTCATTTTTCTGTGTTAATTTATATATATTTGCATGCCATAAGCCTTTTGTATGTGTGTTATATTCTCATTTGCTGACACATAAGTAGAGTTACCTTTCTAATTTTTTCCTTTCTCTCAACTTTCAAGTCCACTGTATGTGGGAAAATAAATCACAAATATATATAGGAAAGGGATTTGAAAATATGTGTCATAACCATTAGATCTATATACACTGGGTATATATGTGTGGGTAGAGAGAATGGAATGGATGTGCAGAGAGAGAGGAGAGATGGATGTGGAGAGAAAGAAAAGGAATGGATATTCATTCTGTGTATTTCTCAGGCATGCACATGTGCATGCACACAACACATATAGACATCATTCTCTACTACCTCTTTTCCTGTGAAATATAAACAAGGCCTTTGTTTATGTTGTGGAGTTAATTTAGTCAGATTTTGATGCATCACTTTGTGCTTAGGGTTAATATTTTACTCCAAATGCCATGTCATCTTTTATTTATAGTGGTCTTCATATTCCTTTTTTTAATGCAGGGAGTCACTGCAGGAAGATAAGGCAATGATCTTTAGTTTTGTTTTCTTTTCCCTTTGTATTGCATACTTTTGAACCCACAAAGAAGTACACACTGTGAAAGAGGGGAAGAAAAAAAAAGGAAAAAAAAAAAAAGGTAAAAACCCCCCATTCTTTGGGAATTCTTTCCAGGAAGTTGAACAAGAACCAGCCTTTTCACTGACTAGAAGACAAGGCCATAAACAAGAAATAAGTTTCATGAATTTGTCTTTAGGGGGAACATAACTTGTATACTGCTTTTGAAATTAACTCTGAATGTGAAAATGCAAGTGGAGAAGAAACTTGAGAAAAGAAGATAGGAGCTTGGAAATATGAATAGCAACGGTCTTTGCATAACTTTCCAGTAAATTCATCTGCAGCCCTAACAGACCAACCTATCAGACATGTCTTTGCTATTTAAAGAGTTAGAATCCTTACAATATTTTTCCCCTTGAACACCTGACAGCCTAAGCTGTGAATCAAGGTGTGTGTTCTACCTAGTACAATACTGCCACTGAATAATCATTTTGCCTTCTGCCAACAGAAATGGACAAGATAGCCTAAACAAAGAATTTGGAAATATCTCTAGATTTTTTTCAACCTCAAAGAAGGATTACATAAATTCTGAAAAGTCTGAATTCAAACAAAGCAGTGACTCTCTTAAAAGTGCCATTTTATTTCAAACTTCCATCTCTTCACTGCAGTGCAACCTGATCTTTTCTTCTCAATCATACTTTTATTCAAATCAGTTGTCTGTGCATGCAAGCGTGCACAAGTATCTAACAGCATTGCATTCTGAAATGTGGAGAAAATTTTCTTGTCTAATTCTGTATTGTAGCCTTGGGAAATCCTCAGTTTTTATATTCTGCCAAAAGAGTCTATTTAAATCATGCCAATAAGGGAAACTCTCTGGTCATCACCAAATGAATGGAATGTCATTATTCTGAAATTCTGAAAAGAAAAGGACAAGTAAAACCTGTTTAATCTAAATCTGAATATCAGCACATACAAAAATTCCAAAGCAGCTGGTGAGAAGTAAGAGCAGGACAAGTCATGGTAAGAGATCTATGGAGACTGACAGTTTTCTCAGTGCTTAATTAATTGATAGTCATTTTTATGCATCAGATTGCAGTATAGAACCACTGAAATGGACTAGGGTAGAAATAAAGGTATATCACATTGGTCTTAGTGCCAGCTTTAGAATGGTTGCATGAATGCACATAATAATAAAGAAGAATTTGACTACTCCACCATGGTGCAATTTATACAGAAACCCAAAAAGTGATCTGTTGAAGTCGAACTACATCAACATAGATTATGCTTGATTAAGTAAAAAGAATTTGACTCAGAATGAATTTACTGTAATGCTTTAGTAGATTAAATGAAAATATAAATAAGGTCAGAATATAACTTAGAATTCCATCCTGTTTGTTTCCTTATGTGAAGACAATTATGGAAAACACAAAGCTGAAATTCTGAGTAAAATGAAGTTTAAGTCCCTGAACATCTTCAGCCATTTTTGTCAAGTTTCACTCACTATTTAGTGATTTTTTAAATTTTTTTTTTTTTTTTTTTTTAAATAACTCAGGGAAGTGTTCTGGGGAAATTAAATATGTCTGAATAGTAAGGAAACTTACAACAACATCACTCCAAGAACATCACCTGAATTTCAAGGGACTTCTTACAGGGCATGTAAGTCCCTCATCTGACTGGATCCCTGTGTAATGAGTAGGGCTCTTCTATGCATCCTAACAACTCCATTGAGAAAGACAGCTCCAAAGGGAGATTTGAGTCACTTAAGATTTTAGTTTTCCTAGCTGAATTACTAATAGTTGCAAAGGGAAGTTCCATCTGTTGTCCAGTTGAAGAGAAATAACATTCAGTGCCAACCCCCTCTGTTAGGAGCCCAAATTAAATGGGAAATACTTGAGCTATAGACCTTTCCTTTACACTCTTAACAAGGATTCCACACATGGTGAGATTTGTTGTAAGAAGGTTAATTTTGTGTAAGGAGTGCCTGTAGCTGAGCATCAACAAGCAGCAAAATCATCATAATTTGAAGTCCCAGGCTACATTGTGGGGCAACTGGGTGCATCTCCTTTGGGATATTTAACCACTCAGCTTGCCCTAATGGGAGTTAGTCATTAAAGTACCTGTGGGGAGTGGGGGCATAAGGCAAGACCCCTTTATTTGCCAGCAATTCCAATTAGAACTGAAGTGCTCCCATATTTCCACCCAGGCTGGCAAGAGATCTGAGCTACTTCCTCCAATAAAATTCCAGTTCAGCTTTTTGTAGTTTGGTCAAGATTCTCAGCACTGACTAAAAGCAATGTATATTGGGACCACAATTAGCTTTAAACCCTATCCTTGAAAAACTGTATATCATTATTAAACACATCAGTTGTCTGCTTCTTTCAGAATTATGCCACTGAACACATAATCATGTACAACTTCACTACCTCTTCCTTAGAAACTAGACCACAGCTGAAGACTATTTCCTGCAATATGCAATGTTGTATCAATTCTGGGGTTTTTTGGTGTGTGTTTTTTCTTTTTTAAATAATTATTAAAGAAAGATTTTCTGCTTACTAGCATTTTCTTTTCCACATATCCACAAAGGCAGTGAATACCCTTATAGGGTTAATTGCCTTAGGTTTTGAGTTTAGATTCATGGAACATACTGTGTCCAACCTTAATATTTTACACTGCAAGCTATATAATCTTTTATCTTTTATTTATTGCAATCCTCATATTAATTTCTCAATAGCAGCTGGCACAGAAGGAGGGACAAAGCATTGATCTTCCAATTTATCCACTACTTTTACATATCCTGAGGTCAAAGCAGCCTAGAGAGATTGCTGTAGCTCTGGCATCAGTCCAGGGGGTGTATGTTTCTCATGCATGAAAATCAACAACAGGAAACCAAAATCTGACAATTGGCAGTAATATCAGTGACCTCTGTAATAAATATAACAGGAGGATCTTTAATAATTTAATGGAGTATCTGGTATTCCATAATGAAATATCACCCATGTGAGAGAGTGTGTGTAAAGCTTTCTGAGTTTCTGTGTATGTGTACTCAGACATCTACCTACAGCTGCAAACGTCAATATGCAATTTATTTACAGACCATTAAGTTATAAAAGTTATTTGCAATAAGTTTAGTTGCATTATTTCTCTATTAATGTAAGATAAGTAGCAAAATTAAGGGGCTGTTGTATCTGCAACAGTTAGGTCATACACATACATATATATATTTCCTCTAACCTTACAAGTCACAGGACTTCACTCTTGTAACTGATACATTAGAATCATCCATACAGCCTGCTAGGGACAGGCCTCTGAGTGATCACATAAAGAGAAAATGAGCTTCCAGGGAAGGTGACCAGCCTGGATGAGCAAGCAGCTCTTAAATGAATTAAGGGGAAAAAAAGAGGGTGTATGGCCTTTGGAAAGAGGGGGAGGCAACTAATGGTATGCTTAAAGATGTTGTTAGATCATGTAGGAGAAAAATTAGAGAGGCAAAAGCCCAGTTAGAACTTAAGCTGGCCACTTCTGTGAAAGACAATAAAAAGCATTTTTATAAATACATTAATGCTAAAAACATGAGCAAGAAGAACCTCCACTCTTTATTGGACCTGGAGGGAAACATTGTAACTGAAGATGAGGAAAAGGCTGAGGTACTAAATACCTTCTTTGTCTCCATTTTCAACAGTGAGACAGGAGGACTTCAGGATAACTGGCCTCCTGAACTGGTAGATGGGGTCAGGGAGCAGTGTATTCCCCTTGAAATCCATGAGGAAGTAGTTAGGGATTTGCTGAGCCACTTGGATCCTCACAAGTCCATGGGACCAGATGGAATCCATCCTAGGGTGCTGAGAGAGCTGGCTGATGAGCTCGCCAAGCCACTTTCCATTATTTTCTGCCAGCCCTGGCTCACTGGAGAAGTCCCAGATGACTGGAAACTGGTCAGTGTGATGCCCATCCACAAGAAGGGACAGATGGAGGAACATGGAAACTCCAGGCCTGCCAGCCTGACCTCAGTGCCAGGCAAATATATGGAGCAGATCATCATGGGGGAAATCACTGTGCACCTGGAGGATGGCCAGGGGATCAGGCCCAGCCATGATGCATTTAGGAAGGGCAGGTCCTGCCTGACCAACTGGATCTCCTTCTATGAGCAGTTGACCTGCCTGGTGGATGTGGGAAAGCCTGTGGTTGTAGTATATCTGGACTTCACCAAGGCCTTTGACACCATTTCCCACAGCAAGCTCCTGGCCAAGCTGTCAGCCCATGGCTTGGACAGATGCACTGTGCACTGGGTTAGGAACTGGCTGGAGGACCGTGCCCAGAGAATGGTGGTGAATGGTGCAACATCCAACTGGAGGCCAGTCACTAGTGGTGTCCCCCAGAGATCAGTTCTGGGCCCCATCCTGTTCAATATAGAGGGTATAAAGGCTCTGCAGAGGGACCTTGACAGGCTGGACAGATGGGTAGAGTCCAACATGATGGCATTCAACATGTCCAAGTGACGAGTGCTGCACTTCAGCTACAATAAGCCCATGCAGTGCTGCAGGCTGGGGTTGGAGTGGCTCGAAAGCAGCCAGACAGAAAGGGACCTGGGGTACTGATTGACAGCTGTTTGAACATGAGCCATGAGTGTGGCCAGGTGGCCAAGAAGGCCAATGGCACCCTGGCAAGTATCAGAAATAGCGTGGCCAGCATCAGCAGGGAAGTCATTGTGCCCATGTACTCTGCACTGCTCAGGCCACATCTTGAGTCTTGTGTCCAGTTCTGGCCCCCTGAATTTAAGAAGGACATTGAGACTCTTGAATGTGTTCAGAGAAGGGCAATGAGGCTGGTGAGAGACCTTGAGCACAAGCCCTATGAGGAGAGGCTGAGGGAGCTGGGATTGTTTAGCCTGGAGAAGAGGAGGCTCAGGGGAGAGCTTATTGCTCTCTACAACTAACTGAAAGGTGGCTGTAGCCAGGAGGGGGTTGGTCTCTTCTCCCAGGCAACAGCACCAGAACAAGAGGACACAGTCTCAAGCTGTACCAGGGAAAGTTTAGGCTCAAGGTGAGGAGAAAGTTCTTCACAGAGAGCATTGTTAGCCATTGGAATGTGCTGCCCAGGGAGGTGGTGGAGTCACCATCCCTGGAGGTGTTCAACAGTCCTGTCTCCTACATCTGGTCATATAAAGTAGGAAAGAATGCTAGCCAATTAATGATATTGTAGTTGACTTAGTTGAATCTATTTGCTGTAGGCAGCTTCCAGGGCTGTATAAGCACAGCACTCTCTGCTGAGTACATCTAAATACAGAAATGTTGTTGTTATTCACTGCAATTTTCCCTGTGTGTTTTTAATTGTCTGGGTTAATTTCCTTCTGTTCTTTACTTACTCTCTTCCAGTTACCCACCAAAATAAAACCCACTAACCCATCATGCAGTCCCATCACAGTACCAGACCTTTCTGGATTGTGAACTCATGACTCAGATAGAGAAATCTAAGGGAAATGGAGGGACTTGGGTGCAAAACCAGGTGGTGATCATATAACGTGAGAGAGAGAGAGAAAGAGAGAGAGAGAGAAATGCTCTATGATATGACCTGTGCAGAAGGCAAGGGTGAAATTGAGACTGAAAAAAAATCCATGGAGGCATTTCATATGCTCTGAGGGTGTGATTACAAGTATCAGACCTCATTTAGATTTAGGGGAACTCTGGAATTCTGTGATTATAATTATGAAGTTGCAGGGGAAACCTCTGTTCACTTTGTAGCTGAATATGCTATTTGTAATATTAAACTAAATATTACCTCTGAAGTAAAAGTAAATCCCTATTGTTTGTTTGTTTGTTTGTTAGCTCATTACTGCATTTCCCTCCAGCCAGTTCCTAACCCAGTGTAGAGTGCACCTGTCCAAGCCATGGGCTGACAGCTTGGCCGGGAGTTTTCTGTGAGGGATGGTGTCAAAGGCCTTGTTGAAGTCCAGGTAGACTACTTCCACTTCCTTTCCCCACATCCACTGTGTTAAGCTCCCAGCAGATATTTGGCAGGCTAAAATCACCCATAAGAACAAGGTCTGGTGATCTTGAGACAGCCTCTAGCTGCTTATCAAATAATTCATCAACCTCTCCACCCTGGTTGGGTGGTCTATAATAGACTCCAACCAGTATGCCAGCCTTGTTGGTCTTCCCTCTAATTCTTACCCACAGGCACTCAACTTGATTATCCTTAATCTCTAGTTCCATGGTTTCTAGCGCCTCCCTGATATACAGGGCCACCCCTCCACCTTTTCTCCCCTGCCTGTCTCTCCTGAAGACCCTCTAGCCATCAATTACAGTGCTCCAGTCATGTGAGTTATCCCACCACGTTTCTGTGATGGCAACTACATCATAACTTTCCTGCTGTAACAAGGCTTCCAGCTCCTCTTGTTTGTTACCCATGCTGTGTGCATTAGTGTACATGCACTTCAGCTGGGATGCTGATTTCACCCCTGACTCCAGCTTACCACCCTCAGACTCATGTTTGGGGGAAACTGGTTTCAACCCTTTCCCCGTTCAAATCTAGTTTAAAGCCCTGTCAATGAGTTCTGCCCACTCTCTTCCTAAAACCCTTTTCTCTCTATTCTCATGTGCTAGGATCTTTCTCCCCCACTGGGATGGATGCACTCTATCTGTTGCTAGAGGACCCAGTGCCATAGAAAATTCCCCAAGATCAAAAAACCCAAGATTCTATTGGTGGCACCAGCCTCTGAGCTACTTGTGAATTACACCTGCTTCCCTCTTCCTTTCAGCATTCTTTCCTGCAGCTAAGAGTATTGATGAAAAAACTACCCATGCCCCTGACCCCTCAGCCAATTTTACCAGAACCTTGAAGTCCTTTCGATTGCCTTGGGACCTCTGGTTTCAATCTCATTGCTCCCCACCTGCATAACTATTAAGGGATAGTAATCAAAGGACTGTACCAGACTAGGCAACCTTCTGGTAACATCTCTGACCCGGGCCCCAGGGAGGTAGCTGATGTCCCTGTGGGAAGGATCTGGCTGACATACAGGGCCCTCTATTCCCCTCAGAAGGGAATCGCCAATAGCAATTACCTCCTCTTTTTTTTAAGAGAACAATTCCTGATGCAGGGGGTGAGCTATTTTGATATAGGCAGCACCTTGGATGGTGTCTCCTCTGTCTTCTCGTTCACATTGCCCTTCTAGCGCCCTATATTTGTGTTGCAAGGGCAACTGGGAAGGTGAGGGGAGCCATGAGGGTTTTTCCTGGCCTCTCCTAACAGGAACCTGTATCCATTACTGCTGCTTCTTGGCTCTCCTCCCTCTGCTAGGGGAGTTTGCAGAGCCTGGTTCCTCAAACCCAACTCCTTTTCACATTCCCTTACAGTCCTAAGTCTATCAACTTCTTCCTTCAGTTCAGCCACTAGGTTAAGCAGATAATCAAGCTGCTTGCACCTAATACAGGTGTTGTCTCCACTGCCCTCCATTTCAAGTGCCAGGCTCCAGTATTCTCTACAGCCAGTTGCCTGGACACTTGCCTGCTTGTTTCCGACCTCCATCTGGGTCAACACAGATCTTTTGAAAACAGCTTTACTGTGAGTTGAAACCATCCCTATATCTGCCTGTGTAACCTAACTAGACAACACTTCAGCAACAAGCCCACATGACTCAGCACCTCCCTCTGGTGAAAGTACCCGCCACTGCAACAGTCTCTACCCATGCAGCGCCAGCCTCTCCGGAGAGAAAATCTGGCTCAGGGGGACAGGTGGGGATGTGCCACTCCACACAGTGTGCTGCCCCAGTCCTGCCTTGGTGCTCTGCAGTTGCAGATCCAATCTAAATAAGTTAGAATGACAGGATAGGCCGTTTATTTATTTATTTATTTACAGTTTTGCCTGAGGGAAAGAGTAAGGTGCTTCTTTCAAAATGTGAGAGACACCAAAACTACATTTTCCATATTCTGACTCACTGTTTTTCTTTCTATCATGCTGTTAAAAAAATAATAAAATAAAAAATTGCAGCTTTGCAGAACACAGCAACAGTGAATATTACAAATATAGGAAAACCAGTAACATTATGAAAACATTTTTTGCTAGCAAAGAAATAAACCAGAAATAGACAATTTTATTTTCACAGCTAATATCAAATTTTAATACTTAGAAAGTTTCAGAACTTCTGTTCCTCAGATGTTCTTCATATCACTTCTTTCTAAGATTTTTGAAGTTTTGCCTGGCTATTCTTCTCCTCAACCCCACAGGATACAATTTTAAGATTCTTTGTATAAATATGGAGAACAAGAATGTTGTATATATGTTTGCTCATGTACCTGTGTGTTAATGTTATTGACAGCTGATAAGATACTGTAAGCTACAAAGCAGGTTATGTTATGGAGGAAATGGAACAAATGTGGAGTGTGGGGCCCTCAAATAAATGCTGTGCTCTAGGGCAAATGTTTCAAACTGTTCCTGACACCATTCAACCATAGCACTGGGGAGAAGACAGCAGTTTCATAGGAACATGTTCATGAGAAGCAAAAGACCACAATCTGCCACCCCTGGACATCTCAATACTGCAACATCATGCCACTTACAGAGAACAAAGCCATACAGTTATTTAAAAAACTAGCTGATCACATGTGGTGGTTTGAGCCTTAACTGGGACTTAAGAGCTCAGATGGGGGCAAGGCTGAGAATCCCTCCCCCACTCCCCCCTTCTCTTTCCCAATAGAGGAAAATAAATGAGAGGAGCAAATCCCAAGAAATAATTTGGGTTCAGCTTGGAAGTAGAGAGGTAAAGAAATTTCTTTAAACAGTATATATGTGTGTGTGTGTAACAATAACAGGTAAGGTTCACAAGGGTAAGGAACAAGGATGGATGGGAAAAAAGAAATATGAAATACAAAACCAGTCCTTTGCAAAGGTGTGGAATCAGTCTGTCTTTGAAAGTCATCAACAGTCCACTGCTGTAGGGACATCAGGATCTAACGTATCACTGTTCTTTTCTCTTGACCTTTTTGTATATGAGGGGCTAGGGTGGCAGGGAGGAAGAAGCTTTTAGCTTCCCCTGGTCTTTGGCAGGGGCATCCTTGTTCTGTTTATTAATTGTAAATACTACAAATACTGTATATTTTGTATGTATTCATTGCATTTAATTGTAGATTGTAGTTTTGCTTGTAAATACAGCTTTCAATTGCTTTTCAGCTGAGCTGGTCTGGCAAATTAAATGGTGGGGGGCAGAATTTCCAGCCCACCACACATGCATTTGCTGTTTAATAGGCAGAAAATATCCTCAAATCATTATTACTGATTACATCATTTTCTCAGTGAAATAATTTATTTAATTATAAATCTTCTTTTTGTTAATATGATTAATTTTACAATCTGGCTCTATCATCCTAAATTATTATTATAGAAACAAAGCTGTTAGTCATGCAATGTATCTATTCCTACCTCCAGTCTGGTTTAGTAAAGATGCAGTTCCTCTTGGAATTAGGCGGGTGTGTAAGAAGACAGTAGATTATTGAGGACTACCTTTCATCAGAAAATCCAGTCATAAATCCTTTGACCACCCAGTGGACTTTATTTACTGAACCCATAGTTACTTATTTTATCAAAAAGTCCTAAAAATCCTGCAGCATCTTTCAAGAGTAAGTTCTCAGTAAGTTTTCAAGCAACACCATATTGGGTGGGAGTGCTGATCTACTTGAAGTTAGAAAGGCTCTGCAGAGAGATCTGGACAGGATGTATTCAAGTCATTTGTATGAGGTGTAACAAGCCCAAGTGCCGGATCCTGCAATTTGGTCACAATCCCAGGCAGTGCTACAGGTGTGGGAAAGAGCAGCTGGAAAGCTGCCCAGCAGAAAAGCACCTGAAGTGCTGACTGACAGCTGACTACACATGAGCCAGCAGTATACTCAGGTGGCCAAGAAGGCCTACAGCATCCTGGCATGTATCCAGTATAGAGTGGCCAGCAGGAGTAGGGAAGTGATTGTGCTCCTGTACTCTGTGAGGCTGTACCTCAAATACTGTGTTTTGGGGCCCTCATTAGAAGAAGTACATTAAGGTATTAGAACATGTCCAGAGAAGGGCAATGAAGCTCATGAAGGGTCTAAAGAACAAGTATTGTAAGAAGCAGCTGAGGGAACTGGGGTTCATAACCCAGACAAGAGGATGGTATGGGGAGACCTTACTGCTCTCTAAAACAACCCTAAATGGGGATGCAGTAAGGTGGGGATCTGTCCCTTTTGTCAGGTAACTGGTGATAGGATGGGAGAAAATGGTCTCAGCTTGCACTCTGGGAGGTTTATTTTGAATATTAAGAAACAAATATGTGGTCAGGCATTGGAATAGGTCTCCTAGAAAGGTGGAGGCATTCAGAAAACATGGAGACATGGTACTTCAGAAGATGTTGTAACAGTCATATTATTGTTAGGCTGACTATTGGGCTTGATCTTAAAGGTACTTTCCAAAATAATGATTCTGTGATTTTATGATAAAAGATAAACTCAAAAAGAGACAATATCTTTGTCTTGCAGTTTTGCTGCAATTCCTTTCCCTGCATGCAGTTTCCTCAGGGTGCTACATAAATTGCATTAAATGTTTTGTTAACGGAAAAATTTTGTTTTCGATAAATCACTAAACCACTTTTCATCCTGCCATGTTGCGAAAAAGGCATGTAAAATGTAAAATATGTGTACCAAAAAAGTCTGACATTGATGGAGTAGTGCTTATACAAACAAATGCAAGACCAAATAACAAGTCAAAGATAAAGCAGAACTGAAGTTGCAGCCTATTTTGAGAAAGAAAAACTTGGAGTTTATGGCTCTTCAGAGCTATTGAACAGAGAAAGAAAAGATGTTTGAACACTGTGCAAATCAAAGTATTTTTTTTTACAAGAAGAGCCATGCCAGAACATATGACCAAATAGTCTAGGCAACAGCAAAAGTGAACTTCAATAAGAATAAGAATCTGCATTTTCAAAATCTTTTGCCCTGTTATTCAATATACAAATATGGCACCAACCATTCTTTTGATGAATCCTATGAAATACAGTATTTGGACCTGTTAAATCTTCTTTAATACTCTCTCACTATTGCAATACTATTAAATAATAAATTCCAGTTTAAATAAATATTTAAATCATTGCTAAGTCAAACAACTGTGTAAGTCAAAGAATAAAATAATACGGCTCTCTTTCTAGATTATCTCTTGAATTTCCATGCAGAAATATGGTTTAAAAAATTTATTTTGGACCAAAGGTTAAGAAATTATGAATATCCTAAACTTATTTTCCTTATAGACAGTTGCCTCCACTAGGGCTTATTTTGAAGTTCCTATCAGATGTACAGTAGGATAATAATGACTGTTTGTACTGTATGCATTTAAATAGATGAGAACCAATGTTTGACCAATAAATATAATTTTAAACTAAAAGAAAGAGTCATAACTGATATTTCAAAAGAAATTTAGAATTTTTCTTTTTTACATCAGAAATATTCATATTGCTATTTCTGGTCACCTTTATGCTACAAAATATATTAAAAAAAAAAAAAAAAAGCACAAAACCCAGAAAAGCTATTATCTAAGGAGATAACTGTCATTGAAGTGATTGAAATTGACAAGGCAATAAGTTGCCAAGTGGCAGATTTTATACTCATTGTCTGCTCCTCAGAAATTAATGAACAAAAAGGACCTTTTAATTATCTAATCTATCACCCTGCAAATGTGTATTCCTACTTCTTGAGTGTTTTGAGAAGTCTGAGAATTCAGGAGAATCATCAGGGTGAAATGCTATGGCTAAACACTCCTGCAGTCTTCTACCGCATATTTAATTACTTAACATTACCTTCATAGAATCATACAACACCTTGAGTTGGAAAGGAGCTCTAAAGGTCACCTAGTCCAATCCCTCTGCAGTAAGCAGGGCCATCCACAACCGTATCACAGCCCCATCAAGCCCCACCTTGAATGTCTCCAGGGATAGGACATGCACCACTTCACTGGACAACCTGTTCCAGTGTTCCACCACCCTCATAGTAAAGAAGTTCTTCCTAATGTCCAATCTGAATCTATACATTTCTAGTTTAAAGCCATTGCCCTTTGTCCTAGTGCTACATGCATTTTTAAATAGTCCTTCCCTAGCTTTCCTGTAGGCCAGTTTCAGGTACTAGAAGGCCACTATAAGGTTTTCCCAGAGCCTTCTCTTCTCCAGGCTGAACAACCCTAACTCTCTCAGCCTGTCTTGTTAGGAGAGGTACTCTAACCCTCTCAAAATCTTATTACTTGTAAAACTATCCATTGCTGTTCTAATATATCTCTTTATGATGGTGTATTATCCAGACCATGAGAAATTCAAGAATGCTTCTATAAAAATATAAACAACAAAAGGAGAACCAAGAAGAAACTCTACCCTTTACTGGATGTGGAAGGACCCAGTGAAAAATGATGAAAAGGCTGAGGTCCTTAACAATTTCTTTACCTCAGTATTTAAAAGTAAGATGATCTATTCCCTGGGTACCCATCACGTGCGCCAGAAGACAGTGATGTGGATCAGAATGAAGCTTTCATGGTCCAAGAGGAAATTATTAGGGACCTGCTCTGCAATTTAGACACACACAAATCTATGGGGCTGCAAGGGGTCCAAACTGCTGGACAAGCTGTCAGCTCGTGGCTAGGACAGCAACACTCTGTGCTGGGTTAGGAACTGGCTGGAGGGCCGAGCCCAGATAGTGGTGGTGAATGGTCACAATCCCAGGCAATGCCCGCCACCACACACATCCAGCTGGAGGCCAGTCACCAGTGGTGTCCCCCAAGGATCAGTGCTGAGCCCTATCCTCTTTAATATCTGCATTGACGATCTGGATGAGGGGATTGAGTCAGTCATCAGCAAATTTGCAGATGACACCAAGTTGGGAGCAGATGTTGATGTGTTAGAGGGAAGAAGGGCTCTGCAGAGGGACCTCGACCGACTGGACAGATGAGCAGAGTCCAACGGGATATCATTCAACAAATCCAAGTGCCAGGTGCTGCGCTTTGGCCACAACAACCCCATGCAGATCTATAGGCTGGGGTCAGAGCGGCTGGATTGCTGCCAAACAGAAAGGGACCTGGGGGTACTGATTGACAGCCACCTAAACATGAGCCAGCAGTGTGCCCAGGTTGTCAAGAAGGCCAATGGCATCCTGGCCTGCATTAAGAATGATGTGGCCAGCAGGAGCAGGGAAGTCATTGTGCCCCTGTACTCACCACTGGTTAGGCCACACCTTGAGTCTTGTGTCCAGTTCTGGGCCCCTCAATTTGAGTGACGTCAAGACACTTGAATGTGTCCAGAGAAGGGCAACAAGGCTGGTGAGAGGCCTTGAGCACAAGCCGTATGAGGAGAGGCTGAGAGAGCTGGGATTGTTTAGCCTGGAGAGGAGGAGGCTCAGGGCATCAGGCCCAGTTGGTGTATATTTATGAATGGCAGGTTATGCTTGATGAACCTGATCTCCTTCCATGATAAAATGACTAGATTATTGGATGAGAAAAAGGCTGTGGATGTTGTTCAACCTTGAATTTAGTAAAGCCTTTAGCAGTTACCCACAGCATTCTCTTGGGCAAACTGTGTGCCCGTGGTCTGGACAGGCACACTTTGCTGGGTTAAAAAATGACTTCATGACCATACCCAAAGAGTGGTGGTGAATGGAGTTAAATTCAGTTGGCATCAGGTCACAAGTGGTGTTCCCCAGGGACTGGTTTTGGGGCCAGTTCTATTTACATCATTATATGACTTTAGTGAAGTGATATTGATCTGTTGGAGGTAGAAAGGCTCTGCAAAGGAATCTGGACAGGCTCCATTGGTGGGCTGAGGCCAACTATATGATATTCCTCAAGGTCAAGTGATACATTGTTTGTTTCACACACAAAACCACCATGGGACTATGCAGGCTTAGGGAGCAGTGGCTTGAAAGTTTCTTGACAGAGAGGGGCCTGACGGTTTTGGTTGCCAGCTGACTGACTATGACCCATCAGTGTGTTCATGGGACCAAAAGGGCCATGAAGTCCATGACCATTCTGGTCTATATCAGAAACAGCACAGACAGCAGGACCAGTGAAGGGATCTTAGCCCTATGCTTGGCACTGCTGAGGCCACACCTGAATTACTGTGTTCAGTGTTGGGCCTCTTGCTACTGGTACATTTTGTTGCTGGTGTACAGATGTTGTAGTGTGATGGCTTTATCCACCAATATCAACAAAAACTCAGCTGAGCACAGTCAGAGAAGCAAATGAAGTTGTACTTTACAAGCCATAATGGAATGCAATGAATATATACAAAATATACAATATTTACAATATTATACAAGAATTTAAAAGAAGGAAACAACACAGAAATCCTCCTTAGGAGGAGGATTCCACTTTGCCTCCCCCCAGCCTGTCTTCTGTCCCTTTTCCCCTGTTAATTAGAAGAAAAGAGAAGAGTAGAGATGTTAGGCAAATTTCAGTTAGCTCAAAGAATTGTTAAGAAGTTAGTTTTTCTTACCTCACTTGTTGATTAATGGACTCTGTTCTAGGTCAGCATGCATGTGTTCCAGCAGAAAGAGACAGAGAACTGAGAGAAAAAAATGTGAGAGATATAGCTATGGTACATCTGCCATCTGATAAATGAAATTAATTTAGAATTGCTCTTTGTTTTCCTTTTTAAACCCTACTGTTCAGCTAGAGAATTTTGCAGCTATCTTTCTCTTAAAGGCGCCACCTAAACTGTCACAATCCACCCCTTCTAAAAAATTTAATTGGCTGTTTGTACTGTCCATCTAATCTAAAACAATATCTACAGTTCTTAAGTAAAGTTCACAGTCCGTTCTGTCTGTCCTCAAGTGTAGATGATTCAGAAGTCCAAGAAAAATCAGACAACAATAAACAGAAAACAGTTTGTCTCTTCACAGATAAAGCAAAGAAATGGAATCAGGGACTTTCAGTTGACTCGGGGTTCTCAGGGTTTTTGCATGGTAGATTTCTTCATGGATTCTTCTCTTGGGCATGATGCTGTATCAGTAAAACACTCTGAAGTTAAACTCTCTCACCTAAAGTTACATTTCTTTGTGGAATACACTGAATTTCACCATTCTCTTGCATTATCCAGTAAGTGTGACCAGGACCTTCAGCAGAAACTACACTTCAGACAGGTTTGGCCTCTCTTGAAGGAGAAAATACATAAAGAGTTTTGCCTAATAAATTCTTTTCTCTAACAACAGAAACTCTATCACTTTCTACTTTCTGTAACAGATCTGAGTGTGGAGGTCCAGCTTGAACCTCTACTATTTACCAGCCAGGTTGCTTGTGCTGGATGTTTCTCCCAGTTTTTCAAAGATCCACCCCCCCCGTGGCTTTCAGAGTGGTCTTCAGCAAACTACTGTAACGTTCAAAATTTCCTGCAGCTGATGCACAGCAGGGAATGTGGAATATCCACTCGACACCATGCTCTTTGGCCCAGTTCTTCATAAGATTGTTTTTGAAATTAGTTTCATTGTCTGCCTCAATGCTCTCTGGAGTTCTGTGTCTCCACAGGATTTGTCTCTCCAGACCAAGAATGGTGTTGCATGCAGTTGCATGTGGAAATGGATAAGTTTCCAACCATCCAGTGTTTGCCTCTACCATAGTCAGCACACACTGCTTACCAGAACAAGAATGTGGTAGAGTGATATAGTCAATCTGCCAGGCCTTACCATACTTGGATCATCAGTCAGCATACCAGAAGGACTTAATTCGCTTTGCCTGTTTAACAGCAGCACAAATGTCACAGTCATGGATGACTTGTATGATAGTGTTCATGAAAATGTCTATGGATCTGCCATGAGCACATTGGTGGGTAGCATCTCTGTCTTGATGTCCTGAAGAATCATGAGCCCTCCAAGCTAAGAATATCTCACCTTGGAGTTTCCAGTCGAGATCAAGATCAGAGTCCTTGTCTACTTGAGAAACTCTTGCAGCTAAATCTGCCTGATGGTTGTGTTGCTGTTCCTCAGTAGATTTGCTCTTAGGAATGTGAGCATCAATATATCTCACCTTCACTGGAATTCTCTCGATTCGATCAGCAATGTCCTACCACAGTTCAGCTGCCCAAATAGGCTTTCCTTTTCTCTGCCAACCATTCTTTTTCCAGTCCTTTTGCCAACCTCACAGAGCATTGGCTACCATCCATGAGTCAGTGTAGAGATAAAGCTTTGGCCATCTCTCACATTCAGCTACATCAAGAGCTATCTGGACAGCTTTTACCTCTGCAAATTGACTGGACTCTGCTTCTCCATCCTTTGCTTCTGCAACATGGAGTGTTGGACTCCACACTGCATACTTTCACCTTCGCTTGTTCCCAACGAGATGACAGGAACTGTCTGTAAACAAAGCACATTTCTTTTCATCATCAGAAAGGTCATTGTAAGGAGCAGCTTCCTCAGCAAGAACAACTCTCTCCTCTGGAGGTTTAGCACAATTTGTGCCTTAAGGCCAACTTCTGATCGCCTTCACCAGACCAGGTCTTTCAAGATTTCCCATTTGAGATCTCTGTGTTATCACAGCCATTCACTTGGACCATGTCACATCTGTGGCATGATGTGGTGTGGAATCTTTACCTGTGAACATCAAATTTAAAACTAGTAATCTGGGATCTAAGAGAAGTTGTGACTCAGTTCCAATTACTTCAGAAGCAGCTTTCACTCCTTCACAGGCAGCTAGAATCTCTCTCTCTCTTGGAGTATAATTTGCCTCTGAAACTCTGTAACCTCAACTCCAGAAACCAAGAGGACATCCACGTGTCTCACCTGGGAGCTCTTTGCTGCAAGCACCAGGTTGGACCATTGATACTTGCAGCCATGTACAAAATGTTCTTAATGTCTGGACCATCTCGGACAGGTCCCAGACCCATTGCTTGAACTACCTCTTGCTTTATCTGGTCAAAGGCTGCTTGCTGTTCAGGTCCCCAGTGGAAACTCTCTTTCGAGTCACACCATACAGAGGTTTCCCAATCTAACTGTATCCAGGAATGTGCAGTCTCCAAAATCCTACTGTACCCAAGAAACACAGAGTTTCTTGCTTGTTCATGGGATTTGCCATGGTAGAGACTCTGTTTATCACATCCCCTGGAATGTAATAGCTACCATCCTGCCACTTCACTCACAGAAACTGGCTCTCTCTGGCAGGTCCTTTCACCTTGTCTCTCTTGATGGCAAAACCTGCTTTTAGGAGAATGTAATTGATTTTGTTATGTTTCTCAAAGACTTCTTCAACAATTTTATCCCAGACAATGATATCATCGATGACCTGGATGTGTTCTGGAGCACCACCTTTCTCCAGAGCATCATGGATCACTGCATGACAGATGCTTGTGCTGTGGATCCAGCCCATCTGTTGAAAGTGTACTGGATTCCTCTCCAGGTGAAAGCAAACTGAGGCCTTCATTTCTGTGCTATGGGGATAGAGAAGAAAACATTTACAATGTCTATGGTAGTATAACATTTGTCTCCTTTAGATTCAGCTCATACTAGAGTTCCATCATGTCTGGCACTGCTGCACCCACCAGTGGAGTTACTTCATTCAGGACATGGAAGTCAACTGTTAGACGTCAGTCTCCATTCTGCTTTTGCAGAGGCCACACTGGACTGTGGAAAGGTGAATAAGTTTTGCTGACGACTTTCTGACTCTCCAACTAATGAATTAGATTCTGAATGGGCACCAAAGAGTCATGGTTGGTTCTGTATTGTCTGTGATGCACAGGCTGAGAAGCAACCGGCAATTTAATGTCCTCTATCTCATGTTGTCCCACAAATGAAGATCCATCAGAAAGCTCAGATCTAATAGACAGCTTCAATTTTTGTCGATTAGTTTCTAAGGATGCTACTCCAAAAGCCCATTAATAACTCTTAGAGTCTTTGAAATGCCCTTCTCTCAGAAAATCAATTCCCAAAATACAAGGTGCGTCAGGTCCTGTCACAACAGTATGCTTCCATTGTTTACCAGTTAAACTTATATCAACTTCTATCTTAGTTAACTCTTGAGATCCACCAGTAACTCCCAGAATAGTTATAGACTCTGTCTGATCCCTGATAACTTGATGGTATTATGGTACACTGAGCTCCTGTGTCAACCAAGGCCCTGTCCTTCTGAAATGTTGAAGTGTCAGGCTACTGAATGTACACATCCCAGTAGATTCTGTTATCTCCATTATCCCTCTCCTCCCCCTGGCAGGAGGCAGGGTATCCCTAATTATGGTGTATATGTCCACATGTGCAGTTAGCACCGCATCCAGTATTAGAATTGGAGTCACTGTTGGAACCATTAACATTGTTCTGGGAAACTGTGGTAATAACATCTACATTTCTGGTATTGCTACCTCGGGTTCTGCCACTTTACAGTTCCCTCAGCCTCCTGAAAAGATTAGAAGTTGGTTGGCCATCCCATCTGTTCATATTCTCACCAAACTAATCATGCAGATTTATGCAAATACTCTCACGTGATTGCCTCTGTGGTCTGTTTTGGTTTGATCTGTTTTGGAATGACCTCCTTGGAGGATGTCTATTCCTCATGATGATACAAGATGAAACTTGTATCCATCTGGAGGAAGAATTGGAATTATCACCTGGTATCAGTTTGGACATGGCATCTTTCAGCTCTTTGATGCAATTCTCAATTTTTCCAGACAGAGTTTCAATAGTTGATACCAAAGTAACACGTCAGACTATCCTCCAGTTGTCACATTTGGTCAGTGAAATGGCCAACCATAGGAGGAGCTCCACCATAATTTCTTGCCATAATTCTGCTTGCCAAAATAGTAGCATAATTAGGAGGAGAAAGTTTGTTGAGCTTTTTAGCTAAACCAGTTCCCACAGGAATTTCATCAGGATTCAGAGTGCCATGATCACCATAGAGTACTTCTCTCCCAAAACTCTCTGATGCTAAATTCCCTCATCCATGCTCTTCCTGGGTTTAGGTTTCCATGGAAGGTCATCTCTGTAGGAGGTTGAGAGAGGGCCTAGCTCTCCCTCCCCCACAGAGAAAGAAACCACAGCTAACTCAGTCAGAGAAGCAAGCTATATTTGCAAGCATATATGGAATGCAGGCTATATATAACACAGTATATATACAGTATTTTACAATATATATACAGAAATATACAGCAAAGAAAAATAACACAACAAAATTCCCTCCTTGAGGAGGGTTTCCCTCCCTGTAATCCCCTCTTTCCCCCCTACCTCCCTTTTTTCCCAAAACGGGGTTAGAGAGAGAAAGAAAGGCAGGAAAAGAGATGTTATTAGGTTTCAAAAGCACATGCAGGGATTAGTTTTGCTTATCTCAAGGTCAGCTGCGGCTAGTTTGCTGAGAAGCAGACAGGCTGAGAAGCAGAACAGGCTGGAACCGTAGAACAGGCTGAAACTCCGAAAAATTCCAACTGCCCTAAAACTTAAAGTTGCATTCTGCCCATCTACCAATGAAATTAATTTAGAATATCTCAGTGTTTTCGTTCTGGTACCAAAACATTCAGACAGAGTGTTCCCAACACTGTCTCTTTCTTAAAGGCACAGCCTCAAACGGTCACATGATGGGTATGTCATGAGAGCTGCCAGTAAAAGGCATGTCCACAGAGAAACCTTACTGAGACATCTGCCTAGATGTCTATCTATTCCACTATCCTTTGAGAGAGTGCCTAGCTGAGATGCTGACTTGTCTCCCACTATTAGAGCTGGTACACCTGTATTGAAGCATATGCCAAGCCAAGCTACAATTGGCTCATTCTCTGCTCTGGTGTAATCTTTCCACACATGACTTATCTCTTGCCTGGGGGTGCTAGCATTTTTACTGTCATCCTCTGATTCCTCCTCTGTCGCTTCTTCCTGAAGATATTGTCCCCATAATCCTGCTGCCACTCTCCTAAGGATCTCTTTATGCTCAGAATCACCTCCTTTAGCTGCTGTCTTACCAGAACCTGTATTCTGTCCTGCATCTCCAGTATCCAGTGATGGTCTCAATAACACAGCTATAACTTTAAGATAAACCTTCTCTTCCTCATCAGCAGGATCTTTTTTAACAGAAGATTCCTCACCAGCAAAGGAATCTTGCTGCTCCCCTCCGTCATCTCCTGTATCAGCTTTGCATCTTCCTTTCTTATCCAAAGCTGCTACTTTCTTAATTGGCTTAAAATTCCTGGAGGTAATCTTCTAGGACAGTTAACACATAGCAGTCCTTTACCTTTTTCTTTCCTAAAAGCAACCTTACACCACATGGAATTATTTCTAAAAATAGGATTTGCTGGAGTAACATCTTGTGTCCAGGTATTTTTTCTGGGGTTCATTGGGTCCATTATTTCTGTATAACTAAAGTAGGTGCATGCTGGCATTTTTACACTACCTAAGATTTCTATTTCTTGTCATTCTACATAGATCTTATCCAGGTAATCATCCCACATATCCATTTCTTCAATGCACATGGTCATATTATCTTTACATTTTATTTTGGGCAACTGTGAAGTTACTCCCTTTACTGTCTTTGGGAGATTAGCTAATGGGATTGCTACCAAACATGTATGAAATGGTTGTTCTGACTGTGCCATGGAGGCACAAAAACTAATTTGATTCAAGGCTCTAACTAATATTGTTACTGTCCCACGGTATCAATTTAGAAGGATGGTGCTCAATTAGCGGATAACTCAATGTTACGGTAATCATTACAGAAAATATTAGAAACTTCATCATTCTTTGATTTCAGGAATCTTGTGTTGCTTCCTCAGAAGGTCTGGTAAGGGCTGGTTGAACACTTCATGCCTGGATCCACTTGGGTCCTGAATCTGTTAAAACACAAACATATCCCTTTCCGCACTTTAATAAGTCATAAGGGACTTCCCGTTTACCTCTATGCAGAGACTTTATGTAGACCTTGGCTTTCTGGGCACTCATTGTAGGTTCTTTGGACTGCAGTGAAGCAAAATGAGAATAAATTATCAGTATTTCTGCTTCTGTAAGAGAAAGAAAGTTTAATACGTATAATGCTTTATTGAGTCTATTCTGAGGAGTTTCCCCAACCATTGCCCCTTTCTGTTTTTCTAACAATTCCTTTAATTGCTTGAACTGTAGGGGAATGTGCGATTCCAGTCAAACGTGTTATATGCCAATGTTTTAAAAATTGTTGGTTTTTTTTGAGAAATATATCCAGGACCATTGTCAGATTTGATAGTGTGGGCAATTCCCAATACAGCAAATGCTGAAAGCCAATGTCTAATAACATCTCTGCTTTTTTCTCCCATATGCACTGTGGCTCACAGTGCTCCTGAAAAAGTGTCAACAGAAATATGAGTATATTTCAATTGACCAAATTCTGCAATGTGAGTGACATCTATTTGCCTATAGAGCTTGTAGCCTATGTGGGTCAGTCCCTGCTTGAGTGGAGGGGGCAAAGGCTTGACAGCTGGGCAGACATAAACTATTTGTTTTGTCTGTGTCTATGAGAGGGCAAATTGTTTTCTCAGTGCCTTAGCACTCTGATGAAAAATTTCATGAGACAATGTAGCTTGAGATAAAATCTGAGGTGTTGGAAAGAGATGCACAGGAAATATAAATGCATCTGCAAGTGCATTTCCTTCTGTGATAAATTCTGGAAGGTTTGTATGACTTACGACATACATGATATAAATAGGATGTTCTCAATATGTCAAAAGATTCCACAAACTTTTAAGCAAGAAAAATAATTGTTCATTAGCAACGTATTGTGAGTCAGTAATTACATTTAAAGGAGATTTTTCCCATTTTGAAAAAGCCTGAATCACAGCATGCAGCTCCATAATGTGCGGTGATCCTTGAATTGAAAAAATTTCTTGTTTCCACTCTTCATGTTCCTGCCAGACTATGACAGCCTTGCCCTATTTTCCAGATCCATTAATAAATACTGTTGGACCTTCAGCTGGTGTTGATTGACACAATGGTTTGGACACTACACAATGTCTTTGCAAAAATTCATAAATTTATGAGCTGTAAAATGTATATCAATTTTTCTGGGAAAGCATTCCAAAGCAACCTGTAAAGGTAAACTATTAGCCTGACACCAATCTAAATAATCTATAGTTATGGGGATATAAATTGTGGATGGCTCTTGTCCAGAAATTTGTAAAATTCTTTTACAGCCTTTCATGATAACATCTGATATCATTTGAATTTTAATATAAATGGTCTTTTTGGGTTGATTTGGTAAAAACACCCATTCAAGGACAATTAAAGTATCACTCTGGGATCACATCCACCGGTCTACAAGTCTATAAGCTTGGAAAAGAGTCACAAAAAACAAATAAAAGAATAGAAAGATCATATGTCGCCTATGAAGTTTCCTTTGTGTCAAAGCTCTTTCAATTCTGGAAACAGCTTGCTCTGTTTCAGAAGTTAACTGTGGGGTGATAACAAAGAATTGTAATTGTCATTCTTCAACGAATCAAAAGTGGAGTAAGTTCAGTATTAATAATGCCTAAATATGGATGCATCAAATTTATTGTTCCTAGCATTTTCTGCAGATTGTTCATTTTTAATTTAATATTTTGTCATTCAATGGTCTGATCTAGAATTTTCCAACCTAGATACTTCCAGAGAGGTATCGTTTGAACTTTGTCTGAGGCAATTTTAAGCCCTCTTTTTTGTAAAGCTTCATGTGTTTGCAGAGCTATTTGTTTTAAGTGATTTTTATTTGAAGCTGCAATAGGTATATCGCCCATGTAATGCAAACAAAAATAATCAGGAAATAATTTTCTTATTTCACAAAGAGATTCAGCTATGAATTTTTGACAAATTCTTGGACTGTTTTTCATTCCCTGGGGCAAGACCACCCATTGGAATCTCTGTAAAAGTTCTGACTGATTGATGGAAGGAACAAAAAAGGCAAATTTTTATCTATTTTCTGGATCAAGAAAAGTAGTGAACAATCAATCCTTTAAATCTATAACTATAATGTCCCAGTTCTTAGGTATCATAGTAGGTGAAGGCATTCCTGGTTGTAAAGGTCTCATGCCTTCCATGATTTGATTTATCTTTTGAAAGTCTTGTATCATTTTCCAGGTTCCTTTTTTCTTTTTTTTTTAATCACAGGACTGTCTGAGGATACAACATGTTCCTGTTGTAGCTGTTCCTATGCTAGGTCTTTTAGAGCTTGGATCTTTTCCTCATCAAGGGGCCACTGATTCACCCACACTGGTGTTTCTGTAAGTCAATTGAACTTTGGTGCTGTAACAGAAGAGGCTCTTGATTCAGTGACCCCTATATAAAAGGAGAAGTGGTGCTAACAGTAACATTCCAGCTTGATAGAATATCTCTCCCCTGCAGATTCATAGGTGCTGTGGAAGCACATGGGCTAGTGGTGGCAGTCTACCCTTCTGGACTCACAATTTGGACATACCTGGCACTTTGCTGTGCCACTTCTGTTCCTCCAATACCAGCAAGTGCACCTGAAGTTTTCACCGAAGGCCAGGAACTTGGCCAGTCCTTTGCTGAAATAATGTTCATGTCAGCTTCTGTGTCAATCATACCACAAAACTGAACTTCGGAAGGTTTTGCATCTTTAAGTAGAAGTTGGCAGGTTAACAAAGGCTTTTTAGTATATAAAGTCTGAATCCAGTGTATTTCAGTTTGTCCTGTAGATCCAAAGCCATCTGTTCCTCTCCTTTTTCCTCTTATGCTGCTGACATGATTTTCAAAAGGCGAGAGTGGGGCTGTAATATTTCCTGAAGAAACAAAGACAGGAGGGGATGGTGTCCACACTAAGGCTAGTATTTGACCTACAAAATCAGAATCTATAACACCAGCTGGCACAAGTAGTCCTTGTAAGGCTGCACTTGAACACCCTATTAATAAAGTGCTAAGTCCTTCCCCTATAGGACCATAGGCATTTAGCAGGACTTTGTGGACCGTGTGATCTCTTAATGTAGCTGATTCTGCTGTGGATACATCCAGTCTGACAATTCCCTCTGTGGCTGGGAGGAAAGAGGGTGTTTGAGTATGGCATTTTGTATCATCATGAGTCCCCTCCCCACAATCTGCTGCTCATTTCCTGAGGTGGTAAAGGATTGCCCTAGATATCATATTTAGAACAACACTGGAAAGAAAGATGATTTCCTTTCTCACATTTTAAACAGAAAGTATTTTGCTGAGAGTCAACAAGCTTCTGTTTCATTTGACACATTTGCTTAAAATGTCCCCTTTGTCTGCAATTAAAGCATGTTGGAGAGAGTTTAAGAGTGGTGGCAAACTTTCCCGCTATTGCAGCAGCTACTGTAACAGCCGTAGCCTGTAGGTCTGTTCTCATAGAATTCATTTTCTGACATTCCTCGATCATTTCTACAATAGTATGATCTTTTAGAGGAATCAGCATTCTCAAACACCAGCCTGTGGAACAGAGGATCTCTTGCATCCTCATTCTCAACTCGCTTGTCTATCAAATCTTTTAATCTATATGTGAACTGCAAAAAAGTTTCTGATGGGCCTTGTTTAATAGATGTAAATGATAAAGTAGGCATTGTCAAATCAGGAACATGTCGTAATGCTTGCTCTGCAAGTTGTTTACCCAAGGCTGGGTTGGGGGTGGGAGGAAGAGCCCTGGGGGGCTTTTGGGTGTACCCCCAGGTGGGAATGGGACATTCCTGGGTATGTTCTGGGATCTCTTTCTTTTGTCACGGTGCTTGTGGTTCTCTGTAAAACCTTCATTGTTGTTGTTTTTGTGGTTTTTTCCCATTTAAACTTTCCACCATTTTTTGCAATCCATTTAACTGAGTTGATATTTTTGCCCATGGTGGGAGAATTGGTCTCTCAAACCACGACAACATTTCACCAAATGACACTATGCTTCAAAATATGAATTTTAAGGGTATCATTATACTTACTTAATAATCTTCAGAACATTCATAGGAAAGACACACTACAAAGGATCTTATGGTACAAGATGGACATTTAATGGGTGCTTAATCTTACTGTTGATATACATAGTATGATCTTAAGAGACATGAGTACTTAAACAACTGTTTCTCATTTCACTCAACACAAATTTCAACAAGGAGAGGCACTTAATATTATTTGAGTAATAATTTTTCTTAACACAGATTCTTAGAATTTAATACATTTTAATTTGTTTCATCCATTCTCTTTAACATCTTGAAGCCATATTAGTTTCCCCTTGGACTCTGGCCCTTCTCGTTTGCTCCCTGCAGAGCCTCAAAATAAACTTTGTTGTCCTCCTGAGTGGCCTACCCCTTCTTACAATGATCACAAGCTCTCCTTTTCTGCCTCAGCTGCAAGCCAAGAGATTGCCTCCCAAGGGACTTTGTCAACCAGCTTCCATCACAGACCAATGTCTGCCCATTGGAAGACCGAAATGGCAGTTCTACTGACCCCACTCTTCTAAAATAACTGAGAACTCTATAATTCCATACATCACTGTGCTCTAAAAAGTTCCAAATCATTACATTACCCACAAATTCTTCTGTGTTGACAAACAATAGGTCCATCAGGGCTTCTTCCCTAGTAGGCTCTGATGTATTGTATTTCTGTCAGACCTCAGGAAAGCTGAAGTTCCCCATGAGAACAAGATGTAGCTGTTGTAAAGCTTCTGCCATATGGTCTGTAACAGACTCCCACCAGGATATCTGCCTTGTTGTTCTTCCCCCTTATTCTTGCCTGTAAATACTCAACATTTTTCAGATGATGAGAGATTTAACAGTTCAAAACAGTTGATGATGTGTAGTAGCAAACATGATACAGTGTAGCATACATGAATACAGTGTTACTGTATTCATAAATACAATTTATTCCTTACACATTATTTGCCGTTTCTAACTTTCAGAGCTTTACTTCTAAGCTTTTATAGTGGTCTTAAAATTTAGTCTCACTCAATTACACAGCAGGTCTTTTATTGTGCAGCTGCATCTCAGTCCTCTGAATAGTTAGCACAGGTCCAACCTATTCAAAGGACAGAAAAGATTGCATTAGAAACTTCTCTACGGGCTGGATATACGGAAAGAGAGTTTGACATCCTGAAAATGCAGTACAGGACCCAATGAAAAGGTTAAATCTGCTATTTTCTGTAAATCACAAGTTTCACAAAGCATTTCCTAACTCAGACTCCTTGTTCTGCTATTTTAATAAATTAAATAACCAGCAAAGAATTTCCAGAGTCATATATCTAAAGTGATAAAATTAATCCTGTTGCTGAAGAGAAATAAATATTTTATTGCAGTGTTATGAGCTTTTGTTTCCTTTCACTTGCAAGTAGATGTTTTTTAGTGGTACGAAGACAATTTGCTACTGAAAAATATATTAGAAACAGTACACAGTAATAGAATTCATATCTAGAGAGATGCTTACTTCTCAGAACAAAGGTTCAAGAATATCCTAAGGAAACTTAAAAAGACAATCTTGTCAACAATAATGCTACACTGATTATTGTTCTTATATTTTGGACTCTGGAATTTTTTAAATTGTTATTAGTAATTTTAAAATAGAATTTTTCTGAAATTACAACGGAACAATATCAATATAATCAAATTTACCAAATACAAATGGAACATACAACCATAGAGAAATACTAACTTAATTAGTCTGTTATTTTATTTCCTTTTTTCCTTTTTAGGAATACTAGGAAATTACAAGATTAAAGATGTTCATGCCTTATTCATATCTTGGTCTGAGATGTGAAACATTTGCAGCAAGGCACAGTTTATTCAACCTGGCACAACATACACTACATTCTGAATCTGTATTACCTGAAGTTTACACAGGCTGCATTGTCTACAAAACACTGCTGACTCAAAGTTGCTTAATCCAGTGGTTTATGTATTATTTAAAGATGTATGTTTATGTACTGTATATGCTTTCTGTACTGTTTAATTTTTTTTGCCAACAAATGCAAATGCTAGTGTGCGTAGATGTGAAGAAAAGATGACCCATAATATCTTGCCAACATGCTGCAAACAGAAAACTTTGTCTTCAAATGCACTTCTGTGCACACTGAAGAGCATCAAATAGGTACAAACACGTACAATTTGGTTTTTTCCACTTTTTATGGCAAAAGTTAGTTTGTTAACTTTTTCTGTAAAGATCTGGTACTTTTTAATGAGTATCAATAATGTTTGAATTTGGAGTTTATGACAATTTTTTGTTTGGTCATTGTCATTGTAGGGCCAAATGACCCCAGCACAGGCCCAGACAGACCCTAAAGTATTTAGACGTAGTCACCTTTTGCTCCCTCCTTCCTGCAGAAAGTCAGGGTAACTTGGGAAATGGAACAAAGAGACAGGACCATGTGTGTCTGGCAAACAAGCCTGTATCTAGTGTAAGGGCACGGGTACTGGCCACAGCTTCTGCCTGACCAAGCCTATGTTTCTGCCTTTTAAGGCCACAGCCTGGCAGAACCCCTTCCTCATTGGGTAACTATGTGCTAGGTTCAGTTTGCCCTATTGGCCCAATCGAATCTCAGGCAAGACATATATACAGGCTGATTTCTAGCCACCTTGCGTTGCTTAAGCCTTGCCTTGCTTGAACCTGCCTGAACCTGTCTGGCTTGAAGTTGCCTTGAGTTGCATTGCCTTGAGTGCCCAGTACAGAGACTGGGATAAAGCCACAAGCCTGCACACCACAAGCTATGAGAGAATCCATGAGTTTAGGAGTCAGAGGCAATCCTGCTTCCTCTTGCAACCAGGATTTTGCTATGCCTCAGTTTCCCAGGACAAAGTATGTGTCCGTCACAAAGAACACATCATAAACAGCCTGCCATCTGCTGAAGCCAGACCAGCCATCGAAGCCCGTGTGGCATTCCTGCTAACCACCTATCATGCATGGGCATGAGAGGGCCCCAAAAGCATCAGCAGCCAACACACAGCAGCTTTACTCCCAATTTGGGTGGAACAAGCTGTGAGTAATTAATTCATTGCCTCTTTGGCTTAACGGTTCTTGTTGAGTCTTCCCCCACCGTGTGGTCAAGAGCCATTTCACTCCTTGGGGATTTTCTCTTTCCAATATTCCTACCAGTTTGCATTAAATTGTTAAAAATTGTTATAGTTGCCTAAATACTGTACATCCCATTGTAAATGTAAATGTAAATGGATATGTTTAAAGGTCATTTAGATTTGGTGCTCGAGGATATGGTTTAGGGGTGAGCATTGCAGAGTAGGGTAAATAGTTGGACTTGATGATTCAAGGGCTCTTTTCCAACCTGAATATTTCTGTGTGATTCTGCAAAATCTCAGTAGGGATGTATTTATTCTGTCTTTTTGAGGGAGGAGACAAGTGACGAATTTTGGATTTTTTAAACTTTTTATCACGCTATTCAGCTAGAAGCTCTCAAATCCATCTGGATCATCACAAACAAGCAAAAGCATGAAGTAGGAAAGTGTCATCTATACCTTGAAATATGCAATTTTTTTAATACTTTGTTAGTTTGTTTCCATGAAACTCAATGTGAAGACTTTCCAAAGTAACCAGAGATGCCATTTGTGGTGGTTGAGAGGAAAGGCTCTGCTTTCCCTCCCCCACTGAGAAAGAAACCACGGCTAAAACTCAGTCAGAGAAATGAGAGTATATTTTACAAGGAAACAGATTATATGTAACACAACAAATACAGGTATTTTACAATATATACAGGAATATACAGCAAATAAACACAGTCAGAAACCAGACCCCCAGCAGAGGGGGCTTCCCCCTGTGCCCCCTTCACACCCCTATCTCCCTTCTCCCCCAAAAGAGGTAGAAAAGAGATGAGGACGGTTAACAGGGCAGGAAAGAAAGAGGGGCCTGACACAGGAGTTAGTATCTTATCTTAGTTGACCAGAAGCCCAGAAGCAGATCCAGCCGAAAGGAACAGTGAAGGAAGAGAAACTGAGAGAAAGTCCCAGCTCCCCTGGGTGTAACAATACATACATACATAGAATAGAATACATAGAATAAACCAGGTTGGAAGAGACCTTCAAGATCATCGCATCCAACCCATCAACCAATCCAACACCGCCCAAACAACTAACCCACGGCACCAAGCACCCCATCAAGTCTTCTCCTAAAAACCTCCAGTGATGGCGACTCCACCACCTCCCCAGGCAGCCCATTCCAATGGGCAATCACTCTTTCTGTATAGAACTTTTTTCTAACATCCAGCCTGAACCTCCCCTGGTGCAGCCTGAGACTGTGTCCTCTTGTTCTGGTACTGCTTGCCTGGGAGAAGAGACCAACATCCGTCTGTCTACAACCTCCCTTCAGGTAGTTGTAGAGAGTAATAAGGTCACCCCTGAGTCTCCTCTTCTGCAGGCTAAGCAACCCCAGCTCCCTCAGCCTCTCCTCGTAGGGCAATCTCACCTCCCACCTTACTTGGCCAATGAAATTCATTTAGAATACCAAAATATTTTATAAACATTTAGCCAGTGTGCCCCTTCCTTAAAGGCACAGCCTCAAATGGTCACAGCATTGATGGTAAGTACTGTGAGTAAGAGTTAAAATATTAATATCATCTTTCTCCATTTTTCTTTCCCTGTGTTCCCAGTTATTCCTATAATAAAACATGGTACTGGTTTCTTGATTGTTAAAGAAGGATTATTTGGAGGTATGAAGGGAGATTCTTCTGTAGAAGTATAGTAATGTAAAATTTCCAGGGTCTCAAAATGCATTTAGACTCTGCTGGTCCCATTCAGAATATCAGCAGATGCAGATAAAATTGGTTATACAAACACACACACACATATATATATATAAACCCCTTCAAAGTATTTTATTTTTTTGTGATTGAACTTCTGTAATGAATGGCTATAGGTAAGAATTTTAGATCTATATGAATTCATAATCCCCAGAACAAATAAATTCTGGCTGCTGACATAGTACTCAGAAGGAAAAGATAATGAAATTTTGTGGCAAAAATCCTGTTATGAAAAACTCACTCTATTTTTTATTTGAAACAAAATTTCCTTGAAAAATATTTCGGCTCTTTAAAAAAACTATTTATATTATTTAACATGTTTCATTTGTACAAGATCCAACATTGAAAGCAAAACAAAAGAAAATTCTGCAATGTTCTTTTTCCTGTTAAGTGACATTATTTAAATTGGCGTATCTATTTAGAAATTTCAAAAGCACGTGATGAACTAAGATTTAAAAACAATTGGAAAATATGGACCTGGACACATCACATAAAACAGTGGTGTTTCCCCCTGCCAAAGTTCAATATCAATGCTACTGTCTTCTTGCAGAACCAAGTTGGGTTTTACAGTGCAGGTGCATCTGGCAAGAGGTAAATGGCCTATCAAATTTAAGCTTCCCAGTGACTACCAAAAGGAACATGACACTCAGTGAGGCAAGAACTAACATACAGTCTCATGAGAAATTATTTCAATTGGAAAATACATAAGAAGTGAATGAGTCGTCCTTGTATGTTAAACTAAATTCTAATTGAAACGTTCAAGCCATAAAATCACAAGCTGAATCAGAGCGCTGTCTACAGTGAGAGCTACAACTGGTTGTTCCAGTTTCTGAGAAGTTAACTGTGGTTTGAGTGGTAGTCTATTGGTCTGGAAGTTCAAATTTACATGGAGAGTTCTGTGGTCTAAAATGCATAATTTCTAACAAGTGTCCAAAATCTTGTTTAGTTTTGTTCCTCTATGATCTTTTCTTTAGGAGAATTGCTAAATTCAGATATCCGGTTTAGGAGCTGTATCCCTCAAGAAGTGCACTATGAAGCTGTCAAGAAAGCATATTATGTCTGTTATCTAATTGATGTGTTTAAACAGAACTAGGTTCTTCACAGAGGTAGTAAGCATTCTTTCTGACCACAGTGGGCTACTAGAACAGCTATGTCCTATATTTTTCAAGGTTGTGTATAGTTCATATACAAATACAAAGGATTTGACCCCAAAAGTGTATCAGGAATCTTTTTGGCTTTTATCAATGTGGACTATGTGAACAGCATTCTTTGGTTTTCATCACAGAATCATAGAATGGTTTGGATTGCAAGAGACCTCCAAAGTTCACCAAGTCTAACCCCACTGCCATGGATAGGGACGCCTTCCAAGAGATTAGGTTACTCAAAGCCCCATCCAGCTTGAACTTGAACATTTCTAATGATGAAGCACATATAACTTCACTGAGCAACCAGTTCCAGAGTCTCACTGCCCTTATTTTTTAAAAAAATCCACTTTATAGACAATCTAAATTTATTCTTTTTCAGATTTAAACTGTTGTGCCTTGTCTGGTCACTATGGTCCCTGGTAAGTCTTACTCCAACATTCTTGTAAGACCTATTAAAAGACCTCGATAATGTTAACTCAGAGCTTTCTCTTCTAACACCACCAATTCTTTCTGCCTTTCTTTGTAGAAGTGGTACTCCAGCCCACTGTACCCAGTTCTTAACCCTTCTCTGAATTCACATCATAGGTCCGTGTCTTTCCTACACTGTGGTCCCTTGGGTACACAGAGTAAGTACAGCACAGTCTCATTACTCTCAGCAATGTATGATCTTAAATGGTGATTTTGACAGTGTTTTAGGTTGTTAATTTATTAACAGGTTTAAGAATTATTCTCAGATGTCAGGTCTTGATCAGGAGATTTTCTTGTATAAGATTCTGCATAGTTTACAGGAATATGTGGTTTCTCCAATATTAACTCTCTAAATACATCTACCATGACCTATAAATTCCAAGACATACAGTCCAGTAACTGGTATCCTCATTCACATACCTATGAAGATTCTAATTATATACTTTCTTGTGGCTTTTTGCTTAATTCAAACTGATTTTTTAGGGAAACTTAGTTATTTGGTAAGCCACAGATATTTCTCCACCAACTATGGAAACATACTTCATATACTCTAGCACAACACTACATGCCTAGAAACCACAGACATCCTCTTTCTTGCCACATCTGCTTTCTGCTTTTTCTGGGATATAAGAATTAGATTCTGGACAGAATAATTTGACCAAATCTCTAAAAAGAAATTTGGGATTTTCTTTAATTCTCTGAAAAAGTATGTTTTACCTAAACCAACAAATGCATATGAATATATACATGTATAGGTGTATATATTTATGTTTGTGTACATCGCTAGATATAAATATATAGATATAGATGATAGACATAGACATAGATACAGACATAGATATGGATATAGGCATCAGTTTTGTTTTCTGGAACTTCATAAAGCCTCCTGTCACAGAACAAACATATTGAAATGTTTTTTTATGGAGACATTGAAACAACAACAGAAATACATGGGGCTTCATGTGGTGGTTTGAGACTTAACTGGGATTTAAGAGCTCAGATGGGGGACAAGGCTGAGAATTTCTCCCCCCCTCCTTCCTCCTTTCTCCCAATAGAGAGAAAAAGAAAGGGAAGTCAGTTTGGAAGCAGAGATGTAAAAATTTTCTTTAAATAAAATATATATATATAACAGGGAGGGTTCACAAAGGTAAGGAACAAGGATGGATGAGGAAAATATGTATATAAAACCAGTCCTTTGAAGTCCTTTGAAGAAGCATGGGTGTAGCAGGGAGGAGGAGGACCAGGCCTGACCACATGGCAGAGAAGCAGGAAGCCAGCAGCAGTCCTCTTGTCCAGGTGAGGCAGGAGCCAAAGAGGGCAAATAGCTGCAGTGTCTTCCTTTTTATAGGCTTGCTGGACAGGGAGGAGGAGTGGGACAGAGTAACTCAGTTTCCCAGGGGTAAAACACCCTCTAAGAAGGGCAAAACACAAGCCGTCCCCCCTATCCCGTTTTCAGGATGGGTGTAACCCATCACAATCCACCCCTCTGTTACACTTCCACTCTCCTGTCACAGACCCTTCATCCAATCAGGACATGTGGTAATCAAATCCTCAATGCAAATCCCTCTTTATCCCAGCTCTCTCTCTCTCAGGGCAGTCTCTCCCTGTCTGGTGCTGATCAATGTAGGTGGTGCTAGAATTGGGCAGGAATGAGGAGAAGAATCAGGAATCAGTCTGTCTTTTAAAGGAAAAGAAAAATCGGCAACAGTCCATTGCTGTAGGGACATCAGGAACAGGTGCAGGTGAGATGATACAGAAGCTCTCTGGATTGGTGTGCAGTGTATTCACATTGAATCCTGGATGCTAGGCTGGTATTAAACTAGAAAATATGAAGCTTAGAACACCTTATAACTATTACACAGTGACTATATTAGAACAGAAAAACAAGGTTGGAAGAGACCTTCAAGATCATTGTGTCCAACCTATCATCCAACACCTACCAACCAATTAAACCATACAACCAAGCACCCCATCAAGCCTCCACCTGAACACCTCCAGTGATGGTGACTCCACCACCTCCTCAGGCAGCCCATTCCAATGGGCAATCACTCTCTCTGTGTAAAACTTCCCCCTAAACTCCAGCCTAAACCTCCCCTGACACAGCCTGAGACTGTGCCCTCTTGTCCTGGTACTGGTTGCCTGGGAGAAGAGACCAACCTCTGCCTGTCTACAACCCCCCTTCAGGTAGTTGTAGAGAGCAATAAGGTCACCCCTAAGTCTCCTCTTCTCCAGGCTAAGCAACCCCAGCTCCCTCAGTCTCTCCTCATAGGGCTTGTGTTCCAAGCCCCTCACCAACTTTGTTGCCCTTCTCTGGACACACTCCAGCAAGTCAACGTCCTTCCTAAACTGAGGAGCCCAGAACTGGACCCAGTACTTGAGGTGCGGCCTAACCAGTGTAGTGTACAGGGGCAGAATGATCTCCCTGCTCCTGCTGGCCACACTGTTCCTGATGCAGGCCAGGATGCCATTGGCCCTCTTGGCTGCCTGGTCACACTGCAGGCTCATGTTCAGCTTACCATCAACCAGCACCCCCAGGTCCCTCTCGCCTGGCCGTTCTCCAGCCACTCTGACTCCAGCCTGTACCACTGCATGGGGTTGTTGTGGCCAATGTGCAGAACCCGGCACTTGGATGTGTTAAATCTCATGCCGTTGGACTCTGCCCATCTGTCCAGCCTGTCGAGGTCCCTCTGCAGAGCCTCTCTACCCTCCAGCAGATCAACTCCTGCCTCCAGCTTGGTGTCATCAGCAATTTTACTGATGATGGACTCAATGCCCTCATCCAGATCATCAATAAATATATTAAAGAGCACAGGGCCCAGCACTGATCCCTGGGGCACACCACTAGTGACTGGCCGCCAGCTGGATGTGGTACCATTCACCACCACTCTCTGGGCTCGGCCCTCCAGCCAGTTCCTAACCCATCGCAGTGTGCTCCCATCCATCCATGGGCTGACAGCTTGGCCAGGAGTTTGCTATGGGGGACAGTGTCAAAGGCCTTGCTGAGGTCCAGGTAGACTACATCCACAGGCCTCCCCACATCCACCAGATCATAGAAGGAGATCAGGTTGGTCAGGCAGGACCTGCCCTTCCTAAATCCATGCTGGCTGGGTCTGATCCCTTGGCCATCCTGGAAGTGCTGTGATTGCACTCAAGATGACCTGTTCCATAATCTTGCCTGGCACCGAGGTCAGGCTGACAGGCCTGGAATTCCCTGGCTCACACAACAGACCCTTCTTGTGAATGGGCACCACATAGGCCAGCTTCCAGTCTTCTAGGACCTCTCCAGTGAGCCAGGACTGCTGAAAAATGATGGAGAGCGGCCCAGCCAGCTCATCTGCCAGCTCTCTCAGCACCCTAAGATGGATCCCATCTGGTCCCATGGACTTGTGGGGATCCAAGCAGCTAAGCAGATCACCAACTACCCTATTCTGGAACAGAGGAAAATTATGCTGCTCCCTGAATCCTTCTGCCAGCTCTGCAGGCCAGCTGTCTGGAAGACATTCTGTCCTGCTAGAAAGAAATGAGGCAAAGAAGGTGTTAAGTAACTCTGCCTTTTCCTCATCCTTTGTTACAATGTCTCCATCCGTGTCCACCAAGGAGTGGAGGTTGTCCTTGCCCTCCTCTTTCTATTAATATGGGACTTTTTGTTGTCCTTCACAGCAGAGTCCAGTCTAAACTCCAAATATGCTTTTGCCACCCTAATTTTCTTCCTACAAGACCTAGCAACATCCTTAAACATTTCATGGGTTGCGTTCCCTTTCTTCCAAAGATGATACACCCTCTTTTTTCCCTTAGTTCCTTTAGAAGTTCATTACCCATCCAGGCTGGCCGTCTGCCCTGGCAGCTCATCTTCCAGCACATTGGCACAGCCTGTTCCTGCACCTTCAAGAGTTCTTCCTTGAAGTAGGCCCAGCTCTCTTGGACCCCTTTGTTTTTAAGGGCTGTTTCCCAAGGTACCTTCTGAGTTAGTTCCTTGAGCAACCTGAAGTCTGCCCTCCAGAAGTCCAGAGTGGAGGTCTTCTTGCTGCCCCTCTTAGCTTGACCAAATACTGAAAATTCAATTATCTCATGGTCACTGGCCCCTAAACACCACATCACCCACCAGCCCTTCCCTATTGGTGAAGAGGAGGTCAAGCAGAGCCTTATCCCTGGTAGGCTCACGCAGCACCTGGGATAAGAAGCTGTCCTCTATGCACTCTAAGAACCTCCTAGACTGCTTCCTCTCTGCTGTGTTGAGATCCCAGCAGGTATCAGGCAGATTGAAGTCGCCCATGAGAACAAGGTCAGGCAATCTTGGTTGGGTGGTCTGTAACAGACTCCAAGCAGGATGCCAGCCCTGTTGGCCTTCCCTCTAATTCTCACCCACAGGCACTCAACCTGATGATCCCTGATCTCCAGCTCAATGGCATCTAGTGCCTCCCTGATGTACAAAGCCACCCCTCCACCCCTTCTTCCTTGCCTGTCTCTCCGGAAGAGCCTGTAGCCATCAATTGCGGCGCTCCAGTCATGTGAGTTGTCCCACCATGTCTCTGTGATGGTAACTACATCATAACTTTCCTGCTGCAGCAAGGCTTCCGGCTTCTCTTGTTTGTTGCCCATACTTCGTGCATTAGTGTACATGTACTTCAGCTGGGTTGCTGGTTTCACCTCTGGCTCTAGCTTATCACCCCCAGACCCCTGCCTGGGGGGATTGCTTTCAGCCCCTTCCCCCTTCGAATCTAGTTTAAAGCTCTGACAATGAGACCTGCCAATTCCCTTCCTAGAATCTTTTTTCCTTTGAGGGATAGGCCATTCTCGTACACTCTGATCTTTCCCCTCCTCTGGGACAGATGTGCTCCATCTGTTGCCAGCTGACCTGGTGCAGTAGAAAGTTTTTCAAGATCAAAAACCCCAAAATTCTTTTGACTGCACCAGTCTCTAAGCCACTTGTTGATTATAGCTGCTGACCTGTTGAGGATGAGGAGGCAAAGGAGGAAGAAGATGACACTAGGGAATTAGCTCTTCACTTTGTGAAGAGCTTTGAAACATGCGTAAGGATTACATCGGAGCAGATAAGGAGCCAGTTCAAGCTTGGCTTGGTAAATGTTATGATACAGGTGCTCCAGCTCTAATAGTTGGAGACAAGTCAGCAGCTTAGCTAGGAACTCTCTCAAAGGATAATTGAATAGATAGACATCTAGGTAAGGCTCTCAGTAAGGTTAATCTGCAGATATGCATTTTAGTGGCATTTTTCATGAGATGCCCTTCCTGAGATGATCTTCCATCAAATACTAAACTCTGGACTACCATAGATGAGGGAATTAAGCGTCTGAGAGAATTTGCTCTCAGAGAGATACTCTATGGTGAACATGTAACGCTGAATCCTGATGAAATTCCTGTAGGAACTGGTCTTGCTGAAATGCTCATGAAACTTGCTCCTCCTAATTAAGCAAATATTCTGGTAAGCAGAATTGTAGCAAGAAATTATGGTGGAGCTCCTCCTACGGTTGGCCAATTCACTGACCAAATGAGACAATTGGAGGATAGCATGACACGTGTTTCTTTGGTTTCAGCCATTGAAACTCTGTCTGGTGAGATAAAGAATTGCATGAAAGACCTGAAGAATGAAATTAAAGATTCCATATCCCAATTGGCACAAAGAGATAATTCCAATTCTTCTTCCAGGTGGATACAGGTTTCATCTGTGAGGAACAGACATCCTTCAAGGAGGTCATTGCAAAACAGATCAAACCAAAACAGACCACCAAGGCAATCACGTAGGACTATTTGGATTACCCTGCGTGATCAGTTTGGTGAGAACATGAACAGATGGGATGGTCAACCAACTTCTAATCTTTTCAGGAGACTGAGGGAACTGTAAAGTGGCAGAACCCGAGGTAGCAATACCAGAAGGGTAGCTGTTACTTCTACAGTTCCCCAGAACAAATCTAATGGCTCCAATAGTGGCTCCAGTTCTAACACTGCACACTGTGCTCATTGCACATGTGGGCATATTCCCCATAACTAGGGGTGACCTGCCTCCCGCCAGGGGGGGGAAAGGGATAATGGAGATAACAGAATCTATTAAGATGTGTATATCCAGTGGCCTGGCACTTCACAATTTTGGAAGTACAGGGTCTTGGTTGACACAGGAGCTCAGTGCACCATAATGCCATCAAATTATCAGGGATCAGAGCTTATAACTATTCTGGGAGTCACTGGAGGATCTCAAGAGTTAACTAAGAATTTGATAAAAGTTTGACTGGTAAACAGTGGAAGAAGCATACAGTTGTGACAAGAGCTGATGCACCTTGTATTTTGGGAATTGATTTTCTGAGAGAAGGGCATTTCAAAGACCCTAAAGGCTACAAATGGGCTTTTGGAGTAGCTTCTGTAGAAATTGATAGACAAAAGCTGAAGCTGTCTGTTAGACCTGAGCTTTCTGATGAATCTGCAGTTGTGGGACAACACAAGATTCAGGACATTAAATTGCCGGTTGCTTCTCAGACTGTGCATCACAGACAATACAGAACCAACCATGACTCTTTGTTGCCCATTCAGAATCTGATTCATCAGTTAGAGAGTCAGGAAGTCCTCAGCAAAACTCATTCACCTTTCAACAGTCCAGTGTGGCCTGTGCGAAAGCCGAATGGAGAGTGGTGTCTGACAGTGGACTACTGAGCCCTGAATGAAGTAACACCATGTATGAGTGCAGCAGTACCAGACATGGTGGAACTCCATTATGAGCTGGAATCCAAAGAGGCCAAGTGGTATGCTACCATAGACATTGCTAATGCACTTTTCTCTATTCCCATAGCAGAGGAATGCAGGCCTCAGTTTGCTTTCACCTGGAGAGGAATCCAGTACACTTTCAACAGACTGCCAATGGGCTGGATCCACAGCTCCAGCATCTGTCATGCAGTAATCCATGATACTCTGGAGGAAGGTGGTGCTCCAGAACACATCCAGTTCATTGATGATATCATTGTCTGGGGCAAAACTGCTGAAGAAGTCTTCGAGAAAGGTAACAAAATCATGGACATTCTTCTGAATGCAGGTTTTGCCATCAAGAGAGACAAGGTGAAAGGTCCTACCACAGAGATCCAGTTTCTGGGAGTGTGGTGGCAGGATGGATGCTGACACATTCCAGTGGATGTGGTACATAGAGTCTCCACCATGGCAAATCCCATGGACAAGCAAGAAATTCTACGTTTCTGGGGGATAGTGGGATTTTGGAGACTGCGCATTCCTGGATACAGTCAGATTGTGAAACCTCTGTATGATGTTACTCAAAAGAGAGAAAGTTTCCACTGGGGACCTGAACAACAAGCAGCCTTTGACCGGATACAGCAAGAGGTAGTTCAAGCAGTGGGTCTGGGACCTGTCCGAGATGGTCCAGACATTAAGAACATTTTTACATGGCTGTGGATGGCTCTGATAACACAGAGAGCTTGAAGGGGAAATCTTGAAAGACCTGGTCTGGTGGAGGTGATCACAAGTTGGCCTGAAGGCACCAACTGCACTAAACCTCCAGAAGAGAGAGTAACTTGTGCTGAGGAAACTCCTCCTTACAATTATCTTTCTGATGATGAAATGAAATTTGCTTTATCCACATACAGTTCCTGTCGTCTCGTTGGAAACAAGCAGAGGAAGCCTGCAGTGTGGAGTCCAACATGCCGAGTTGCAGAAGCAAAGGATGGAGAAGGAGAGTCCAGTCAATTTGCAGAGTTAAAATCTGTCCAGGTAGCTCTTGATGTAGCTGAATATGAGAAATGCCCCAAGCTTTCTCTCTACACCAACTGCTCTGTGGGGGTTGGCTAAAGGACTGGAAAAAGAATGGTTGGCAGGGAAAAGGAAAGCCTATTTGGGCAGCTGACCTGTGGCAGGACATTGCTGATCAAATTGAGATAATTCCAGTGATGGTGAGACGCGTTGATTCCCACATTCCTAAGAGCAAAGCTACTGAGGAACAACATATCCATCAGGCATAAATCCAATGGAATAGGGACCCGCCAGAACCAAAATATCCTTAAACATGGCTGCCATGAGGGGAAACTCATGCAGTAGCACTGTCTGAACAGTGCAAGAATACTGCGGTTTCACAGCAGGCAGGGTCACTCCAGCAACAGGCAGGTCCATTGAGAAGCCAGGTCTGAGTGCTGGTTTCTCCAATTATGCCACAAACGGAGAGTGAGCAAAATTGGAATGAACTGAAAATGAGAGTGAAAGCCCTGACTGCTCTCTGGTCACTCTATTTCAGACTTTCTTAGACAATGTGTCCAGGGCTAATGTATACTGGGTGAAAAGCATTCTGCTAATCATAGTTTCCAATCCCAGCAGACTTCTCCCACTAGTAAATACCTGTGAGGAACCTCTGCCCCAGCAGGAAGAATGGGCACCTCTTACCTGTCCCCAAGGGAAGGCATTTTCACACCTTGAAAGGCAATTTTGTGCCTTTTTGTTTCCTCATTCAAACCTCCACTGATGGAGGTGGGAGAGGAGGGGTTTGGAGCACCCCATAACACCTCAGTGAGTTTGATTTCCTATAACAAAAGATGTAACAAAGCTGGGATTGTTGATGATAAATGCACTAACTGCAAGTCATTGAGATAAAGTTTATAAATACTGGGTAACAGCCGACAAAGGTGGAGACAAAAGTCTTTGCAATAGGGCTGATATGAAATAGTAAATCTGGCGAAAGTTAAGTTGTATATCTATTGCATATTTATTGCACAGTTCTTACCAAGGACGTGTCCCCGTCTTGGATGGGGGACAAAGAGCACAGACTGCTGACCATCCTCATCACTTCAAAGTTCACAGATGTCTCTATCATGACTTTTTATACCCTCACTGTCTCTGTAATATTTAACATGATTTTAGTTGGGAAATGAGTAACATAGCTGCAGGTGTTTAACATGTACTCCTTTTGACCCACTTATCCCTCCTAATGAGGGGTGTCAATTTGAATAATAAAATTGCTGCTGATTTGTCAAAGGTCTTTGCTCACACACTAAGGCATTGAAATTTGTTTTAAGGCTGCATGGTTTTGTTGGTTTAGTCTTGCTTCATTGGTTTTAGTAGAAACAGGTCTGTGTTATCTTCACAGGACTCCCTGCTTCAGTCATTTTGCAGCCCAGCTTCACTGATCTCCATTTCCCAAGATAGCATAAACTTCTTTTAGTTGTAAGCATCTCAGACCTTGCTCCTGAAACATGCTAAATTAACTTACATTCCCACAGTAAACTAGGCAGTTATCCAACAAGACAGAAGTAATTTAGCTCTAGTGTTTTACTTAATGAAATCACTGCTACAGCCTATGAATAAGTGCAACAAGCAGGTTCAGTGTTAATAGTACTACTCTTGCAGGCAAGTGTGGTCAGTAGATAAGCCACTACATTTCTACCTGCTCTTAAAGGTTTTTACTGCCCATTTTTTTAAAATACAAAGCTAGTTTTCTGAAGGATGCACAACATTTAAAAATTAAGAGGTCAGTTCCTGGACATCCATTATCAATATCTGTAGCACTGACAAATTTATTTACACTCACTAAACTCTCAGCATCTAATATTCAGAATAACATAGTTCATCTCCTTTTTCTTGTTTTATGTAGCAAAAAGAGAAAATACATATTCAGAAATACACTGATGCATATGTACACCACACAGTCTGCTGGCATCTCTGTGATGTACTGTTAAACCACATATAAAGTAAGTTTCTTTCTATTTTCCAGCTTCTAGTCATATCCCTGGATTTATCAATAACTCACATGCTAAAAAAAAAAAAATCATCTAAGCATTTTTCAAAAATTATTAATAGTATTTCCTAAGACTTTGGCTTAGTGAAATATTTTTCCTCTAATTATGACCTTTTCCTCAGTTTCAGGAAAACTTTTTTAAAATTAAAATTTACAAATTTCAAGCTGCTGATAAGATTTTTTTCTTTGCAACTGCTGTACTAATAACAATGAACATTGCAATTTTAATAACAAAAACAAAGGTGAAAAATCATAATTTACTTTTGGAAGCAAGTCATAGTTCTCCATAGATATTCTGTGCCAGCAATACCTGAAACATGTAATGACAGGTGATATTATGCATGATGAATATTTCATGGGTTTGTTGATTCTCAGATTTTAAACTCATATAAAAAGAGTGCATTTTCAGAGGGACACTTATATTTTTGCCTGTAAAGTCCATATGTGTATTTTAACTGCAGTTGTCCAGTACAGATCATGGGAAACTGTGCAGATGCTGACACCACCTGCACTTACTTGTAACATTCGTGTGTAATTAAAATTTAGAGCTATATAATTATTGAGGATATATGAATAAGAACTGACATAGAACATTTTTTTTAGGTATTGATTCTCCAGAATTAAAGGTCACTTTCTGTACACTGGTTAAGCTTAATAACTCCCCCAAACTCCTCAGAAAGCATATGAAAAAACAAGGTGTAGCTGGATAACTACTTTCTGTCATCTGTCTTGTATAGTTTCTATTTTATTTCTAAATAAAATGAAATATGAAAAATAACATAGTAACAGCTTGCCATAAAAGTAGAAACTATAATAAATTGAAAATCCAACAACAAAACCTGTAAATAGGAATGAAGAAGGATATTCAGTGTTTGGGTTTTTTTTACCTCAGCCTTTAATATGAGTGATAGATTGCAGGCTCCTATAAATTGGATGATGGTAACAGCAGAAGCAGTTTCTATTTCAGGACACTGAAATAAATTGTAAGGGGGCAGCTGTATCAGCTGAATATTTGTAAGTTAATGGGGCCTGATGGAATTAATCCTAGAGTACTGAAGGTGTCATCTACCAAAGGGGTTGGGAGATCCTTGCAAACAGGAAGCTATCCAACATTATTTCAATTTACAAGAACATCTTGAGGGAAGATTCAGAAAAACAGATCTGGTTGTCTAACTTACGTGTGACCATTTTAGACTGTGCCTTTAAGAAAGGCACAGTTGCTGGAACACTCTGGCTGAACGTTTTGAAAACAAGATATTCTAAATAAATTTAATTGGTAGATTGGTAGAATGCAACTTTAAGTTTTAGTTCTGGTTGAGTCTCAGTCAGTTCTGTTCTGTCTGTCTTTTCAGCCTGTCTGTTTCTGTCTCTCTCTGAGCAACAGCTGCTGGACAGAGTTAACCTTGAACAAACAGATAAGAAAAAAATTCTTGCATACACTTTGAACTAACAGGATTTCCTCCTTAATAATTACCTTTTCTCTCTCTCTAACCCTTTTTGGGAAAAAAGGGAGGTAGGGGGAGAGATGGGGTATGGGGTGGGGGGAACTCTCCTCGCTGGAGGGGGGAGTTTTATTTTATATTACGTTCTTTGTGGTATATTTCTGTATATATTGTAAATACTGTATATTGTGTATATATACATCTGTATCTCATCCTGCTTGTAAATATAACTCATATTAATTTCTGCTTCTCTGACTGCATTAGCTGTGGTTTCTTTGTGTGTGAGGGAGAACTGAACTTTCTCTCACCACCACACTTCAGTATCTAGAAAAACCAAAAACAAACAAACAAAAACACACCCACCCCCCCCCCACCCCCCCAAACCAGAAAGGTCATACTGGATGCTTTAAAAAAACTTTTCAAGGACAATGCAATAATCAGGAGCAGGCATCATGCACTTAAAAATTGTAAGTCCAGCCTAAGTGTCTTGTGTCTGTGTCTGGTGGGCTTTTGGTAGTGAGGGAAGGGGTTATTCGTGTGACTCCCATAAGAAGCTTTGAGAAACTCCACTGGCTCCAAGTTGGTCCCACCTCTGGCCAAGGCTTAGCCAATCAGCACCTCTGTTATAATATATTTAAGAGGGGAAAACCTGTTGAGTGAGCAGGGGAGGATTGTGAGTTGTTTTTCTCCTGAGGAGGGAGGAGCATCAAAGACAACATGGAGTACAGAAGGACTGACTAAAACTCTCATTCTCTGCCTTCTCACTGTGCCACAGAAAGTGGGGAGGAAGTAGAAGCAGAACTGGGCTCAGCAAGAAAGTAAGGGTGAGAAAAAGTTCATTTAAGATCTTGCTGTATTTATTCCACTCTGATTCAATTGGAGAATTGGTGGTGAATTTATTGTATAAAATCATTATTCCTTCTGGCCCCTTCCCCCCTCTCCACCCCAGCCCAAGTCAAGAGTCTTTGGGTCATGATTATAACTGGTGACTAAGCAAACCTTCCTGTCATTGCATTTTGTCCTTCTCATATTGTTGGAGGTTTTTAGGAATGAGTGAATGGCTATGTGGTGTGGGGTTTCTTTTTCAGTTTGTCAGGTTCAAATCATGGCCTGATAAATTAATCTCAAAACTAACCTGATATCCTTCTGTACTAAGTTCATTTTGACCCTACAGTTTTAGAAGGATGTGAAGGTCCTGGTATGCATCCAGTTGAGAGAAATAAAGCTGAGGGAAGGTCTGGAAGGAATGCCATGTAAGAAGTGGCTGAGGACTCTGGATTTCTGTAGTATGAAGAAAAGAATGCTGACAGGCAACCTTGATGCTCTCTAGAGCATCCTGAGGAAGAAGGGGAGGGGGGGAATGTTATTCTCTTCTCCCTGGTATCCATTGGTGGGATATGTGGGAATAACTCAAAGCTGCATCTGGGGAGGTTCTTAGAGAGACAGCTGGTGCCTCATGCCTGTCAGTGCCTTAAGAGACATTTGATCCAAATCATTGTCACTTACTTAAAAGTGGACTAGATATTGGACTCAGTACTGTGGGACAAAGCTTTGGAGGAGAGAGAGGCCTAAGAAAGCTGTTTAGTATTCAAGGATCACCTCCTCTGAGCCCAGGAGCAATGAATCCCAACAAAGAAGAAGGTGGGCAAGAATGCCAGAAGTCCCATGTGGATGAACAGGGAGCTACTGTACACTATTATCTCCAAAATGAAAGCCTACAGAGGGTGGAAACAGGGGCAGGTAATTTGGGAGGAATATGAAGAGGTTGTGCAAGCAGCCAAGGATCACAGTAGGAAAGTTAAGGTTCAGAGAGAATTAGATCTGGATAGTGACATCAAGGGTAGCAAGAAAAGTTTATGCAAACACATTAATCACAAAAAGAAGAACAGGGAATATGTGGTCCCTGTCTGGAAGGAAACAGGGGACTTGGTCACACAGGATGTGGAGAAGGATGAGGTACTCAATTACATTTTTGCCCTGGATTTCATTGATTAGGTCTCTAACCAAAACATCTATGTTCCAGAGGCAAGTACCAGGACTGGGAGAATAAAAATCTGCCCAGTGTAAGAGAAGACCCAGTTCAAGGTTATCAAATACCTGAACGTGCACAAGTCCATGGGACCTAATGAGATCTATCCAAGGGTCCCAAGGGAACTAGCAGGTAATGCTGCAGAGCCACTTTCCATCATATTTTAGAAGTCATGGTGGTTTGGTGAAGATTCTGCTGGAAGACACAACCCTCACTTTCAAAAAGGGAAGTAAGAAAGACTCAAGGAACTACAGGCCAGTCAGTATCACCTCATTGCCTGGCAAGATAATGGAGCAGATCCTCATGATTCCACTAGGTCACATAGAAAACAAGCTGGTTGTTGGTGGCAACCAGCATGGCTTCACCTAGGTCAAATCCTGCCTGACAAATTTGTGTGATGAAGTCACAACATTAGCGGATAAGAGAATAGCATCTAACATCATCTTCTGGAATTTGGGCAAAGCATTTGACAGTGTTCCACTTGACGTCTTGGTCTTTAACTTGGAAGGACACAGATCTGATAGATGAACCATTTGGTGGATAAGGAATTGGCTAGATGGCTGCTCTCAGAGTTGCAATCAATGGCTAAATGTTTGAATGGAGTCCTGTGATGAGTGGAGTCCTTCAGGGATTTTTTACTGGAACCAATGCTGTTTAACATCTTTGTTGGTGGCATGGACAGTGGGATCAAGTACACCTGCATTACATTTGCCCTCAACACCAAGCTGTGTGGTGTGGTCCGCATTAGATGATCTTTAAGGTCCCTTGCAACTCAAGCAATTCTATGATATTCTATGGTCGTTTCATCTGTTTCCTTTTGCTCTGCCTCATCTTGTTTTGCTTTCCTTATTCACACACTCATTTGCACAAGAACTTTCAGTTCTTTAACACACCTAATAGAGAATATTCTTCTCTAGTGAAAATGTTCTGTGAGTCAAAAAATTCTGCTTTTACTTCTGTGCATTTACTGTACTTGTTCAGGGTTATAGAAATCAAAGTTCAATTTATGTAACAACATTTCAGATTTGCTTTCTATGAAGTGACTTGTAACTTTGGAATATGACAACATTAATAGATGAGGGGCGAGCAACTGATGTAATTTACTTGGACCTGAGCAAAGCCTTCGACACTGTCCCGCACAACATCCTGGTCTCCAAACTGGTGAAACATGGGTTTGATGCGTGGACCACTAGATGGATACAGAATTGGCTTGATGGCTGAACCCAAAGAGTGGCTGTCAATGGGTCCATGGTCAGTGGAGACCCAGTGACAAGCGGAGTCCCTCAGGGATCAGTCCTGGGACCAGTCTTGTTCAACATCTTTGTCAGTGACATGGACAGTGGCATTAAGTGCACCCTCAGCAAGTTTGCTGATGACACCAAGCTGTGTGGTGCAGCAGACACCACACAGGTGGGAGGGAAGGGATGCCATCCAGAGGGGCCTTGACAGGCTGGAGAGGTGGGCACAAGCCAACCTCATGAGGTTCAACAAGACCAAGTGCAGGGTCATGCATCTGGGTCGAGGCAATCCCAGGCACAAATCCAGGCTGGGCAGTGACTGGCTGTAAAGCAGCCCTGAGGAGAGAGACTTGGGGGTGCTGGTGGACGAGAAGCTCAACATGAGCTCTCAGTGTGCACTTGCAGCCCGGAAAGCCAATCACATCCTGGGCCGCATCAAGACAAGCATAGCCAGCAGGTGAAGGGAGGGGATTCTCCCCCTCTACTCAGCTCTGGTGAGACCCCACCTGGAGTACTGCATGCAGTTCTGGAGCCCCTATTACAAGAGGGATATGGACATGCTGGAGCATGTCCAGAGAAGGGCCATGAGGATGGTCAGAGGGCTGGAGCGCCTCTCCTATGAGGACAGACTGAAGGAGTTGGGGCTGTTCAGTCTGGAGAAGAGAAGGCTCCCAGGTGACCTAATTGTGGCCTTCCAGTATCTGAAGGGGGCCTACACGAAAGTTGGAGAGGGACTTCCCAGGATATCAGGTAGTGATAGGACTAGGGGGAATGGAATGAAGCTGGAGGTGGGGAGATTCAGGCTGGACATGAGAAGGAAGTTCTTCACCGTGAGAGTGGTGAAGCCCTGGAATGGGTTGTCCAGGGAGGTGGTTGGGGCCCCATCCCTGGAGGTGTTTAAGACCAGGCTGGACAAGGCTCTGGCCAGCCTGATCTAGTGTGGGGTGTCCCTGCCCATGGCAGGGGGATTGGAACTAGATGATCCTTGTGGTCCCTTCCAACCCTGACTGATACTATGATACTATGACTGACAGTTGCTCTGATTTTCTGTAATAAGCTGAAACTTTAAATTAACCTGAGCAAGGATAGAAGGAGAAGATGTGGTAAGCATAGTAACACCTAGTGTTTATTTTCCACCCTGTGTTTAAAAAGGTACTTTTCTTTTCAGAGTAATGGCAATGTAAATGTTGATCCCAATTTATCTCTAAATTTTATTTTCTAACAAGTAGGAAGTCACTGAAAGGTATTTATCTACTATGTAGACTTGAGAGCAAAATAAAAACATTGACCTTCAATTCCTTCCTGTTTTAGCTTTCTTCCTATCAGAGAATGGCAGTATTTAGCACAAGGACAAATGCCTGCATTTTTATGGCAATGTAGGCAATGCTGTAATGAAACAAATAGCCTCTAGGAGAAAAAAAATGGAAGCCTTTCAGAAATCTTGAAGTGAAAAAAAGGCATTTTCCTCAAACTGTATGCAAAATACCCAAATAAGGTGAAAAACAGTCCTTTGAAAAAACAGATTTCCTACTCCCTCAGGCTGCAACATTTTACTGGATAACTGAATACTCATTTTCTTAATACTCGTTTTCTTAATTATTCTTGATAGCTAGCTACAGTACAGATAACAGAGTGAAATCAGACACCTGCTACATTGAAAAGGCGTGCCAGCTGAATGATCGGTGTGTTTTCTTCCTATAGCGCATCTCTGTCTAAAAACCTTATTTCACCTAGGATATTTTTTTTCTCATTACTCCATTAGAATCAAGGTAACATAGCATCTGAAATAGCTTTGAAATGCAATAATTCCAAGAATGATGAGAAATAAAATGTGTGCTGTTCTGATGTGAAACAGTTATTTGCCCCTTGCATAGTTTGGGAGAGTAATTGCATATTTTTAAAGCTATAAACTATTTGATACTATTGCCATCACTTTTATCTGTTAAATATCACATTGTTTCTCCCTGGTGTGGTAGGTTGAGAGAGAGAAAGAAAGGCAGATATTAAAGAAAAGAGATGTTATTAGGCTTCAAAAGTACATGTAGGCATTAGTTTTGCTTATCTCAAGGTCAGCTCCGCTTAGTTTGCTGAGAAGCAGACAGACTGAGAAGTAGAACAGGCTGGAATGGCAATACAGGCTGAAAACTAAGAAAAATTCCAACTGCCCTAAAACTTAAAGTTGCATTCTGCCCATCTACCAATGAAATTCATCTAGAATATTTCAGTGTTTTCGTTCTGGTACCAAAACATTCAGCCAGAGTGTTCCCAGCACTGTCTCTCTCTTAAAGGCACAGCCTCAAATGGTCACACCTGGGTTTACCCTTTTATGGATTCAAAATTGTGAATATCTGGTTAAACAGTTAAAAAAAACCCATGGTGTAAATCTTTTGGTGTAAACTCTGAGACACAGAAGAAGAAATGTGTCTTTAATCACAAAATTTTCAAAAGAAAATATAGTAAATCTTGCATGTGTCTCTGTGTGTTACATATTTTGCAGGTGTGACCGTTTGACGCTGTGCCTTTAAGAAAGGGGCACACTGGCTAAATGTTTATAAAATATTTTGGTGTTCTAAACGAATTTCATTGGTAGGATTGTGGGAGGAGAGATTGGACCCAGGGGAGCTGGGGACTTTCTCTCAGTCTTCCTTCCTTCGCTGTCCCTCTCGGCTGGATCTGCTTCTGGGATTCTGGCCAACTAAGATAAGATACTAACTCCCTGGCCTTTCTTCCTTTCCTGCCCTGTTAACCATCCACATCTCTTTTCTACCTCTTTTGGGGGAGAAGGGAGGTAGGGGGGTGAAGGGGGCACAGGGGGAAGCCCCCTCTGTGGGGGGTCTGGTTTCTGGTTGAGTTCATTTGCTGTATATTCCTATATATATTGTAAAATACCTGTATTTGTTGTGTTACATATAATCTGTTTCCTTGTAAAATATAATCTCATTTCTCTGACTGGGTTTAGCCGTGGTCTCTTTCTCAGTGGGGGAGGGAAAGCAGAGCCTTTCCTTTCAAACCACCACACTCCTTTTTTTCATTGGCGCCCAACATGGGGCCGGGTAATTAAGTAATTAAGTTGATTTATTGCTTGTCTCAGCCAGAGAAATGAAATTAAGATGTTGTGGGGTTTTAAGCAGTTGCTGTTTTCCGTGTGTTCTATATTGGTCTACTGGTACTGCATCGGGTTCATGTTAGACCAGATAGGTAAATATTTAATGCATAAAATCTATTTGTGGTTTATGCATAGGATCCAGCTGTTGTATAAACACTGTTTGTGTTTTTTTTGGCTCACTAATTACGGCAATAGAACGTCTTCCACTTTGCCGATCGAGATAAGGGAGTTTAACACTTCAGGAGGTCAAAGAGTAACTTTAAGTGCTGGCTGGGATCTTAAGGTGATTTATTTGACGGGTGTAATCCTGCTGTTGCTGATAATTAATGTCTATCTGCTGTGGGCTCTACATAGAGAGAAAAAGGTTTCTCGACCATGTTTTGTGATTAAGCAAAAATCTAGGAAGCGTAGGCGTTCCTCTAAATCTGCCCCAGAGTCCTCGAGTGACGAGGAAGGGGTTGCGTCAGCTAGAAAAAACAATTTCATTGGTCGTTTGCACTGTCCATCCAATCAGAATCAATATTTACAGTTCGTGAGTCAAGTTCATAGTCCATTCCGGCTATACTCAGATGTAGATGATTCAGAAGTCCAAAAAAGTCAGGAAATAAGAAAATGGAAACCAGCTTGTCTCTCCACAGATGAAGTGAAGAAAAGGCAAATAGGAACACAGGGACTCTCAGCTGACTCAGGGCTCTCAGGGTTCTCAGGGTTTGTGCACTGTAGATTCCTCAGGGACTCTTCCTTTGGGCGCGTTGTAGATGTACAACAGTCTGAAATTAAGCTCTTTCAGCTAAAGTTAAATTTCTTTGTGGAATACACTGAATTTGATCATTTTCCTGCATTACCCAATAAGTGTGACCCGGACCTTCTGCTGAAACCAACCCTCGGACAGGTTTAGCCTCTCCTGAGGGTGAAAATACCCAAACAGTTTTACCTAACAGATTCTTTTCTCTAACAACAGGAACTCTATCACCTTCTACTCTCTGTAGCAGATCTGAATGTGCCGGTCCAGCTTGGTTCACTGAACCTCTACTATTCACCAGCCAGGTTGCTTGTGCTAAATGTTTCTCCCAGTTTTTCAAAGATCCACCTCCCATGGCTTTGAGAGTGGTCTTCAACAAACCGTTGTAGCGTTCAATCTTCCCTGCAGCTGGTGCATAGTAAGGAATATGGAAAATCCACTCAATACCGTGCTCTTTTGCCCAGCTCTTTACAAGGTTGTTCTTGAAGTGAGTTCCATTGTCTGACTCAGTCCTCTCTGGACTTCCGTGTCTCCACAGGATCTGTCTCTCCAAACCAAGAATTGTGTTGCGTGCAGTTGCATGTGGAACTGCATGAGTTTCCAGCCATCTGGTGTTTGCCTCTACCATAGTAAGCACGTATTGCTTACCAGAATGAGAATGTGGTAGAGTGATGTAGTCAATCTGCCAGGCTTCACCATACCTGTACTTGGCCCATCTGTCACCATACCACAAAGGCTTAATTCGCTTTGACTGCTTAATAGCAGCACAAATGTCACAGTCATGGATGACTTGTGTGATAGCATCCATGGAAAAGTCTATGGATCTGTCACGAGCCCACTGTTATGTTGCATTTCTGCCATGATGTCCTGATGAATCGTGAGCCCACCGAGCTAAGAATATCTCACCTCGGTGTTTCCAGTCGAGATCAAGTTCAGAGTCCTTGTCTACTTGAGAAACTCTTGCAGCTAAATCTGCCTGATGGTTGTGCTGCTGTTCCTCAGTAGCTTTGCTCTTAGGAATGTGAGCATCAATGTGTCTCACTTTCACTGGAATTCTCTCAATTCGATCAGCAATGTCTTGCCACAGTTCAGCTGCCCAGATGGGTTTCCCTGTCCTCTGCCAGCCATTCTTCTTCCAGTTCCTTAGCCAACCCCATAGAGCATTGGCTACCATCCAGGAGTCGGTGTAGAGATAAAGCTTTGGCCATCTCTCACGTTCAGCTACGTCGAGAGCTAGCTGCACAGCTTTTACCTCTGCAAACTGACTGGACTCTCCTTCTCCATCCTTCGCCTCTACAACTCGGCGTGTTGGACTCCACACAGCAGACTTCCACCTTTGCTTGTTCCCGATGAGATGACAGGAACCGTCTGTGAACAAAGCATATTTCTTTTCATCATCAGAAAGGTCATTGTAAGGAGGAGCTTCCTCAGCACGAGTTACTCTCTCCTCTGGAGGTTTAGCACAGTTGGTATCTTCAGGCCAACTTGAGATCATCTCCACCTGACAAGGTCTTTCAAGATTTCCCATTTGAGCTCTCTGTGTTATCAGAGCCATCCACTTAGACCAGGTGGAATCTGTAGCATGATGTGGTGTGGAACCCTTGCCTTTGAACATCCAATTCAAAACTGGCAATCTGGGAGCTAAGAGAAGTTATGATTCAGTTCCAATCACTTCAGAAGCTGCTTTCACTCCATCATAGGCAGCTAGAATCTCTTTCTCTGTTGGAGTGTAATTAGCCTCTGAACATCTGTAACCTCGACTCCAGAAACCAAGAGGTCATCCACGTATCTCACCTGGAGCTTTTTGCCACAAGCACCAGGTTGGACCATTGTCACCTGCAGCCGTGTACAAAATATTCTTAATGTCTGGACCATCTCGGACAGGTCCCAGACCCACTGCTTGTACCACTTCCTGCTTTATCTGGTTGTCGTAGTTTGGGCTGGGTGCCCTCTGCTACAGGGGTGTTTCCTGTGTCCAGAAGTCCATCCCAGTGGGTGGACTCAGGAAATTAGGTATTCCTACCATAATCCCTTGCACCACTGTAAATTTTGCGGTGGGGTCTGGCACTTCCTCTTTCCTTCCCTCTCCAAGACTTGGTAACTGGGGGGGAGATCTCCCGGCCATGGGCCTGATTGGGCCCAAAGCCAAAGGGTGATGGGCAGTCTCAGGTCTGGCCAGCTGAGACTAGCCCAGCAGAGGGAGGGGGAAGAAGGAGCCCTGGGGGTTTTGGATGCACCCTCATGTGGGGTTTGGAGTCTTTCTGGGTTTACTTTGGTTTCTTTCTTGTCACCATGTTTCCTTTTGTGCACACTCACTGTTCTCTATTTAAACTCTCCATTACTTTTGCAATCAGTTTGTCTGAGTCATTATTTCTGCCTGTGGTGGGGAGGGGGTCTGCCCCAACCCATTACACTGGTCAAAGGCTGCTTGTTGTACAGGTCCCCAGTGGAAACTGTTCCTCTTACAAGTCACATCATGCAGAGGTTTCACAACCTGACTGTATCCAGGAATGTGTAGTCTCCAAAATCCCACTATCCCCAAGAAACGTAGAGTTTCTTGCTTGTTCGTGGGATTTGCCATGGTAGAGACTCTATATACCACATCCACTGGAATGTGTCGGCATCCATCCTGCCACTGCACTCCCAGAAACTGGATCTCTGTGGTAGGACCTTTCACCTTGTCTCTCTTGATGGCAAAACCTGCATTCAGAAGAATGTCCATGATTTTGTTACCTTTCTAGAAGACTTCCTCAGCAGTTTTACCCCAGACGATGATATCATCGATGAACTGGATGTGTTCTGGAGCACCACCTTCCTCCAGAGCATCATGGATTACTGCATGACAGATGCTGGAGCTGTGGATCCAGCCCATTGGCAGTCTGTTGAAAGTGTACTGGATTCCTCTCCAGGTGAAAGCAAACTGAGGCCTGCATTCCTCTGCTATGGGAATAGAGAAGAATGCATTAGTAATGTCTATGGTTGCATACCATTTGGCCTCTTTGGATTCCAGCTCATACTGGAGTTCCATCATGTCTGGTACTGCTGCACTCTTAGGCGGTGTTACTTCATTGAGGGCTCGGTAGTCCACTGTCAGACGCCAGTCTCCATTCGGCTTTCGCACAGGCCACACTGGACTGTTGAAAGGTGAATGAGTTTTGCTGATGACTTTCTGACTCTCCAACTGACGAATCAGATTCTGAATGGGCAACAAAGAGTCACGGTTGGTTCTGTATTGTCTGTGATGCACAGTCTGAGAAGCAACCGGCAATTTAATGTCCTGAATCTTGTGTTGTCCCACAACTGCAGATTCATCAGAGAGTTCAGGTCTAGTAGACAACTTCAGCTTTTGTCCATCAATTTCTACAGAAGCTACTCCAAAAGCCCATTTGTAACCTTTAGGGTCCTTGAAATGCCCTTCTCTCAGAAAATCAATTCCCAAAATACAAGGTGCATCAGGTCCGGTCACAACTGTATGCTTCTTCCACTGCTTACCAGTTAGACTTATATTAACCTCTACCTTACTTAACTCTTGAGATCCACCAGTGACTCCCAGAATAGTTATAGACTCTGATCCCTGATAATTTGATGGCATTATGGTGCACTGAGCTCCTGTGTCAACCAAGGCCCTGTACTTCTGAAAGTGTGAAGTGCCAGGCCACTGGATGTACACATCCCAATAGATTCTGTTATCTCCATTATCCCTCTCCTCCCCCTGGTGGGAGGCAGGGCACCCCTAATTATGGGGAACATTTCCACAGGTGCAACGAGCACACTGTGCAGTGTTAGAACTGGAGCCACTGTTGGAGCTGTCATTGTTGTCCTGGGGAACTGTGGAAGTAACAGCTACCCTTCTGGTACTGCTACCCTGGGTTCTGCCATTTTGCAGTTCCCTCAGTCTCCTGAAAAGATTAGAAGTTGTTTGACCATCCCACCTGTTCATGTTCTCACCAAACTGATCACGTAGAGTTATCCAAATGGTCCTAGGTGATTGCCTTGGTGGTCTGTTTTGGTTTGGCCTGTTTTGGAATGACCTCCTTGGAGGACGTCTATTCCTCACAGCTGAAACCTGCACCCACCTGGAGGAAGAATTGGAATTATCTCTTCGTGCCAATTGGGATATAGAATCTTTCAGGTCTTTCATGCAATTCTCCAGTTTTCCATACAGCATTTCAATGGCTGAAACCAAAGAAACACGTGTCATGCTATCATCCAATTGTCTTAGTTGATCAGTGAATTGGCCAACTGTGGGAGGATCTCCACCATAATGTCTTGCCACAATTCTGCTTGCCAAAATGTTTGCATATTTGGAAGGAGCAAGTTTGATGAGCTTTTTAGCAAGACCAGCTGCCACAGGAATATCGTCAGGATTCAGAGTATCCTGGTCACCATAGAATATCTCTCTAATGGCAAACTCTCTAAGACGCTTAATTCCCTCATCTATGGTAGTCCAGGGCTTAGGATTCCATGGAATATCATCTCGGGAAGGGTATCTCAGGGAAACCGCCATTAAAAGGCGTATCCACAGATTAACCTTACCGAGGATCTTGGCTAGATGTCTATCTATTCCATTATTCTTTGAGAGAGTTCCTAGCTGGGCTGCTGACTTGTCTCCAACTATTAGAGCTGGAGCACCTGTATCATAACACCTAGCAAGCCAAGATAGGATGGGTTCCTTATCTGCTCTGAGGTAATCTTTACGGACATTGCGAATCTCCTCCCTCGGTGACGAGCAGCTCTGCAGGTCATCCTCCTCTTCATCTATCACATCTTCCTGAATGTTTTGTCCCCATAATCCTGCTGTCACTCTCCTAAGGATCTCTTTAAGCTGAGAAGCACCACTGCCAGCTGCTGTCTTAGCTGCATCTCCATCCTGTGATGATCTCAATAACTCAGCTATATCTCTAAGGCGAACCTTCTTTTCATCTCCAGCAGGCACTTTCCTAGCAGAGGTTCCCTCACCAGGATTAGTCTGTCTAGCAGAGGTTCCCTCACTGGGATCAGTCTCCTGCTCTTCTCCTCCATTAGCTCCACTAGCTCCTGGATCAGCTTTGGCCTTTCCACCTCTCGTCTTTAAGACTGCTACTTGTTTAACTGGAGCTGTGTTTGAATTTACAGCCATCCTGATAGAAGCTGACAGGTCCTGATCTAAACCAGCCGCCGTGGGGGCCCCTTCCGGTCCTGTCATGACAGACGGAAATGACCTTGCCTCACTACTGGTCGCCATCTTGGGAATGGGAGCCGCTCCTGGCTGCTTGCCAAAGTCATAGAGTGGAGCATTTAAGGCTGCTTTGCCAATAGGTTTTGCTATTTTTCTAACTGACGCAGCCCCTTCCTCGTCACTTGAGAACTCTGGGGCAGATTTAGAGGAACGCCTACGCTTCCTAGATTTTTGCTTAATCACAAAACATGGTCGAGAAACTTTTTTCTCTCTATGTAGAGCCCACAGCAGATAGACATTAATTATCAGCAACAGCAGGATTACACCCGTCAAATAAATCACCTTAAGATCCCAGCCAGCACTTAAAGTTACTCTTTGACCTCCTGAAGTGTTAAACTCCCTTATCTCGATCGGCAAAGTGGAAGACGTTCTATTGCCGTAATTAGTGAGCCGAAAAAAACCCAAACAGTGTTTATATAACAGCTGGATCCTATGCATAAACCACAAATAGATTTTACGCATTAAATATTTACCTATCTGGTCTAACATCAACCCGATGCAGTACTGGTAGACCAATATAGAACACACGGAAAACAGCAACTGCTTAAAAACCCACAACATCTTAATTTCATTTCTCCGGCTGAGACAAACAATAAATCAACTTAATTACTTAATTACCCAGCCCCACGTTGGGCGCCAATGAAAAAAAGGAGTGTGGTGGTTTGAAAGGAAAGGCTCTGCTTTCCCTCCCCCACTGAGAAAGAGACCACGGCTAAACCCAGTCGGAGAAATGAGATTATATTTTACAAGGAAACAGATTATATGTAACACAACAAATACAGGTATTTTACAATATATACAGGAATATACAGCAAATGAACTCAACTAGAAACCAGACCCCCCACAGAGGGGGCTTCCCCCTGTGCCCCCTTCACCCCCCTACCTCCCTTCTCCCCCAAAAGAGGTAGAAAAGAGATGTGGATGGTTAACAGGGCAGGAAAGGAAGAAAGGCCTTGCACAGGGAGTTAGTATCTTATCTTAGTTGGCCAGAATCCCAGAAGCAGATCCAGCCGAGAGGGACAGCGAAGGAAGGAAGACTGAGAGAAAGTCCCCAGCTCCCCTGGGTCCAATCTCTCCTCCCACAATCCTACCAATGAAATTCGTTTAGAACACCAAAATATTTTATAAACATTTAGCCAGTGTGCCCCTTTCTTAAAGGCACAGCGTCAAACGGTCACAGCAGGATAACAGTTATTGCATTGGCAGCTTCTATTACCATATGTGCACAATAAGTAAATGAATATAAAATTGAATGTACGCATAAAAGAAGGCTAAACCTACTCAGCTTAACAAATCCATCTTCCCATCTGCTGCATACTGGAGCATGAACAGGGCATAGTTTGAATCTTAAAGATTAGCAGAATTACAGTCTTGGTTAACAGCATGGTCATGTGGATGAAATTATTATTAAAGTCAGTGTATGGTAATTGGGATACCAGAGATTGCATTTACTTAATTCATTAATCTAATTCAATGACTAGGGAAATTAATTATTATTATTAATTATTATTATTAAATATTAATTATTTCAGTTGAAATGTTCAGCAGTTATACACAAAATAATGTTAAGAATATTTTAAATAAATTGTGATACCTTTTTTGCTCATTGGTTAAAATTTAAATTACTATAGTTTTCTTTATAAACCATTGCTCTGTCCATAGTAGAACTGATCATTTATGAGAAATGAGGAGCATAAAATATATTTTCCAGTAGAACTTGAAACAAGCTTGGAACATTTCTGTCCACACTGGTTGTACTTAAAATGCAGAATGACAAATATTTAAGATAATGGCAGGGACTGGAAGAAGGAACTGCCCATTGTGGGTGAAGATCAGGTTCGTGACCATCTGAAGAACCTGAAAGTGTTCAAGTCCACAGGACCCAATGAGATACACTCACAGGTGTAGACGGAACTGGTGGATGAGGTTGCTAAACCACTCTCCATCATATTCCAAAAGTCATGGCAGTCCAGGGAAGACCCCACTGGCTGGATAAGGGGAAACATATCTCCCATTTTCAAGAAGAGAAAGAGGGATGAACTAGGGAACTATAGGCCAGGCAGTCTCACCTCTGTGCCCAGTAAGATCATGGAGCAGATCCTCTGGAGGCACTGAAGAGGTGGCTTCACCAAGGACAAGTCCTGCCTGACAAACTTGGTGGCCTTTTATGACAAGGTCACATTAATAGATGAAGGCCAAACAGCTGAGGTCATTTACCTGGACTTGATCAAAGCCTTTGACACTGTCCTGCACAACATCCTGGTCTCCAAGATGGTGCAGTATGAGTTTGATGGATGGACTATTTAGTGGATAAAGAACTGGCTTGACAGCCACACCCAAAGGGCAGCTATCAATAGGTCCATGTGCAAGAGGAGGCCAGTGATGAGTGGAGTCCCTCAGTGTGAGATACTAAAAGCTTGTCTCTCCTGATGTAACTCAACAAAGATAAAATCAACGACCGAGGCCACCTTCGGGAATATGCATAAGACAAGATAATCTCCACCCATAAAGTACCCCAGAAAGGGAGGATGGTGAGACGATGGATTCACCACCTGGCCCCTGATTTCCTGAGGGACAAAACTTGGACACATAGCTAAGGACTAAAAAACTGTATAAAAGACTTGAGCAACTACTAGCTCAGTAGAAGAAAAACAAGGAATCAAAAACACAGAAGGAAAACACAGATGAAGAAAAACACAGGAGAAGGACAACATCACTGAGAAGGAAAGCACGAGAGATGGAAAAGCCCGGGACAATGATACTCTGAAGAAAAGAGTCCACGGAGCCTGGAAGAAGCAGACCGAACTCTCTCTCTGTGTCCTAAGGTCCGCCTGCTGCAACTCATGGAGCTGAAGACACTGCCCAATGGACCAACTCTCTTCTACAGCCAAAGCCTCAGCACCCTTTCTCTACAGACCCAACATGTCCTGCAGCAGCTTTCCTCCACAGACTCAAACTGCCTTGGGGGGGTAAGGGATGTGGTAATATAATTCCTTTCCTCTTCTCTCTCTTTTCTCTCTCCCTCTCTATTTTCTATCTCTCCCCTTCTGATCCATCCACTTTATTTATTACATAAATAGCCTAGCTGTTGATATTTTGGCCTTGTTTGTGCCTCTAATTTCACAACATGGGAATATTCAAAAGAACTGAGTCTCTTTCCCTCTCTGGACCGAGACACTCAGGGGTCAGTACTGGGACCAGTCTTGTTTAACATCTTTGTTGGTGACATGGACAGTGGCATTGAGTCCACCCTCAGCAGGTTTGCTGATGACACCCAAGTTGTGTCATGCAGCAGACATGCTGGAAGGAAAGCGACATGCACCCAGAGACACCTTGACAGGCTGGAGAGGTGGACCCGTGTCAACCTCATGAGGTTCAGCAAGACCAAGTGCGAAGTCTTGCATCTGGGTCGGGACAATTCCATGCACAAATATAGGCTGGGCTTGAGAGCAGCCCTGAAGAAGCGGACCTGGGGATGCTGGTGGATGAGAAATTCAACACGAGCCACCAGTGTACACTTGCATCTTAGAAAGCCAATCACATCCTGGGTTGCATCAAGAGAAGTATAGTCAGCAGGTCAAGGGAGGTGATTCTCCTCTTCTGCTCCACTCTGGTGAAACCCCACCTGGAGTACTGCATCCAGTTCTGGAGCCCCTATTACAAGAGGGATATGGACATGCTGGAGCATGTCCAGAGAAGAGCCACAAGGATAATTAGAGGGCTGGAGCACCTCTCCTATGAAGACAGACTGAGGGAGTGTGGGCTATTCCATCTGGAGCAGGGAAGGCTCTGGGGAGACCTTATTGTGACATTCCAGTACCTTAAGGGAGCCTACAAGAAAGCTGGCAAGGGACTTATTAGGGTGTCAGCCAATAATAGGACTAGGGGGAATGGAGTAAAACTCCCAGTGATTAGATTCAATTTGAATGTTAGGAAGTTCTTCACCATGAGGCTTGTGAGACACTGGAATGGGTTACTCAGGGAGGTGGTAGAAGCCCCATCCCTGGAGATTTTTATGCCCAGGCTGGATGTGCCCTGAGCAACTTGTTCTAGTGTGAGGTGTCCCTGCCCATGGCAGGGGTGTTGGAACTAGATGATCCTTGAGGTCCTTTCCAACCCTAACAATTCTATGATTCTATGATTCTAAGACATTCTGTGATATCATAACACTCAATATGTTTACATCTATGATGTAAGTGATATCATTGCTATGTCATTCCTGTGTCTTCTGCTAGTTCAGTGTGAATTGAAACATTGTAGACTTTATTTGTGTGTTTTGCATGTAATGTATCCCATCTTTGGAACAGAGATGACAACTACTTTTAACGATTGTCAGGATTAGTTAGTGAGACTAGGTAGATAAATTCATACACAAAGCTAGCATTTTCAGCAGTGATTGTATGCTTCTAAAAAGCTCAAGGTCATTCTTTCTTCTAATGTATCTTTTATAGTTTGCTCTTCTTTATATTCCAATTTCTGTATAATCTAATCTTTTACCTGTCTTACAAAACTATTTCCAGGCCATGTAACAAGTAGCATAAGTCTTACTCTATGTCATTTGTGTCGAAATTATAGAAAAGAAGCAATGTTGGTGTTTTTTTCTGGTGGCATCTAGGTTTCAATTTCTTCTCAGACGTTTCCAGGCCATTTTACACAGTGGTAATTGAGAATGACCTAAAATAAATATTTTTGTTTTTCACTGCTTCTTTCACATGAATAAAATATTACACATTGATGGAAAATTAAATTATCAATGGAGAAGCTTAATTTTCTGTAGTAGATGGAAGTATAAATAGTAGCCTCTTCATACTCCTTTAAGTCATAGTATTTTAAAGAGAAAATATTGTTTGAAAGAGAAACCTCTCTTTCATAATTCTAATATGTATGTTCTGTAAAAGAATATTTGAGAAAATAATTAGAACCCTCAGGTACGTTCTGTATGGTCTCATATGAAATTTGCATGGCAGCAAATACAGCCTTAAGGTAAATTCTTTTTCTTCCCTCAAGCAGTGATGGCCTTCTTGTGAAGACAAGATCCGTAATATCCCACTTTTGGAAATGGCACATCACTGTGTCACTCTTGATGTCTCGCTTCTCAATGTTGTCACTTTTCTGTCTTAAGCATAGCTTACCTTAATTTTCTTCCTCATCCACTCAGATGGTATTAAGTAGCTATTGACAAGAGGTCTTTTCCAACTTAAATTATTCCATGATTTCTACAATTCAATAAAACTTGCTTTGGCAGTCTGATCCCAGATTCTTTGACATTCAAATTCCCATTCCCTTTAGTACATGATCTGAACATATTCTGGTTTGGTAGAGTTTTGTGCATAGTGTAAGTTACTTGGCTTTTTTTCTTGTTCAAAAAATCTGAACAAGAGGTGTAACATCAATATTTGTCGCTGTATTTATGTTATTATTGATGTTAGGACAAATCAATGATTGATATAACTTCAGATTCTTAACAAATCTGCTCAGGTTTTAAAAAAAAAATGAAAAAATAATATAACCTCAGTTCTTTTCTGAAGGGGTACTGTGAGCAACGTTTGTATTCTAACAATGTAGATGTAGCAAAACAGGTTCTTGAGTGGAAACATGGTTTCCTGATAGATAAGTTTGTGTGGCATCTGGTATCTGGTCTCTTACCAGAATTAATCTATTTTCTGTCTCAGTTGGTAGATCACGAGACTCTCTCAGGGTCATCGGTTTGAGCCCCACGTTGGGTGCCAATTATTTTGAATAATGTAGTGGGTTGAAATTTCCCATTACATTTACTAAGCATGACTGACTCATTTGGAAGCAAATGGAAGCTGTATTTACAAAGCAAAAACTACACTATGCAATGCAATGCAATTAATATGCACAAAATATACCATATTTACAATATTATACAGGTATTTACAATCAGAAAATATCACAGAAAGACCGTGTACCCCCTTTGGGATTTCCCTCTGGGGAATCCCCAGAGAAAACAGGGGCGATGCTCCACTGCCCCCCAGACCTCCTCCACATCTCCTGTAATAGAAGCAAAGAGGAGATAGAAGGAATGTTAGTTCAAAGAAGCAATGTTAGCATTCTTATCTTTTCTCAAGGCCAGCCAAAAGTGATTATGTTCTCCCCAGCAAAGCAGAACAGCCAAGACCACAGGAGAAAAGAAAAGAAATGAGAATTTAAGTGAAATGTGAAAGATGTTTATGGAACAACTGCCCAATTAATCTGTTTAGAATAATCTTTTGTTTTCCTTTTTACACCCAATAGTGAATTATTTATATTTTTCTACTGCTCAAAATCTGCAGCTTCATTTTAAAGGCATAGCCTAAAACTGCTACAATCCACCCCTTCTGAACAGTTTCATTGGCTGTTGATACTATTCATCTAATCTAAAACAATATCCACAGCAAGTAAGTAAAGTTCACAGTCCATTCTGGCTGTCCTCAGATGTAGATGATTCATAAGGCCAAAAACCAGGAAACAAGAAAACAGAAAACAGTTTCTCTCCATAGACAAGGAGAAGAAAAGGAACAGGGACTCTCAGGTGACTCAGGGTTCTCAGGGTTCTTAGGGTTCGTGCACTGTAGATTCTTCATGGGTTCTTCCTTTGGATGTGATGTTGTACCTGTACAACATTCTGAACTTAAACTCTCTCAGCTAAAGTTAGATTTCTCTGTGGAATACACTGAATTTCACCATTCTCTTGCAGTAGCCAGTAAGTGTGACCAGGACCTTCAGCAGAAACCACTCCTTGGACAGGTTTGGGCTCTGCTGAAGGAGAAAATATCCAAACACTTTTGCCTAACTGCAGGGGAAGGGTTGGTTTTGAATATTTTTTGAAAGCTATGGGGATGATTTGCCTTTGCTCGAGTTAGAGAAGGCTATGTTTAGTGTTTGACTCGGAAAAGAATGCAAACATCTTTCAACCAAAGGAAAGAAATTAGGCAGAATTTGCTGGATGTGTTAAAATATGGTTTTGTATGCCTTAATTACACACATGCCAGTAGAAAAAGACCAATTAAGATGTGACAAATGTGCCTTCTCATAGACTATATAAATTTGCTGTATAACGTAATAAATGTCTTCCCCTGCTTACATCTTGTCCTAGAAGATGTGCTTGGGGTGAATACAACATCTATATTTATGGTAGGTTGAGAGAGGGCTTAGCTCTCCCTCCTCCACAGATTAAGAAACCACAACTAACTCAGTCGAAGAGCAAAAGCTATATATTTACAAGCATATATGGAAAGCAGGTTATTTATAACAAAATATATACAGGTATTTACAATATATACACAGAAATACGCAGCAAAGAGAAATAACACAACAAAAATCCCTCCCCGAGGGAGGGATCCCCTCCTTGGAACCCACTCTCTCCCCCCCCCTTCCTCCCTTTTTACCCAAAAAGGGGTTAGAGAGAGAGATAGGCAAGTTACTAAGGAAAAGAGTTGTTAGTAAGCTTCAAAAGCCCATGCAGGATTAGTGTTTGCTTATCTGAAGGCCAACTCCAGCAGTTTGCAGAAGAAGCAGGCAGGGAGAACAGGCTGAAACTCCAACTCCAACTCCAACTCCCAAACCGAACTGAACTGAGGAAAAAAAATTTCCAACTGCTTCACAATCTAAAGCTGCATTTTTGTTTATCCACCAATGAAATTCATTTAGATATCAGAATGTTTTGGTTCTAGTACTGAAAACATTTAGCCAGTGTGTCTCAGCACTGCTTGTCCTTAAAGGCACAGCCTCAAACTATCACAGTCCACCCCTTTCTAAACAATTTCATTGGCTGTTCGTACTGTCCATCCAATCTAAAACAATATTTACAGTTTGTAAGTAAAGTTCATAGTCCATTCCGGCTATACTCAGATGTAGATGACTCAGAAGTCCAAGAAAATCAAAAATCAAGAAAATGGAAAACAGTTTGTCTCTCCGCAGACGAAGCGAAGAAAAGGGAAAAAGGGAAACAGGGACTCTCAGTTGACTCAGGGCTCTCAGGGCTCTCAGGGTTCGTGCACCGTAGATTCCTCAGGGATTCTTCCTTTGGATGCAATGTAGCTGTACAACAGTCTGAAATTAAACTCTTTCAGCTAAAGCTAAATCTCTTTGTGGAATACACTGGATTTCACCATTCTCCTGCATTACCCAATAAGTGTGACCCGGACCTTCTGCTGAAACCACCCCTCGGACAGGTTTAGCCTCTCCTGAGGGCGAAAATACCCAAACAGTTTTACCTAACAGATTCTTTTCTCTAATAACGGGAACTCCATCACCTTCTACTCTCTGTAGCAGATCTGAATGTGCCGGTCCAGCTTGGTTCACTGAACCTCTACTATTCACCAGCCAGGTTGCTTGTGCTAAATGTTTCTCCCAATTCTTTAGTGATCCACCTCCCATGGCTTTGAGAGTGGTCTTCAACAAACCGTTGTAGCGTTTGATCTTCCCTGCAGCCGGTGCATAGTAAGGAATGTGGAAAATCCACTCAATACCGTTCTCTTTTGCCTAGCTCTTTACAAGATTGTTCTTGAAATGAGTTCCGTTGTCTGACTCGATCCTCTCTGGAGTTCCTTGTCTCCACAGGATCTGTCTCTCCAAACCGAGAATGGTGTTGCGTGCAGTTGCATGTGGAACTGCATAAGTTTCCAGCCATCCAGTGTTTGCCTCTACCATAGTAAGCACATATTGCTTACCAGAATGAGAACGTGGTAGAGTGATGTAGTCAATCTGCCAAGCTTCACCATACCTGTACTTGGACCATCTGTCACCATACCACAAGGGCTTAATTCGCTTTGACTGCTTAATAGCAGCACAAATGTCACAGTCATGGATGACTTGTGTGATAGCATCCATGGAAATATCTATGGATCTGTCACGAGCCCATTGGTATGTTGCATCTCTGCCTTGATGTCCTGATGAATTATGAGCCCACCGAGCTAAGAATATCTCGCCTCGGTGTTTCCAGTTGAGATCAAGATCAGAGTCCTTGTCTACTTGAGAAACTCTTGCAGCTAAATCTGCTTGATGGTTGTGTTGCTGTTCCTCAGTAGCTTTGCTCCTAGGAATGTGAGCATCAATGTGTCTCACTTTCACTGGAATTCTCTCAACTCGATCGGCAATGTCTTGCCACAGTTCAGCTGCCCAGATGGGTTTTCCTTTCCTCTGGCAGCCATTCTTCTTCAGATCCTGCGCTCTCCAGGATCGTCGACACTGGGTAGCGGGGTCCTCCCACCTCTTCCATTCTTTTTCCATTTCTTTAGCCAACCCCATAGAGCACTGGCTACCATCCATGAGTCGGTGTAGAGATAAAGCTTTGGCCATCTCTCACGTTCAGCTACATCGAGAGCTAGCTGGACAGCTTTTACCTCTGCAAACTGACTGGATTCTCCTTCTCCATCCTTCGACTCTGCAACTCTCCATGTCGGACTCCACACAGCAGACTTCCACCTTCGCTTGTTCCCGATGAGACGACAGGAACCGTCTGTGAACAAAGCATACTTCTTTTCATCATCAGAAAGGTCATTGTAAGGAAGAGCTTCCTCAGCACGAGTCACTCTCTCCTCTGGAGGTTTTGGTACAGTTGGTATCTTCAGGCCAACTTGAGATCACCTCCACCACACCAGGTCTTTCAAGATTTCCCATTTGAGCTCTCTGTGTTATCAGAGCCATCCACTTAGACCAGGTGGAATCTGTGGCATGATGTGGTGTGGAACCTTTGCCTTTGAACATCCAAATCAAAACTGGCAATCTGGGAGCTAAGAGAAGCTGTGATTCAGTTCCAATCACTTCAGAAACTGCTTTCACTCCTTCATATGCAGCTAGAATCTCTTTCTCTGTTGGAGTATAATTAGCCTCTGAACCTCTGTAACCTCGACTCCAGAAACCAAGAGGTCGTCCACGTGTCTCACCTGGAGCTTTTTGCCACAAGCACCAGGTTGGACCATTGTCACCTGCAGCCGTGTACAAAATGTTCTTAATGTCTGGACCATCTCGGACAGGTCCCAGACCCACTGCTTGTACCACTTCTTGCTTTATCTGGTCAAAGGCTGCTTGTTGTACAGGTCCCCAGTGGAAACTGTTCCTCTTTCAAGTCACATCATGCAGAGGTTTCACAATCTGACTGTATCCAGGAATGTGTAGTCTCCAAAATCCCACTATCCCCAAGAAACGTAGAGTTTTTCGCTTGTTCATGGAATTTGCCATGGTAGAGACTCTATTTACCACATCCACTGGAATGTGTCGGCGTCCGTCCTGCCACTGCTCTCCCAGAAACTGGATTTCTGTGGTAGGACCTTTCACCTTGTCTCTCTTGATGGCAAAACCTGCATTCAGAAGAATGTCCATGATTTTGTTACCTTTCTCGAAGACTTCCTCAGCAGTTTTGCCCCAGACAATGATATCATCAATGAACTGGATGTGTTCTGGAGCACCACCTTCCTCCAGAGTATCATGGATTACTGCATGACAGATGCTGGAGCTGTGGATCCAGCCCATTGGCAGTCTGTTGAAAGTGTACTGGATTCCTCTCCAGGTGAAAGTAAACTGAGGCCTGCATTCCTCTGCTGTGAGAATAGAGAAGAAGGCATTAGCAATGTCTATGGTCGCATACCATTTGGCCTCTTTGGATTCCAGGTCATACTGGAGTTCCATCATGTCGGGTACTGCTGCGCTCTTAGGCGGTGTTACTTCATTGAGGGCTCAGTAGTCCACTGTCAGACGCCAGTCTCCATTCGGCTTTCGCACAGGCCACACTGGACTGTTGAAAGGTGAATGAGTTTTGCTGATGACTTTCTGACTCTCCAACTGACGAATCAGATTCTGAATGGGCAACAAAGAGTCACAGTTGGTTCTGTATTGTCTGTGATGCACAGTCTGAGAAGCAACCGGCAATTTAATGTCCTGAATCTTGTGTTGTCCCACAACTGCAGATTCATCAGAGAGTTCAGGTCTAGTAGACAGCTTCAGCTTTTGTCTATCAATTTCTACAGAAGCTGCTCCAAAAGCCCATTTGTAACCTTTAGGGTCTTTGAAACGCCCTTCTCTCAGAAAATCAATTCCCAAAATACAAGGTGCATCAGGTCCGGTCACAACTGTATGCTTCTTCCACTGCTTACCAGTTAAACTTATATTAACCTCCACTTTAATTAACTCTTGAGATCCACCAGTGACTCCCAGAATAGTTATAGACTCGGATCCCTGATAATTTGATAGCAATATGGTACACTGAGCTCCTGTGTCAACCAAGGCCCTTTACTTCTGAAATTGTGAAGTGCCAGGCCACTGGATGTACACACCCCAATAGATTCTGTTATCTCTATTACCCCTCTCCTCCCCCTGGCGGGAGGCAGGGCACCCCTAGTTATGGGGAACATGTCCACAGGTGCAACGAGCACACTGTGCAGTGTTAGAGCTGAAGCCACTGTTGGAGCTACTAGAGTTGTCCTGGGGAACTGTGGAAGTAACAGCTACCCTTCTGGTATTGCTACCTCGGGTTCTGCCACTTTGCAGTTCTCTCAGTCTCCTGAAACGATTAGAAGTTGGGTGGCCATCCCATCTGTTCATGTTCTCACTAAACTGATCACGCAGGGTAATCCAAATAGTCCTACGTGATTGCCTTGGTGGTCTGTTTTGGTTTGGTCTGTTTTGGAATGACCTCCTTGGAGGATGTCTGTTCCTCACAGATGAAACGTGTATCCACCTGGAAGAAGAATTGGAATTATCTCTTTGTGCCAATTGGGATATGGTGTTCTTAAATTCATCCTTCAGCTCTTTCATGCAATTCTCCAGTTTTCCAGACAGAGTTTCAATGGCTGAAACCAAAGAAACACGTGTCATGCAATCATCCAATTGCCTCAATTGATCAGTGAATTGGCCAACCGTAGGAGGAGCTCCACCATAATTCCTTGCCACAATTCTGCTTGCCAGAATGTTTGCATAATTTGAAGGAGCAAGCTTGATGAGCTTTTTAGCAAGACCATTTCCTACAGGAACATCATCAGGATTCAGAGATTCATATTCACCAGAGTATCTCTCTAACAGCAAATTCTCTCAGATTCTTAATTCCCTCATCTATGGTAGTCCAGGGCTTAGGATTCCATGGAAGGTGATCTCGGGAAGGGTATCTCATGAGAACTACCATTAAAAGGCGTATCCACAGATTAACCTTACCGAGAGCCTTGCCTAGATGTCTATTCCATTATCCTTCGAGAGAGTTCCTAGCTGAGCTGCTGACTTGTCTCCAAATATTAGAGCTGGAGCACCTGTATCATAGCATCTACCAAGCCAAGCGAGAACTGGCTCCTTATCTGCTCTGAGATAGTCTTTGCGCACATTCCTAAGCTCCTCCCAGGGTGAAGAGCAGTCGGTTATGTCATCTTGTTGTTCTTCTTCCTTTGCCTCCTCTTCCTCAACTTGTTGTCCAAACAACCTTTCTGTCACTCTCTAAAGGATCCCTTTAAGCTGAGAAGCACCCCCACTAGCTGCTGTCCTACCAAGAGATGCATCTCAATCCTCTGATGATCTCAATAACTCAACTATATTTTTAAGACAAATTTTCTCTTCCTCCCCAGCAGAAGAACCTTGCTGTGCATCCCCGTCAGCTCCTGAATCAGCTTTAGTCTTACCCCTCCTTGTTGTTAAAACTGCTACTTGCTTTACTGGAGCTGTGTTTGGGTTTCCAGCTGCCTTATTATCAGAAGCTGATAAGCTTTGAGACAGATTAGCTGCTTTGGAGGATGCTTCCACTCCTGCCATGGAAGAAGGAGGAAATGACTTTGCCTCGTCAATGGTGGCTGCCGGGGACGCGGGAGCCGCCATGTCTGGGGCAACTGCAGCCCCTGGCTGCTTGCCAGAATCATTAGCAGTGCCGTTCAGCGCTGCCTTCCTGATTGACTTTTTAGCTTTATCCTTAACTGACACAGATTCTCCATTATCATCATCACTGGATGTTCCTGAAACAGAGCCAGGGTGGTGTTTTTGTTTCTTTGTCCTCCGTTTAATAACAAAACATGCCTTAGACACTTTTTTCTCCCGGTACAGTGCTACCAGCAAATACACATTAATCATCACCAATAGCAGGACTACACACATCGAGAAAATCAGCTTTGGATCCCAGCCATCACTTAAAATTACCCTTTCACCAACCAGAATCTTAAACTCCTTTATCTCAATAGGGAGTGTGCTAGATGTTACATTTCTGTATTTTTTCACCCAAAAGAATTCCAGGCACCGATCATATAGGAGCTGCATCTTGTACTTAAACCACAAATATAATTTTTGCATTATATATTTACCTATCTGATCAAGAATCATACCCAGGCAATACTTGTAGATCAATACACCAAAGACTGAGAAAAACAGACGCTCTAAAATCCAAAACACCTTCATGTTTGCTCGTCCGACTCAAGCAAGCAATAAATCAAACTAATTTGTCACCAAGCCCCACGTTGGGTGCCAGTAATGTGGTATGTTGAGAGAGGGCTTAGCTCTCCCTCCTCCACAGAGTAAGAAACCACAGCTAACTCAGTCGAAGAACAAAAGCTATATACTTACAAGCATATATGGAAAGCAGGTTATGTATAACACAATATATACAGGTATTTACAATATATACACAGAAATACGCAGCAAAGAGAAATAACACAACAAAAATCCCTCCCCGAGGGAGGGATCCCCTCCTCGGAACCCCCTCTCTCCCCCCCTACCTCCCTTTTTCCCCAAAAAGGGGTTAGAGAGAGAGAAAGGCAAGTTAGTAAGGAAAAGAGTTGTTAGTAAGCTTCAAAAGCCCATGCAGGATTAGTGTTTGCTTATCTGAAGGCCAACTCCAGCAGTTTGCAGAAGAAGCAGGCAGGGAGAACAGGCTGAAACTCCAACTCCAACTCCAACTCCCAAACCGAACTGAACTGAGGAAAAAAAATTTCCAACTGCTTCAGAATCTAAAGCTGAATTTTTGTTTATCCACCAATGAAATTCGTTTAGAATATCAGAATGTTTTGGTTCTAGTACCGAAAACATTTAGCCAGTGTGTCTCAGCACTGCTTGTCCTTAAAGGCACAGCCTCAAACTATCACAATATTACAAAGCAGATTCTTTTCTCTAACAATAGAACCTCTCTCACCTTCTACTTTTCATAGCAAATCTGAGTGTGCCAGTCCAGCTTGATTCACTGAACCTCTACTATTTACCAGCCAGGTTGCTTGTGCTAGATGTATCTCCCAGTTTTTCAAAGATCCACCCCCCATGGCTTTGACAATGGTCTTCAGCACACCATTGTAGCATTCAATCTTCCCTGCAGGTGGTGTATAGTAGGGAATGTGGAATATCCACTCCATGCCATGCTCTTTGGCCCAGATTTTTACAAGATTGTTTTTTAAATTAGTTTCGTTTTCTGACTTAACCCTCTCTGGTGTTCTGTATCTCCACAGGATTTGTCTTTCCAGACTAAGAATGGTGTTATGTGCAGGTGCATGAGGAACTGGATAATTCTCCAGCCATCCAGTGTTTGCCTCTACCATAGCAAGCATGTATTGCTTGCCAGAACAAGAACGAGGTAAAGTGACATAGTCAATCTGCCAAGCTTCACCATACATGTACTTGGACCATCTGTCACCATACTACAGGGCTTAATTTGCTTTGCCTGCTTAATAGCAGCACAAATGTCACAGTCATGGATGACTTGTGTGATAGAATCCATGAAAATATCAATTGATCTGTCACAAGCCCCTGGTAGGTTACATCTCTGCCTTAATGTCCTGACAAATTATGAACCCACTAAGCTAAGAACATCTCACCTTGGTGTTTCCAATCAAGATCAAAATCAGAGTCCATGTCTACTTGAGAAACTCTTGCAGCTAGATCTGCCTGACGGTTGTGTTGTTGTTCCTCAGTAGCTTTGCCTTTAGGAATGTGAGCATCAGTATGTCTCACCTTCACTGGAATTCTCTCAACTCAATTGGCAATGTCCTGTCACAGATCAGCAGCCCAAATAGGCTTTCTTTTTCTCTGCCAACCATTCTTTTTCCAATCCTTTAGGCAAACCCACAGAACATTGGCTGCCATCCATGAGTTGGTGTGGAGATAAAGCTTTGGCCATCTTTCATATTCAGCTACATCAAGAGCTAGTTGGATACCTTTTACCTCTGCTAACTGACAAAATTCTCCTTCTCCATCTTTTGCCTCTGCAACTCAATGTACTGGACCCCACACTGCAGACTTCCCTCTCCATTTATTTCCAACTAGACGCCAGGAACGGTCTGTGCACAAAGCATATTTCTTTTCATCATCAGAAAGGTCATTGTAATTTGGAGATTCCTTAGCATTAATTACTCTCTCCTCTGGATGTTTAGCACAGTTAGTGACTTCAGGCCAACTTGTGATCACCTCCACCAGACCAGGACTTTCAAGACTTCCCATTCAAGCTCTCTGTGTTAAGAGAGCCATGTATTTTTACTATGTGGCATCTGTTTCATGATATGGTATGGAACCTTTACCTTTCAACTCCAATTCAAAACTGGCAATCTAGGAGCAAGAAGTTGTGACTCAGTTCCAATCACGTCAGAAGCAACGTTTACTCCTTCATAGGCAGCTAGAATCTCTTTCTCTGATGGAGTATAATTTGCCTCTGAACCTATGTAGCCTTGACTCCAGAAACCAAGAGGATGTACATGTGTCTCAGCTGGAGCTCTTTGGAATAAGTACCGGGTTGGACCATTGATACTTCTATAAATATATTCTATAAATATATTATTATATTATATTTATTATATATTATATTTTATATATTATATTTATATTATATTATATTATTTTATATATATCTATAAATATATTATTATATTATATTATTATTATACTTCTATAAATATATTAATAGCAAGAGGAAGGGCAGGGACAACCTCCACTCCTTGGTTGACATGGAAGGAAATGTTGTAACACAGGATGAGGAAAAGGCAGAGGTACTTAACACCTTCTTTACCTCAGTTTTTACTACCTGGAAAGAACGTCTACCAGACAGCTGGCCTGCAGAACTGGCAGAGGGAGCCAGGGAGCTGCATGGTTTCCCTGTGTTCCATGAGCAAGTGATAGGAGCTCTCCTCAGCAGCTTGGACCCCCACAAGTCCATGGGACCAGATGGGATCCATCCTAAGGTGCTGAGAGAGCTGGCAGATGAGCTGGCCAAGCCACTCTCCATTATTTTTCATCAGTCCTGGCTCACTGGAGAGATCCCAGCTGACTGGAAGCTGGCCAACGTGGTACCCATCCACAAGAAGGGCCGGTTGGATGAGCCAGGGAATTACAGGCCTGTCAGCCTGACCTCAGTGCCAGGAAAGATTATGGAGCAGGTCATCCTGAGTGCAATCACGCAACACTTAGAGGATGGCCAAGGGATCAGGCCCAGCCAGCATGGGTTTAGGAAGGGCAGGTCCTGCCTGACCAACCTGATCTCCTTCTATGATCAGGTGACCCGCCTGGTGGATGTGGGGAGGCCTGTGGATGTAGTCTACCTGGACCTCAGCAAGGCCTTTGACACCGTTCCCCATAGCAAACTCCTGGCCAAGCTGTCAGCCCATGGCTTGGATGGGAGCACACTGAGATGGGTTAGGAAGTGGCTGGAGGGCCGAGCCCAGAGAGTGGTAGTGAATGGTGCCACATCCAGCTGGCAGCCAGTCACCAGTGGTGTGCCCCAGGGATCAGTACTGGGCCCCTTGCTCTTTAACATCTTTATTGATGATCTGGACGAGGGCATCGAGTCCATCATCAGTAAATTTGCTGACGACACCAAGCTGGGGGCAGGAGTTGATCTGCTGGAGGGTAGAGAGGCTCTGCAGAGGGACCTCGACAGGCTGGGCAGATGGGCAGAGTCCAATGGCATGAGATTTAACACATCCAAGTGCCGGGTTCTGCACATTGGCCACAGCAACCCCATGCAGAGCTACAGGCTGGGGTCAGAGTGGCTGGAGAGCAGTCAGGCTGAGAGGGACCTGGGGGTGCTGGTCGACGGTAGACTGAACATGAGCCTGCAGTGTGCCCAGGCAGCTAAGAGGGCCAATGGCATCCTGGCCTGCATCAGGAACAGTGTGGCCAGCAGGAGCAGGGAGGTCATTCTGCCCCTGTACACTGCACTGGTTAGGCCGCACCTCGAGTACTGTGTCCAGTTCTGGGCCCCTCAGTTTAGGAAGGATGTTGACTTGCTGGAACGAGTCCAGAAAAGGGCAACAAAGTTGGTGAGGGGTTTGGAACATAAGCCCTACGAGGAGAGGCTGAGGGAGCTGGGGTTGCTTAGCCTGGAGAAGAGGAGACTGAGGGGTGACCTTATTACTCTCTACAACTACCTGAAGGGAAGTTGTAGACAGACGGATGTTGGTCTCTTCTCCCAGGCAAGCAGTACCAGAACAAGAGGACACAGTCTCAGGCTGCGCCAGGGGAGATACAGGCTGGATGTTAGAAAAAAGTTCTATACAGAAAGAGTGATTGCACATTGGAATGGGCTGCCTGGGGAGGTGGTGGAGTCACCATCACTGGAGGTTTTTAGGAGAAGACTTGACGGGGTACTTGGTGCTGTGGGTTAGTTGCTTGGGCGGAGTTGGATTGGTTGATGGGTTGGACGCGATGATCTTGAAGGTCTCTTCCAACCTGGTTTATTCTATGTATGTATTCTATGTATTCTATGTATTCTATGTATACTTGCAGCTTTGTACAAAATGTTCTTAATGTCTGGATCATCTCAGACAGGTCCCAGATTCATTTCTTGGACTACTTCTTGCTTTATCTGGTCAAAGGCTGCTTGTTGCTCACGTCCCCACTAAAAATTGTTTCTCTTTTGAGTCACATCATACAGAGGTTTCACAATCTGACTGTATCAGGGAATGTGCAGTCTCCAAAATCCCACTGTACATAAGAAACATAGAATTTCTTGCTTGTTCATGGGATTTGCCATGGTAGAGACTCTGTTTATCACATCCACTGGGATGTAACAGCTACCATCCTGCCACTTCACTCCCAGAAACTGGATCTCTCTGGCAGGTCCTTTCACCTTGTCTCACTTAATGGCAAAACCAGCTTTCAAGCGAATGTCATTGATTTTGTTACCTTTCTTGAAGACTTCTTCAGCAGTTTTACCTCAGACAATGATGTCATTGATAAACTGGATGTGTTCTGGAGCTCCACCTTTCTCCAAAGACTCATGGATCATTGCATGATAGACACTTGAACTGTGAACCCAGCCTTGAGGCAATCTGTTGAATGTGTACTGGACTCCTCACCAGGTGAAAACAAACTGAGACCTGCATTCTTCTGCTATGGGAATAGAGAAGAAAGCATTAACAATGTCTATGGTAGCATACCATTTGGCCTCTGGATTCCAGCTTATACAGGAGTTCCATCATGTGTGGTACTGCTGCTCTCATGGGTGGAGTTACTTTATTCAGGGCATGGAAGTCGACTGTCAGACTCCAGTCTCCATTTGGTTTTCACACAGGCCAAATTGGACTGTTAAAAGCTGAATGAGTTTTGCTGATGATATTCTGACTTTCCAACTGACAAATCAGATTCTGAATGGGCACCAAAGGGTCACAGTTGATTCTGTATTGTCTGTGGTGAACAGTCTGAGAAGCAACCAGCAACTTTATATCCTCTATCTCATGTTATCCCACAACTACAGGTTCATCTGAAAGCTCAGGTCTTATAGATAGCTTCAATTTTTCTCTATAAATTTCTACAGTTGCCAAAAGCTCACTTGTAACCCTTAGGATCTTTGAAACACCCTTGTAGTAGTTTGAGCCTTAACTGGAAGCTAAGAGCTCAGATCGGGGCAAGGCTGCTTCTCTCCTCCTTGCTCCCAACAAAGAGGGGGAAAAAATAGGAAAGGGAAGGAGCAAATCCACCAAGCAATAATTTGGAGTCGGCCTGGAAGTAGAGAGGTAAAGAATTTTCTTTAAACAATATATATATATATATATATATATATAACAATAACAGGTAAGGTTCACAAGGGCAAGGAACAAGGATGGATGGGAGGGGGAAGAGGAAAAAAACAAGAATACAAAACCAGTCTCTCTCTCAGAAGAGGCACGGAGACAGCAGGGAGAAGGATCAGGCCCAACCACATGGCAGAAGAGCAGGAAAGGAGCTGCAGTAGCTCTTGTCCAGGAGAGGCAGGAGCCAAAAAGGAGAGCTAGTGACTCCAATGCCCCCTTTTATACCCTGTTTTCAGAATGGGCGTTAGCCCACCACAGCCCTTCTTTCAGAAAATTAATTCCCAAAATACAAGGTGCATCCGGTCCTTTTGCAACAGTATGTTTCTTCCACTCTTTACCAGTTAAACTTATATCAACTTGTATCTTAGTTAGCTCTTGATATCCACCAGTGACTCCCAGAATAGTTATAGGCTCTGATCCCTGATAATTTGATGGCATTATGGTGCAGTGAACTCCTGTGTCAACCAAGACCCTATACTTCTGGATTTTTGAAGTGCCAGGCCACTGGATGTACATATCCCAACAGATTCTGTTATGTCCATTATCCCTCTTCTCCTGCTGAAATAGACTGCAGTTAGATGTACATAGACCAGCTATATAGCAGGCAGAAATATAGTCAGATGCAAGCAATGTGGTAAAATAAATATGAACTTACTCTTCTGATCTTTACTGATGATTCTTTGCAAGCACAGGATTGTGATTTGTAGATACATGGTGTGCATACAAATATTTCTGTACTTGAGGAGGTGTGAGCCCATTCAAAGCACTCTGTAAAAAAGGGTAAGTAACCTAAGATGATGTCTTTCCAGTCATATTTATTGTATTTAGAAATAACTAGCACAAACTCAAGTCACTGGAAAGATGTCTTATAAGATGTTGAGCTTATTTTTTATATGTCTCCTGAAAGTAAGCTTCTGTAAATTCCAAATTCTTTGTCTGAGTGAATAATAGTTCAAAAGAACACTTCTTGACACAGAAACAAAGATGGCAAAGGACTAGTCTATCACTTTTCAAACTAATTTAACTGAAAATATTTTGAAATAGCAAACTCTAAATGAAAAAATACAAATACCTATTTTTCCATTTTAATCTATTTTTCACTATTCTTCTAGTCATATTGGTTAATTATTTTTGCTTTTAACATTACTTTTTATATTTGCAAACAAGAGCAGCTAAATTATGCAATATTTCTGAGACCAAAGTAACATTTTAGTTTAGCTGTTTTGACCCAAGGTATATTCCACACTCCTGAAGTTCTGGAAAACAATCAATAGGTAAACTCCTTCTATACATCAGTACTGATCTGCAACCATTTCAATATTCTCAGTCTTATATCCTCCAGTACACTGAACAAGTTCATACAGTTTTGCCTTTTTTTTCCCAAAATTAATTACAATGAAGCTACTAGTCTGAATATTTACTTTAGCACTGCACTTAAATTTCATCTCTCACAATGTAAAAGCATGATTCTACCAAAGTCAAAGTGCCTTTGAAGCTGCTTACATCTAGTGGTTAGCGCATAATCTTTCCACTGTATAAGATTTGGAGGTTATTCTTTCATTTATCAAAATCCTTTAAGTTTGACTTATAGTGAACCTGGCACTTAAATCAGAAGTTCTTTAAATCCATTGTATGAAATACACGTTTTAGGGTTATTTTAAGATTATATCTGAAAATTAGTAATGAGCATTTTTCTTTTCAGTTTTATAAGACATCAGTGAATGTGACTGAAAGAAGGGGGCAGGTATCAGATTCTCAAAAAGAGAGTTTACTTACATTTTTATTTAGAAACAAGGATGAGAATGACAGACTGTCAAATAAAAATTGCTCTCCTGACGTTGCGCTGTATCATGTCACTGAGTCAATACGTGCCAGCATTGGATTATGTGATGTGATAACACATTCAACAGAATATCATGTTGCATGATATTGATACACCAGTTGAGTTTCCTTAAAGAAGCTCTACTGTTTCACAAGCTTAAATAAAACTAAATAAAAACCTGCAACAAACAAAAAAATATTTTAAAGACATTGCAAGATATGCAACATTAATGATAGATTTAATTTTATTTTTTAAATAATTCTGAACAAGGTACAAGTTTTGATGTTTTGCTAGTGTGTGGTTATTGTTTGCGTGTGTGTATGTTTTTTTCTATGTGTGCCTAGAGATGACCTCCAGAATTAGCTGCTTCATCATTTTTTCAGGGATGGAGGTGATGCTAACTGGTCTGTAGGTGTAACAGATGTCAGAGTTGTTAGAGTCATCTGTATACTAAGGAAAGCTGATACACACACATCCTTGAGTTGCTTAACAAGGAAATTTGTCCTTTTCTTCATTGGGTAGTATGGTTGGAAACAAACTCTCACCACAAAGATACACTTACTATTCTTTCTTCTGATCCTGGCCTGCATAGTCTTGGCTAGCCTGCTATTTATTCAGTGGGACAGCCCAGTATGCTCAACCCACACACTGACATGCAGAAACACCCTTTTCCTGTAATTTTCATTCTATCTTGACTGGAGAGGTTATATCCATCCCTTACAGAGCTACAAGAACACAATGTATCAAGTCACAGCACAATTAATGCAACAACATTGAAGTTTTGCATTTTCATGTAGAGTTCTGGCACCTTCTATTTGATTTGTTGTGGTTGGTTGTTTAATCTATTTTAGCACAAAATGATTTTCATAATCTGAGTTTCTAAGTAAGTGCAAAATGTGAGGTTTGAGGTTTTGTTTGGGAATTTTTGTTGTTGTTCATTTGTTTATTTGTTTGTGTGTTTTTAATTTCAGACAACTTGTATCCTAACATAATAGGGGTTTGTGTTCTGAACACATAATTACAGTATCAGAGTATCACAGTATAACTAAGGTTGGAAGAGACCTCGAGGATCATTGAGTCCAACCTGTCTCCACAGACCTCACGACTAGACCATGGCACCAAGTGCTACGTCCAATCCCCTCTTGAACACCTCCAGGGACAGTGACTCCACCACCTCCCTGGGCAGCCCATTTCAATGACGAATGACTTGCTCAGTGAAGAACTTTCTCCTCATTTCAAGTCTAAACCTTCCCTGGCAAAACTTGAGATTGTGTCCCCTTGTTCTGGTGCTGGTTGCCTGGGAGAAGAGACCAACCCCTTCCTGGCTACAACCACCTTTCAGGTAGTTGTAGAAGGCTATGAGGTCACCCCTGATCCTTCTCTTCTCCAGGCTAAACAATCCCAGCTCCCTCAGCCTCTCCTCATAGGGCTTGTGCTCAAGGCCTCTCACCAGTCTTGTTGCCCTTCTCTGGACACGTTCAAGTGTCTCAATATCTTTCTTAAACTGAAGGGCCCAGAACTGGACACAGGACTCAAGGTGCAGCCTAACCAATGCAGAGTACAGGGGCACAATGACCTCCCTGCTCCTGCTGGCCACACTATTCCTAATACAGGCCAGGATGCCATTGGCCGCCTTGGCCACCTGGGCACACTGCTGGCTCATGTTTAGGCAGGTGTCAATCAGCACCCCCAGGTCCCTCTCTGTTTGGCAGCTCTCCAGCCACTCTGACCCCAGCCTGTAGCTCTGCATGGGGTTGCCGTGGCCTAAGTGCAGCAACCAGCACTTGGAACTGTTAAATGCAATGCCATTAGACTCTGCCCATCTGTCCAGTCGGTCGAGGTCCCTGTGCAGAGCCTTTCCACCCTCTAACTGACTAACATCTGTTCCCAACTTGGTGTCATCTGCAAATTTGCTGATGACTGACTCAGCCCCCTCATCCCTATCATCAATGAAGATGTTAAAGAGGACAGGGCCCAGCACTGATCCCTGAGGGACTCCACTCCAATTGTGGTTAATAGTAATCTGAGTACAGATCTGTTTTCCCATTTATTATTACACACTCAAAAAACAGTGAAATGAATACAGGTATGTGGTGGTTTAGGCTGGGTGCTGGCCCAGATGTCACTGCACAGACCACACCTGGGAGGTCCCAAAAGGGTCTAGCCCACTGGATGGTCACAGCAAACCAGGTATTTCACCCAGAATTCTCTGCTCCTCTATAAATCATCCATGCAGGGTCCCTACTTCCTCTTTCCTCCCTTGCTGGTGCCGAGGAAAAATGGCATGAGCTGCCTCCCTTAGGCCTGCCCAAGCCCAAGGCTGGGTTGGGGGGGGGGGGTGTGAAAGAGCCCGGGGGGGGTTGGGTGTACCCCCAGGTGGGGATGGGATGTTCTTGGGTGTGTTCTGGGATGTCTCTCTTTTGTCATGGTGCTTGTGGTTCTCAGGCTGCACCAGGGGAGGTTTAGGTTGGATGTTAGGAAAAAGTTCTATACAGAGAGAGTGATTGCCCATTGGAATGGGCTGCCTGGGGAGGTGGTGGAGTCACTGTCATTGGAGGTTTTCAGGAGAAGACTTGATGGGGTGCTTGGTGCCATGGGTTAGTTGTTTAGGTGGTGTTGGATTGGTTGATGGGTTGGACGCGATGATCTTGAAGGTCTCTTACAACCTGGTTTATTCTATGTATTCTGTAAAACTTTCATTGTTGGGGTTTTTTTGTTTGTTTTCCCATTTAAACTTTCCACCATTTTTTTGCAAGCCGTTTGTCTGAGTCGTTATTTTTGCCTGTGGTGGGGAGAATTGGCCTCCCAAAACATAACAAGGTAGATGATAGACAATGTAGAGAATACAGACTAATGCTTTTAATATTTTTAAGCACTTCTACCTGCCAATGGTTGTATTGTCAGTGCAAGGCACTGTGGAATTTATTCTAGTCATGCACAGCAATTGTGATGGTGCTGGGATGGCTCAGGGCTATGAATTTCAAGATGAACCTTTACAGGCAGGTGAAAAACCACAGAAATATTTCAGGCATTTTATTGTCAGAGATTGAATATGTACTGTTACAATAAGAAAGAGGTGGATTGTTCCTAAATGAACAGTGGTAGAGGATTTTAATTATCTTATCAGTTATTTCCTGAAGTAAATGCTCTTTCTCCCACATGTTAACTGATTTCAAGGTCATTGGAAATGTGGTGATTAGTTACATATTCATCAATCTGATTGTCAGGAGATTGGCTAAGTTGTTTCCTTCTGAGGTCAGAAGTAAATGTTGTGGCCTTGTTAGAATAGGCAGTTATGAGTTATTAACACGTCCATGCTGGGATCAAGTGTTATAAACACGGTTTAGCTCTGAATGGAGAGGTGTGATAAAATGGGTATCTCACCTGCTGCAGAGTCTTTCAGGCAGGACTTTGTAAGGTTCACTATGTGTTGCTGTCAAAAATCTCCTGGAAGGTGACTTGCAGCTGTTCCTAGATCTACAGGAGAACATAAATGGTCTGTGCCCTCTTTTCAGGTGAAAGATTTGCAGACTATTTCACTTAAGAAAAATCCCCACTAGCTTCCATGAAGTAAGTAAACTATTTTTAAGGTGGCAGGGTTGCTTTCAGCAGTGTAAACACCATTTACATTAGCCAAATTACCCCTCCTCCTTTTTATGCTTATAAAAATACATTTTTATTAAAACATGTTTATAAAAACATGGTTTTTAGAGTAGAATCGTAGAATGGACTGGGTTAGAATGGATCTCTAGAGGTCGTCTAATCCAACCCCCCTGCAGAGAGCAGGGACATCTCCATCTAGAACAGGTTATTCAGAGCCCCAGTTCTTTCAGCCTGTCTTCGTAAGAAAGATGCTCCATCATATTTTATGGCCCTGCTCCAGACCCACTCCATCAGGTCCATGTCCTTCTTATATTGAGGGCCTGAGATTCAGACACAGTACTCCACCTGAGCTCTCACCAAGCAGAAGACAGTGACAGAAATAGTCTCTGATCTGCTGGCCACTCTTCTTTTGATGAAGCCCAGGACACAGTTATCCATCTGGGCTGCAAGCGTGCATTTTTGGCTTATGTCCAGCTTTTGGTCCAACAGAGCCCCTTCTAAGTTGACAATTGCTCTCCTTGTCCTTTCTCATATCACTGTTCTATTACATGTAAACAAATCCCCTCACTCCTTGCAAAACCCAGAGTTGTTTTTTGTCAAGTTCAAAAGCTCTTTTTAAATTACTTTACACAATAGCTCGGTAAAGGATTCATGCTACTGAAGATTCCAGCCTCAAAGAAGTTGATGTCACTCTTTAATCAATTGCAAGGATCACTGCTAACTCCCATAAGACTTGATTCTCTTGTCCCTACAATTGCTTGGACTAAACATTCTGTTTCCACAATACTACTAGATCTCACTGCCTCAAGCCATGAGGGAGACAGGAGTAGAGAAATCAAAGTAATGTCTCTGATGTGTCAGTGCACAGCATGCTGCCACTAGGACATCAAGCCAGGGTGATTTATTAACAATTTTAATTAATTTTCTGAGTAATTTCCTAAGGGTTCAATTCTATAATTTTATGCCTAACACTCTGTAGTAAGACTATGCTTTCTAATCATTATGTCATTGTTAAAAAACATATCTTCTTTCATTAGGGAACTCCTGTAATGAGGCAGTTTACTATTTTGTGAAATAAAAATATTTGTGAAATTTTTCTCTCCATTTTCATCAGAAATTAGTACTAGAAATTATGTGATATAGTATATTAGTTTTTAACACAGAAAGTATCATCTACCTTTTCCCTTTATTTTTCTACTATGACATCACACTAGAAATGCTTTTAAAAGCAAGAGACTCAAGAGCTAATATTTTGTATGTGATCCTATGCTCCTTAAATGACATCTGAAAAACAGCTTCTGTTTTGCTCTGCAGACCTCTAAAACATGGCAAAATGTCTCCAGCTTCTCTGTGGAAACAAGTAACTGCACCTTGCTCTTTAGAGTAAATTTGACTCTTTTCTTTGAATAGACATTGGAGATACAAATCTCCATGCAAGTGGTATAGAGTCACAATGGTGCACAAATGCTGGAAATTAAACACTGGACCATGTCTTTGTTTTGCATAGTGATCTGACATTTGAAAGTTGATATTTCTCATTGAAGTGTCTTCAGAGAAGGAATTTTCTTGGTTTTCATTACCACAATAAAGGGCAGAGATGAACTGCAGAGCAGTGAATTACAATAAGAACTATAAACAAATGGAAAAAGGTCAGTTTTCTAGTCTCCAGAGAGAGCTTACTGCAAAAAGACCCTCTAAAAGCAGTGTGGAAAATATATTTCCTCATCTCTAAAGGAAATTCATTTCAAGAAAGAAACAATTATTTATTGTTTATTCTCTTGATACGTAAAGGTTAAAAAAAACAATAGCAGAATACTGACTTATGCAAAAAAAATAATTTTCTAGAAAAAGTGTGCTGAGCATTTTTTTAATCTTCACTGATAATAATACTTCTCTATCCTTATAATACATAATGATAAATTATTTCAGATTGTCTTAACAAACCTTGGAGAAAAAATAATCCTATTTTTAGAAAGGTGATATTTCTGCTTGATAATTTCAAGTATTGTTCTGCTTTTGAAGGAAAGAAGTGGCAATCTTCCTGGGAAATGACTGACTAAGTTCAATTAATGACTAGATATAACCAGTAATATTTTACTTCATTAACTAGCAGTAACATTTCCCATGCCTTCAATTAACACTGGTTTTATTTAATCTATTAATTAACACATACTATGATCAGGAAACATCATTGCTGCCAAGTGTTCCTCAAACACAACTGATATATCTCTTTGGTACTTTATTAAATTGCAAACTCTGTTGAAATTGTTGTCACTTTCAGGCAGGAGTGTTTGCAATAGTGTTAATTTGCAAATGTCCTTATTTTTGTTATACTGTGTATGCTGTGGTTGCTGTGTTCAGCCTGAAGCTATTTGTATTGTGCAGACAGAAAATGAACAGTGAACATTTATTTCTCATATCTTTCTTAGAACCTGAGGCACATGGAGATATTTGTACTGTAACAGGTGTAGTCAGTCTGCTTCACTCCCTTTAGTCACTATAGATCAACAGCAAACTCCCGGATACTCTTGCTGCAGCAATTAACCTGCCAAGGCTTTCTACTGTCAGACTCAGTAATAATAAACTCTCCTCAGTGAGAGACAGAGCTAAAGATCCTCACCCTGAAACTTCCACAGTGAGTGAATTATTCAGAATCACCATGATTAAAGAGATGACATAGTTTTAGTTAAAAAGGCATACTTTTTTACTTCCTGACTGAGGTTTAAACATATTAATGAATGAGACTGGAGGAAATGGGTCTTTACCATCTGTCCATAGGTCCTAGGATTTCTAAAAAAGTTGTTTAGAATGCCTATCATTTTGAAAGTTTGAAGATAAACAAAATGCACATAACAAAAGGGTTAGAGCAGTTAAATATATCCAAAATAGAAATGAGTAAAATAAGACAGAAACAAAGGTATTAACTGGGTAAAATAATATTGATGTTGAAACTGCTTCTCTAAAGATAACCTCAGAATTCATTACTTTTAGTATATGTTATTATAGAGCATTTTAGGGTGTTATCATAGAATATTTTAGGTGTGTATTTTGACACATATATTGATAAATTTTAAGAAAAAGGGGCCAAAAATTTTATTATTAGTAATGCTGTAATACATTAAAAAGGATAAATTGTTTACATTCTCCAGTTCTAAGGCAGCAATGTAATATTACTCTTGTGTAATGAATGAGTTTACTGAAACAAAGTTATGGAAAAATGAACTTATCTTACACATTTATAGTTCTGTTAAAGTAATAATTCATTCACCAATCTCAGTTCACTCAGCCACCAAATAACCTTTTCTTAACTAAATGTTCCTAACGATTCTCTGGGGAATGATGTCTCTGAAAATGCAGGACTAGGCCTGCATGTTAGGGGTGATACTAACTACAGTCTATTCTATGTCAACAAAGTGAAGTCATATTCTTTGTCATGTTCATCTAAATTAAAAAAACCCAATCTGTTGATAAAGAATCATGCAGAGGAATATGAACCATGTACCAAAACCTTTGATGCAGGTGCACTGCAAAAGCATGCATTCCATACTAATTCATTTTCCTTATCATTACTCTTGCTAAATGGTAAATCAATGCATGTGGATAAATCACACACAGTAAAACTAACATCTGTCCTGAAGTATGCTGGTCAAAGGAAATATAACTCTATAAATCATAGCAATGGTTAAATATGCTTGAAATAAAATATGCTTAATGAAATTAATTTTAAGAGAGAGAGTATTCATTTATCCCTCTTCAAAACATATGGTGAATCATTTTTAAGTATAGAAACAAATGGAGTGACATTTTTCATAGAAAGGAGGATGAATTTCACAATTCAACATTCTGAATTATGCTGATTGTACAAAGTAACGTTCTAAATTCTGTGCTCCGCCTTTATCATATATGATCATTCCGCCTTTATCATATATAATCATTCACGGGACTCATCTGAATCAGTCTTTCAAAGCAAAGAAGTCTGTATAAAGAATAGACAATTCAAGTGGATTTATAAATCATGTTTTAAGTTTACAAAAGTAGAATTAGAGCTAACATCATGAATTCCATATAACTCCAAATCCAAAATGTAGTATTACCAACCTGTTTAACATTTTTAACAACTGGGATTACTTTTAAGATAGTCAGAACTGAAAAGGAGATCTCAAATTATTAACTCAAATACATTTCATATTACTACTAAACCTATTCACAGTGCTTTTTATTAGGAACCATTTTAGTTTCTCCATTGTGCTATATTGGCCTATACAGTACCTTTGCTGTGTTACATTACACCATGAAAAGACAGACCATCAGGTAGTGAAAAGAATAATATCAAAAATCTTAAATCTTAATATTAAAAATATTGACATCTGCTTCAACAGATTTTGTTGTGAAGGTAAGGCCAAAGACTTTCCAGTTTCTACATCTTAAATTCTTATTTATGTATCTAAAGAAATGGCCACATTTTCAGAACTGAAATCACTTTTTATCCCAGTGAAATCATTTAGTTGTTGAAATGTGCAATGTCTGAAAATCAGGCCATACATAAGTGACAAGTATAGAATATATGATATTATTGCCACTGCTCACAATTCATACTGGTTAAGAGCCAGTAGTCTTATGGCAAGCAATAATATGTTGTCATTTTTTATAAGTCTGCTACAAGTTTTTCCATGATACTTAAGATGAGTAAAGATGCCAGAACCCCAATTCCTTGTCTTTCTCCGTTGTTTGGCCTATTGTTGTTCTTTAAAAATATTATCCATCTGCCTTTTCCTTCAGAATTTTTTATTTATAATATTATTTCTCTGCAGAAAACAAAAAAACAAAGTTAATGTGGGAACTGTAATTCTCAAAATTTGCCAGTGTATTCAAAGTGGTAGTCATAATATAGACATTTTTTCATGATAATATCACATACATTGATAACATATTTAAAAATCTATTAAATATTAATATCCACAAAAAGAAATTAATGCATATTTTCAAGTCTGTGATTAAGCAAATTTTGTTTTCCTAATCCTTTAAACTTCGTCTGTGTTCATCAGAGAGGAACAGAAGTTTTAAAGAGCACAACTCTTCCTACCAGAACAAGGCATAAGTTTTAACACAGGATAAGTTCTTTCTGAGATGATCTTTGCTTTCTCAGTTCTAATAGTGTGCCTAAGTAACTAGAACAGACTAGATACTTAAGTTTAGAAGGCAAAATCTTGCCTGATGCAATTTAAAAGCACATATTTTTTGTGATTCTCAAGTTTGTCCAACTTTGAGGATGTTAGAGTACATGGTCTCCAGAGGTCCTGTCACACATAATAATTTCTGTGATCTTGTGATTTTTAATTCGTATCTTTTATGTCTTACTATTTAGGATACACTATTGGTGTCCTGTAGCAAAACCTGGGGGTCCTGGATGACAGCCATCTGAACAAGAGCCAGCAGTACGGCCACATGGCCAAGAAGGCCAATGGCATCCTGGCCTGCATCAGGAATAGTGTGGCCAGCAGGAGCAGGGAAGCCACTCTGCCTCTGTTCTCAGCACTGGTTAGGCCACACCTTGAGTCCTGTGTCCAGTTCTGGGCCATTCAGTTTATGAAAGATGTTGAGTTGCTGGAACATGTCCAGAGAAGAGCAACAAAGCTGGGGAGGGGTTTGGAGCACAAGCCCTATGAGGAGAGGCTGAGGGAACTGGGGTTGCTTAGCCTGGAGAAGAGGAGGCTCAGGGGAGACCTTATTGCTGTCTACAACTACCTGACAGGAAGTTGCAGCCAGGTGAGGGTTGGTCTCTTTTCCCGGGCAGCCAGCACCAGAACAAGAGGACATGGCCTCAAGCTTCACCAGGGGAGGTTTAGGCTGGATGCTAGTTCTTCATAGAAAGACCGATTGGCCATTGGAATGGGCTGCTCAGGGAGGTGGTGGAGTCACTATAGCTGGAGGTGTTTAGGAATAGACTGGATGGGGTGCTTGGTGCCATGGTTTAGTTGATTAGACAGTGTTACATGATAGGTTGGACTTGATGATCTCAAAGATCTTTTCCAACCTGGTTAATTCTAAATTCTAAATCCATGAGGAATCTATGGTGCATGAACCCTAATAACTCTATGAGCCTTGAGTCATCTGAGAGTCCCTGTTCCTTTTCTTTATCTCATGTGTGGAGAAACAAACTTTTTTCTATTTTCTTGTTTCCTGGTTTTTGGACTTCTGAATCATCTACATCTGAGAAAGCCAGAATGTACTATGAACTTTATTCACTCATTATTGTAGATACTGTTTTACATTAGATGGATAGTATTAGCAGCTAATGAATTTTTTTTTAGAAGGGATGGATTGTGGTGGTTTTAGGCTATGCCTTTGAAATTTAGTCACAGATTTTGAGCAGAAGAGTAGAAAATACAAATAAATTACAATTGGGTGTGAAAAAGAAAACAAAAGACTATTCTAAACAAATTAATTGGATAAATACCTGCCATAAAATAGACTGTACCTAAACAATTCTTTCTTCTTTTCTGATCTCTCTGCTTGCTTTGCTTAGGAGATACTTATCTGCTTGTTGGCTGACCTTGCCTGCTTTGTTTAGTTAAGTCTAACCCACCACTCTCTTTCTGCTCCTTTTCTCTCTTGGGACAGGGTGGTGGGGAGGTGGGAGCAGTAGAACTGCTTGCCTGGTATCAGACCAGGGGGGATTTTGTGTTGTTTGCTCATGGTAAATATCTGTATAATATTGTAAATACTGTATATTTTGTACATATTCATTGTATTCCATTGTAGAGTGTAGTTTTTGCTTGCAAATACAGCTTTCCATTTGCTTCTAACTGAACTGGTCTGGTAAAGTTAATGCTGGGGGGAACTTCAACCCACCACAGCACCTCAGCATTTTCCTCATCTGTAACTACTATGTTCTCCCTTGCATCCAATAAAGGACAGAGATTCTCCTGAGTCCTCATTTGGTTATAGAAGCATTTCTTATCTCAGAGTAATTTCTGTTTGGGCTTTTACACTTCTAATTGATCTCTGCATAGCTTCATGAGAGCATCGTAGTCCTCCTGCCCCTTCTAGTAATGCTGAATTCTCCTTTCCTGCCTAAGCTACAGCAAAATCTCTCTATCCAGATAAGTCTGTCTTCTTCCCCACTGACCTGTCTTTAGCACATGGGGTCAACCTGTTCCTACACACTTTTCAGGTTTCTGTCTTGAGGAGTGTCCAGCCTTCCTGGACTCATTGGCCCTTCAGGACTTCCTCTCAAAGGATTCTGTCAACCAATCTCTGAAACAGGTGACCCCACTCTTTAATTCTCCAACAACTGAGAACTCTGTCATTTCATGTTCTCTGTTCCCATGACAGCTCCTAAACATTACATTACCCAGAAGGCCTTCTCTGTTGACTAACAGCAGGTCCAGTAGGTTACTTTCCCTAGTTGACTTTGTCACCAGCTATGTCAGGAAGCTCTCCTCCAGACACTGTAGAAGGCTCCAGGACTGCTTCATCTCTGTTGTGTTGCATTTCCCCCAGACATCAGGGAAGTTGAAGCCCCCCACAAGAACAAGGGCTAAGAATTGTGAAACTTTTCCCAGATGCCTAAAGAATATTTTATCTGTCTCTCCATCCTGGCTTAGTGGTCTATAACAGATTCCCACTAGGATATCTGCCTTGTTGGCCTTCCCCAGATTCTTAACTGTAAACACTCAACCTTATCATCACCATCATTACACTTAATACAGTCAGAAGACTTCTAGACTTCCTGATGATATGGGTCTTGTCTGCTTATTGGGAATTCCATTCCCTTCATAATGGAGTCAACAATGACAATGACCAGTCTCTTGTTGTTTACTGAAAAAGGTTTGATGGAGGGTATAGACTAACTAACCATGAGAAACTCCTCCAACTTGGGTGATTTATCCTCATTATCATCATTTGCTTCTCCTTGCAGACCATTATATCCATTTTGCAGGGCACCTGGGAAGGTATGGGTGTTAGTGGGGAGACGCACCTGTTGTGGATGTTGCATCAGGAACTTGTCACTGCCCACCATCTTCTGAGTCAGGCAATGAGAGGACAGAAAGCGCTCTGTAACATGAGCTCTGTGTGCCCCCTGGTCCTGTCTCACAGAGTGCAAGGTGTGATTCCAAAAGTCTCTCTCTCTCTCACTATGAATGAAGAACTCTAAAATATGATCTTAATATAAAAAATAATTGATAGTTTAAAATAATAGCATTATTAATTGCCTTCAGAATGACAGAACTTTTATCCCACTTCTGCTGAGGCGTTTCAAAGTAAAGAAAATTACTTCCCACTTTCAAAAATAAGTCACAACTGGTTTTAGCATTTCATCAATGGCCAAGAAGTAATACAATACTTTGTTTATAGAAATGCAGTGCACTTTAGTTTCTTAGTTCTCAGTTCAAGTAATATTCTCATCTATTACTTTTCAGCAAAGTATCATAGCATCATAGTATCAGTCAGGGTTGGAAGGGACCACAAGGATCATCTAGTTCGAAATTCCCTGCCATGGGCAGGGACACCCCACACTAGATCAGGTTGGCCAGAGCCTCATCCAGCCTGGTCTTAAACACTTCCAGGGACGGCGCCCCAACAACCTCCCTAGACAACCCATTCCAGGGCTTCACCACTCTCACAGTGAAGAACTTCCTTCTCATGTCCAGCCTGAATCTCCCCACCTCCAGCTTCATTCGATTCCCCCTAGTCCTATCACTACCTGATATCCTGGGAAGTCCCTCTCCAACTTTCGTGTAGGCCCCTGTGGTCGTTTGAGGCTGTGCCTTTAAGAACAAACACTGCTGGAACACACTGGCTAATGTTTTTGGTACTAGAACCAAAACATTCTGATATTCTAAACGAATTTCATTGGTTGATAAACAAAATTCAGCTTTAGATTGTGAAGCGGTTGGAAAATTTTTTCCTCAGTTCAGTTCGGTTTGGGAGTTGGGGGAGTTGGGTGTTTCAGCCTGTTCTCCCTGCCTGCTTCTTCTGCGAACTGCTGGACTTGGCCTTCAGATAAGCAAACACTAATCCTGCATGGGCTTTTGAAGCTTGCTAACAACTCTTTTCCTTAGTAACTTGCCTTTCTCTCTCTCTAACCCCTTTTTGGGGAAAAAGGGAGGTAAGGGGGGGAGAGAGGGGGTTCCAAAGAGGGGATCCCTCCCTGAGGGAGGGATTTTTGTTGTGTTATTTGTCTTTGCTGTGTATTTCTGTGTATATATTGTAAATACCTGTATATATTGTGTTATATATAACCTGCTTTCCATATATGCTTGTAAATATATAGCTTTTGCTCTTCGACTGAGTTAGCTGTGGTTTCTTACTCTGTGGAGGAGGGAGAGCTAAGCCCTCTCTCAACCTACCACATTTATTGGCTGCCCAACTCGGGGCTTGCTGACAAATTAGTTTGATTTATTGCTTGCTTAAGTCGAACGAGCAAACATGAAGGTGTTTTGGCTTTTTGAGCGTCTGTTCTTCTCGGTCTTTGGTGTATTGATCTACAAGTATTGCCTGGGTATGATTATCGATAAGATAGGTAAATATATAATGCAAAAATTATATTTGTGGTTTAAGTACAAGATTCGGCTTCTGTATGATCAGTGCCTGGAATTCTTTTATGTTAAAAAGTACAGGAATGTTACATCTAGCACACTCCCTATTGAGATAAAAGAGTTTAAGATTCCACTCGGTGAAAGGGTAATTTTAAGTGATGGCTGGGATCCAAAGCTGATTTTCTTGATGTGTGTAGTCCTGCTGCTGGTGATAAGTAATGTGTATTTGCTAGTGACACTGTACCGGGAGAGAAAAGTTTATAAGGCATGTTTTGTTATTAGACGGAGGACAAAGAGACGAAAACGCCACCCTAGCTCTGTTTCAGGAACATCCAGTGAGGATGATAATGGAGAATCTGTGTCAGTTAAAGATAAAGCTAAAAAGTCAATCGGCAAGGCAGCTCTGAATAGCAATGGTGATGATTCTGGCAAGCAGCCAGGGGCTACAGTAGCCCCAAACATGGCGGCTCCTGTGTCCCAGGCAGCCACCATTAACGAGGCAAAGTCATTTCCTCCTTCTTCCATGGCAGGAGCGGAAGCGTCCTCCAAAGCAACTAATCTGTCTCAAAGCTTATCAGCTTCTGATAATAAGGCAGCTGGAAACCCAAACACAGCTCCAGTAAAGCAAGTAGCAGTTTTAACAACAAGGAAGGGTAAGACTAAAGCTGATTCAGGAGCTGACGGGGATGCACAGCAAGGTTCTTCTGCTGGGGAGGAAGAGAAAATCTGTCTTAAAAATATAGCTGAGTTATTGAGATCATCAGAGGATCGAGATGCATCTCTTGGTAGGACAGCAGCTAGTGGTGGTGCCTCTCAGCTTAAAGGGATCCTTGAGAGAGTGACAGAAAGGTTGTTTGGACCACAAGTTGAGGAAGAGGAGGCGGAAGAGCAACAAGATGACATAACCGACTGCTCTTCACCACGTGAGGAGCTTAGAAATGTGAGAAAAGACTATCTCAGAGCAGATAAGGAGCCAGTTCTCGCTTGGCTTGGTAGATGTTATGATACAGGTGCTCCAGCTCTAATGGTTGGAGACAAGTCAGCAGCCCAGCTAGGAACTCTCTCAAAGGATAATGGAATAGATAGACATCTAGGCAAGGCTCTCGGTAAGGTTAATCTGTGGATACGCCTTCTAATGGCCGTTCTCATGAGATACCCTTCCCGAGATGATCTTCCATGGAATCCTAAGCCCTGGACTACCATAGATGAGGGAATTAAGCGTCTGAGAGAATTTGCTGTTAGAGAGGTACTCTATGGTGAACATGAATCTCTGAATCCTGATGATGTTCCTGTAGGAAATGGTCTTACTAAAAAGCTCATCAAGCTTGCTCCTTCCAATTATGCAAACATTCTGGCAAGCAGAATTGTAGCAAGAAATTATGGTGGAGCTCCTCTTACAGTTGGCCAATTCACTGATCAATTGAGACAATTGGATGATAGCATGACACGTGTTTCTTTGGTTTCAGCCATTGAAACTCTGTCTGGAAAACTGGAGAATTGCATGAAAGAGCTGAAGGATGAATTTAAAAACACCATCTCCCAATTGGCACAAAGAGATGATTCCAATTCTTCCTCCAGGTGGGTACAGGTTTCATCTGTGAGGAATAGACATCCTCCAAGGAGGTCATTCCAAAACAGATCAAACCAAAACAGACCACCAAGGCAGTCACGTAGGACTATTTGGATTACCCTGCGTGATCAGTTTGGTGAGAACATGAACAGGTGGGATGGTCAACCAACTTCTAATCTTTTCAGGAGACTGAGAGAACTGCAAAGTGGCAGAACCCGAGGTAGCAATACCAGAAGGGTAGCTGTTACTTCTACAGTTCCCCAGGACAACTCTAGTAGCTCCAACAGTGGCTCCAGTTCTAACACTGCACAGTGTGCTCGTTGCACCTGTGGACATGTTCCCCATAACTAGGGGTGCCCTGCCTCCCGCCAGGGGGAGGAGAGGGGTAATACAGATAACAGAATCTATTGGGATGTGTACATCCAGTGGCCTGGCACTTCACACTTTCAGAAGTACAGGGCCTTGGTTGACACAGGAGCTCAGTGCACCATATTGCCATCAAATTATCAGGGATCAGAGTCCATAACTATTCTGGGAGTCACTGGTGGATCTCAAGAGTTAAGTAAAGTGGAGGTTAATATAAGCTTAACTGGTAAACAATGGAAAAAGCATACAGTTGTGACCGGACCTGATGCACCTTGTATTTTGGGAATTGATTTTCTGAGAGAAGGGCGTTTCAAAGACCCTAAAGGTTACAAATGGGCTTTTGGAGTAGCTTCTGTAGAAATTGATGGACAAAAACTGAAGCTGTCTGCTAGACCTGAGCTTTCTGATGAATCTGCAGTTGTGGGACAACACAAGATTCAGGACATTAAGTTGCCGGTTGCTTCTCGGACTGTGCATCACAGACAATACAGAACCAACCGTGACTCTTTGTTGCCCATTCAGAATCTGATTCGTCAGTTGGAGAGTCAGAAAGTCATCAGCAAAACTCATTCACCTTTCAACAGTCCAGTGTGGCCTGTGCGAAAGCCGAATGGAGACTGGCGTCTGACAGTGGACTACCGAGCCCTGAATGAAGTAACTCCGCCTATGAGTGCAGCAGTACCAGACATGATGGAACTCCAGTATGAGCTGGAATCCAAAGAGGCCAAATGGTATGCTACCATAGACATTGCTAATGCCTTCTTCTCTATTCCCATAGCAGAGGAATGCAGGCCTCAGTTTGCTTTCACCTGGAGAGGAATCCAGTACACTTTCAACAGACTGCCAATGGGCTGGATCCACAGCTCCAGCATCTGTCATGCAGTAATCCATGATGCTCTGGAGGAAGGTGGTGCTCCAGAACACATCCAGTTCATCGATGATATCATCGTCTGGGGTAAAACTGCTGAGGAAGTCTTCGAGAAAGGTAACAAAATCATGGACATTCTCCTGAATGCAGGTTTTGCCATCAAGAGAGACAAAGTGAAAGGTCCTACCACAGAGATCCAGTTTCTGGGAGTGCAGTGGCAGGATGGACGCCGACACATTCCAGTGGATGTGGTATATAGAGTCTCTACCATGGCAAATCCCACCAACAAGCAAGAAACTCTACGTTTCTTGGGGATAGTGGGATTTTGGAGACTACACATTCCTGGATACAGTCAGATTGTGAAACCTCTGTATGATGTGACTCGAAAGAGGAACAGTTTCCACTGGGGACCTGAACAACAAGCAGCCTTTGACCAGATAAAGCAAGAAGTAGTTCAAGCAGTGGGTCTGGGACCTGTCCGAGATGGTCCAGACATCAAGAACATTTTGTACACGGCTGCAGGTGACAATGGTCCAACCTGGTGCTTGTGGCAAAAAGCTCCAGGTGAGACACGTGGACGACCTCTTGGTTTCTGGAGTCGAGGTTACAGAGGTTCAGAGGCTAATTACACTCCAACAGAGAAAGAGATTCTAGCTGCCTATGAAGGAGTGAAAGCAGCTTCTGAAGTAATTGGAACTGAGTCACAACTTCTCTTAGCTCCCAGATTGCCAGTTTTGAATTGGATGTTCAAAGGCAAAGGTTCCACACCACATCATGCCACAGATTCCACCTGGTCTAAGTGGATGGCCCTGATAACACAGAGAGCTCGAATGGGAAATCTTGAAAGACCTGGTCTGGTGGAGGTGATCTCAAGTTGGCCTGAAGATACCAACTGTGCTAAACCTCCAGAGGAGAGAGTAACTCGTGCTGAGGAAGCTCCTCCTTACAATGACCTTTCAGATGATGAAAAGAAATATGCTTTGTTCACAGACGGTTCCTGTCATCTCGTCGGGAACAAGCGAAGGTGGAAGTCTGCCGTGTGGAGTCCAACACGCCGAGTTGCAGAGGCGAAGGATGGAGAAGGAGAATCCAGTCAGTTTGCAGAGGTAAAAGCTGTCCAGCTAGCTCTCGACGTGGCTGAACGTGAGAGATGGCCAAAGCTTTATCTCTACACCGACTCATGGATGGTAGCCAATGCTCTATGGGGTTGGCTAAAGAACTGGAAAAAGAATGGCTGGCAGAGGAAAGGAAAACCCATCTGGGCAGCTGAACTGTGGCAAGACATTGCTGATCGAATCGAGAGAATTCCAGTGAAAGTGAGACACGTTGATGCTCACATTCCCAAGAGCAAAGCTACTGAGGAACAGCAGCACAACCATCAGGCAGATCTAGCTGCAAGAGTTTCTCAAGTAGACAAGGACTCTGAACTTGATCTCGACTGGAAACACCGAGGTGAGATATTCTTAGCTCGGTGGGCTCACGCTTCGTCAGGACATCAAGGCAGAGATGCAACATACCAATGGGCTCGTGACAGATCCATAGACATTTCCATGGATGCCATCACACAAGTCATCCATGACTGTGACATTTGTGCTGCTATTAAGCAGGCAAAGAGAATTAAGCCCTTGTGGTATGGTGACAGATGGTCCAAATACAGGTATGGTGAAGCTTGGCAGATTGACTACATCACTCTACCACGTTCTCGTTCTGGTAAGCAGTACGTGCTTACTATGGTAGAGGCAAACACTGGATGGCTGGAAACTTACGCAGTCCCACATGCAACTGCACGCAACACCATTCTCGGTCTGGAGAGACAGATCCTGTGGAGACACGGAACTCCAGAGAGGATTGAGTCAGACAATGGAACTCACTTCAAGAACAACCTTGTAAAGAGCTGGGCAAAAGAGCACGGTATTGAGTGGATTTTCCATATTCCTTACTATGCACCAGCTGCAGGGAAGATTGAACGCTACAACGGTTTGTTGAAGACCACTCTCAAAGCCATGGGAGGTGGATCTTTGAAAAACTGGGAGAAACATTTAGCACAAGCAACCTGGCTGGTGAACAGTAGAGGTTCAGTGAACCGAGCTGGACCTGCACATTCTGATCTGCTACAGAAAGTAGAAGGTGATAGAGTTCCTGTTGTTAGGGAAAAGAATCTGTTAGGTAAAACTGTTTGGGTATTTTCGCCCTCAGGAGAGGCTAAACCTGTCCGAGGGGTGGTTTCAGCAGAAGGTCCGGGTCACACTTATTGGGTAATGCAAGAGAATGGTGAAATTCAGTGTATTCCACAAAGAGATTTAACTTTAGCTGAGAGAGTTTAATTTCAGAATGTTGTACAGCTACAGCGCGTCCAAAGGAAAGAGTCCCTGAGGAATCTACGGTGCACGAACCCTGAGAACCCTGAGAGCCCTGAGTCAACTGAGAGTCCCTGAGTCCCTGTTTCCCTTTTTCTTCGCTTCGTCTGCGGAGAGACAAACTGTTTTCCATTTTCTTGATTTTGGATTTTCTTGGACTTCTGAATCATCTACATCTGAGTATAGCCGGAATGGACGATGAACTTAACTTACGAACTGTAAATATTGTTCTGGATTGGATGGACAGTACGAACAGCCAATGAAATTGTTTAGAAAGGGGTGGACTGTGGTCGTTTGAGGCTGTGCCTTTAAGAACAAACACTGCTGGAACACACTGGCTAATGTTTTTGGTACTAGAACCAAAACATTCTGATATTCTAAACGAATTTCATTGGTTGATAAACAAAAATTCAGCTTTAGATTGTGAAGCGGTTGGAAAATTTTTTCCTCAGTTCAGTTCGGTTTGGGAGTTGGGGGAGTTTGGTGTTTCAGCCTGTTCTCCCTGCCTGCTTCTTCTGCGAACTGCTGGACTTGGCCTTCAGATAAGCAAACACTAATCCTGCATGGGCTTTTGAAGCTTGCTAACAACTCTTTTCCTTAGTAACTTGCCTTTCTCTCTCTCTAACCCCTTTTTGGGGAAAAAGGGAGGTAAGGGGGGGAGAGAGGGGGTTCCAAAGAGGGGATCCCTCCCTGAGGGAGGGATTTTTGTTGTGTTATTTGTCTTTGCTGTGTATTTCTGTGTATATATTGTAAATACCTGTATATATTGTGTTATATATAACCTGCTTTCCATATATGCTTGTAAATATATAGCTTTTGCTCTTCGACTGAGTTAGCTGTGGTTTCTTACTCTGTGGAGGAGGGAGACCTAAGCCCTCTCTCAACCTACCACAGCCCCCTTCAGATACTGGAAGGCCACAATTAGGTCACCTGGGAGCCTTCTCTTCTCCAGACTGAACAGCCCCAACTCTTTCAGTCTGTCCTCATAGGAGGGGTGCTCCAGCCCTCTGGCCATCTGTCTCAGTCCGGAGAGGGAAGGAGACTAGTGCTTTTGAATATTCCTGTGCTGTGAAATTAATCGGCACAAATGAGGCCAAAATATCAACAGCTAGACTATTTATTACATAAATAAAATGGAAATAAGAAGGGGAGAGGGAGAAGATAGAGAGGGAGAGAGAGAAGGGAGAGAAGAGGAATAAGAAGGGGAGAGGGAGAAGATAGAGAGGGAGAGAGAGAAGGGAGAGAAGAGGAAAGGAGTTATATTAGACTATTTTACATAAATAAATAAGAAGGGGAGAGGGAGAAGATAGAGAGGGAGAGAGAGAAGGGAGAGAAGAGGAATAAGAAGGGGAGAGGGAGAAGATAGAGAGAGAGAGAGAAGGGAGAGAAGAGGAAAGGAGTTATATTACCACACCCCTCACCCACCCCAAGACAGTTTGAGTCTGTGGAGGCAAGGTGCTGCATGAGGTGCTGGGTTTGTGCTGAGGCTTTGGCTGGAGATGCGATGTGATCCCTCTGGGCAGCCTGGGTCTGTAGAGAAAGGGTGCTGAGGCTTTGGCTGGAGAATAGATGAGGTCCCTCTGGGCAGCGTGGGTCAGCTCCATGAGTGGCAGCAAGCAGGACTTAGGACACAGAGAGAGGGTTCAGTCTGTTTCCTCCTTCAGCGTTTTTCTCTCTGCGTTTTTCTTCCTTCCATTGCGGTTTTCTTCCTCTACGGTTTTCTTCCCAACTGAGCCAGTAGTGGTCAAGTCTTTTATACAGTTTTTAGTCCTTAGGTATGTGTCCGAGCATTGTCCCTCAGGAATTCAGGAGCCAGGAAATCATAAGTATCCAGATATCGTTCCCCAGGAAGTCTTTTTTGTGTATTCATGTGAGTTTGGACAGTGGTCTGGATGGAGTGGGGGGGGGCCTCTGCCTCCTTCCTCTCCATCTCCCTGCCTACCCACTTATCACACATCAGGAGACAGGTGGAGAGTCCATTGACTCATCACCCTCCCTTCCTGGGGGTATCTGATAGCTGTCTTGAAGGCATGATGGCTGGGTCCTTGGGTCATTGTTATAGGCCAGCTGCAGTCCAGTGTTATCACGATGCAATTGCAAGGTGATTTGCATCCAGGATTGGTACTGTCTGGGCAAGCAGCAAGTGATTTTATCTTTGTTGAGTCACACCAGGAGTAGACTCTTACACCACCCCGTCAATCAAAGATAAAAGCAAGAAAGAGAGAAAAGAAAGGAAAGGAAAGAAGTTTTAAACAATTTTTCAATGTACATAAGTTTTGGTTGGCTAATGGCACAAATCTGTTGTAAAGATTAACAATACTAGCAAAATAGAACAAAATTAAAACAGGTAATTACAAAAGGTGAAAGCATCCTTTTTCCTCCTGGAAGCCAAGAGAACAAACCTGTACCCCCCCACCCCGTCAGTCCTTCAGTTTGGAATTGAAGTGAGAGCTTCCATCCAGATCTGAATGTCTGCGGGGCTATGGAAAGTACAGTCCTTGAAGAGATGTCTTCTGTGATGCAAAACTTGAGAGGTCTTCTATATTGTAACAAGACAAGTCCTTCTGACAATACATCAGGTAGTCTTCAGCATTAGAACTTAAATAACAGGTAATATTTAGCATTAGAACTTAAATAAGAAACACAACCTTAAAACATACAAAACTGGTATTTTCAGGTTCCCATACAGAGGTTCCCATACAGACACCCTCTCAGGTGATGTCCCTGAAAGAGTTCGCTTATTTACTTTGAATGGGCCTGTAAGTATCGTTGATTGTTTCAGGTTCTCTCAAAGCCAAGTTAAACACAGACAAAAGCTTTTCCCTGAACCAAGTACAATTTTTTTGGTGATCTTCTGACTCATGCTTCACCCCCCACTCACCACTGAGAAGTGAAGCCCTTAGTTGCCCTGGGGGGCATACCCCTCCCCTCACCAAATGGTCTCACAAAGAGAGGAGCAGTGACCTCAGCCCTCTTTTTAGGCTCAGGCCAGCATTTCACAATGATTTCTAATTGCCTCGTGGGTACCCCATCAACCACTTCTTTTGGAATACCTTTCTTCTGACCAATATTGCCGGGTCAAGTGTTCCCTGCCCCTGGCCAGGTGCCTACTAGGAATATGGCGCGACTGGCTCTGGGGGCTTGGTGGGTGAATCAGTTTCACGTGTCTCAAGCGTCTAGTTTGAGTTTTTTTAATTTCCTCAGGAATATTATACTGCCTGGCGTAATCTAATAACTCCCTTCCCAAATCTTCCCATGTCCTGGAAGAAAGTGGGTTATTAGCTATTTCTTTTTGGAGCTGGATACCTCTTATTTTAAGCGAGTCAGGGAGACCCCTGATCAAAGGAGTCATTCTGTTTGCATCCACCAGGAGAGAAAGGGGGGATTCAAAATGATGCTTTAGTTTATCTGATTCATCCCTCCCTGCAGAACTACAGGTTCTCCTCTCTCCTTTGGATCAAACCCCCCTGCCCAATAGGTAGCTCGCTGAGTAAGGCTCCAGGGTCCACTCCTGTTTTTCATGGTTAGAAAAACATTATCACCCCAATAGCCCATGGCTTCAGCTTCTGTTAACATAATCTGACCACCTCCAGTTTGTGAAACTCGCCACACATATTCCACCTCAGATTCCACAGCAGAGCATGCAAATTCTTTATGAATTTTGGCCAGCACAGTGTAGGAGAAAGGTGCATCTTTAGTTGTGACAGTGGGGGTAGTTTCCCCATCCTCATATAAAACTTCAGTTTTAATGAGAGGTCTCACATGCACAGCAGCTTCCTTAGCTGTTGTCAATTTCGCCCAAGGGTACACAGGGGCAGACTCCAGGTAATTCACACCCTGTTTTGAGTCCAAATACAAATTTTGCCTCCTCTCCTTTTCCAATTGAATTTTAAGATCTGCCACTATATCTTTCAAAGTGTCAACATGACTTTGTAGTGACGAAACTAAGTCCTGCAAAGAGGAAATAGTTGTATTGTCTCGCTCATGCCATTCCTCTTTCTCCTTCACTGAAGCAGCTAAACAGGCTCCTAAAACCGCACAAATAAAACCTTTGCCTTTTCCGGCTTTTGCTCTTGCATCTTTCTGCAGGGCCACAATTCTATCAGCCACACTCTGGCAATTATGCCAATTTTCACGGGCCCAGTCAAGTACCTGTACAGATGGGCGGGCACCGTGAGCTTCTAAAAGGTTAAAAAGCCTCTCACTCCGGGCCATCTCTTTTGTTTCACAAAGCATTTCTTAACAGGGCACTAAGTTTCACAGGGAGTCAGATACCAACAAAATCTTCCCTGGAAAACGTACACTTTTAAAAGCTTACTCCAAAATAATCTTCTCCAGGAAAAATGCACAATAGATTTTTCAGGAGAGGTCACACACAAGAAAAAACAACCAACCAACCTGGGCTTCTCAAGGAGGTAACACAATTTGCCTGAGAGAACCCACACTTGCAAAAGCTTCTCGGCTTTTGTACCTCAAATTTTCTGTTACACCGGGACAAGAAACCCTATGTTTCTCAGGGAAGAGTCACTCTGTTTCCCTGAGAGAACACACACCAGCAGAATTTACTCAACTTTTGCTTCAATACTGGGCTTCTCGGGAAAGCCACACTATCCCTGAGAGAACACACACTTTACAAATATCACCAAAAAATGGGTTTACCAAAACAGGGTACGGAGAATCCTTGGGGAGGCCACACTATAAAACCAATGTTTGTACCCCAGTTAATCTTCCCCGGGAAAGCACACACATGTAAAGCAGGGTACAGAGGACTTCTGGTTGGCAGAGGGGTCCAGCAGGATCATGCTCTCGCAAGCCTGCTCAGGATCGGGAGCATGATGTCAGCAGCGGGGAGGTTTAAATCCTGCCCAGGCTGTGCGCACAATGCTATTTTGGTTTGAGAGCCAATCGGGACTGGCACTTTGGGACCGCTCCACTTGAATCATGAGCTTTCTGCTTGGTTTTCTGCTTTCTGTTCTTTAGGAGAGACAGGCGAGGGAGAAGAGAAGGAGGGGTGGCTCTGTATATTAGGGAGTCACTCTTTGCCACACAACTTGAGGTGGAGGATGAAGGGATTGAGAGTCTATGGGTTAAAATCAGAGGAGAGCCTAACAAATATGACATCCTGGTTGGAGTCTGTTATAGAGCACCCAACCAGGATGAGGAGGCTGACAAATTATTCTATAAGCATTTGGAGGCTGTCTCAAGATCATCAGATCTTGTCCTTGTGGGTGACTTTAACCTGCCAGATATCTGCTGGGAACTTAATTCAGCAGAGAGGAGGCAGTCCAGAAGATTCCTGGAGCTCATGGAGGACAACTTCCTGATGCAGCTGTTAAGTGAGCCTACCAGGGGTCAGGCTCTTCTTGACCTGCTGTTCTCCAATAGAGAAGGGCTGATGGGAGATATGACAGTGGGAGGCTGTCTAGGGGGCAGTGATCATGAGACAGTGAAGTTTCCAATATGCAGGGAGATAGGGAGGAGCACTCATAGAATCCTCACTTTGGTCTTCCGGAGGGCAAACTTCAGCTTGTTTAAGAAATTTATTTGGAAAGTTCCCTGGGTAGCAGCCCTTAAGAACCAAGGGGTCCAGAAGGGTTGGACCTACTTCAGTGAGGAGCTCTTGAAGGCACAGGAACAGGCTGTGCCCATGTGCCAAAAAATGAGCTGGCAGGGAAGGTGACTGGCCTGGATGAGCAAGCAGGTCCTGAAGGAATTAAGGGGGAAAAGAGGCTGTATCACCTTTAGACGGAGGGGGAGGCTTCTCCGGGTATGTTTAAGGATGTTGTTCGATTATGCAGGAGAAAAATTAGAGAGGCAAAGGCCCAGTTAGAACTTAAGCTGACCACCTCTGTGAAAGATAATAAAAAGCATTTTTACAAATATATTAATGCTAAAAAGAGGCCAAGAAGAACCTCCACTCTTTATGGGACCTGGAGGGCAACACTGTATCTGAAGATGAGGAAAAGGCTGAGGTCCTGAATCCCTTCTTTGCCTCAATTTTCAACAGTAAGGCAGGAGATGTTCAGTACAAGTGGCCTCCTGAGCTGGGTGATGGAGTCAGGGAGCAGTGTATTGCCCCAGAAATCCATAAGGAATTAGTTCGGGACTTGCTGAGCCACTTGGACACTCACAAGTCCATGGGACTGAATGGGATCCATCCTAGGGTGCTGAGAGAGCTGGCAGATGAGCTGGCCAAGCCACTCTCTGTCATTTTCCACCAGCCCTGGCTCACCGGTGAGGTCCCAGATGACTGGAAACTGGCCAATGTGGTCCCCATCCACAAGAAGCGTTGGATGGAGGAACCTGGAAACTACAGACCTGTGAGCCTGACCTCAGTGCCAGGGAAAATTATGGAGCAGATTATCCTGGTGGCAATAACTGCGCATCTGAAGGATGGCCAAGGGCTCAGGTCCAGCCAGCATGGATTTAGGAAGGGCAGGTCCTGCCTCTCCAACCTGATCTCCTTCTATGATCAGGTGACCCGTCTGGTGGATGTGGGGGAGCCTGTGGATGTAGTCTACCTGGACTTCAGCAAGGCCTTTGACACTGTCCCCCACAGCAAATTGCTGGCCAAGCTGTCAGCTCGTGGCTTGAACGGCAACACTCTGTGCTGGGTTAGGAACTGGCTGGAGGACCGAGCCCAGATCCAGCTGGCAGCCAGTCACCAGTGGTGTCCCCCAGGGATCAGTGCAGGGCCCCATCCTCTTTAATATCTTCACTGATGATCTGGATGATGGGATTGAGTCTGTCATCAGCAAATATGCAGATGACACCAAGTTGGGAGCAGATATTGATCTGTTAGAGGGTCGAATGCTCTGCAGAGGCACCTCGACTGGACAGATAGGCAGAGTCCAACAGGATGGCATTCATGAAATCCAAGTGCCTGGTGTTGCGCTTTGGCCCCAACAACCCCAGGCATGGCTGGTTCCACTTATCTTGTTAGAAACAAGTGGAGTTGGAAGTCTGCAGTGTGGAGTCCTACACACATAGTTGCAGATGCAAATGATGGTGAAGGTGAATACTGCCTGAGGTAAAATCTGTCTGGCTCACTCTTGACATAGCGGAATGTGAGACATGCCCAAATCTCTATCTCTACACTGATTCATGGATGGTAGCCAATGCTTTCAGGTTGTGCCTAGAAAATTTGCCACAGATCTTGAACAGAAATTAGTAGCATGTAAATAAATCACCCTTAGATGTGAAAACGGAAAATAATTATAAGCTCTGAATAATGGCATTGGACAGATAAAAAACTTGAGACATTTTGTGTACACTAACTTTCTCTACTTTTGCTTCCTTCACTCTGGCTGGTGCTTCTTCTGTTTGTTGCTGACCTTGGCTGTATTGCTTTGCTGTGGCTATTCACAGAGAGAGTGATTGCCCACTGGAATGGGCTGCCTGAGGAGGTGGTGGGGTCGCCGTCACTGGGGGTGTTCAGGGCGAGGCTTGACAGGATGCTTGGTTGTATGGTTTAGTTGATTAGGTGGTGTCGGATGATAGGTTGGACATGATGATCTCGAAGGTCTCTTCCAACCTGGTTAATTCTATTCTATTCTATTCTAAGTACTAACAAACAACTCTCTGCTCTTTTCTCTCCTCTATCATGTACAGGGGGATAGGGATGGAAGCAGAGAAAGGGAAGGTATTAGTAGCCCCTTCTGGTTTGTCCAAGGAGGTTCTTGTGTTGTTTGTAAATTGTCAGTACCTGTAAATATTGTAAATATTGTATATTTTTTACCTGTTCATTGTATTTCATTTTAGATTATAGTTTCACTTGTAAATGCAGCTTCATTTGCTTCCAACTGAGGTGGTCTGGCCGTTTTATGTTGGGGAGAATTTTCAACCCTGCACACTGATGGATGAGTTTTAACAAGGCCAAGTACTGGGCCTTGTGCTCAGGTCACAGGAACCTCAGACAATGTTATAGGCTTGAGAAGGAGTAGCTGAAAAGCTGCCAAGAAGAAAATGACCTGGAGATGCTGGCTAATAGCTAGCTGAACATGAGCCAGCAGTGTACCCAGTTAGATAAGAAGGCAAATAGCATCCTGGCCTGTTTCAGGAGCAGTGTAGCTAGCAGGAGTAGGGAAGACACCGTGTCTCTGTACTTGGCACTGGTGAGGCCGCATCCCAAATTTTGGGCCCCTCACTACAATGAATGTATTGAGGTGGTGGAGTGTGTCCAGAGAAGTGCAACAAAGCCATTGAAGAGCCTGGAAAATAAATCCTATGAGGAACAGCTGAAGGAAGTAAGGTTATTAAATCTAGAGAAGAGGCTGAAAGAAGACTTCAGTAAGGTGGGATTCAGTCTCTTCTCCATGCTATCAAATTATAGAATGAGAGGAGATGACACCAGAAGAGGTTTAGATTTTATATCAGGATGTGGTGGTTCAGGCTGGGTGCCCCCCTGCTGCTGCCACATAAGACACACTTCCAGTGTCCCGAGTGTTCAGCCCAGTGGGTGGACACAGGAAGCTGCTTATTTCATCCCATAATGTCCTGTTCCATATAAATCTACCTGCAAAGTCCTACACTTTCTCTTTCTTCCCTCACCACTCCTATGGAGATGGTCCCTGCCTGGTAATGGAGAGGGAGTCATCTCGAGGCCTCTTGGGTCCTGGCCAGGCCTAATGCCTGGAGGAGAAGGGGGAAGGGTAATCTCAGGTCTAGCCAGGTGAGATTAACTGAGAAGTGGAAGTGGGGGGAAGAAAGAGCCCTGGGGGGTTTGGGTGTACCTGCAGGTGCAGAGAGGGAAGTGTTGGGATGCTTCTGGGTATGCTTTGGGATCTCCTTTTGTCACTGTGCTTGTGGTTCTCTGCAAAACATTTACTGCTTTTCCATTTACACTTTTTCCACCACATATGTAATTCATTTGTATGAGTCTTTTTTTTTTTTTGTTTTCCTGCCCAGGGAAGGAAAGATTGGCCCTTCAACCCACCACATTAATGGTGAGCCAGCCAGGGGGGTGGTTGCTGTGGGTACTCTTCAGATTGGATTGCAAAAGATGGAGATTTTAAATTGAAATCTGGGCATTGTTGGTTTTGGTAGATGGGGCTCACATTTTTCTTGCTGGGTGACTGTGTGAGCTTCTTATGGATTGCAGGGGGACACCTGGCGTGTAGACAACAGCATGAAATCCTTCCTGTTGTTTTAGGCAGCAAGGGGTGGTTTCTGTAGCCATTGGCACGGGGCAATGCTTAAGAAAGCGGGACCTGCCTTTTTCCCCTTCACTCTCTGTGAAGCACCAAATGGCAGGAAGAGAAGTGGGGGAGGGGCAGTGGCAAGCAGACCAGAGTCTGGCCTGTCCTTGCTGAGGGGTTAGGGCCAGCCATGGTGGGCAGGCGAGCATAGCTCTCACAATCTGAGAAGGCTAGTGGTGACTTCAGCTGAGAAGCTGTTCTCAAAGGCTCGGGGAACATGTTCATGGCTTTGGCTGGAAAAGCCAGTTGTGTGCCCAAGGGGTGACAGTGACTTTGATCCTGTACCATGGCATTAGAGGCAGCAGCAGTCCTGCTGTGCTGCATTTGGGCAGCAGCAGCAGCTGTAATCTCTTCCCCAGTTTTCAGATGTGTTTCGAAAATGGTGCCTAGCACCTGGCTCCACCTCTCTTCTCAGTAGGTTGTGGTGCAGCCACTCCCTCATTTGGGGGAGGGCTGCATACTTGGATGCCTTCATGCCTGGCATGTGAACACTCATTGAGGAAGAGGTGTGCCAGTGTGTGAATGTGCACCCACGTAGCCTCGGGCCATGGCCAGAAGCAGTCAGCACTGGGCTTGGGATAGGTCCATGCAGGTTTATGGAAGGCTCAGCATACTCTTTCCTGGAGGGGGTGGAAAAGCAGTAGTGGAGCCTGATTGTTCTGACGTGCTTGCCCCAGGGGTGGAAATATGCCGCTGAGGAGATGTAGATAGAAATAAAGGTTTGGTTGAGAAGTTGTGAGGTACTTCCAGGTGACCAGGACGTCCATCGAGTCCATGAAAACCTTGCACTGCAGAAGAATGATTCTGCATTGCTGGGAGGCTCCATCAGATGAGGAAGAAGAACTGGAATGAACTAATATCTGAGCCTGAATGAGAGACTGTTTGGAAGGACATCCAGATGAAGTCACAGACTTTGCTAGACATGTCATCTGAAGATTTCTAATTTGATGATATGTTTTGGGTGTAGTGTCGTAGTTTGGGCTGGGTGCCCTCTGCTACAGGGGTGTTTCCTGTGTCCAGAAGTCCATCCCAGTGGGTGGACTCAGGAAATTAGGTATTTCTACCATAATCCCTTACACCACTATAAATTTTGCGGTGGGGTCTGGCACTTCCTCTTTCCTTCCCTCTCCGAGACATGGTAACTGGGGGAGAGATCTCCCGGCCCTGGGCCTGATTGGGCCCAAGGCCACAGGGGGATGGGCAGTCTCAGGCCTGGCCAGCTGAGACTGGCCCAGCAGAGGGAGGGGGAAGAAGGAGCCCTGGGGGTTTTGGATGCACCCTCAGGTGGGGATGGGATCTTTCTTTGTCACTGCGCTTTGGGTTTTCTGTAACATTCACTGCTTTCTATTTAAACTTTCATCACTTTTGCAATCCGTTTGTCTGAGTCGTTATTTCTGCCTGTGGTGGGGAGGGGATCTGCCCCAACCCATTACAGTGTAGGAATTCTGGTATGAAGTAAAGGGTGGCATGTGGTGGTTCAGGCTGGGTGCCCCCCTGCTGCTGCCACATAAGACACACCTCTGGTGTCCTGAGGATCCAACCCAGTGGGTGGACACATGAAGCTGCTTATTTCATCCCATAATTTCCTGTTCCATATAAATCTACCTGTGAAATCCTACACTTCCTCTTTCTTCCCTCACCACTCCTATGGAGACGGTCCCTGTCTGGTGATGGACGGGGAGTCAACTTGACTCTTGGGTCCTGGCCAGGCCTAATGCCTGAAGGAGAAGGGGGAAGGGTGATCTCAGATCTGGCCAGCTGAGATTATCCTAGCAGTGGAAGGCGGGGGGAGGGGGGAAGAAAGTGCCCTGGGGGGGTTTGGGTGTACCTGCAGGTGGGGAGATGGGAAATGCTGGGAGGCTTGTGGGTATGCTTTGGGATCTCCTTTTGCCACTGTGCTTGTGGTTCTCTGTAAAATATTCACTGCTTTTCCATTTACACTTTTTCTACCACTTCTGCAATCCATTTGTCTGAGTCTCTTTTTTTTTTTTTTTTTCCTGCCCATGGTGGGAGGGAAGGAAGGATCAGCCCTTCAACCCACCACACATGAAAAAGAGTAGTCAGCTGTTGGAACAGGTGGTGGAGTCATTGTTCCTGAAGACATTAAAAAAAACCCCATAGACATGGCATTATGGGACATGGTTTAAAGGACATGGTGTTATTTTAGATCAGTGGTAGGACTTGATGATCTTAGAGATCTTTTCCACTCAAAATGATTCTATGATCCTTCATTTAAACACACACTGTAAGCTTACTGACATCAATCTCAAAAGTGTTGTTCTCTTAAGTATTTTGCAATTTCCCATTGTGTATATTGTTTGGGGGGTTTTGTACTATAAATTTCTTTGGAAGATTCAGTCCTCATACTCCCTTCAGGCTTATTTTCATGACCCCCCTCTCTATTCAATATTATCAGCACCATCTCACTCATCACAATACTGCCTGAATTAAAGGCAACTTGTTTCTTGTTGGTGGAGGCTTTGAATGAATCCTTCATCTTGAAAAGCCTTGTATGTTGCATATTTCCAGAAGACAGAGCAATTCCCTTGTCAATCTCAGTGGCTCTGGCAGTAGTAGGTTCCACACAAAATGTGTTCCAACTGTATCATGGATGACAAGCAGCTGAAATTACCAACTGTGTTAATCCTGGCCATTCTTCCTCTGACAGAACATTCAAATTGAAATCTCACTTCAGGCAGAACCTAGTATCAAAGTTTCTTCTTTGTTCTCTCCAATACTGTTTGGCTGAAAACTCTGACTTACATTGCAACCAAAGTTGTCACAAGTCGCAGTTACACATCTCTAGATGTGTACATTGAGTCCTGGAACACCAGTTTTCTCGTGCTTAGACAGACTGGATTTTGGCCTCAGATGGCTTAGTATGAGCCCAAAGCTCCAACCAATAGTGTAGAAATCTCCATACATGGAACTGTCTAAGCCTGAACATATCCTGTTGACCCTTATTGCACTCAACTCTAGTCCCTTGAAAGCTGGACTCCTTTCTAGATTTCTCTGAAGATTAATCTCCACAATACTAGTTGTTTGTTGTGGGAAACTATGATGAATTTGCAGACCCTCTGATGAGCCAGGAAGAGCTCGACCTCAACAACATCACTGTGTTCCCATTAGAATCTGGAAAGTCCCTGGACTGAATGTTTGAGGATAAGAAACCACAAGATGAGATACAGGAGCCACCTGGGCTAGCTTAACAAGTAACCATAGTAATGCTATCACTAACCAGTAAGAATCTTGACAAAAGTTTGTTAACCAATCACATGCAGCCCCACTAACATACATGCACACAAATATGTGTTGCTTTGCTGGAATAAATGGAGTCTCTTTGTCTCTATACTCTGCATGCTACAAGTGTATGTTTTTGTTGCTTTGGCTGTCACCCATTACAGCAATAGGTTCTAATTGGTAGCATAACACAACCAGAAACATAAAGCAATTGGAATAGAGGCAGTATACTAAGGATCTCCAATCTGAAACAAACACAAACATAGAGAGATGAGATGTGGCACTTCAGAAAGGGAGGACATTAATGTGTTACTAGTCTCTGAAAGTAGATATTTTAAAATCAAAAGCTGTATAGCTAACACGCCAAGAAAATAATGAGTAACTGACATGAACTAAGTATGACTCTGGTCCCATCTCCTGGAAGGTATTTGTGAGTAAAAGACTCCACCTACATCAGAAAGTAGTGCAGCATTGTAACAGTAGCTCTCAACAACAAGGACCCAGTGTACACAAAGAAATGTTTTGCAGGGAATTGCTTCTGATTAGCTATAGCCTCATTCTGTGAGAACGGTCAATAACACTTGAAGCATATTTGACATACTTCTGATTTGTCTTTCTACAAAAGTAACACAGTTCAAGTAGTCTCACGTAGTCCAGTACTGAAACAAAATCAATGCAAAGTTCTGAACTGAAACTGACATACACAAGACAAAGCTACTAGTTCTAAGAATTTAAGCCTTAGAAAAAGATTCAGGGTTAAAGAACAGATTTAAGACTTCTAAACATTAATGAAGATGAAGAAACTGACAATTCTACTTTTTCCTATGAATGACTATTAATTATGGCATTGTTGCTTACTTGTGCAAGAGGTAACACGTCATCCTCTGGAAAAAATAAATCCTCTAAATAAATAAATACATTGTTGAATATGTATCATAATAATAATGACTAATTGCATTCCTCAGAGTAATTAAATTTCTAACATATATTCTTAATGATGAGATGGTTTTAGATATAGTGGAGAAGTATGCTGCAAAGCATTTCATTTAAAAGGCTACTGTTGAGTATGAACATAACTATCAATTAAAGCTAGTTTTCCCCGTTTAGAGCAGTGGTTATAGATGGTTTATTGTGAGAATCTTTTCTGAGCCAGATAGTCTTAGTTCCTATACCTGGTCTGATACCTGCAAAAGGTACCTTCATGCATTTATTTACACAATGAATAATGACTGAAGTGATGATGGCTGTCTTGGTAATTGAGTTTCAAATATTTGGTCATAAAGAGAAAAACTGCCAGAAAATCTTCAAGTCTTGATATGGAGACAGCAGGTTTTTGGCTTCTGAGGAAGCTAGTTACTAATGTTCCCCTGGGTATCTGCTTTTGAAAGTGCTGGGGGCAGATGAATGCTGCTCAGTTTTGAACAGATGGGTGATTACCAACCAGCAAGAGCAAGCGCGCGATTCTTCACCTGGCACCAGGCAACCCTCTTCATATGTACAAACTGGAACGTGAGAGGCTGGAGCCCATCACCACCTATCTGAGGGTTTGGGCTGATAGCCAGTTATTAGTCAACAGGGTGCCATGGTAGCCAAAAGGGCTGTGTCTTAGGGCGTGTCAGAGACATCCAGTCAAGGTAGATGATTGTCCCACTCTACACCACACTAATGAGGCCCCACATAGAGTACTGTGTGCAGTTTTGGGCTCCTTAATGTAAGTACATCAAACAATTACAGTGTGTCTAGGGGAGGGCAACAAAGGTATAAGGGCAAGACTTAGGAAGAATAGCTGAGGGCATTTGGCTTATTCAACTTGGAGAAAGTGGAGGGGTGATGTAATCTCAGTCTACAACTTTCTCAAAAAGGCAACAGAGCAATAAGTGATGATCTCCTCTTTCTGATGACCACCAACAGGATACGAAAAAATCAAATTAAATTGTGACAGTTTTAGGCTGTGCCTTTAAGAAAGGGACAGCTACAGAATTCTCTAGCTGAACTGTTTAGCTGTAATAAAGGAAAAAAACATAATTCTAAATGAATTTCTTTGGTAGATCAGTAAGAGTGTGGCTTTAAGAACTTACATTCTGAGTTCAGTCTGTTCTTCAGCCTCTTTTTTTCTGTTCCTGGCCAGCCTGTGTGCAACTGACCTTGGACTGAAACTTAAGAGACAAGAAAACTGACTCTTCTTAACAACTGCTTTGAACTAAGAAAATTTCCCTTAATATCCATTTCTCTTTTAATCCTTTTTCCATCCAATTAGCCCTTGGACAGGACAGGGGGGAGAAAGGGGTTTTGAGGGAAACTGGAGGACATTCTCCTCGGGAGGGTGTTTCTGTGTTAAGTTCTTTCCTGTATATTTTTGTATATACTGTAAATACTGTATATTTTGCATATATTCATTGCATTTCATTCTGCTTGTAAAATACAGCTTTTTCATTGACTTCTCCAACTGAGTCTAGCTGAGACCTCAAAGATCATCAAGTCCAACCTGACACCACAGAACCCATGACTAAATCATGGCACTAAGTGCCACGTCCAATCCCCTCTTGAACACCTCCAGGGACAGTGACTCCACCACCTCCCTGGGCAACCCATTCCAATGGCGAACAACACTCTCACTGAAGAACTTTCTCCTCACCTCGAGCCTAAACTACCCCTGGTGCAGGGGAGGAGGGGAGCACTGTGTCCTCTTGTTCTGGTGCTGGCAGCCTGAGAGAAGAGACTAACTCCCTCCCGGCTACAACTACCCTTCAGATAGTTGCAGACAGCAACAAGGTCTCTCCTGAGCCTCCTCTTCTCCAGGCTAAGCAACCCCAGGTCCGTCAGCCTCTCCTCATAGGGACTGTATTCCAAACCCCTTACCAACTTTGTCACCCTTCTCTAGACACGTTCCAGTAAGTCAACATCATTCCTGAACTGAGTGACACAGAACTGGACACAGGACTCAAGTTGTGGCCTAACCAGTGCAGTGTACAGAGGCAGAATGACCTCCCTGCTCCTGCTGACCACACTATTCTTGACACAGGCCAGGATGCCATTGGCCTTCTTGGCCACCTGGGCACACTGCTGGCTCGTGTTTAGGTGGCTGTCAATCAGCACCCTCAGGTCCCTCTCTGTTTGGGAGCTCTCCAGCCACTCTGACCCCAGCCTGTAGCTCTGCATGGGGTTGCCATGGCCAAAGCGCAGCACCCAGCACTTGGACTTGTTAAATGCCATGCCAGTAGCTCTGCGTAGGGCAGACAAGGGTCAAAGTGCAGCACCAGGCACTTGGATTTGATGAATGCCATCCTGTTGGACTCTGCCCATATGTCCAGTCAGTCGAGGTCAATCTGCAGAGCCCTTCTGCCTTCTAACTGACCAACATCTGCTCCCAACTTGGTGTCATCTGCATATTTGCTGATGACAGACTCAATCCCATCATCCAGATCATCAGTGAAGATATTAAAGAGGATGGGGCCCTGCACTGATCCCTGGGGGACACCACTGGTGACTGGCTGCCAGCTGGATCTGGGCTCGGTCCTCCAGCCAGTTCCTAACCCAGCACAGAGTGTTGCCGTTCAAGCCACGAGCTGACAGCTTGGCCAGCAATTTGCTGTGGGGGACAGTGTCAAAGGCCTTGCTGAAGTCCAGGTAGACTACATCCACAGGCTCCCCCACATCCACCAGACGGGTCACCTGATCATAGAAGGAGATCAGGTTGGAGAGGCAGGACCTGCCCTTCCTAAATCCATGCTGGCTGGACCTGAGCCCTTGGCCATCCTTCAGATGCGCAGTTATTGCCACCAGGATAATCTGCTCCATAATTTTCCCTGGCACTGAGGTCAGGCTCACAGGTCTGTAGTTTCCAGGTTCCTCCATCCAACGCTTCTTGTGGATGGGGACCACATTGGCCAGTTTCCAGTCATCTGGGACCTCACCGGTGAGCCAGGGCTGGTGGAAAATGACAGAGAGTGGCTTGGCCAGCTCATCTGCCAGCTCTCTCAGCACCCTAGGATGGATCCCATTCAGTCCCATGGACTTGTGAGTGTCCAAGTGGCTCAGCAAGTCCCGAACTAATTCCTTATGGATTTCTGGGGCAATACACTGCTCCCTGACTCCATCACCCAGCTCAGGAGGCCACTTGTACTGAACATCTCCTGCCTTACTGTTGAAAATTGAGGCAAAGAAGGGATTCAGGACCTCAGCCTTTTCCTCATCTTCAGATACAGTGTTGCCCTCCAGGTCCCATAAAGAGTGGAGGTTCTTCTTGGCCTCTTTTTAGCATTAATATATTTGTAAAAATGCTTTTTATTATCTTTCACAGAGGTGGTCAGCTTAAGTTCTAACTGGGCCTTTGCCTCTCTAATTTTTCTCCTGCATAATCGAACAACATCCTTAAACATACCCGGAGAAGCCTCCCCCTCCGTCTAAAGGTGATACAGCCTCTTTTCCCCCTTAATTCCTTCAGGACCTGCTTGCTCATCCAGGCCAGTCACCTTCCCTGCCAGCTCATTTTTTGGCACATGGGCACAGCCTGTTCCTGTGCCTTCAAGAGCTCCTCACTGAAGTAGGTCCAACCCTTCTGGACCCCTTGGTTCTTAAGGGCTGCTACCCAGGGAACTTTCCAAATAAATTTCTTAAACAAGCTGAAGTTTGCCCTCCGGAAGACCAAAGTGAGGATTCTATGAGTGCTCCTCCCTATCTCCCTGCATATTGGAAACTTCACTGTCTCATGATCACTGCCCCCTAGACAGCCTCCCACTGTCATATCTCCCATCAGCCCTTCTCTATTGGAGAACAGCAGGTCAAGAAGAGCCTGACCCCTGGTAGGCTCACTTAACAGCTGCATCAGGAAGCTGTCCTCCATGAGCTCCAGGAATCTTCTGGACTGCCTCCTCTCTGCTGAATTAAGTTCCCAGCAGATATCTGGCAGGTTAAAGTCACCCACAAGGACAAGATCTGATGATCTTGAGACAGCCTCCAAATGCTTATAGAATAATTTGTCAGCCTCCTCATCCTGGTTGGGTGCTCTATAACAGACTCCAACCAGGATGTCATATTTGTTAGGCTCTCCTCTGATTTTAACCCATAGACTCTCAATCCCTTCATCCTCCACCTCAAGTTGTGTGGCAAAGAGTGACTCCCTAACATACAGAGCCACCCCTCCTTCTCTTCTCCCTCGCCTGTCTCTCCTAAAGAACAGAAAGCAGAAAACCAAGCAGAAAGCTCATGATTCAAGTGGAGCGGTCCCAAAGTGCCAGTCCCGATTGGCTCTCAAACCAAAATAGCATTGTGCGCACAGCCTGGGCAGGATTTAAACCTCCCCGCTGCTGACATCATGCTCCCGATCCTGAGCAGGCTTGCGAGAGCATGATCCTGCTGGACCCCTCTGCCAACCAGAAGTCCTCTGTACCCTGCTTTACATGTGTGTGCTTTTCCGGGGAAGATTAACTGGGGTACAAACATTGGTTTTATAGTGTGGCCTCCCCGAGGATTCTCCGTACCCTGTTTTGGTAAACCCATTTTTTGGTGATATTTGTAAAGTGTGTGTTCTCTCAGGGATAGTGTGGCTTTCCCGAGAAGCCCAGTATTGAAGCAAAAGTTGAGTAAATTCTGCTGGTGTGTGTTCTCTCAGGGAAACAGAGTGACTCTTCCCTGAGAAACATAGGGTTTCTTGTCCCGGTGTAACAGAAAATTTGAGGTACAAAAGCCGAGAAGCTTTTGCAAGTGTGGGTTCTCTCAGGCAAATTGTGTTACCTCCTTGAGAAGCCCAGGTTGGTTGGTTGTTTTTTCTTGTGTGTGACCTCTCCTGAAAAATCTATTGTGCATTTTTCCTGGAGAAGATTATTTTGGAGTAAGCTTTTAAAAGTGTACGTTTTCCAGGGAAGATTTTGTTGGTATCTGACTCCCTGTGAAACTTAGTGCCCTGTTAAGAAATGCTTTGTGAAACAAAAGAGATGGCCCGGAGTGAGAGGCTTTTTAACCTTTTAGAAGCTCACGGTGCCCGCCCATCTGTACAGGTACTTGACTGGGCCCGTGAAAATTGGCATAATTGCCAGAGTGTGGCTGATAGAATTGTGGCCCTGCAGAAAGATGCAAGAGCAAAAGCCGGAAAAGGCAAAGGTTTTATTTGTGCGGTTTTAGGAGCCTGTTTAGCTGCTTCAGTGAAGGAGAAAGAGGAATGGCATGAGCGAGACAATACAACTATTTCCTCTTTGCAGGACTTAGTTTCGTCACTACAAAGTCAGGATCCAGCAGGTCAGGTGCAGTAAAAGTTGTCCCATGATCAACGAACCCAAAATTCCGTTGCTGGCACCATCCCCTGAGCCAATTGTTGATGGTATGGGTTCTCCTGTTCCTCTCAGTGTACTCCTCTGCCATGGAGGGAACTGAGCAGAGCAGTCCTTGCGCTCCTGCCCCATCAATCAATTGTCCAAGGGTCTTGAATTCTTTTTTAATAGCCCTGGTGCCCTTCTTATCAGTTTCATCATTTCCAGCTTGTGTTTCCAGCAATGGGTAATAGTCAGAGGGCTGGATTAGCTTTGGGAGTCTCCTTCTGATGGCCCTTACCCGCACCCTGGGTAGGGAGTAGAGCTCCCTGTGGGATGGGTTAGGATGACATATGGGTTCCTCAGTACCCCTCAGGAGAGAGTCCCCAACAACTATAACCCTTCTCTTTTTCTTCGTTGAGCTGGTTGTTATAGTTGGTGGGGACTACTTGGCCTTAGGCATCTCCCCAGATGGCTACTCCTCAGCCCTCTCATACCCATTGCCCTTGGCCTGAAGGGTGTCATATTTATTATGCAAGGGCAATGGAAGAGGAGGAGAGGGCCAGGATCGATTTCCTTTGCTACCCCTGACAGGGACCTGTATCCATCCCTCCTTGTTTCCAGAGACGCTTCCCTCAGCAGGGTAGATCTGCAGAGCCTGCTCCCACCTATCTAATTCCCTTTCACTTTCCCTTATTGACCTGAGCCTAGGAACTTCATCCTTCAGCTCAACCTTTAACTCCACCACCAGATTGAGGAGAAAGTTCACCTGGTCACACCTGACACAGGTGTTTTCTCCTTCTCCTTCCCCCTCCGTTCCAAGTGCCAGGCTCCAATACTCTCTGCAGCCAGCAGCCTGGACTCCTGCATGCTGATGCACCAAGTCTCTCTGGGGACATACTGTTTTTCTAATAGCCTTTGTCTGAGTAAAAACCATGATTCAGTATTTTATTGATAGTTATTTTTTAAAAATTGTTTATATTCCACCAAAGTTCTATAATTTATCTGAGCTGCCACAGAGGTGGCTGCCCTGGCACATGCAGTTGGGCAGAAGGCTCTGCAGCCAAAATGGTGTGGTGCGAACAGCTCCGGTGGATTTTAAACTTCCCGCAGCTGATGTCACGATCCCGATCCTGAGCAGGCTCATGAGAGGATGACCCTGCTGGACCTCGCCCCCTACCAGGGGTCCTTCTGACCTGCAAACCCCTGAAAAGAAAGCAAAAGCAAGGTAAAAAGCTCTCTGATTCAAGTGCAGCCATTCCGGGTGCCAGTCCCGATCGGCTCTGCAGCCAAAATACAGTCTTGATAGAATTTGGTTGGATGTGTTGAAATATTGTTTTGTTATTTTAACCTATTGTATGTCTCAATGACATGCACACCAGTAGAAAATAACCAGTTAAGATGTGACACATATGCTTTCTAAACGAGTATATAGCTTTGCTGTATAATGTAATAAACATCTTCACCTGGTAATATCTTGGCCTGGAAGCTGTGCTTGTAGTGACTCTAGGGTGGTTGAACACCAAAAATATATTACTATGGGTGTCTTAAGGCCTTAAACCAGCAAGTCCCTTCCAACAGAGCTGTTTTTTCTAGTCTGGTTAGATCTTGATCAGATCTTAAGAACCTCATCTTTGGTTCTCTTTTTCTGCACCGAATAAAGAGACATCTTGCTGCCTCTGTGAGTCTGCCAAGAATTATATTCCTATCTATTTTTTCTTATTCTACTCTTGAAATTTTTGTCTTCTCCAGATTCCAGAACTGTGTAAAAAGAAAACTAATTCTCCATAGTCTAAATACTATTTGATAAAAATTAGACGTTCTAACACTATGACTCTCTTTTGTCATGAGTTTACAGTGACTATGCTAGCAGCTTTGAGTACAAAAGCATACAAAGTACATATTGCCTTCTCTGACACAACACTACAATTTCTACCATTTAATGGTAGAAATTTTGTCATAGCAACAGGATACCATGAACTTAGTTAGATAGATGCCCAAATCTTCATACTTCACACTGATTTAAAAAAAAATAATAAAAAGTGTATTAGATATGTGGCATGTGTTATCATGCACTATGCAGAATTTTAGTTTTCCTATCCCATTACAACTATGTAGAATAAGAAATTATTCTAATTTAACACAGCAAAAAAGTTTCAGAAAGTTTCTTTTCTTCATTGTTCCAGGTACTCTGGCAAAACTACAATACTCCCATTTTACAAGGTAATGGTTTCTACTTTCTCTGAAAAATCTGTTTTCCATAAAGAATATGTTAATGTCTATCTGGAACTATCTGGCTGTTGCTGTGTGACAGATAAATGCTTGATTTCATTTTGTGACGACTGACTAGATTCTAAGATTTTTTCATCTATCCAAGCTACTGGGTTCATATCCTTCCCCAGTGATATAATATACAATGGGGTTTTGGAACTACTTATGTGTTCCCTTTGAAAAGCAGAACAATGGTTGCACTATATTATGATATGATTAAGCTTTTCCTGGAAAATGTATCTTTAAAATAACAGTCAACATTGATTCTTGGTATTACTGAAGGGGACCTACAGAAGGCAAGGAAGAGAAGTGTGGCCAGCAGGTCAAGGGAGGTGATTCTCCCCCTCTACTCCTACGGGAATGGCAGGACACCTGCGGTGTCTCAGCAGTTGGCTAGAATTGGCGCTGCCATTTCTCCACGTGCTTGCTGCTCAGGATCGCTCAGGCTCCCTGCGTCACCAGTGGAGCTTTTAAAAGCCGGCGGCAACTCGCAGGCACTTCCATTTCATCCCATGGCTCTCTCAGGAACACACCGTGACCAGGAGCCTCAGAGAAGCATTAACTGCTTTACTTTCAACCTACGGGAACAGCAGGACACCCACGGTCTCTCGGCACTCGGCTAGAATCGGCGATGCCGTTTCTCTATGTGCTTGCTGCTCACAATTGCTCAGGCTCCCCTGCATCACTGGCAATGCTTTTAAAAGCCGGCAGCAACTCATGGGCACTTCTATTTCAGCATGTTGGTTCTCGCTCAGATGCGGGTGCCGCCGCACTTTTTCTAAATCTTTTCCCAGTAGGTCACGTGGGCAGGGCTGGCCATGGTGGTAACTCCTCGCAATAACTCCTTCAAAAAATCAGTCTCGACTCAGACTGAGGGGGAATATAAGCAGGTAGGTAGGTGTCATAAGCAAGAGGCAGGTGTCCAGGCATCTGGCTGCAGACAGTGTTGGAGCCTGGTACTTGAGATGCAAGGTAGTGGGGACAACTCCTGCACTAGGTGTGAGCAGATCAACTCTCTGCTTAACCTGGTGGCCAGACTGAAGGATGAGGTTGCTAAACTTAGAGATGTAAGGGACTGTAGAATGGAGACGAACTTGAGTAACCAGGCTCTGCAGGCTCCCCCAGCAGAGGCTGGTTATCCAGAATCCAGAGGGGAATGGATGCAGTTTCCGCTCAAAGGACACAAAGTAAAAACTCCTTGCCTCCCATCACCTTCCCCACTGCCCTTGGAAAACAAGTATGGGGCACTGGAGGTCAAGGGTGAGGGGACTCTGATTGCGGAGGACACACCATCTGGGGTTTTCCCTGAGGCAAAACAGCCTAAGGTTAAACAGCCTAAGGTTAAACAGCCTTCCCCTGGCATCAGGACTTGCTCCCTTAAAAAAAAGAGGAGTGTAATTGTTATTGGTGATTCCCTCCTGAGGGGAACAGAAGGACCCATATGTTGGGCAGACCCTTCTCACAGGGGAGTTTGTTGCCTCCCAGGAGCTCATAGAGATGTTACCAGAAGGCTGCCTAGTCTGGTGCAGCCCTCTCACTACTATCCCTTAATAGTTACGCAGTTAGGGAATGATGATGTTGCAACCAGAACTCCCAGGGCTAACAAAAATGACTTCAAGGCCCTGGGGGATCTGGTTGAGGGGTGAGGTGCACAAATAATTTTTTCATCTATACCCTTCGTTGCAGGAGGAAATACAAGAAGGAACAAGTCAGCAGCTACAGTCAACAAGTGGTTTAGAGGCTGGTGCAGTCAAAAGAATGTTGGGTTTTTCGATCTTGAAGAACTTTCTACTGCACCAGGTCAGCTGGCAACAGATAGAGTACATCTGTCCCAGAGGAGGGGAAAGTTCAGAGCGTACGAGAATGGTCTATCCCTCAGAGGGAAAAAGATTCTAGGAAGGGAATTGGCAGGTCTTATTGATAGGGCTTTAAACTAGATTTGAAGGGGAAGGGGTTGGAAAAAGTCCTCCCAGACAGGACTGTGAGGGTGGTAAGTAAGATGCTTCCCTCAGCAGGGGAGATCTGCAGAGCCTGCTCCCACATATTTAACTCCCTTTCACTTTCCCTTATTGACCTGAGCCTAGATACTTCATCCTTCAGCTGCGCCACTAGATTGAAGAGAAAGTTCACCTGGTCACACCTGACAGAGGTGTTTTCTCCTTCCCCCTCCATTCCAAGTGCTGGGCTCCAGCACTCTGTGCAGCCAGCAGCCTGGACTTCTGCATGCTGATGCACAAACTCTGTCTGGGTACATACTGTTTTTTTAGCCTCTGTTTGAGTGACAACCATGGTTCAGTGGTTTACTGAAAGTTATTTGAAAAAAAAAATTGTTATCCACCAAAGTTCTATATTTTATATGAGCGGCAGAAGGCTCTGCAGCCAAATGGCATTGTGCACACAACTGTGGCAGTTTTTGAACTTCCCGCAGCTGACATCACAATCCCGATCCCGAGCAGGCTCATGAGAGGATGACCCCACCGGATCTCACTGCCTACCAGGGGTACTCCCGACCCGCAAATCCCTGAAAAGAAAGAAAAAAAGCAAGGGAGAAAGCTCTTGGTTCAAGCGGAGTGGTCCCGGGTGCTGGTCCCAATTGGCTCTGCAGCCAAAATAAGATACCCATCCCGCGATGATCTTCCATGGAATCCTAAACCCTGGTCTACCATGGATGAGGAAATTAAGCGTCTGAGAGACTTTGCTATCAGAGAGGTACTCTACGTGACCATGGAACTCTGAATCCTGATTAAATTATCCTAGTAATTGGTCTTGAACAAAAGCTCAATAAACTTGCTCGTCCTAATTATGAAACTATTCTGGCAAGCAAAATTGTGGCAAGAAATTATGGTGGAGCTCCTCCTACGGTTGGCCATTTCACTGATCAAATGAGACAATTGAAGAATAGTCTCACATATGCTTCTTTGGTATCAGCCATCAAAACTCTGTCTGGAAAAATCGAGAATTGCGTGAAAGACCTGAAAGATTCCATATCCCAATTGACACAAGGAAATAATTCCAATTCTTCCTCCAGATGGATACAAGTTTCATCTGTGAGGAATAGACATCCTCCAAGGAGGTCATTTCAAAACAGACCAAATCAAAACAGACTACAGAGGCAATCACGAGGGAGTATTTGGATAACTCTGCATGATCAGTTTGGTGAGAACATGAACAGATGGGATGGTCAACCAACTTCTAATCTCTTCAGGAGACTGAGGGAACTGCAAAGTGGCAGAACCTGAGGTAGCAGTACCAGAAGGGTTGCTGTTACTTCCACAGTTTCCCAGAACAAGTCCAATAGCTCCAACAGTGGCTCCAGATCTCACATTGGAGACTGTGCTAACTGCACATGTGGGCATATGCCCCATAACTAGGGGTGGCCTGCCTCCCGCCAGGGGGAGGAGAGGGGTAATAGAGATAACAGAATCTATCGGGGTGTGTACATCCAGTGGCCTGGCACTTCACAGTTTCAGAAGGACAGGGCCTTGGTTGACACAGGAGCTCAGTGCACCATAATGCCATCAAATTATCAGGAATCAGAGCCTACAACTATTGTGGGAGTCACCATTGGATCTCAAGAGTTAACTAAGATAGAAGTTGATATAAGTTTAACTGGTAAACAATGGAAGAAGCATACTGTTGTGACTGGACCTGACACACCTTGTATTTTGGGAATTGATTTTCTGAGAGAAGGGCATTTCAAAGACCCTAAGGGACACAAATGGGCTTTTGGAGTAACATCTGTAGAAATCGATGGACAAAAATTGAAGCTGTTAGATCCGAGCTTTCTGATGAATTTGCAGTTGTGGGACAACATCAAATAGAGGACATTAAGTTTCCAGTTGCTTCTCAGCCTGTGCATCACAGACAATACAGAACCAACCGTGATTCTTTGGTGCCCTTTCAGAATCTGATTCGTCAGTCGGAGAGTCAGAAAACCGTCAGCAAAACTCATTCACCTTTCAACAGCCCAGTGTGGCCTGTACAAAAGCATAATGGAGACTGGCATCTGACAGTTGACTTCCGTCCCCTGAATGAAGTGACTCCACCCATGAGTGCAGCAGTACCAGACATGATGGAACTCCTGTATGAGCTGGAATCCAAAGAGGCCAAATGGTATGGTACCACAGACATTGCTAATGCTTTCTTCTCTATTCCCATGGCAGAGGAATACAGGCCTCGGTTTGCTTTCACCTGGAGAGGAATCCAGTACACTTTCACAGGTTGCAAATGGGCTGGATCTACAGCTCAATCATCTGTCATGCAGTGATCTGTGACGTACTGGAGAAAGGTGGTGCTCCAGAACACATCCAGTTCGGTGATATCGTCTGCGGTAAAACTGCTGAAGAAGTCTTCAAGAAAGGTAACAAAATCATTTACATTCTCCTGGAAGCAGGTTTTGCCATCAAGCAAGACAAGGTGAAAGGACCTGCCAGATAGATCCAGTTTCTGGGAGTACAGTAGCAGGATGGACACCGACACATTTCAGTGGATGTGGTAAACAGAGTCTCTGCCATGGCAAATCCCATGAACAAGCAAGAAACTCTATGCTTCTTATGTACAGTGGGATTTTGGAGACTGCACGTTCCTGGATACAGTCAGATTGTGAAACCTCTGTATGATATGACTCAAAGGAGACACAGTTTCCAGAGGGGTCCTGAGCAACAAGCAGCCTTTGACCAGATAAAGCAAGAAGTATTTCAAGCAATGGGTCTGGGACCTGTCCGAGATGGTCCAGACATTAAGAACATTTTGTAAAAGGCTGCAAGTGACAATGGTCCAACCTGATGCTTGTGGCAAAGAGCTCCAGGTGAGACACATGGACAGCCTCTTGGTTTCTGGAGTCACGGTTACAGAGTTTCAGAGAGAGAGAAAGATTCAACAGAGAAAGAGATTCTAGCTGCCTATGAAGGAGTAAAAGCTGCTTCTGAAGTAATTGGAACTGAGGAACAACTTCTCTTAGCTCCCAGACTGCAGTTTTGAATTGGATGTTCAAAGGCAAAGGTTCCATACCACACCATGCCATAGATTCCTCATGGTCCAATGGATGGCTCTGATAACACAGAGAGCTGGAACAGGAAATCTTGAAAGACCTGTTCTGGTGGAGGTGATCATAAACTGGCCTGAAGGCGCTGTACTAAACCTCCAAAGGAGAGAGTAACTCATGCTGAGGAAGCTCCTCCTTATAATGACCTTTCTGATGATGGAAAGGGTTGTCAGTCAGTGTAACAGCTTATTTAGGGATGTGGCCAGTCAGATTTCAGGGTGAGTGTACAATGTTCATTTCCACAAGATTTAGTTTGAGGTTGTCCTACAAAGAGCAGAGAACTGGACTTGTTGGTTCTTAGGTGTCTTCTCCAAACTGAGAGATTCTCTGATTCTATGATCAGTAATTGTTCAGTGCATTTAGTCTCTATTTAATTTCCTTTGGTTCTACCTGTGAACAGGTATTTTAGTTCTTAACCTTTCTCTGCACACTCAACATTGAAGAATCTCTTAGCTAGCATAATAGAAGGCAGTAATAAGCAAGTGAGATGCATAAATCAGAAAATCTTAAGGATTTTATTTTGAAGCACTTAGCTATTATACACAAGGAAGAACTCCACACTTTCCATCATCAATATTGAAAGCAATCCAGGGCTTATACATAATCACTCTGACAAGAACAGCAGATAGACCAAACATCTGTGAGTTCAGATGGTCCATATTGGATCAAAAATTACTTCCAATGGCAGTAATAAAGGGGTTATTATTTCATTATTTAAAAATAATATTTTAAAATATTTTAAATATTTTGAATCTTACCTGTGAAATAAATGGTTGTTATGCAGTTACATGTACGGAGTGCCTCTAAATGGAATATTTAAATTCCCCTGTAATCAGCAATGGTTAGGCGTCACCTTGAGTTCTGTGTCCAGTTCTGGGCCCCTCAGTTCAGGAAGGATGTTGACTTGCTGGAACATGTCTAGAGAAGGGCGACAAAGTAGGTGAGGGGTTTGGAGCACAATCCTTATGAGAAGAGGCTGAGGGAGCTGGGGTTGCTTAGCCTGGAGAAGAGGAGACGTTATTTCTCTCTACATCTGCCTGAAGTGAGGTTGTAGTCAGGTGGGGGTTGGTCTCCTCTATTAGACAACTAGTGACAGAATTATAGGGCACAGTCTCAAGCTGCACCAGGGGAGGTTTAGGCTGGATGTTAGGGAGACATTCTTCACAGAAAGAGTGATTGGCCATTGGAATAGACTGCCCAGGGAGGTGGTGGAGCCACCATCATTGGAAGTTTTTAAAAAGAGACTGGATGAGGCACTTAGTACTGAGGTGTAGTTGATTAGATGGTGTAGGGTGATAGATTTTACTCAGTGATCTCAAAGGTCTTTTCCAACTTGGTTAATTCTGCATTCTGTAAATAAACACTACATATTGATATGTACAACTCTTCATACGGTATCAATTAGTGGAAACAATTCTTATTCAGCTTTTCACCACTACATGTACTTAAAGCCTGTCATATTCTACTTACTAAATTAAATATGAGCAAGTGATTATGTATTATTCTGACTGGCAACTAGTTACATTAAAATCTTCTTCCTGTTTTCATAGGACTTATTTCTGAGAATACTTACATCAGTATCAATAGAAATACAAGTACAATTAAATATTTCTTGATAGTAGTAAAGGATGAAATATCAGTTACCCTTTCCTCTATTAGAAAAATATTGACATCTGTTTGCCATTGAACTCAAGTGTAACTAGATCCAAATTGCACTTGCAATGCGCAAGACTGACAACTTTTAATTTTTTTCATATAAATATAGCTCACAAATTTTAGGATAAAAAGAGACCAGTTCTTCCAGTTTTCTAAGTGCCACATATTTTTTCAGACCCAGTATTCAAAAAGACAACAAGCAGATTTCTTCCACTGAAGTAATCTTGATATGCAAAATATTGTAAAGCAATATCCTGGCCAGCAGATTCCTGATTTACTGGCAATAGTCTGTTCTTCTTATACACACTTTACTAATCTTACATTTTGACACTTCTAAAAAGTCCTTACAATTCTGTGTTTAAACAATGCTACATTTAAGATAGGTTTTTGGTACAGGTGGGTGATTCTGATGAAAAATAACTCAATGGATAAATTTGCTAAATTTATGCCAAGCTTGTGGAATCCAAGGCTGGTGGAAATACAAACTAGATATTTTGGAGCCTACTCTTGAGAACTTGGCCTAAATAACATATATTGTATCATAGTATCAGTCAGGGTTGGAAGGGACCACACGGATCATCTAGTTCCAACTCCCCTGCTATGGGCAGGGACACCCCACACTAGATCAGGTTGGCCAGAGCCTCATCCAGCCTGGTCTTAAACACCTTCAGGGATGGGGCCCCAACCACTCCCCTGGACAACCCATTCCAGGGCTTCACCACTCTCACGGTAAAGAACTTCCTCCTCACGTCCAGTCTGAATCTCCCCACCGCCAGCTTCATTCTATTCCCCCTAGTCCTATCACTACCTGATATCCTGAGACCTTTCTCTTTTTTTAACTGCATGCAAGCTGATTGCTTCCAAAAGTACCTTGTTCCTTTGTAGCTAAATAATGAATAGATTTCCCTTGATATTTTCCAAATAACATGCTAGCCAGTGGTTATTCAAAGAGTATGATGTAGAAGGGGCTGAATTTACTTTCTTCCTGAATTTACTTTCTTCCTGAATTTACTTTCTTCCTTGATCTATAAGAAGAGAAAGAAAAAGTATTTTACTGAAGTCACAGTATTAAAGATCTGCTTTGTGATACGTGTTCTCTTTTTCTTTTTACAGCTATTGTTTTGTAGATAAAGAAAAATTGAAGACATCTTTATTGTTAAACACATTTTTCCTTAGCATACATGTTTTACCTACAGTTGTGTCTAACCTGCTTTATCACCTCGGTTCTATAACTGATGAGATGCTGCATAGCCTTGGGCCAGTCTCTAAACCTCCATGAATGTTAATTTTAGTCTCATTTCCTAAGAAGGAGCACAGAAAGAGATTTAAGTTTAGATACTGCAAAGACTGATACTAAAGAGAGAAGACAGACACAAAATAGTTAGTTTTAAATTTCTAAGTGACCTGTAACTGATGTGTATTATCCATCAAGAAGGATTAAATTTTTTTTTGAAAACATACTTATCCACATTTATTAGCCTTTCTTCTGATGCTCAAGCCTAGAGAGCCTTTCTGGAAAGTTTCCTTTTTTCAATGAACTTTTGATATATATAAGAGAAATACAGGTAATATTTCTATTCAGATGTTTTGATACTGCAAATTTGCTATTTATTTTGTTTACAAATTTGCAATTATTACTAAATATTACAAACTAAACTTATTTTTCAATTAATTCAAAATCTGCTTCCCTCTCTATAGAGCTCAGAATTTTATTTTTTATAAAATATAATTCTGCTATTAAATCTTAAAAACATGCAGGGTGTTAAAAACATGCAGGGTGGAGAATTGATGTCCATTTATGCAGGAATTTTATGGGGGGACAAAAGCAAACCTGATGTCTTTAATTTTATATGCAGGTTTTTGGTTCTTGTTTGGTTGTTCAGTTTGGTTTCATTTGTTTTTTGGGTTTCTTTCCTATTGCATTGTAGCGGTTTGAGCCTTAACTGCGAGTTAAAAGCCCAGATGGGGGAAAGGCTGAGAATCTCTCCCCCACTCCCTCCTCCTCCCCCCAAACAGAGAGGGAAAAAAAGGGGGGTAAGGAGCAAATCCACTAAACAATAATCTGGAGTTGGCTTGGAAGTAGAGAGGTGAAGAATTTTCTTTAAACAATATATATATATATAAAACAGGAAAGGTTCACAAGGGCAAGGAACCAGGATGGATGGGAGGGGGGCAAGAAAGAATAATACAAAACCAGTCTTTCTCTGAGGAGGTGTGGAGGCAGCAGGGAGAAGGATCAGGTCCGGCCACGTGGCTGAGAAGCAGGAGGGCAGCTGCAGTAGCTCTCATCCAGCAGAGGCAGGAGCCAAAAGGGCCAACAGCTATGATGTCCTGCTTTTTATACCCTAGCTGGGCAGGGAGAGGGGAGTGGAACAGGCTCAGTTTCCCAGGGGAAAATACCCTGCAGGGAGGGTAAAGTATCTGCAAGCCCTCACCCTGCTTTGTTTTTTTTTGTTTTCAGAAAAGGGCATTAACCCACCACATGCATTTATAGGAAGAAGCCATTTCATCATTGCAGAGTTATTATTTGTTCATAAAGAATTTTGATTGTTTTTTTACATGTAGAATCAAAGAATCATAGAAATATAGAATGGTTTGGGTTTGAAAAGACCTCCAAAACTCAGGTAGTCCATTCACTCTGCAGTGACCAGGGACATCCCCAACTAGACCAGGCTGTTCAGACTCATGTCAAGCCTGACCTTTAATATCTCCAGGGATGGCGATACTCCCAAGGGAGGTGGTAGATTCCCCTTCATTAGAGAGTTTCAAGGTCCAGTGTGACAGTGTGCTGGGACATCTCATTTAAACTATATTCTTACCCTGAAAGGTTGGATTAAACGGTCTTTGAGGTCCCTTGCAACCTGGTATTCCATGAATCCATAGGGCCTCAACTACCTCCCTGGGCAACCTGTTCCAGTGTTCCAGTCCACAGTAAAGAACTTCCTAACAACCAATCTAAATCTACTCTTCTCTAATTTCAAACCACTGCCCTTTGTCCCATCTCTACAGGCCTTTGTAAACAGTTCTCCAGCCTTCTTGTAGGCTCCCTTCAGGTACTGGAAGGCAGATATCAGGTCTCCAAAGAGCCTTCTCTTCTGAACAATCCTAGCTCACT